>NC_137963.1:3419888-4044888 GCF_963924665.1 Micromys minutus
TCAAGGATAGCTTTTCTCTATCCCAACACTGCAATATATAAGTCATCCTCCAAAGATTAATAACCTTTGCCAGGATTGGAGTTGATTTATGTTCTGGCTCTGCTGGCAACAGAGGCCTCCCTACCCAGTCCTCATGAGCTACATTGATTGGGCACCAGAGCTTCCCCCAGCCTGCTGCTTAAGCAGATGCTAATGGGCAAATGAGCAGCAGCAGGAGGGAAGGCTGGGGTGATCTTCATTCATTAGCAACTGTTCAAGCAGCAGGCTGAAGGACTCTGCAGCTGCTGAGAAAGAATCTAGGATGAACATTGACCTCAAAGGTACATTCCTGAGCAAAACCTGAAGTTTACTGGGAAATCAGACTGTTCAGTGTTTATGAAAATTCGTACCATGTGATCCAGGACTTTCTTTTCTCACATATCTGTTTTCTCAGACAATACCAGTACGTGTCTCAAATCAAACAGTAAGATCTCTGATTTTAAGAAATTATCTTGTGAAACTGCAGACTCATAATAACCAGGACAGGTGTCACAGAGAATCGACTCTAATTTGTTGGGTTATGAGTAAGAACTGAGAATCTCTGTTCATACCTGAACAGCTTTGTGTTCATGATAAGCAAGAACAAACCACGTTTTCAATTTCACGTGTTCTTCTCAGCCGTATACTTTAAATATATTACCCAAAATTCTATGGTTAAAAAAGACTGAAATGCTTATAAAAGTTTGATGCCACACGATGCCTTACCAAATGAGAAACTTTAGAGAGGAATCCAGAAATCTAGTTTTTAAGTTGAGGAAAAAAATGTCTCACCTCTCTTAAGAATTAAAATCTTGTCACAGGTTGGTTCCACCTTATTTTATAGTGGTACAGATTTTGACTTGAAATCTCAACTACTGAAAACCACTCAGCTCATATACTAACTACATGCAAAACCATATGAATATATTACTGAAATCTTTAGGTTCATTTTGAAAATATAATACACATAATTTCCTATTTATTTCTTGTTTTAGGAAAGGCGAACAAAACAAACAATGACAACCTCCTAAAAGCTTACTCTCTGATTCTCTTAGAAGATTAAATGAACCTGTATTTTAATGATTACTAACTTCTTTTATACCATTTTCAAGTAAACAGAAGGTTTAAAGACTTCACTGGTACTTGCTTATATTCTCATAACTGCCCTGTACCTATAACAACCAAGTCTAAATGGTATAACCACCATGTTCATCTGGGTTTAAGCTAAGTTCAGTAGCAAAAAGCAGCATATCCCTGCCCAGTATGACCTGCACAGTGCTGAGAATACGTGTCCTCATTGTATATTCACCAAGTGTAGCTCTTGGGCCACTGGGATCTTTGGCTGCTTTACGTTGCAGCTGTAATGAGAATATACTGACAGATTTTCATTATTTGACCAAATGATGAGGAGATTGCACGAAGCCACTTGAAATTAAATATCAAAATTGGCTGAAGTATACACTTTCATTCTAATCAAAAAGCATGCTCTCTTTCCAGAATCAATACAGGAAACCAGAGACAGGAGACACAGAGTCTGAAATTAATACAGCTGGTGAAATGAGGCTTAACAGAAGTCCACTATTCACAGGAGGCTTGAATAACTAAAATGTGTTTGTATAATCTTAATGTCTCAGAGAAACCAACTTTTGGGAAGGGGGCAGGGTACAAAATATAGCATGTGGACATTTTTAGTTTTGTTGATAAATGATACTACAGTGGTAGCTTGGTAGATCAAGGACAAATACATGAAACACCTTACTTCCAAGCATCATAGTTTTCTATAAGTTAATAATATTTTGATTACATATTGGTTTGATCTAGGTAGCAATCCTTTGGAAATCTGCCTTATCTCTACTAAGCTCAGTTTAAAAAAATAACTTTATTGTGTGTATCATTGTATCATAACTATTGTTCACCAATTAAAATAAATAAAGGAAGTATTTTTTAGAGATAAATAGAAACATTATTTAAGACACTCCCTGTGAATAAGAACCTAACAGTGTTTTTGAGATTCTCATTTCAATGATCAATGACTTTAGGATGTCTTATCTGAAAAGACTCTCTTTGTAACAAATTGAGGTTACTAGTTGAAGAAGACACTGCTATTTTTGCTAATATTCAAAAGCTAAATGTTTTTAGCTCTTTATACTTAATCCTGTAAAACTACTATGTTGAACGTGTGTGAGAATATATTTATCCATCTGCTTTCTTGGCATTATATTTTTACAAGCACGTATAACTAAATATGCACTGTTTGTTTCATTTACTATCTGAACATCATTATTGTGCTTTCTGGGGTGTGAATAATGAAGCTAGTAAGAACAGATATGGTTCTGGTAGTAATTTTCCTGTTGCTTAGCTCAAATGATGCATAAATTTCCCCCTCAGAGATTTTTCCCTTATATCTGACCTCAAGTCATGGACTTTCCCAATTCAAAGTCACTCAACAAAAAATATTTTCAGTAGTTTCGCAGCATTCTGTCAGATCTATGCCTTTGCCAAGCTGTTGCTATGGTCACCAAATGTGTACAAAACTGCAAATGAAAATCTAATGTTATTTATTATGCCTTCGTTCTGTGTATCAGGAGACTTCTGAGGCTTCACATCAATAGCCAGAAAAAATGCCTATAATTTTAATTTCAGAGTAATATTAATGTAAGTAACAATCATTTAAACAAAGTCTATATACACCACGGAGACTTTCTTTGATTAGAATATGAGAAATGAGTCAGAGGAAGGCTCAAATCTTGCTCTATTTGTCCTTGTGACTGAGCAAGATTGATTCACATGAATGACTGTTAATACAGACACATACATTGAATTAAAAAACATTTTTATGAAAGCTGCTTAGCTTTAAGAAGCAAATAATACTACTTATGTGTAGATTATAGATATTTATTGGAAAAATTACATATAATTTACCTATAAAGAAAATATTAAGTAAACATTTATAAAACAATAAAAAAATGAATGCAAAGCAGCAATCGATAGATTGGGAATCCATCTTCAATAACTCTTTATCTGATAGCTAATATCCAAAATATACAAAGAACACAAGAAGTTAAACTTAAAGTTAAATTTAAAAAAAAATGAGTTACAAAGGTAAACAGAATTCTCAACAGAGGAATCTTAAATGGCTGAGAAGAACTTAAATGTTCAACATTCTTAATAATCAGGGAAATGCAAACCATAATGACTCTGAGAGTCTACTATACACCAATAAAAATGGCTAAGGTCAAAAACTGAAGCACCTGTACATGTGGGCAAGGATGTAAAGAAAAATGAACACTCCTTCAATGATGGTGTGAGTGCAAACTGGTACAACCACAATGGAAATTAATCTGATGGTACCTTAGAAAAGTGGAAATAGCTTTACCTGAGGACCCAGCAATACTACTTCTGGGACCATACTGAAAAGATGTTCTACCATACCACAAGGATAAGTGTGCCAATATGTTCATAGCAACCTTATTTATAACAACCTGAAACAACCCAGATACCCCTCAACTAAAGAATGAATACAGATGTGGTTCCTTTACAAAATGGACTATTATTCAGGCATTAAAATTGAGGAATGGGTTTTGCAGGCAAATAGATGAAACTAGAAAGTATCATTGTGAGTGAAGTAACCCAGACCTGGAGGACATGCATAGTGTGCACTCACTGAGAAGTGGATATTAGCCAAAAGTTCAGCATACCCATGACACAACTCACAGACCTTACCAAGAAGGAAGGGCCATGTCTGGATACCTGACACCCAATTCATAGGGTAACAAAACAATCATGGGAGGCAGAGGGAGGAAAAAAACTGGGTGGAAGATAGGAGGTGGGAGGAGCAAAAAGGGCAGGATCAAGTATAGAAACAGACAAGAGGGACACATAGAAGGCCAAGAGAATGAATATAAATATGCTGTAGTAGGGTTAATATTCAGGGAGAACCTCTAGAAAGTCCTAGAAACATTGGATGTGTGAGGTTCCCAGGACTTGTTGGGCATGACCTTAGCCAAAATGCCTAACTATTAGGAGAAGGAACCTGAAGAGTCCACCTACAGGAGAAAGGCATGGCCCCCAGTTGAACAAGGGGCCACCCAATCAACTTCAAATTTTAACCCAGAATTGTTACAGTCTAAAGAAAATGCAGGAACAAAAATGAAGCAGAGACTGAAAGAAAGAGCACCTAGTATACGGCCAATCTAGTGATTTATCCCATACATGCAAATCAAATCCTGAAGCTGCTACTAAGGCCATGTTGTGCAGGTAGACAGGAGCCTGGCAGGGCTTTCCTCTAAGAGGCTCTACCATTAGGTAACTGAGACAAAAGAAGATACTTTCAGTCAACCATTGGATTGAGGTTGGGCACAAATATAGAGGAGTTGGAGGAACAACTAAAGGAGCTGAAAGGGATTGCAGTTCCATAGGAAGAACCACAGTGTCAAGTAACCAGCACCTCTTATAGCACCAGAGACTAAGCCAAAAACCAAAGAGCATACATAGGTTGGTTCCTAGCCATGGGCACTTGTGTAACAGAGGTATTCCTTGTCTTGGTTCAGTGCTTAATATTTTCTTTTATCATTTTTATTGTATATTATCTGTACTTACAATTCAAATGTTACTCCCTTCCCCCCTCTAATTACTGTCCCCTTGCCTCCATGAAGATGCTCCCACTCCAAACCACCCTCTCCCAGCTCAGCACCTTGGCATTCCCCTACACTGGGAAAATGAGCCTTCACTAAACCAAAGGCCTCTCCTCCCATTGGTGCCAGACAATGCTTCCTCTGCTACATATGCCACTGGAGCCATGGGTCTCACCCTGTTTACTCACCGGATGGAGGTTTAGCTCGGAATACCTAAGAAACAATTCACAGACTTTATGAAGCTCAAAAATAAGGATGATCAAAATGTGGATGCCTCAATCCTTATTAGAATGGAGAACAAAATACTCATGGAAGGAAATACAGGGACAAATAGTGGGAGCAGGGACTGGAGAAAACATAATCCAGAGACTGCTTCACCTGGGGATCCATCCCATATGCAGCCTCCAAACCCAAGCACTATTGCTGATGCCAAAAAGTGCTTACTGGCAGGAGCCAGATACAGATGCCACCTAAGAGGCTTTTTCAGAGCCATACTGATACAAATGAGGATGTTTGCAACTAACCTTCAGACTGAGCAAGGGGACCCCAATGGAGGAGCTAAAGAAAGGACTGAAGTAGCTAAAAGGGATTGCAACCCCATAGGAAGAAGAGTATTATCAACCAACCAGCCCCCCCCCCCCCACCAGAGCCTCCAGGGACTAAAACATCAACCAATGAGTACACATGGAGGTGCTTAATCTTATGGAAACTTAATGTGCCAGTACAAAAGGATGCTGGAGGGATGAGGTAGAGATTAGTGAGCACTCTCTCTGAGGTGGGGTGGAAAGAACTCGAAGAGAGAGGGGGGTGGAAGGGGGCAACTATTGGAATATAAGTAAATGAAATAATTTAATAATGAATTTTAAAACCATAGGCTTTTATGTTTTGAAAAAAAAATTTTCCAGATCTAATTGTATCAGTAGCAAATTCCCTGTAAAATTCAGTAACATTCAGTTCAGTTGTCTATAGTGAAATTATCATAAAAACTACATTACTATAGCCCCCAAATAATCCAATAGCCATTAGTATGTGGAATATTCTATTAGAGAACATTTATGATAAGGGTAATTACTAAAAGCAGTGAATGATAGTAGCTACTCTGCTATACTAGAATAATTTAACTGCAATATAATATTCATTAAAGTGATATTAAGAGCACTATTTTCAGTGCAGAATGAAGTTTTTACCATGTGATTCATTTGATTCTTAATTGTAATAACATGCAATATGATCACAATTGCAGCCATAGGTAAGAAAAAGAGAATGTGCTCCCAGGGTTCTGACTATGTCCTTGAAGGAAAAGCTTTAATAGTTAATTTTTCGTCCTCCTTCATAATAGACATCTTGAGCATCTAATACTTTTTCCTGTAGTGTGTCTCCACAATATCCAAGAATTAAATTCCCCTTGGTCTCTTAGAGATTCATTTGAAATTATCACTAGTTCCTTAAAGATACTTCATCAGATATATCTAGTCTTATAAAACATGACCTTAAGACATTCATTTTTCAAAGAATAGGAAAAAATAGTGAAAAACTACAGAAACATCTTATGACTTAAAAATCATCTGTCTGCCATCAAACATCCTGGCTTCTGTTTTACAGTGCCAAGCATATTCTGGTACATGTGGCTAATTGAGTAAGATTTAACATAGCTTTGACAATCCAGAGATAAGTTATCTGGTATTGGTTTGATGTAGAATGGTTTGAAAATTTAGATAAAATCTTTGATTCATTGGGAAAACTAAGAACATGTTTCGATTAGTTTACTCTTCTTCGAATTAGTCAATATGTATGGAACTTCACCCCTTGAGGTTGGAAATATTAGGATAATGTAATAAGGTCTATGTACTGGCTTGTTTTTTGGGTCACACTTGACACAAGATAGAGTTAATCAAAGAGGAAGGAGCTTCAGTTGAGGAAATGTATTCATGATATCCAGCTGTAAGGCATTTTCTCAACTAGTGATAAAGGAGGAAAGGCCCAGGCCATTGTGGGTGGTGCCATCCCTTGTCTGACATGCTTAGCAAGTCAGGAGAAGCAAGCCAGTTAGTAACATCCATCCAAGGCCTCTGCACCAGCTCCTGCTTCCTGACCTGCTTGCATTCCAGTCCGAACTTTCTTTGGTGCTGAAGAGCAGTGTGGAAGTATAAGCTGAATAAAACCCTTTCTTCTCCAATTTGCTTCTTGGTCATGATGTTTTGTGCAGGAATAGAAGCCCTGCCTAAGACAGGCTGACTTTTTTTTTTCCTCTGCCAGATCATGTTGTTTTTTCTTGCAACTTTATTTAAAGAAGAGAGATACATGTACAATTTTTTTGAAATCATTTTGGCAATTTATTTAGAGGTTTAATAGTATGCATTGAAATCCCACTAGTTACCATAAAGATAAAGTACATGTAAAACAGAATGTAACAAGGAAACAGAGTTTTCTTGGTGTATATAGATTAAACATAATGATCTTTGGATACCAAAAATTGCCACAAGGCTATATTTCTTCTTCTTCTTTTTTTTTTATTTTTAAGTTTACTTTTTTAAATTGAAGAACTTTATTTTAAAAAACAAAGATAAATGTACAAATTTTAAGCATTTTTGCATAAAAGTACACAGATACATTTTTGTCATTGCTTGGCTTTTTTTTTAAGGTTTGATAGTGTGCATTAAGATCTTATTAGTTACAATGAGCATAAATTATATGTAAAACAGGATGTAACCTGGAATTAGGCAATGTTTTCTTGGTTTGTAAGTAGTAAACATAATGTTTTTTTTTCTTTTATTCTTTTTTTTCTTCTTTTCTTGAACTTCACACAGTCTATGAGTTGTTTCTGGGGTGTTGAGAGCTTTCTGGGGTTAGTATCCAATTATCAGTGACTGCATATTATGTCTGTTCTTTTGTGACTGACTGGGTTATCTCACTCAGCATGATATTCTCTAAATGCATCCATTTTTTTTTTAAGAATTTCATGAAGTCATTGTTTCTGATAGCTGAGTAGTACTCCATTGTGTAAATGTACCACAAGTTTTGTATCCATTCATCTACTGAAGGACATGTGGGCTCTTTCTAGCTTCTGGATATTATAAACAGAGCTGCTATGAACATTGTGGTGCATGTGTCTTTGTTGTATGTTGGAGTATCTCTGGGGAAAATGCCCAGAATTGGAATAACTGGGTCGTCAGCTAGTACTATGTCCAATTTTCTGAGGAATCGCCAGAATGATTTCCAGAGTGGTTGTACCATTTTACAACCCCACCAACAGTGGAGAACTGTTCCTCTTTCTCCAAATACTCGCCAGTACCTGCTGTCATTTGAATTTTTGATCTTGGCCAATCTGATTGGTATAAGGTGGCATCTCAGGGTTGTTTTGATTTGCATTTCCAATGCTATACTTCAAGCTCTTGGATTATTAATGATTTAATGTCTAGGTGTACCATACTCTGAGAGGGTGCTATAAACTTATTATTATTATTATTATTATTATTATTATTATTATTATTATTATTACTAAAAAGGACTGAGGCTTTCACTATTTGACCTTGGCTATTCTTCAGCTTCATATGGCCTGCAAGTTGTTTGTGGGGTATTCAGAAATTCTGGAGGCTAGTATCCAATTATCACTGACTGCATATTATGTCTTCTCTTTTGTGACTGGGTTACCTCACTCAGAATGATATTCTCTAGATGCATCCATTTTCCTAGGAAAACCCCATTTCCGAAATGCATTTAGGGACCCTAGCTTTCACTAGGCTTTCAGCATAGGCTTACCTCCTTCATATATTCCAGGATATAATTTTGTCAGTTTTTTATATTCTAAACAAACTTTAAAATAAGAGTATACTGGAAGACAATTTTTACATGACTCATAGACCTATGTAAAGCTAAAAAGATTAATAAGGGGTAAAAATTCATAAGATGTGTTCCTACAGCCATTGGGCACAACAATTGCATATGATTATAGAAAAGAACCAAGCAATAACACAAATCAAACACAAACTGAACTTTATATAAATGGAAAACAGTACACTATCCAATTATACACAGGAGAAATAGTAGGATATTATATTCTTACAAGGGAATGTGTATATAATTTATAAGCTACTTTCCAATATAATAAGAAATAGCTGATAAACAAATAAGCAAAAAACCCAAATATTTTATGAAGAACATACAGGGAAAAGAAAATAAGTGAGAATAGTTCACAACAGCTTGTTATTATATAAACATGCTAATGCTGCAGTGAATTAAACCAACATACAATATATATATATATATATATATATATATATATATATATATATATACATATACATATGTGTGCATGCATATCTACAAATTAATAATAAAAATATAGTACATTTCAGAAGGGGACATATTTCTGACTTCTGTAAAATTTTGTCATAGATATTTATGGGTATGAATTAATAACAGACTTTCTGAAGTTTGGGAGTGATTTTATAGGCAAAAGCTATCAAGATCCACCAGGAAACTTTATAAGTCAGAGGTGGACATATTTATTTTAGTTAATCTTGGTTGAAGAGGCTCAATGGTATTTTATATCTTATCAAATGATGTGTTTCAAATCTATTATTTGTGAATTTTACCAACAGACACTACATTTATAGGATTTTCTTTTATTTACATAGGTAATAGAAATTTTTATCAGGGTGATTCAAACATATTTCATTATTTACTATGCAGGACAGGAGACAATGAGCCATAACAGTGTCTTAAACTGGGAGCTAAAGTATAAACTCTAACTGTACTACTATGTACAAATGCTTAGCATAAAAATAAATATAATTCATTCTCAGTAAATAGCATTTCCTTTCTCATATCATTTACCATCGATAGTGATCATATTATATTATGCGTACACACACACACAAAACAAGTATACTGGAAAAATGCAAACTATCCATGTTAAAACTACATTTTTATTTCACTCAGAAATGTCACGAACCACAAAGTAAATGACATTGTGCATACAAAAGGCAGACATCACTTAGCAGTCAAGTTTGAAAAAACTCATCACTTTCATTTAAAATCATACCCTAGAAGAAAATGAAGTGTCAAAAATATCACCCAAATAAGGATCAGCTGCATGCCCAGATGAATAGATAAGGCCTGGAAACAGAAAGGGTACTTCCTGTCAGAAGCAGGAAGATTTAGGTTATGACTATAGACAGTAATAGACCTTCCCAATAACCTAAAAGTTGGAAAGGTTTAAGCATGTCACCAATAGCACTGGAATAAAAACTGGCTGACTCAGGAGTTTTGTTTGAGATTACAGAAGAAGATGAGCTGGAAGCTTGGCCCACCCTATTGTATAAGGATAGAGCATGAAAATATCAGAGACTAAATACAGAACCCCTTGAATTTAAGTGCCATATGAAAGAAATCCACTACTTAAAATGTGCTATTGTCTTTAAAAGTAACCCTTCTCCTCAGTTAGAAAACTCAAGATAGTTGTTCATAAATGTATTTCTGCTATAAATGTAAAATATGCAGCAAAGAAACTAGGTAACCAGTGTGCAGGAAAATAGGTAAACAGATGATAATAGGTGGGGACAAGTTTTTGAAAACAAATCTATCTTCTGTGGGAAACGAATTAAATAATTAAAGCATAATCATTTTCCCCAAACTATCAGGGTGATCATAATTCTTAAAAATCTTACAGAAAATTATGTTGTATTGTGCCAAAAGTAATACAGTAAGAAAACACACACACACACAAACAGACACACAGAAAAATCACAGAAAGAATCTTAGAAACTTAAATCTTAGAATCTTCTCTTTCATACAATAATGGTCAGTTTGTGCCATTATGTTTGCCTAGATCCATGGAAATGATGTTATTGAACAGTCTTTATAATAATCTATAATATTGGGCATTAATGATATGTCTATATATAGGTCTGGCTGTTATGTAAATGTACCATTTGATTGTGGATGTTATCTGTGGAGGAAGCTGTGTATGAACAGGAAATCTGTTTATGGGGAATGCTAACATTACCCATTTAACTTTGCTTTGTATCTAAATCTCACCTAGTAAACTTTCATAGAAGAAAAATCAAAATGCATATTTATGAAATTATTTATAAAACATTTCTCAAGTAAATTTGACTAGGTATAAAAACACATTCAGAGGAAAGACCAAAAAATAAACCACTATGAAATTTATATACAAATCTATTATTCTTTAACACAAGCCACCATAAAAATATGCACATAAAGTGAAGATACATATGTATGTGTGTTTATAAGCATTCGGTTATTTGGTGAAAATAAAGATCATACAAACTAAGAATGGATAGAGATTCTAAGTGTCTCTGCAGGGTTACTGCAGTAACAAACAGGAATTCTAACTTTATACATTTTTTCCTCATTTCTTTTATTAGATGCTCTGTATCTACATTTGAGATGTTATGCAACCCCCTGCTCCCACCCCCCCTTCCATTTGCCTTCACAAAGGTACACTCCCTCTTAATCACCCTCTCCACCTCAGTGCCTTGGCATTCCCCAACACTGGGAATACATGTCCTCCGTGGACAAAAAACCTCTTCTCACATTGATGCCAGACACTGATATCTTCGGCTACATAGGCAACTGGATAGATAGTTCTCTAAATGTGTACTCAAAGGTTGGTGTTTTAGTCCATGGTAGTTGTGGAGTGTTTGGTTGGTTGATAATGTTGTTCTTCCCATAAGGTTGCAACCCCTTTTAGCTCCTTCAGTCCTTTCTCTAGCACCTTTATTGTAGTCCCCTGTTCAGATTGATGGTTACCTGCATCATGCCCAGCTGTATCCATCACAGGGATCCACCACTTATGCAACCACCAAAGACAAGCACTATAGCTGATGCCAAGAAGTATTTACTTGCAGGAACCAAATAAAGATGCCTCCTCAGGGACTATGTCAGAGTCAAACTTTATCCGTATAAGACCAAAAATTCACATAATGTAATAACTGGGTATGGGATCATCACTTTCTTAAGTACTTTGGTAAAGCTTTTCTGCCTAAAAGGAAAGAATGTTCTGAAGGTCTGTAATGGATCATAAGTAATTGATGCCCAAAAGGACTTATCCCCCTACTACAATGAATTGAAAGATAAACTCAGGATTTGGTAGAGCTCTCTTTTAGAAAACTGATGTTGCTCAAGGTAAAAGGATACACTCTTAGAGGAGTGAGTCTAGAATTAGTTATTTATCTTAGGGTCTGCTCTGGAGTGCTTAATCTACATCTGACTGATGAATTCAGTTTGATTCCTAATTTATTCCATATATGAGACAAGTACATTAAATGATTCTAATAGTTCTTAATGCACAGTGAGATTGGAAAAGAGGACTTTAAATTAATTATTAATAAATACAGTGCTTATTGCCTGTATATAACCATAAGCATGAAAACTTTCTTTTAAGGAAGAGCTATTGGTACGGGTAATCACCGAAGCTCAGTGAGTTAACTATGTAACTTTCTCAGCCTCAACATCTTATACATCTGTCTCATGTACTGCAGGTCAACATGCAGGGAATATTCTCTCCAAAGGATTCATTCTACATTAAGAACATACTACATACTTTTTATAAACCTGTCAATAAAAAAGTTCATAATCAATACCTAGCTTTTCTAATATACATATTTTCTGTCAAAATTTTATTTTAAGAGTACAGATATTTATTTTAAATAAAGTTTAATTGAAAGATATAATTTTAAGAGATATTTGTGACAAGAATTTGTCATAATTAGCTGATTCAAAATACCAATAAAAACCCTAAAACTGAAAACATGCATGTAATTTTTATATTCAAGAAAAAATCTATAAAATTGTCATTGATTGTCAATATTCAATAATATCAGTATTGAATTTTTTCTCTGTTTATTCACTATCTACCTAAAAAAAATCTAGATTATATGTTGAAAGAATATAAAAATTCACTCTTTAACAGTAGCTTTTTTCTAATGTTTGACAATAGGTTTATTATATAGTACTGTTGAGTGACTAAGTATTATATATATTTTATATATTTTTCTTTTTTTTTTTTACAACATTTGGACATAGTACTACCTGAAGACCCAGTTAGTCCACTTCTGGGCATATACCCCAGAGATGCTCCAACATACAACAAAGACACATGCACCACAATGTTCATAGCAGCTTTATTTATAATAGCCAGAAGCTAGAAAGAACCCAGATGCCCTTCGGTAGATGAATGGATACAAAAATTGTGGTATATTTGCACAAAAATATATATTTTCTAAATATATATATAGTAATTTATATATAACTTCTTTTGTATCCTTTATAAAAATATATTATTTACAGTTTTTTTTCTCTGTGTGTGTATTGATGCAGATTTGTATACATCATATATAATTATACATACATGAAAATTTATATATTTCAAGGAAAAATAAATTAATATGTAACTCAGAGAGAGACATGACAAAGTAGCTTCTGAATTTGTCAAAATGACACAAGATTATTATTTAATGTAGTTTTTGCTCTGTGGATAGTTTCTAATTGTCTCCATTCTTCATAATTATTAAATCATCATGTTGCTGTTTACTTATATGTGAGCATTTGGAAAGATATGTTTGTTGAATACTGACTCAATTCTGTAAACCTTTCCAAAAGCAGCATGAAATTTTATGATATATATAGAATTAATTTAGATTGAATTTTTCATTTCTGATTTGATTTTTTTTTATTATGTACTCATTAAATTTTAAAATGATATATTATTGTAAGAGTTAAGCTCTGCTCCTTAAAAAATTATACAAATTTAAACTCCACTTTTCTACAAAGTTTGAAGAGCTTTTGTTATATCTTTTTGAACATGTAATGGCACACTGTGCATGCTCTGTATATAAAGATTACTATATTATAAAATATATGAAATATATATATATATTACTATTTAAAGATATAACTAATATGGAGTAGTCTGTCTCATGTTTATTTTACTCTTCTATATGTTTTAGGACTCATTATGCACTCAATAATCTTTACTCTGATATTCTATAAATGAAACTAATTTCAAAGGAGAAAATCTGAATTCCTACAGAAAGTTCTTTTTTTGAGTTGAGACCAGACTTCCAAATATGATTCAGAAACTCCATCTATAAATTTCTCAAGTGAGGTGGCCGCGAAACTGACACTGTAGTGGAAAAGGTGATCTAGTCAGCACATTAACACTTATCACAGAAAGAGTTCTGATACTACACCCAAAAATTCCTGTTGTTCTTTAGAAGATACTCTCTCTTCCTCATGGATAGAAAGCAAAAATTATCTAACTGAAATCTAAAGAAACAAAGAAAATATGAAGAGATGCTAACCCTCTACTGGATATGCACCTGCTAAAGAGCATTGCTCAATCTGCCCTTGGTTAGAACAATGATGTCCTTTGCCTGACAGAAGCTTTTCAGCCTCTTGAATTCTCAATTATTAATGGTTGCTCTTTAATTTTGAGTTATATTTTTATTTCCTTTTATTAAATTTATTCATTCATTCACTTTACAGGCCAGTGTCAGCCTCCTTCTCCTCCTATCCCCTCAACAAGCCCTCCCCCAATTACCCTTTCATCTTTGGGAAAGGGAAGCCACCCTCTGAGTATCAAATCCTGCTTCCCCTAAAGTTTTACATCACTGCAGGACTAGGCATCTCACTTCCCACTAAGGACAGACAAAGTTGTCCCTTTGGAAGCCTATGATCCACAGACTGGGAGAAAGCTCAGGGACAGTTACTGCTCCTGTTGTTTAGGGGACCCCCCATGAAGAACAAGCTACCCATCTGTTATATATGGGCAAGGGGTCCAAGACCAGTGTGTACGTTCTATGGTTTGTGATTCAATCTCTGGGAGCCCCCAAGGATCCAGATTATTTGGCTCTGTTGGACTTCTGTGGAGTTGTGTCCTCTTTGGGACTCTCACTTAGTCTCACAAAACTTCTAAAAGGCTCCCTGGGTTCCCTCTGCTGTTTTGCTGCGAGTCTCTGTGTCTCTTTCCATTGGCTACTGGGTGAGGACTCTCAGAGGACAGTTTTGCTAGATTCCTGCGTGCAAGCATGACAGAGTATTAGGAGTATTATTAATAATGTCATGGACTGGTTCTTGGACAGGATGAATCTCAATTTGGAGCAGTCATTAGTTGGACTTCTCGCCGTCTCTGCTCATTTATCTTGTAGGAAGTACACAGTGGTTAAAGGTTTTCTAACTCAGTTGCTCACAGTATCATTCCACTGGGGGTCCTGCCTCGCTACAGGAAGTAGCCACATCAGGATTTATAACATCCTCAGGTAGAATAACCCTCTTACTCCAGCTGCAGTTTATCTCCATCTCAGTTTTCTGGCAGAAATTACCTAGAGAATACCCCTAAGCCATTCTCCCTACTCACTCATCTGCTATCCTTACATACTATCCCCCACCACATTCCTCCCCATAACCAATTCCATTAAGTTCCCTCCTTCTTCCATCTCTGAATTCTTTGTGTTTCCTCTTCTGATAAAGATTCAAACATCTTCCCTTATTCCCTCCACAATATTTGGTTTCTTTGGTTCTGTATATATAGAATGTTCATCCTCTAATTTGTGGCCAAAATCCACTTATCAGTGAGTACATATAATACATGTCCTTTTGGATCTGGGTTCCCTCATTCATGATATTTTCTAGCTCCATCCACTTGCCTGCAAAATTATGATGTCCTTGTTTTAATGGCTGAGTAGTGTTTTATTGTGTAGATGTATCACATTTATAATACCCATTATTTAGTTGAGATATATCTAGGTTCTTCTCATTATCTGGCAAATATAAATCAAGGTGCTAAGTGCCAGCAAAAGCTGCTATACCCAGCAAAACTATCAATAACCATAGATGGAGAGAGGAAGATATTTCAAGAAAATCTAAATTTACACAATATCTGACCACAAACCCAGCACTACAACGAATTATAGGTAGAAAACCCAATACAACGAAAAGAACTACATCCTAGTAAAAACAAGAAAACTCCTAAGCAAGAAAACCAAAAGAAGAAAGAGACACAGACACAACTCAACCTACAAAAGCAATAATAGCAGGAAACAGCAACCACAGTCCCTTGATATCTATTAACATAAATAAACTCAACTCCCCAATAAAGAGACATAGGCTATCAGACTGGATACATAAACACAATCCAGCATTTTGCTGCATACAGGAAACTCATCTCAGAGACAAAGACAGACACTATCTCAGAGTAAAAGGTTGAGAAAAAAACTTCCAAGCAAACAGCCCTAAGAAACAAGCTGGACTGGCTATTCTAATATCGAATAAAGTAAATTTCCAACCAAAAGTTATCAAAAAAGATAAGGAAAGAAACTTTTTAATCATTACCGAGGAAATCTGTCAGGAGGAACTCTCAATCCTTAACATATATGCTCCAAATACAAAAGCACCCACATTCATAAAAGAAACCCTACTAAAGCTCAAAAAATACAATTCACCCCACACAATAATAGTGGGAGACTTTAATACCCCACTCTCACCAATGGACAGATCATGGAAACAGAAACTGAACAAGGACACTGTAAAACTAGCAGAGACTATGAACCACCTGGAATTAGTAGATATCTACAGAACATATCAACTTAAAGTAATAGAATACACCTTCTTCTCAGCACCTCATGGCATCTTCTCGAAAACTGACCAAGTAATTGGAGACAGAACGAGCCTCAATCGATATAAGAAGACTGAAATACTCCCATGCTGGTCCAACTGGCACTCAGCATGAAAATGAATGAAAATAGACCCTTTCTTATCTTTTTGTACAAAGCTGAAGTGTAAGTGGATCAAAGATCTCCATATTAAACCAGATACACTGAAACTATTAGATGAGAAAGTAGGGAAAACCTTAGAACACATATGTACAGGAGAAAATTTTCTGAACAAAACGCCAATGGCTCAAGCTCTAAGGTCAAAGATTAACAAATGGGACTTAATGAGATTGTAAAGTTTCTGTAAGGCTAAAGGGCATTGTCAAGAAAACAAAACAGCAGCCAACAGAATGGGAAAAGATCTTTACCAACTCCACATCAGATAGAGGCCTAATATCCAAGGTATACAAAGAACTCAAAAAGCTAGACACCAGAGAATCAAACAACCCTATTAAAAAATGGGGTACAGAGCTAAACAAAACGTTCTCAATTGAGGAATATGGAATGGCTGAGAAACATCTAAGGAAGTGCTCTACATCCTTACCCATCAGGAAAATGCAAATCAAAACAACCCTGAGATTCCACCTCACACCAGTCAGATTGGCCAAGATCCAAAACTCAGATGACAGCAGATGTCGGTGAGGTTTCAGAGAAAGAGGAACACTTCTCCACTGTTGGTGGGGTTGTAAACTGATACAACCACTCTGGAAATCAGTCTGGCGATTCCTCAGAAAATTGGACATAGTACTACCTGAAGATCCAGCTATTCCACCTCTGGGCATATACCCCAGAGACACTCCAATATACAGCAAAGATACAGGCACCACAATGTTCATAGCAGCTCTATTTATAATAGTCAGAAGCTGAAAGAACCCAGATGTCCTTCAGTAGATGAATGGATACAGAAATTGTGGTACATTTACACAATGGAGAACTACCCAGCTATCAGAAACAATGACTTAACCAAATTCTCAATAAAATGGTTGCATCTAGAGAATATCATCCTGAGTGAGATAACCCAGTCACAAAAGAACAGACATAATATGCAGTCACCGATAGTGGGATGCTAACCCCAGAGGCTCGACCTGCCCCAGAAACAACTCACAGACTGTGTGAAGTTCAAGAAAAAAAAAAAAAAAAAAACCATTATGCTCAATTCTTACACACCAAGAAAATGTTGACTAATTCCAGATTACATCCTGTTTTACATGTACATTTTGCTCATTGTAACTAGGAAGACCTTAATGCAGAGTATCACACCTTAAAAAAGAGAAAAAAAACGCCAAGCACTGACAAAAAATGTATTTGTATATATTTATGCAAAAGTGTTTAAAATTTTTTCTCTTATCTTTGTTTTTTAAAATCAAGTTTAAAAAGAAACAAAAAAAATCAAGGTGCTATAAAAAATACTTGAACAAGTGTCTTTGTAATATAGTGGAGGATCTTTTGTGTACAAGCCCAGGAGTGGTATAACTGAGTCTTTAGGCAGAACTATACTAATTGTCTAAGAAACAGCCAAATTGATTTCTAGTTTGGTTGTATAAGTCTATCCTCTCACTACTGGTGGAAGACTGTTTCCCTTTCTCCAAAGCCTCGCTAGCATGTGCTTTTCATTGACTTTTTATCTGAGACATTCTGATGGGTGCAAAGGAAAATCTCAGAGTCCTTTTGATTTTTATTTTCCTGATAATTAAAGATAGTAAACATTTCATAAGGTGCTTCTTAGTCATTTCAGATTTCTTTGAATTTAGTTAGTTATTTTTTCATTAATTTATTTATTTCATAAAATATTATTATAGCTCACAAAATTTGTTACGTAATAACATATGATGAATATTCCTTTTCAGATTTTTTGTGGAGAATTTTGTTTAGCTCTGTGCCCCATTTTTAATTAGGCTACTTGTATTATAGGTATCTAACTTTTTGAGTTTGTCACATATTTTGGTTATTAGCTCTGTCAGATGAAGTTTTAGTGAAGATCTTTTCCCAATATGTAGGTTATCATTCTGCACTGATGACTGTGTCATTTGATTTACAGAAGCTTCCATGAGGCCCTTTCATTAATTCTTGACATTAGTACCTGAGCCATTATTGTTCGCTTTAGAATGCAGTCTCCTGTATCAACAAGTTCAAAGGTATTCCCCATTTTCCATTCTATTAGATTAACTGTGTCTGGTTTTATGCTGAAGTTTTTGATTCATTTAAAATTGTTAGTTTTAATGCCCACATCATCAGCCTGTCCTGGTTATAACATTCGTTTTGGGTATTAACAATTTCAATCCTATTTTCTGCCTTCTCAATTATCAGATCTGGAGCATCTAATTGTCCAATAAAGAATTAGACTCATTTGGACTTGTGCTTTATGTAGTCTAACAGAGAAAGATCTACTTGCATTCTTTTACATGCAACTATCCTTTTATCACAGGTCCTTTTGTTAAAGGTGCTGCCCATTCACCAGTGTATATTTTTTCATTATTGGCCAAAAGTCTGATATCAATGTGACCATAGATTTATGTTTATGGCCTTTAATTAATTTTGCATTGATCAAATAACTTGTTTTTTACAGAAAGACCAATAATATTTGTTTTATTATTATACCTCTGTAACCTCACTTGAAATCTGAGTAGCTGATATCTCCAGATATTGAAGCTAGGTTTACCTAATTTTGGATATTCAATGATTCCACTAGAAATTGAATATTGTGATTTTAATTTCTGGGAAAAATCATGTTACAATTTAAATGAGTATAAATAGAATCCATTGATAGTGTTTTGTAGAATGCTCACACACATGTGCATACACACATACACACAACATACTGATTATATAAGCTTTTCTCTATGTTTTTGTGTATAGAATAAACATTCAGCATTCATTTAGTCTGTATAGTATTGTCAGAGACACTTGTATAGGATAATGTATGCTGATGGCAATTTGTCACTCCTCCTCCCATATGCATGCCATCAACAATAAGGCAAAGCCTCAATGCAAAATGATAGATGGTACATATCTTTATTTATTAAATTTATTATTATCATAATTACAACTGTACTTTATATGCTTTAAACATGAAAAAAATGAATATAGTCTTTTGTAGTAAGATTTGATTATTTCTGGAATTTCCTTGGTTTCTGTTGTTATGTCTCCCCTTTCATTTCTGATTTTGTTAATTTTGATACTCTCTGTGGACCCTATGGTTAATCTGGCTAAGGGTTTATGGACCTTGTTGATTTTCTCTAAGGACCAGCTCCTGGTTTTATTGATTCTTTGTATGGTTCTTTTGTTTCTACTTGGTTAATTTCTGCTAGAGTTTGATTATTTCCTGCCATCTATTTCTCTTGGGTGTGTCTTCTTTTTGTTCTAGAGATTTCAGCTGTGCTGTCAAGTTGCTAGTGTATGCTCTCTCCAGTTTCTTTTTTGGAGGCACTCTGAGCATGAGTTTTCCCCTCAGTACTGCTTTCATTGCATCCCATAGGTTTGGATATGTTGTGCTTTCATTTTCATTAAATTAAAAAAAAAAAACCTTCATTTTTTTTTCTTTATTTCTTCCTTGACCATGTTATCATTGAGTAGAGGATGGTAGTGTTTCAATGTGTATGTGGGATTTTTGTTGTCTTTGTTGTTATTAAAGACTAGCCTTAGTCTATGGTGATCTGATAGGATGCATGGGAGTATTTCAGTCTTCTTTCATCTGTTGAGGCTTATATTGTGACTGACTATATGGTCAATTTTGGAAAAGGTACCATGTGAAGAGAGCTCAAGTAAAGCTGAACAAGTATATAAAGGATGGTTAAAACTCTGTCTCCATTTCCAGCAGAGGCTTAGAGCCAGGGTCATCACCAAAAAATATCACAAATGTCTCTTAAGACATTTATTCTATAGAGTCACACATGGAGATATAGATATGTTTATAGCATATATGCACACTTTAGTATGATATTGGCCCACAGAGCACACACATATTAACAAAGTAAATAAATATATTAGATTTGAAATGGTGAGACTGTGAACATGGGCATGGGTCTGTGTGTGTTTGTGTGTGTGTGTGTGTGTGTGTGTGTGCGTGCGTGTTGTATGTATATGTATGTAAAAGAAATATTGAGCTCCTTTAACATGATGTAGAAGACAATACTTATTAAGAAATGCACCTTTCAACATGCCCTTAAAAGAAATATTATAAATTATAATAAACAGGACCAAATATAGAACATTTTGAGCCATTTCTTCATAGCTTTTAGAGTAAAATGCTCAAATTCTTCCTGTAACATTATAAGTATAACTTTATATTTCTAAAGCTATATGCCAATTAAATGATAAGAATTATAAACTGAAATTATTCTTGATCAAATTAACCTTTATTTTCAATACCTGGCATTTCTGTCATTCTGAACACTGTATAATATTGAACCTGGAGATTTTGAAAGCTGTGATAGAGAAGGTTAATACAAAAAGAAATGCAGTAAAATTTTTATCTAAAAAAAAAAACTGTTTCAGGAAAATAGATAAAGTCACACCAATTTCCTAGGCAGTAGTTCAAAGAAGAAAAACCTAAGGAAAGTAGTTTGTGGCAATACTGCAATCCCAAAAAATAACATGTTATAAAACCTTGAGGCAAAGTCACCTAAGCCTTTCACCTGCACAGTGGAATGTGTTCCAAAGTTAAGAGTCAAGTTCCTTGTTCTACTCTCATGTTCTTTCTCCCTTTTACATTATTCTATTCAGCTATTCTGGGTGAAGTTATCTCTGTGATGATGATGCTGGTGTCAGCCCCAGAGTCAGTATATTCATGAAATGGAATGCTATGGTAAATATCAGTGGTACTGCTCCATTTTATAAATGCAGAATTCTAAAATTACATCTGTTACAATACTCACTCCTTAGATAATTAGTATTTACATATTTGACAAAATGACTGTCTGTCAAAAATGTTTGTCCTGAACTCTAAGAACATAGAGATCTTTTTTAAAAAAAAATCTAACTAGAGATAATATTTAAGTTTAAATAAAGTTCAAGCCTTGAGTAATATATCAACAATAAAAGTAAAATAATTATAATTGTTAGATGTGACTAATTGTTTTCATTTGAAAATATATGTCACTTTGATTACATACATTTCATATGATGATAGAATCCTATTGTACCATAGAATATGATCAAAGGTTTATATACATTGAAATATGAAGTGTGTAATTTCTTATGAACCTATAGCTCCTAACCTGAAATCCCTTGTATTATGTAATTCAACACTGCTAATAGACTCTCCCATTAGCAAATGCACTACATTGTGTTTGTTGCTCCAAAACAAATAGAAATCTTAAAATTACAATCAGTTGAAAACTTATAAGTTTGTGTTGTATATTGTTGGGTTTTTTTTTTGGAGGAAAAGAATTTTTTATGATATTTATTTTTTCAGATGTTTTTATAAACACTTTTAAGAGGAAAGATCCAAAATGCATTAATTCTGAAAAAATGAACCAAGACCAATAGATTCATTTGGGGAATGGGAAGATGGCTCAGTGGTTAAGAACTCTGATTGTTGTTCCAGAGGTCCTGAATTCAATTCCCAGAAACCATATGGTGGATCACAACCATCTGTAATGGAGTCCCATGCTCTCTTCTGGTTTATCTGACGACAACAACAGTGTAATTACATACATAAAATAAATAAATCTTTTAAAAAAACCTGTTTTTATGGCTGGAGAGATGGCTCAGTCATTAAAGGATAGGCTCAATACCAAAAATATATATTATTGTTGTAGTTAGACATTCCATAGCAACCCAGAGAGTAAGTTATTAAATCGTGTATCATTATAGTTTGATAGGTTATGGTTGTCTGTGCTATTGTATATTTGCATTCATTCCCTCAGTTATGAGGAAAATCTCGGTAAGTGTTTAGAATGTTTCTCACTTTACTACTACTAATCCGTGTCCTTTGCTGGTCACATCAGATGTTCTTTCAATGAAAGGATAATTTAGTTGATATAAACTTTGCTCTACTAGAGTGTTTATGATTACATACATGTAGGCAAAGTTGTTGGGGAGAATGAAGTACTAAGAATGTTCTTGAAATTTCCCTAAATATGAATATAACCTTTTTATTTAAATATATAAAAAATCATTGGAAGATCCTGAAATCACAGGATATTAAGATCCTTCTCTGAAAGCAGAGTGCTTGTGAAAATTGGAGATACAAAATTTCTTAGCTCAGCAGTTGAGGGCATACACTACTCTTGTACTGTACCAAGTTTAATTCCCAGCACCTACATTAGACAGCTAAAATTGCCCTCTCTCTACCATTCTAGGAGCTCTGACTCTGTATCTGGTATTCTGGATCAACTACCCTGCTAGTCTCAGATATTAAGAAACTGCTCCCTAAATTTTTAGTTTTGTATCCACTATTTTCTGCCTCTCTCAACCCTCAACACAGAAACTTCTGCTTATAGTAAATCGGGTAATGAGTAATAAGATACAATATTGGTTAATGTTCAGAGACTAATAGAATGTGGAATACTTAAACCTAAATAATACAACTATCACCAAGGCTCAGAGACCATAATAGAAAAGGAGAACAAGAATCTTGTACAAGCCAAATAAAATGAATGTCTGCTATATAGTTGTATTTGTTTGACAAGATAATGTCCTGGTCCACACAAATTAGCATTTCTGACTATATAATAAAGACTTACATACAATGCATGAAGCCCAATTTTTTATTTTTTATTTTTGTGTAGGGGATTATAAATATCTACGCAGAATGAATTTTAGGCAATTAATTGCTTCTGGGAAAATGGAGTTGATTTTTTTACAGCATTATATCCCAGAGGGTCTAAAATATTCCGATAGATCGTCCTGAGCCCTCTAGGTGAATAGACTAAGTGGACTAGGTGGGGTTTAAAAAAACACATAAACAGTTTAATCAGTTATTGATTGGTCACTTCTATAAATTCTAGGCCATCATTGGCCCCAAATTCCAGCTAGAACAGGTTGTAGGTAGATTGTTTTTTGGATCATTTGGTATCCCAGTCACAACTCTAGAAACCTCGTCTGGTTTCAGAAGATGGTAAGTTCAGACTCCATATTCTCCACAACTAGGAATCCTGGCTAGGGTCACCCTCATAGATTTCAAGAAGTCTCTACTGCATTAAGTATATATACTGACACTGCCCAGATGATTTAGAACCAGAAACTGGATAGACTAGAGATATATAACTGAAGCAAATATATCTGAATAAATAAAGTCAATGTAATTGTTTCTGATGGTCTGCTATATTCCTGGGTTAGTGGTCCAATGCATTTGTCATCAGAGAGGCAGCTGAAGGGAGCAGACATAAAAACTCACAAGCAAATATTAAGAGGGGCTGAGGGAATCCCACAGAGGACAGAAGAATGGTAGGTGGCAGAAGAGTGGAGTGCACCAAGAGAACACAGCCCACAGAATCAACAAAGCAGTGCTCATGCAGACTCTCAGAGACTCGAAATGCAATTGCAGAGATTCAAGATGCAATTGCAGAGCCTGCAAGAAACTGTGCTAACTCCCTCTGCATACATTTTATGGTTTGTTAGTTTTCTGTTGTGTTGTTTTGCTTCTGAGATTCTGAAAAGTGAAGATGAGAGTGTCTCTAACCCTTACCCACTTATTACCCCATTTCATCCCACTGAGTTACCTCCAGCCTTGATATGAGGGTTTATGTGCAGTCCTATCACACTATATCTAACTTAGCTGATATCACTGGGAGGTTGATCTTAAGAGAAAGGGTAGAGCAGTTGATCTGGAGGAGAGGAAAGGCACAGGGACAAACCTGGAAAGGGAGGCAGAACTTCATTTAGAATGTATATGAGAAAAGAAAAAAAAGAGAAAAATGTCAGTTAAGAATACATGGGATAGTAAAGATCATCAATGGATGTGGGGTAAGGAGGAAAATGGGGGGAAGAAAGGGGAAGAAGCTGATGAAAATGCTCTATGTAAGTCTGTAATATTCTCAAAAGTATGTGAACACCTCAAACTCCCAACCACTGCGATATGCTATGTATCAAGCAAGTGTGCTGAAGTTGGTCAATTTTAACTTAACTGGTTCATTGTTTGTTCCTGCTGGGAGTTTACAGAGGTTAGTCTGTCATTCGTAAAATATAAAGCTATATAGATCAGCTACTCAGTATCTTGATAATAAATTTCCAGGAAGCAAAGGCTTACATATGTTCAGAGACTTCACATTATAGTTTAAAACTGCTCCTTAAAGTAGAAAATGCCCCCTGGCCCCAGCAAAAGAGGTCCCACAATTTTCAACCATTTGTGATGATGTTGGAGAATACAATCAGTAATGAGATATTATAATGCCTATTATGTGTAGTAATAGTAGTTCTGGATCATTCTCCAGAATTACCAGAGCATAATTTTCCAAAGTACATGAGTGATGGATTTTTTGTTTTTGTTTTGTTTTTTAAAATCTTTATGAATCATTTATTTTTTTCCTGCACATTTTGGGATTCTTTAGTAATCAATTACAATAATCTCCTTAGAACTGACTTTCTAACAATAGTCATAGAATACCTTCCTGATATTTGAAACAGTGTAGACACCCAGAAGCCTACTTAGGTTCCAAAATTAAAGTGAAAAATTTTACAAATAAACTTTCATCGCTCATGTCACCTTTATGGAACCTAATCTAGTGATAGAGGACATTGTAGCTAAGTGACTGACAGGGAAAGTGTCTCTGTTTAATTGGCACTGGCCAATTTATCAGTCTCTGGTGTCAGTGACACTCCATTAGGCTATGAGAAAGTGATTGGTGATATAACATTCAATTGAAAATCTCTGCGGATGGTAGTTCATGCCACCATTATATCAACTTAATGAATGAGGCCCAATAGCATCCTCTTCTCACCAGAAGGAACACATCCATCAAGGAACAAAGGATTCCCCAGTGCCAACAGGCTGTCAAGTTTTCCTCTTCTTAGTCTCTGTGAGAACAAAAGAATTTCAGATTAAACTGAGAATAATGGTAGGGCATCTTTGTTCTGGGAAAAATATTCGACCAAGTTGCTGGGGCCATTTTAATTCTATATGTATATATATATATATATATATATATATATATATATATGGTTATATGATTATTATTTATATATCATATTGCTATATAAGTATAGATATGAATATTTACATGGATACATTCATAGTTTTTTGTAAATAGAAGGCAATTACTTGTCTTTTTTCTAGGATAAATTTAGATTCTTCTGATAGAAAAAATATAATATATATATATTTCTATGTAGCTTTTATATATATGATATAGTCTCCCATATATATATATATATGTATGATATATATCAATAACAGCAATAAATGACATAAGCAAACATACACTCACATTGAGCCTTGCTTTTTTCTAGTATTGCATAAAAACATGGCCTATAAATATTGTGAACTCAATAATTAATCAAAATCAGAAAATACATTCTACACAATTTCTGCAAAAAGACTATTTATAAAACTGGTCAGGGACATATTGAAGTAGCCTAGTCATGGTATCTTTTATTTATTATAATATGGTTTCTTCTTTTTATAATGGATTTCTCCCTTCAAATTAGCTCCTTACTTTTGTTTTGACATTGTTTGGATTATGTCCTTCAGAAAGCAAGAGAAACCTCCCAGAGACAATGGATTTTGAAAAAAGTTGACTGTCCTGACGTCAAGCTGATGGCAACTCAACCCAGAGTTCATGCACAGAAATGCTTTCTGTTTAAAGGCACTCAACCCTGACATGCTTTGCTGAAGAAATCATTGCTTTAGTGCCAGATCTGGCTTAAAGGGATTATTTCAACTTCTGAAGTCTATATCATGCATTATAAATTAGTCATTTTATTTTACCAAACCATGTGTCTATTTTCCCATCTAACAATACAGATGTGGGGCCACTGTGAAAATATTCATACTAAGGTTCAATGATGTTATACCACCTCAATCCACAAATATGATAATGCTGACTCTTTACATTCAAAGACTATGTTCTGGTATCTTACCTGAAATGCAGTAAATTCAAATTAGTGTGTGGGTAGCCTAACTTAAAGATGTTCATTCTAAATCTCAAATTTATGCATTATATATGTTTTAAAATTGTTTCCAGCACCTGGACCAGCGGAGCCTCAAAGATAAAGGACCAGGAAAAAGGGGATCCAAGTAGCCAGGAGGCAGAGAGATCTCTGCCAAGCATGCACAGAAAGCGCTCCCCTGCCCTGCCAGATCCAGGGACAAGGAACCCAGCTTTGGGAACTCTGTTCCCACCCAGCGGAATTGGGTGCAGAACAGGGCTCAAACCATCCACCACCAGGACCAGCTGAGCCCCAGAGATAAAGGCCTGGTGAGAAGGTGATCCGAGTAGCCAGAGGGCAGAGAGATCTCTGCAGAGCGTGCACAGAAAGCGCGCCCTCCCTGACCCAGGGACCAGGAACCCAGCATTGGGACCTCTGTTCCCACCCAGCGGCTTTGGGACACAGAACAATGCTCCAACCATCCTCCACATGGACCAGCAGAGACCCAGGGACACAGGCCAGGTACAAGGGAAAGGCAAGGACCTATCACTGACAACAAAATGGCAAGAGGAAAGCAAAAGAGCATATCCCAGGGAAACCAAGACCACCTGACAATACTAGAACCCAGCTCTCCCATCACAGCAAACAGCAGAATGCAAAACACTCCAGAAAAAGAAGACTCAGATATGAAATCCTGCCTCAAGATGATGATGGAGATCCTTAAACAAGTACAGGAGGAAAAGAATAAAAAAATTAGAAGCTTTTAAAGAAGAAACAAGAAAAACACTCAAAGAACTTAAAGAACTAGAAGAAAACGGAACCAAAGAGATAAAGGAATGGAAGAAGGAATTTAAAACAGAAATGGACACAACAAAGAAAACAGTAAAAGAGACAACCCAAGGAGTAGAAATCCTGAAAAGAAATCAGGAGTGACAGATGCAAGCATTTCCAACAGACAACAACAGATGGAAGAGAGAATCTCAGGAGCCGAAGACAACATTGAAAACATAGACAAAACAGTCAGAGAAGATGCAAAAACCAAAAAGCTCTTAACCCAAAATGTCCAGGAGATCCAGGACACAATGAGAAGACCAAAAATAAGAATAATAGGAATAGAAGAGAGAGAAGAATATCAACTAAGAAGCACAGTAAATATCTTCAACAAAATCATAGAAGAAAACTTCCCTACCCTTAAGAATGAGATGACCACGAGCATAAAAGAAGCCTTCAGAACTCCAAATAGGTTGGACCAGAAAAGAAATTCCTCCCAACACATAATAGTCAAAACACGCAGTGCCCAAAGCAAAGAAAGAATACTAAAATCAGTAAGAGAAAAAGGTCAGGTAACAAATAAAGGCAGACCAATCAGAATCACACCCAAATTCTCAACAGAGACTATGAAAGCTACAAGAGCCTGGACAGACATTATGCAGACCCTAAGAGAGCACAAGTGCCAGTCCAAGCTGCTATACCCAGCAAAACTATCAATCACCATTGAAGGAGAGACCAAGATTTCAAGACAAAACTAAATTTACACAATATCTGACCACAAACCCAGCACTACAAAAAATTATAGGTGAAAATCCCAATACAAGGAAGGGAACTACATCCTAGTAAAAACAAGAAAACTCCTAAGCAAGAAAACCAAAAGAAGAAAGAGACACAGACACAACTCAACCTACAAAAGCAATAATAGAAGGAAACAGCAATCACTATTCCCTGATATCTATTAACATAAATGGACTCAACTCCCCAATAAAAAGACATAGGCTATTAGACTGGATACATAAACAAAATCCAGCATTTTGCTGGATACAACAAACTCATCTCAGAGACAAATACACACACTATCTCAGAGTAAAAGGTTGGGAAAAACAATTCCAAGCAAACAGCCCCAAGATGCAAGCTGGAGTGGCTATTCTAATATTGAATAAAGTAAATTTCCAACCAAAAGTTATGAAAAAAGATAAGAAAGGCCACTTTTTAATCATTACAGGGTAAACCTGTCAGGAGGAACTCTCAATCCTTAACATATATGCTCCAAATAAAAAATCACCCACATTCATAAAAGAAACCCTACTAAAGCTCAAAAAATACATTTTACACCACACAATAATAGTGGGAGACTATAATACTCCACTCTCACCAATGGACAGATCATGGAAACAGAAACTGAACAAGGACACTGTAAAACTAGCAGAGACTATGAACCAACTGGAATTAATAGATATCTACAGAACGTATCATCCTAAGTAAAAGAATACACCTTCTTCTCAGCACCTCACAGCACCTTCTCGTAAATTGACCACATAATTTGCCACAGAACAAGCCTCAATTCATATAAGAAAAATGAAATACTTCCATGCATCTTCTCAGATCACCATGGTCTAAGGCTAGTCTTTAACAACAACAAAGACAACAAAAAGACCACATACACAGGGAAACTAAACAAGCTCTGTTAAACAGTAGCAGGGTCAAGGAAGAAATAAAGAAAGAAATAAAGGATTTTATAGAAGTCAATGGAAACAAAAACACAACATAACCAAACCTATGGGACGCAATGAAAGCAGTACTGAGAGAAAAACTCATAGCTCTGAGTGCTTCCAAAAAGAAACTGGAGAGAGCATACATCAGCAACTTGACAGCACAGATGAAAACTCTAGAACAAAAAAAAAGCAGATACACCCAAAAGATGTAGACAGCAAGAAATAATCAAACTTAGGGCAGAAATAGACCATATCCACACACACACACACACACACAAACACACACACACACACACACACAAACACACACACACACACACACACACACACACACACACACACACACACACACACAAACATTGAAAGAATCAGCAAAACCAAGAGCTGGTTCTTTGAGAATATCAACAAGATTGAAAAACCCTTAGCCAGACTAACTAGAGGGCAAAGAGAGAATATACAAATTAACAAAATCAGAAAGGAAAGTGGAGACATAACAACTGAAACTGAGGAAATTCAAGAAATCATCAGATCCTACTACAAAGCCTATACTCCACAAAGTTGGAAAATCTGGAGGAAATGGATGAATTCCTAGACAGATACAAAATCCTAAATTTAAAACAGGACCAGGTAAACCATCTAAATAATCCCATAACACCTAAAAAAATAGAAGAAGTCATCAAAAGCCTCCCAACCAAAAAAATCCCAGGTCCAGAGAAGTTCAGTGCAGAATTTTATCAGACATTTATTGCTGACATAATACCAATACTCTCTAAAATATTCCACAAGATAGAATCAGATGGAATACTACCTAACTCATTTTTTGAGGCCACAATAACCCTCATTTCTAAACCACAAAAAGACCCTACAAGGAAAGTGAACTTCAGACCAATCTAACTTATGAACAATTGATGCAAAAATACTCAACAAAATCCTTGCAATTCGAATCCAAGAACACATTAAAACGATTATTTACCATGACCAAGTAGGCTTCAGCCCTAGGATGCAGGGATGGTTTAATATAAGGAAATCCATCAATGTAATCCACCATATAAACAAACTCAAAGAACAAAATCACATGGTCATCTCACTAGATGCTGAGAAAACATTTGACAAAATTCAACACCACATCATGTTAAAAGTCTTGGAAAGAACAGTAATCCAAGGTCCATAGCTAAACATAATAAAAGCAATATACAGCAAACCAGCAGCCAACATCAAACTTAACAGTGGAAAACTTGAAGCAATCTCACTAAAATCATGGACTCGACAAGGCTGCCCACTCTCCCCCTACCTATTCAACATAGTACTGGAAGTCCTGGCTGAAGCAATTAGACAGCAAAAGGAAATCAAAGTGATACAAATTTGAAAGTACAAGGCAAAAACATCACTTTTTTGCAGATGACATGTTAGTGTATTAAATGACCCACAACTTCCACCAGAGAACTCCTACAGCTGATAAACAAGTTCAGCAAAGTGGCTAGATAAAAAATTAACTCAAACAAATTAGTAGCCTTCCTATATTCAAAGGACAAACATGTGGAGAAAGAAATTAGGGAAAAGTTACCCTTCACCATAGTCACAAAAACTATGAAATACCTTGGTGTGGTTCTAAGTAAGCAAGTGAAGGAACTCTATGACAAGAACTTCAAAACTCTAAAGAAGGAAATAGAGAAAGATCTCAGAAAATGGAAAGATCTCCCATGCTCATGGACTGGAAGGATCAACATTTTAAAAATGGCCATCTTATCAAAAGCAATCTACAGATTCAATGCAATCCCCATCAAAATTTCAACCCAGTTTTTCATTGAGTTGGAAACATCAATGAGCAATTTCCTCTGGAATAGCAAAAGACCTAGAATAGCGAAATCCATCCTCAACAGCAAGAAAACATCTGCAGGAATCACTATCCCTGACCTCAAGGTATATTACAAGGCAATCATGCTGATATTGCATGGTACTGGTACAGAAATAGGCATGTGGATCAATGGAATAAAATAGAAGATCCAGAAATGAGCCCTCACATATATGTTCACTTGATTTTTCATGAAGGAGATGTAAACATTCAATGGAAAAAGGACAACCTATTCAACAAATGGTGTTGGTCCTACTGGCACTCAGCATGCAGAAGAATGAAAACAGACCCTTTCTTATCTTCTTGTACAAAGCTCAAGTGTAAGTGGATCAAAAATCTCCACATTAAACCAGATACACTGAAACTATTAGATGAGAAAGTAGGGAAAACCTTAGAACAAATAGGCACAGGAGAAAATTTTCTGAACAAAATGCCAATGGCTCAAGCTCTAAGGTCAAAGATTAACAAATAGGACTTAATGAGATTGCAAAGTTTCTGTAAGGCTAAGGACATCGTCAAGAAAACAAAACGGCAGCCAACAGAATGGGAAAAGATCTTTACCAACTCCTCATCAGATAGAGGCCTAATATCCAAAGTATACAGAGAACTCAAAAAGCTAGACAGCAGAGAATCATAAAATCCTATTAAAGAATGGGGTACAGAGCTAAACAAAACGTTCACAATTGAGGAATATGGAATTTCTGTGAAACATCTAAGGAAGTACTCAACATCCTTAGCCATCATGGAAATTCAAATCAAAACAACCCTGAATTTCCACCTCACACCAGTCAGATTGGCCAAGATCCAAAACTCAGATGACAGCAGATGCTGGCAAGGTTGTAGAGAAAGAGGAACACTCCTCCATTGTTGGTTGAGTTGTAAACTGATACAACCACTCTGGAAATCAGTCTGGCGATACCTTAGAAAATTGGACATAGTACTACCTCAAGATCCAGCTATTCTTCTTCTGGGCATATACCCCAGAGATACTCCAATATAAAACAAAGATACATGCACCACAATGTTAATAACAGCTCTATTTATAATAGTCAGAAGCTGGAAAGAACCAAGAGGTCCTTCAGTAGATGAATGGATACAAAAATTGTGGTACATTTACACAATGGAATACTACTCAGCTATCAGAAACAATGACTTAACCAAATTCTTAAGAAAATGGTTGCATCTAGAGACTATCATCCTGAGTGAGATAACCCAGTCACAAAAGAACAGACATAATATGCAGTCAGTGATAGTGGGATGCTAACCCCAGAGGCTCGGACTTCCCCAGAAACAACTCACAAACTCTGTGAAGTTCAAGAAAAAAAAAAAAACAAAAAAAAAAAAACATTATGCTCAATCCTACACACTACGAAAACATTGACTAATTGTGGTTTACATCCTGTTTTACATGTACTTTTTGCTCATTGTAACTAGTAAGATGTTAATGCAGAGTATCAAACCTTAAAAAAATGCTTAAAAATTTGTACATTTATCTTTGTTTTTTTTTTAAATAAAGTTCTTCAATTAAAAAATGTTTCTGGTTAGCAAATATGCTCTACTAGCAAAAAATATTTGAAAGTATATTTTTAATTTTCTACTGTGAAAGTTTCTACTTAGAATATCTCAATGTTATTTATTCTATTTGGTCCTATTGTGTTTGTGTGTGTGTACACATATTTACTGGTCGTAGGCAATCATGACAAGAACTGTACTTGAGTAACAACTAAACACTATTAAAAGAGTCTTGGCAGAAATGTTGATGTAATGAATTTTTAGATTTTATTGAGGTACTGCATACTCCTGTTAAGAAAAGGTACTATTTCCTTCCAATTTTCCCTTCATCAGCGAAATAATATACACCCTCACATAAACACACATATATGCTTCTACAGGTTCAGAGAATATGAACTAACAGGTGATATTGAATTGTGGACACTCAGTTGACCCTGATGATGAAAGTAGTAATAATATGATTCTTAAATCTTGGACCTTTCTCTTGCTGGGATTGTACTGAGATTCTAGGTAATACCTGCAGACACTTTCAATGACTGAAAATACCTGTTCGACTTTTTCAATTTAAAGACATAAAATTCATTTTACAGAATAAAGGTTTCAAGTAGAGCTATATCCTCTCTTATATATTTGCTACTTTTCCCCCCTTAAATTTGATATTTGTTATCCCCTATTCTAAGTTTCCCTGCTGAAACACCCCTATTCTACCCTCTAGCCTCTATAAAGAGTGTTCCCTCAACCACGGAATCCCTCACATCCCCCCCCCCCCGCATCCCCCTACACTGGGGTATTGAACCTTTACAGGTCAAAGGACCTCTCCTCTCCTTGATGCTTGATAATGCCATCCTCTGCTACATATGTTGCTGGAGCCATGGGTCCCTCCATGTGTGCTCTTTGGTTGTTAGTTTACTCTCTGGGAGCTCTGGAGAGTCTGGTTCATTGATGTTGTTCTTCCTATGGGGTTGAAAACCCCTTTGGCTCCTTCAGGCTTGTTTGTAACTCTTCCACTGGGGACCCCATTCTCAGTTCAATGGTTGATTGAGAGCAACCTACTCATATTTCTCAAGCTCTGGCAGAACCTTTCAGGAGACAGCTATATCAGACACTTGTCAACATGCACTTCTTAGAATGCACAATATTGTCTGGGTTTGGTGACTATATGTGGGATGGATTCCTGGGTGGGGCAGTGTCTGGATGGCTTTTTCTTCAGTCTTTGCTCCAAACTTTGTCTCTGTATTTTCTACTCTGAATATTTTGTTCCCCCTTTTAAGAAGGTCTGAAGCGCCCACTCTTTGATTTTTCAACTTCTTTAGCTTCAGGGGTTCTGCAGATTTTATCTTGGTTAATCAAACCTTTTGAGCTACTAGCCACTTATCAGTGAATGCATAACATGCATGTTTTTTGTGCTTGGGTTACTTCACTCAGGATGATATTTTCTAATTCCATCCAATTGCCTAAGAATTTCATAATGCCATTGTTTTGTAACAGCTTAGTAGCTCTCTATCATGTAAAGGTACCACATTTTCTTTATCCAGTTTTTGTAACAGTTTATTTTGCTTGTAAGGACCTACTGGGCTCTGTTACTTTTTTCTACTTTAGCACTTTCTACATCAACACTTATCACATTCAAACTGAACAAAGAGAATAAGGAAAGGATTCACAGACAGGCTTGACTTAGTAGCTGCTTATTTTGAAAAAATAAAGTATAATTGAGTCATAGAGAATTTGCCATCTATGTAGTATCTACCTTAGCTGTGGTCTTGAGTAGGTTGTTCCTCCACCAAAGCTTCAATATTAAAATGATCTTGATAACTATAGACCCAAATGAGCTTGATAACTATAAACCTTCTTATAGACAAAAGTGTTATAGGCACTCTTAGTGGCCAGTATATATTTTATATTCCTCGTCATTCTCATCTGGAAGCAACTGTAAATTTGTAATTTTTATTTTTTCCTTACATACAACTTTTATTTTAAAAAAAATCAGAGCTACATGCACAGGTTATTAAAAGCATTTTCGCATAAATCTATATGAATAAATTTTTGTCAGCACTTGATTTTTTAAAGGTTTGATAGTATGCAATGAAATCTTACTATTTATAATGATCATAAAGTATATGTAAAACAAAATGTAACATGAAATTCTATTATTTCACCTATCACATTGGAATGGTGTCAGCTGAGTAGCAATCACTAAATGTTGTGAACATTCAATTCATTTATTTCATTTATCTTATAATAAATGTAACATTGAATTATGCTATTATTGCTCTGAAACTTAAAATTCCTTTAATGATACTATATTAATCTTTTATTGAATGTACAGGATATTCTTCATTAATATTTGATTCAATCTCAGTAAACATTTTGTTAATATTTACCTAACTACAAATAGATGAAACAATACTTTAAGAGGATTTATATCTCCCTTCAGTGTTTTGTTAATTGTCCTGTCATTGGTTTTATTATACAAAGTATACAATTATCTATAATTGTCTTTTTAGTTCCTGTCACAGTTATGCACATTTGAGAAATTATTTATTCATTTGAAAGTTACCTATGCTCTTAGGTTCCATTTTCTGTGACTGAATATAATTGCCTGACAAAGATTATAAAACTTGATGTAAGACAGTATTGTAGTTCCTTCATGGTGCTGTGAATTCAAGAAGAAAGATTAGTTAAGGTGCCAGGGAACATCATAGAGGAACTTTAATTTTTATATTTTTAACACTACGTAAATTAAGTTAGCATGAGATAAACATTCTTGGGATTGGACTGATGGTTGCTCTTGTTTCTGTTTTTAAAATTGCTTATAAATACACTTTTTTTATCTTATAAACATTTCTTAAAAAATTAGCATAAAAATTGCACAGTTACAGCAGTTTTTTTAAATTTTTATTTTGTTGAATTTTGAGAGCTTATGCTGAAATTGTGCTTCAGTATGGTGAGGTTCCTATATTATCCATGATGCTGACCCATTGCATTAAATAAATGTCTTATAGGTCAGTGGTCATCCTCACTCTCAAGGGGAGTATTATCACATGCTATAGCCCTAGAATGGTGTCTGCCATTTCTAAGGATGTAACCTTTTCTCTAACTACCCTTTTTACACAATCAAGACATCCATCCCATGGTCCAGCATATATTTGTCTGATCTCTAGCTTCCTTTTGTTAATCTCTTGAGAAACTGGGAAAGGAGGTAATGGTAAACAGAGACACAGAATGTTCAGTTCAGTTTCAGAATGAAATATTTTATGTTTTTTTTTTTTTTTTTTTTCTTGTATATAGCATTTGGCAACTACAGCTAACCATGAAAGTAAGGCATGAGGAAACACTCTTCCTGTCTCCTTTACCTTATATACTTCCACATCCTTGGGGTCTTTATGACATCAGAAGACAAATTGACTTTCACATTATCTCACACATGCAATAATTTGCTATCACATAGCCACATGGTCATCAAGTTTGTGCCTGAGAAAGCAGCAATACACGCTCTGAACCACAATATGCCATCATTCCAGATAACTCTGTTAAGTCATTACAGTAGCTAAGATCAAACTACAAATGAACACCTTCAGCCAACTGTTAGTTCTTTGTGATACCTGTTAGGATAGTCAGGATAAAAAGTGTCCCCTTGGGCAAACATGTTAAAGGCTTGCCTACAAGAATTTTGTGGTACCTGGAATTATGGAACATTAAGGAGAAAGAGCCTGGTGCCAGGCAATCAGATACTTGTTGTTTGCTGCGTGTAAGAATGTTGGAAACATCTTCTGTCTCTCTTTATTTCCTATTTACCATGAATTTTTACCTTACAGATGTCCATATATAACTATTTCCCTGCTACTAACAAGTACCAAAGTTGAAAAACAATGTGTCAAACACCTGTGGAATAAGAATTTGAAACCATGAGACAACTAAACTGTGTTTCCCATGTAAGTAGATTTATCTCAAATACATTGTCATAACAATACAAAGATACTAGTATTAACTATATGGGGGTTATTGAGAGAAACATTCTCACACTGTACTTGGTTTTACTTCAACTGAACAATACTAACCCATTGACAAATTTATTCTAAATCACAGATAATATATTTATCAGTAGTAGAGCATACATTATTTAAAGCCAACATCTTAGCCAACTATATATATTGTGGTTGAATTAAGCACAAAAACTAATAACCAAAGACTATTTGGAAATTCCCATATATTTAGACTACAGACCACAATGCAAACTTTATTTGGGCAAAGAAGCATTTTCAAAGGGAATTTTGAAAATATTTAGAACTAAAAATCTAGATCTCAATACATCAGAACTTTTATCTTCAAATGAAGTGGTGCCTATTAGAAAATTTATATATTTGATCAGACATAAAGCAAATGACAAAATTTTGTCTTTATAATCTTTCAAAAATGTTTTGCCTTCTAAGTACAGTCAGCAGGTTCTCAATATAAAAGAAGCCCTCTTAGTAACTCTATGCCCTGCAACACTTTTCTTAAGTACCTCTAGTCTCTTTCTCTTTTTGATTTACAATATTTTATTTCATGCATATTCCACTGAGTTAATTCAACAACTCTTGCTACTGTCCAGATATGACCACATTTTCCTACGCAAATGATCAAAGTATATTGCTTTACTTCTGTGATTAGGTCAGGCTTAAGTGTTTGGGAGCCTTTTGCTTCTTTTTGACCCTTCTTTTACTTTTTTTCTCCTCAAAAACCATAGGAATTTCTTCTGAATTACAATTACTTATTTCTTTCATGCTCTGAGAAGACTTCTTCAATGCACTGGTAGTTGGATTTGTTTTTGTTTCTATATTTGTAAGTAGGCATGAAGCTTTATGCCTATCTGTGGAACTAAAAAAATCTTCCATTTTATCTGTAATTTCAAAGTTATTATGAAATGGCTAGAAAATTTACTAGTCTGAACTTCTCAGAGAAAATATCCAGGAACTTTATAGAATTGGGGAAAATACATTAAGTCATCACAAGGCAAACTTGAAAAAAAAATCTATTCCTTTTAATTGTACCCAACTCCTTGACTAAGAAACCCTTCCCCATTTAGTTTCAATCTTATATAAAAATAATGATGGAAAGTTAACTGTCAGGTACAAAAAGTGTTGGAAAATATTTTTTCCTCTCATACTGTTATAAAAAGCAAAATTGTCTTTTGTCCCTTTTTTTTTCCTCACTCAGAACATATATATATATGTTCCACAATCACTGAGAAACTTGGGATTTCTTCAGGGCAAAGATTAATCTTGTACAGATAGGCTTCTCAGTCCTCCTCTTTATTTTTGATTTTTGTTTGCTTATTTGTTTTGTTTTATTTTTCCATTTCATTTGTTTTTGTCTTTATCTGCATAATAAACTTAATTTAAAACACTCATGGTTTTACAGGAAATATATATTTATTTGTGAACATATAAGGTATTCTACTAAATGTTTCACCCTTTTTTTTACTATTTTTTTATTGAACAACTTTTTCTTAAAAAAACAAAGATAAATGTATGGATTTTAAGCATTTTTGCATAAAAGTATAAGAATACATTTTTTGTCAGTACTTGGTTTTGTTTTTAAAGGTTTGCTAGTGTACATTAAGATCTTACTAGTTACAATGAGCATAAAGTACATGTAAAACAAGATTTAACCTGGGATTAGTCAAAGTTTTCTTAGTGTGTAAAGATTAAGCATAATGGTCTTTTCTTCTTTTTTCTTGAACTTCATATAGTCTATGAGTTGTTTCTGGGGTGTTCAGAGCTTTCTGGGGTTAGTATCCAATTATCAGTGACTGCATATTATATCTGTTCTTTTGTGACTGGGTTATTTCACTCAGGATGATTTTCTCTAGATGCATCCATTTTCGTAAGAATTTTGTAAAGTCATTGTTTCTGATAGCTTAGTAGTATTCCATTGTGTAAATGTACCACAAGTTTTGTATCCATTCATCTACTGAACGACATCTGGGTTCTTTCCAGCTTCTGACTATTATACATAGGGCTGCTATGAACATTGTGGTGCATGTGTCTTTGTTGTATGTTGTAGCTTCTCTGGGGTATATGCCCAGAAGTGGAATAAGTGGGTATTCAGGTAGTACTATGTCCAATTTTCTGAGGTATTGCCAGACTGATTTTCAGAGTGGTTGTACCAGTTTACAATCTGACTGGTGTGATATGGATTCTCAGGGTTGTTTTGATTTGCATTTCCCTGATGGCTAATGATGTCAAGCACTTCCTTAGATGTTTCTCAGCCATTTGATATTCCTCGTTTGAGAACATTTTGTTTAGCTCTGTACCCCATTTTTTAATATGGTTGTTTGATTCTCTGGTGTCTAGCTTCTTGAGTTCTTTGTATACCTTGGATATTAGGCCTCTATCTGATGTGGTGTTGGTAAAAACCTTCTCCCACTCTGTTGGCTGCCTTTTTGTTTTCTTGACAGTGTCCTTAGCCTTACAGAAACTTTGCAATCTCATTAAGTCCCATTTGTCTATATTTGACCTTAGGGCACCTTCGCTCTGCTTTTAACCCATTCTCTATGAAAATAAAGTACTTCCTGAAGGATTAATGTGGGGCACATCAGGCATCTCTGAAGCACACATGCATATTTTTGTGCACTAGTCAAATGACACTGGGCAAAGTTCTTAAGATGAAAAAAACTAAACTTGTTTATAATCCCTGACCTCGAGTCATACTACAGAGCAATTTATATAAAACCTGAATGATACTGGTACAGAAAAAGATTAGTCAATCAATGGGATAGAATTGAAGACTCAGAAATACAGCCACACACCTATGGACACCTGATCTTTGACAACAAAGCCAAAACCATATTGTTGAAAAAAGAAAGCTTCTTCAACAAATGGTGCTGATCTGACAGTCTGCTTATAGAAGAATGTAATTTAATCTATATTTTTGATCTTATACATTGTTCAAGTACAAGGTGATCAAGTATCTCCACATAAAATCAGAAACGCTGACTAACAGAAGAGAAAGTGGGAAATAGAATAAAAGGCATTGGCATGGTAAATTTTTCTGAACAGAACACCAATGACTTAGGGGCTAAGATCAACAACTATCAAATAAGACCTCATGAAACTGCACAGATTCTGTAAGGCCAAAAATCCTGTCAATAGACAAAATGGCAACCTACAAATTAAGAAAAGACCTTTACTATTCCTTCATCTGATAGAGGTATAATATCCAAATATATATAAAGAATGTAAGAAGTTTGACATACACATACACACACACACATACAAACACACACACACACACACACACACACACACACACACACACAGGCTCAACAAATAATCCAATACAAAATGGAGTACAGATCTAAACAAAAAATTCTCAACAGAGCAATCTCAAATGGCAGAGGAGCATTCAAAGACATGGTCAGCATCCTTAGTCATCAGGGACATGCAAACCAAAATGGCCCTGAGAAACCACCTCACAACAATCAGAATGGCTAAGATAAAATAAAATAAAATAAAATAAAATAAAATAAAATAAAATAAAATAAAATAACTCAAGTGTTAGCACATGCTGGCAAGCATGTGGGAAAGAGGAACACTACTCCACTGCTGGTAGGATTGCAAACTGGTACAGCCACTCTGGAAATCGATTTGGTGGTTCCTCAGAGAAATTGTAAATAGCTCTATCTGAAGATCCAGCTAAACATCTCCCAAAAGACACTCCAGTATATCACAAGGACTATCACTATGTAGATAGTAGGCTTTTTTGTAATAGCCAGAAGCTGGAAAAAATACCAGATGTCCTTCAACTAGGGAATGGGTACAGAAGATGTGCTTCATTTACACAATGGAGTACTGTTGTACCATTAAAAACAAGGACATCATAAATTTTGCAGGTAAATGGACGGAACTATAAAATATCATTCTGAGTGAGGAAAACCAGACCCAAAAGGAAATTCATGGTATGTATTCACTGATAAGTGCATACCAGCACAAATATTCAGAATACACATGATACATTAAAAATAAAGAACACGTTCTAATGTTTCATCACACTTAGAAGGGAGAACAAAATAATCATGGGAGGCAGAGAGAAGGAGGGACAAGGGTGGGACAGACAAGATGGAGAGAAAGAGTGGCAGGATCAGGCATGGGAGGAGGCAGGAGAGAAGCCCAGAAGGTCAGGAGAATGAATGGAAATATGCAGTGGAGGGTTTGCAGGGAACAAGAAGAAACTTTAAGAAAGTCCCAGAGACATGGTATCTGAGAGTCTTCCAGGACTCAGTAGAGATAACATTAGCTGAAACACCCGACAGTGGGTAGGTAGAACCTGAAGAGGTGCCCTCCAGCAGATAGACAGCATCCCCAGTGAAGGGATAGGATCACTACACTACCCTCAACATTTTTTGACCCAGAAGTGTTGATGTCTAAGAGAAATACAGGGACAAGAATGGAGCAGAGAATGAAAGAAAAAAAAACCCCACCCATTAGCTGGCCGAATATAGGATCCATCCATTGGGCAGGCACCAAACCCTTTCACTATTACTGATAGTATAATGTGATTACAGACAGGAGCCTGTCATGGCTGTTCTCTGAGAGGCTCTACCTTCATCTGACTGAGACAAATGCAGATCATTACAGCCATACAATGTACTGAAGCCCGAGACTTCTATAGGATAGCTAGGGGAAGGATTGAAGGATGTGAATCGGATGGCAATCCCATAGGAAGACCAACAGTATCAGCGAACCTGGCCCCACAGAGCTCCCAAAGAGTAAGCCACTAACCAAAGAGCATGTGTGTGTGGGATAGTATGTTCTGTCTATCTTGGCACTTATGTAGCAAGGACTGACTTTTCTGGCCTCAGTAGGAGAGGATGTGTCAAATCCTGTACACATTTCATGCCTCAGGGATCAGGGATGCATCAGGAGAATGTGGTAGGTGAGGGTGGGTTGGTGGGTTGTGGGTGACAAGTGGCAGTGGTGAGCGCCATCTAAGTGGAAAATTCAAGGGGGTGGGGTAAAAGAAACTCTTGGAGTGGGAGGATCAGGAATGGAAGTAACATTTGAAATGTGAAAAAGTCAAATAAGACAACAACACAAAAAAAAAACCCAATTAACTGTATATTTACTTATTTGGTCTGAGATGTAAATTAGATAATGTGCATAGGAAAGAGTGTGTACTCCATTGTCTGCAGATAATGAGATATTGTAGTTCATCTGTATAATTGTCTCCTAATCAGTGATGGAAAATTTCTTCAGAAAACTAACGAATGCTTTAAACAATCAAACAAGCAAACAAAAACCAGTGGGTTGCTATATGCTTCTGCAGTTTAAAAAAAATTATTCCCTTTATTATTTATTTATTCTTATTGTTTGAAAAAGTTTGTGCGTGCATATGTTTCAAGTTCAGTACCAATTTGCTTAGCACTAACCCCACTCAGTGCTCCCAGTACATGCAGTGGGTTAGAGCCATCTGCTGGAGCAGGGTAGCATCTCAGGGTCCTCACAATTGGTATGAAAACGGATTGTGCCTCTCTGAGGAGCTCCTGATGTTCAACCATTTCCAGTGATATCTCACCTAGATATGTGACTTGCTAGGCACATTCTTCCTCCATGCTGAGGTTTTGAATGCTTTGAACTTCCACAGTTTGTCTATAATCTGCCACACCTGGCATGAGTTCTACATGTGACTGCCCTGTTGTGTAGTAAAAGCACTGCTTTTGCAGAGTTGGTCAACACCTCTGGGCCTTCAGTCTTTCAGTCCACTTGTCCTTGATCCTCCTTTGTATCTTTTTGTGGGTTGTAATGGGTTGTAATCTCCATTCTACCATAACATAATTAGAAGACGAAAAGAAAAACTGACTTAACCAGATATATTTGTGTATTTTTTTCCCAATAGTTAGTTGGATTTCTGTCTTTGCAGATGTTTTTATTTAAGTGGTGAACACTTGAAATTAATAATCTGCCAAATAGAAAGCAATAGGCATAAAAGGAGAAAGACTAATACTTGTAACAATGCAATATCTATAAAATTGTTCCACAATAAATCAAGTGCATTGTTCAAACTCTATACATTTGTGTTCTCCCTATCTTACACACTGTTTATAACTATTGTCATCTATATGATAATGACAGATACAGGATGTATGTTAAAGGAAGTCATTGTCCTACAGAAATGTCTGAGACATCCTGTGTATGTTATATATTTTCTGTTTTCTGGATCTCAAAGATTTTGGCTAAATTGTCCAGGTTACCTATTGCTTCCTGATGTAGCAGTTTCTGAACAAAAGTATTCTTTGTTTTAATTCCTTGAATTGACTTCAAGTTCTATATAAGACCATTTCTAGTACTAATATATCACATTGGTATGCTTTGCCCCATGGTCTTTCAAGGTCAATAATACCAAAAAAAAAAAAAAAAAAAAAAAAAAAAAGCCTTATTCTGTCAGAGAAGAAAACAAAAATCCCCATGTAAAGTGGTTGATGGATAGTATGTAAATGACTGGTCTCAAGCCAAAATATCTTCAAAGTCTATTTCCATTTTATATTCAGTTTATTTAAATGGGTGTTTTATATTATATATACTATATTATATAATACTATGTTTAATTTATGTGTTCATTTATCTATTTTCTAAAAAGTTATTTTGATGTTATTTTTTGTTCAACATGGGAATGATCTGTCACTGAGGAAGGGACTGAGGGAGTGTTGAGAAACAGATGAGACAATTAGAAATCTGAGCTGAGTCTTTACCAGAAAACTGCTCGTGGGGATCAGATGACAGGACTTAGGTGAGAAGCCCAGGGAAGGGGACAGCATCACTGATGCTGGCAGCACAGCCCCCAATGCATGAAGCAGTTATTTTGATAGTTCATGTTTTTAACCACCTTAAGCTTAATGGGATGGCATCACTTTTGCCTAAACACAGATGTATTGTGTAAACTACTTTGTAGAATGATAATTACTTCCATATTGAAATTGTATGAATTTTCCATGAGGACCAGAATCCTAAGTAGCATGATTTACTACAAAATAGCTAAGAAGCAATTACATCTACCCTCCAGGGAAGACTTTGTTTTGTTGCCTCATTCAAAATTCTGCAAAACAAACCTACTTACAATGGGACTCTTACTACAAAGTGTAATGATTGTGGAATGGGTTTAGGCACTGTGATGGATATGAATCAGATGAGAAGTCTTTAAAGGTAAAAGGTTTTGACTGTCTATTTGTAGGGTGTGCATTCATTCCAGTAACTGCAGGAATGTAAAGAAAATAATGTCAAACTATGTATATGCAGTATACACTTAGTTATTTTAATCTAATAAGTGCTATTAAAATTTTTATTATGTACTATTGATTACATATGAACTCACTGCATAGAAATAAACTCAACCACATATTTAATCTTCTGTCCTAAACTAATTAGAATAAACTGAATATAAGCTGTTTAGGCTGCGAAAACAAAGGTCCTAAAACCAGGTGACATAACATCAATGTAATTTGTCAAGTCTTATAGACTCAAAAGTTCCAGTTCTAGTTGCTAGAGATGTTAGTCTCTGCCCCCCACACACAAACACACACACACATAGAGAGAGAGAGAGAGAGAGAGAGAGAGAGAGAGACATATGCACTCGCAAATTTTACATGATCATATATACATATATATGTATGTACATATATTATTAAGTAAATACATACATATTATGGTTATATACAGACATATAGACATTATTTAATATAAGAATATCCACAGACTGTTTCTTTAATAACTAGTTTTTCTCACAAGTAAACCTGCTTAACAGGGCCATTCCCTTGGCTTGCAGATGAAATTTTCGCTTGCAGATGAAATTCTCCATCCTCACCTAACCTGTACAGAAAGAGACAAATATGATATCATCTATTCAAGCTCACCCATTTGATCAGATCAGAACTATATGATCACATCGTACCTTAAACATCTCCCCAAATGCTAATGTCTAATGAAACTACATATTTAGTTATAATTTCAACACCTAAACTTTGAAAGACTTGAACTTCCCTCTGACATCAATATACTCTATTCCAACCACACAGGAGATGCTCAGTCATCAGCTCCCATCTAAGAGCCCCAGTTCTCAGCGAGGAGGAGAAGTAATACCCATGATCATCGTTGAAACAGTTTTAGATGAGACAAGCATTGTCTATTTGGCTCAGTATTCTTCATGATATGTCTAGTACTAAACTCACATGGTCAGTTAAAATATCTACCTGCTAAAGAGCTGATGCAATATTGATAAATGATATATCAATATTGAAGTCAAAATAACATTGATATTCCTTCTGTATAAACTACCAACTTTAGATTCTAATTTTTAATATCAGTTCTAAAACATAGCTTTCAATTTCCACTTGCAGCTGTCTTGTTTGCTGTGAAACTCAGGTAAGCATGAATATATACACCATTTGTTTGCACATGTTTTACCACACTCAATCTGTGCTTTTCTAGTTCCATATATTTTCCTGCAAAAGTCAAGGTTTCATTTCTTTATAGCTGAATAGTATTCTATTGTGTGTTTTTATTATTCATTTGTGAGTTCAAGGATATTTACTTATTTCTGTTTCTATTGTGAATGAAACAACAATGATCATGGCTAAGCAAACTATCTGTGAAATGGGAATGTAAGTACTCGAGTCATATACATACAAATAACACTATACACAAACTTACAAATAACACTATGCTTATACATACAAAGAGCATTATAATCTGACCACCTGATTTATTCATATGCATACATATATACATATACACATACACATACACACACACACAAACACATACACATATACATATACACATACACACACACACATACACAAAGAACAGACATAATATGCAGTGACTGGTCATTGAATACTAGCCCCAGAAAGATCTGAATACCCAACAAACAACTCACAGACCATATGAAGCTTAAAAAAAAAAAAAAAAAAAAAAAAAAGGCCAGAAAGTGGAAGCCTCAGCCCTTCTTAGAAAAAAATAACAAAAAAAACAATAAGTGTATAGTACCATCTCAGAGTGGGATACACCTAGACCTTAAATTATTATTAACTCAAGAGCTAAGATGTCAGCCTCATGGAAGTTTTTGGTATTTAAAAATCATTATGTTTAATCTATACACACCAAGAAATCTTTGACTATTTCCATGTTACATTTTGTTTTACATGTACTTTATGCTCATAGTAACCAGTGAGATTTCAATGCATGCTGTCAAAACTTTAAAAAAACACCAAGTACTAACAAAAATATGATCATATAGTTTTATGCCGAAATGCCTTTAAAAATCTGTACATTTATCTCTGTGTTTTAAAATAAAGTTGTAGGAAACAGAAGAAGCAGAATCATCCCTACTTGTCACCTAGAAGGTTCTGTCATCTTCACTTCTTGGCTCTAGATGATTGAACCAAAAACTTTCATCATGTTAAACCAAAAGACTCTGTTCTCCAATGACAATCCTTAAATGAAAACCCACTATTTAGTAGTGCTACCAGAATACTAATACTTGCATAAAATAAGATGTTATTTATAAGTTAAAATGTGAATCCACTGGAAAACTGTGCATTTTTTAAACTGTTTTCTCTCCTCCTGTGTTATAGAATACAATATGAATCATGAAACTCTTTCCATAGCAACTTATTTTTTAACTCAAATACAACATTCGTGAACCACCTACTATATATAAAATATGAAGGCATAGATTCCAAAAAAAAAAAAAAAAAAAAAAAAAGAAAGAAAGAAGATAATTAAGACTCCTCCTTTTGGATAAATATGCTGAACCAACATTATTTAATGTGTACTTTATAAGGTAAAAATAAAACAAAGTGATTGTTTGTAGTTTGATTTTGACTTTAAACTGAAATGATATGACAATTATGTAAAAGGATGTCATCAAATGACAAGAAATGTGTAGTGGTATGTTAAGAGGTTTTATTATTTCTATGATCAAAATACTTGGCAAAGATTCATGTAATAGAGTGTCTTACAGTTCCCGGAATATAGACTGGCATGGTGGGGAATACATGGGTGAAGCAGTTGGTAGTGGCTGTTTTCATCATGTCTAGAGCTATGAAAGAGAGTAAGAAATGGAAGTAGGTCTGTTCTACAGAAGCAAAAGTCCTTTCATCTGTGACTGTCTTCTTTCAATGTGCTTAAGAATTCCAAATTGTTCCAATGTGATTCTTCACAGACATGGAATGAGCAAGTCTCAACTTTATATGGGAAAAAAAATACATGATAGTGAAGACAATTCTCAAAAAATAAAAGAACTTCAGGGGAATCACTATCACTGACCTCACTCTATACTATAGAGCAATCGTGGCAAAACCCAGATGGTATTAGTACAAACACAAACAGGTTATTCAATGGAATAGAATTGAAGACCCAGAAATAAATCCTTACACTCATGGACACTTAATCTTTGACAAAGAAACCAAAGCATACAGTGGGAAAAAAAAGTCATCTTAAACAAATTGTAGTCTAACTCTCAGTCTGCTTATAGAAGAATGCAACTTCATCCATAATCCATCACTGTGTACAAAGCTCAAATCCAAACGGATCAAGGACTTCAATATAAAACCAGATACACTGACTCTAATAAAGGAGAAAGTAGTAAATAGCCTGAGTGCATTGGTACAAATCAAAATTTCCTGAACAGAACATCAGTGGCTCAAGCTCTAAGATCAACAATTGATTAAAGGGACCTCATAAAACTGAAAAGCTTCTAGAAGTCAAGGAACACAATCAATAGAAAAAAAAAAAAACAGCAATGTACTGATTGATAAAAGATCTTCCCACACCCCACATTTGATAAAGGGCTATAGATCCGAAATCTATAAAGAACTTAAGAAGTTAGACTCCAAAAAACCAAATAACCCAATTAAAAATTGGGTATGGAGTTATACAGAGAATTCTCAACAAAGCAATCTTGAATAGGCAAGAAGCACTTAAACAAATGTTAAACATTCTTAGTCCTCAAAGAAATGCAAACAAAATGTCCCAGAACTTTCATCTTACATTAATAAGAATGACTATGATAAAAACGTTTTTGTCAGCACATGTTGGAGAGGATGGGAAGGAGGAGGAACACTCCTCCAATGCCAGTGGAATTTCAAACTGCTACAGACACTCTGTATATTAATCCTGTGATTTCTCAGAAAATTGGAAATAGTTCTACCTGAACACCCAGCTATACCGCTCCTGAGCATATACTCATAAAATGAACCACCATACCACAAGGGCATGTACTCATCTATATTCACAGCAGCCTTATTTGTAATAGCTAGAAACTGGAAACAACCCAGATGCATGTTGTGTATTCACTGAAAAAAAATCACTCAAGTAAAAAATGGGTACAGATTTGAACAGAGAAATCTCAACAGAGTAATCGCTAATGTCTAAGAGTTATTTAATGACCACCATTCTTAGTCATCAGGGAAATCTGAGATCCCATTGTAGACCCATCAGAATAGCCAAGATCAAATTTGTAATTGATAGCGCATACTGGAGAGATGACAGAGCAACCGGAACACTTCTCCATTGCTGGTAGGAGTCAAACCTGCCCAACCACTTTGGAAATCAAGTTGGCACTTTCTCAGAGCATGGAGAATAGATACACTTCATGACCCATTTATAACACTCCTAAAAATATACCCCAAAGAAGTTTCCATCATAGCAAAAGGTGCTCAACTGTGTTCATATTGCTATATTCATAATATCCAGAACCTGGAAATAATATATGTCCCTCAACTGAAGAATAGGTATAGAAAATGTATTACATTTATACAATGGAGTATTATTCATCTTTTAAAAACAATGACATCATAAAATTTGTAGACTATTTGATATTTATTCATGAAAAAATATAATCTTGAGTGCATCAACCAAAACTCATAAAAGCAAAAATGTACGGACTCTCTTAAAGCAGATACAAGTCATGAAGGACAGGATAACCTTGCTATAAATCACAGACCCAAAGAAAGGAAGTAGCAAGGAGGAGGGGCAAGTGAGAGCACATGTATCTCATTGGGAATGGTAAATTTATTCAATGTTGGGGTAGAGGAAAGGAGGGGTCTGGGTGGGAGAAAGGTGGGCATAAGAACATGAGGAACTGTGTAGGGGCAGGAGAGAATGGCAGAATACTGGGAGATTTGTGATGGGGCATCTCTAGGAAGAGCTAGAAACCTAATAAAATGGAAGCTTCCAGTAATATATGATGGTAAACCAAATTAGACTCCTAAAAAATGAGGGATATGGAGATTGAAAAGGACATATTTGTAAGCAGGCAAGATTTCTAAAGGTGAGATTGGTACATAAACTGGGCCACAAAACCTCAGACCACCATTTTATTTATTTGTTTATTTATTTATTTTGTTTATAGTGGTAGGGAATGGAGCAGAATAAAAAAAAAAGGGCTAACCAATGACTATCTTAGTTTGAGACCCTTGACATGACAGGGAGCCAATGCCCGATAATTTTGATAATATTCTGCCATACCTGCAGACACAAGCCTACCATAAACGTTGTCATATGTGTTTTCCCAGAAACTTTTGTAAAATGATGCAGGGAAGTACTGTCAAACATTGAGTGGAGATTGGAAAATCCAGTGGAAGTGAGGGGAAAAAAATTGAGACAGAGATGTCAAAGGCACCAAAAGGGAACCTGTATTGTCACTTAACCTGGCCCAAAGGAGGGTCATGTGGACCTAACTACCAGCCAGAAAGTAGGAATGGGATGAACCAATAACTTACACATAGAGCTGATTTACAGCTGGGTCTTCATGTGGCACTAATAAAGTGAGAGCAGGGACCGTCTCTGACAACATTACCTGTGTTTGAGTCCTTTCATCTAACAGGCATAGTTTGTCTCCTAGACTCACTGTGGCTTGATATGCTAGGGCAGATTGATATCCACAGAAAGAAGAAGAAAGAAGATGGTAGGTGGTATGTTCTGTGGGAGAGGGGAAGGGAAAGGGAGAGATTGGGAGGAGAGGAGGAAAGGGATGCTACAATTGCAATGTAAAATAAACATAGTGAAAGGCAATTAGAAAATTTTTAAAAATTTTGCCACCCTCTGGGAACCAAGTGTTCAAATGAGAACATTAGAAAGAATATTTTATGTTCAAAGTACATTCTGCCCCTAGTTCATTCCCATAGAGCTATTTACATTTCATGAGAAAGAATACAATCAGTTTAACATGAAAAATTCTCATTTGTGTTAACAGCTTTAATACTGTTTTAAAGTTAAAAGTTATCTTCAGAGACTCAAAGCAATCTCTTAACTACAAGCTCCAGTAATTTTTAAAATAAAAACAAATTACACACTGGCAGGATATAATGACAAACTAAATATTCTCATTTTCCAGGAGAAGAAAATAGGCATAACATGAACATATTGAACCAAAGACAAACTGAAATCTGGTAGAGCAAATACTAAATTTTTCTTAATGGTCAGCATGTGGGGCTTTTGGTTGAACTGTCCAGGCTCTACAACCTTATACACTCCCTACATTCCAAGCTTTTGCAGTCTGCAAAACATAGAACCTCTACTTTCTACCATTATCACCATATGCCCACAAATTTCCTTAGTTGATGGCACAGGGCACTGTCACCTCAAATATACTGTTGTCTCTGTTGCCTCAATTACACAATTACAAGTTATTACTTTTTAAGACCATACATTGCCATGTCTCAGAAGCTTCCTAGACCCTTGGTACGAGATCCCATTAATCCATTACTTTCATATCTTGAATGACTGTAAAATCAGTTCCACATAGATGATATTCTGTTATGTTTTCAAAACAAAATATAGGCTGTCTTCTTTTGAACAAAGCTGTAAGGGCCTTTATACACCTTGGGACAATGAATCTGAGAAAGCACTTTCTGGAAAATCCATGACCATGGGAGATCTTTCCATCTTCTGAGATCTTCTTCAATTTCTTTCTTCAGAGACTTGAAGTTCTTGATTGCAGCTAACCATCAGACTGAACATAAGAACCCCAATGAAGGAGCTAGAGAAACGACTGAAGGAGCTGAAAGGGTCGGCAACCTTATGGGAAGAACAAAATTATCAACTATTCAAACCCACCACAACTCTCAGTAATTAAAATGCCAACCAATGAGTTCACATGAAAAGACCCATGGCCCTAGGTAGATATGTGGCAGAGTATAGCATTTTATGACATCAATGGTCCAGCAAAAGCTCATTTTCCCAGTGTAGGGAAACACCAAGGTTCTGAGGTTGAAGGGGATGGTTGGGAGAGGAAGCACCTTCATGGAGACAATGGGAGGGGCAGGTGATTATGGGAAAGGTATAACATCTAAAATGTAAATGCAGAAAAATTTCAATAAAAGAAAATGGAAAAAAAAGAGAAAGAAGAATAAAAATAGTCTCAGGAGAAATACAGAGACAGCGTTTAGAGCAAAGAGTATGTGAAAGACCATCCAGAGACTTCCCCACCTGGGGATCCTGTCCAAATACAGTCACCAAACCCAGACGATATTCCTGAAGCCAAGAAGTGCATGCTGGCAGGACCTTGATATAGATGTCTCCTCAGAGGCTCTGCCAGAGAATGACAAAAACAGAAACAGATGCTAGCAGCCAACCACTGAACTGAGAACAGGGTCCTCAATGGAGGAGTTAAAGGATTGAAGGAGCTGAAGGGGTTTGCAACTCAGGAAGAACAATGCCACCCAACCAGAACTCCCAGGAACCAAATCACTATCCAAAGAATCCACATGGAGTAACCTTTGGCTCCAGATGCATATGTAGCAAATGATGGCCCTGTTGGGCATCAATAGAAAGAGAAGCCCTTAGTCCTGCCACAGCTCCATGTCCCGGTAGGAAATGTCAGGGCAGTGAAGCAGAAGGGGGTGAGTGGGTGGGCAAATACACTCATAGAAGCAGAAGGAGGGAGGATGGGATAAAGGAGTTATGAGGGAGAATCCAGGAAAGGGGATAACATTTGAAATGTAAATAAAATATATCCAATTAAATAGGAAAGAAATTCACTTTTCCTATAAATTTCCCCATTTCTTTTGAATTTCCCCATTTCTTTCAGTAAATCTTTAGTTTGACTAAATCCATAAATTTGACTAGTATCAAATGTTACCGCATTCTTTGTCAGAATATCTTTACAGAACTATCTATAGTGTAGTTACTGGCAGAATCCTTCCCTGTTACAATCCTCTTAGCAAGCCCTTCACTATTCCCATTTCTACCAGCATTTGGATTTTGTACGTGATCAGTACAATGTCTCCTTAGACTCTACCTATATTATTTTAGAGAATGTTTAGCATGAAGTTCTATGGTCTCCCACATTTCCTCTGTAAACTTGTTCTAAGAGACCAAGAATCATGCAGTTAGCTGTATCATTGTTAGGGCCCTACACTTTGGTACAACCATTTTGTATTAGTTACCTTAGGTTTCTTTTCTGTTACCACTGTAAGAATCCAAACAATTTGATGGAGAAAGGTTTTAATTTGGCTCAGAATCGGAGAGGATATGAATCATCATGCTAAGACAGATGTATGAGACAAGATGGCTGATATCATTGGTCTGAAGACGAGAATCACAAAAACAAAAACAAACAAACAAACAAACAAACAAACAAAAACCAAGAAGTAGGGATGAGCTATCAAACCTTAGAGGCTGACCTTATTTAATATATTTCTACAATGATGCTCCACCTCTTAAAGGTTTAAAACCATTTCATAAATATCGCTACTCGATAGGAAGGGTTAAATAAATCAACTACACAGGCATAACACTTGATTTTAAAACTTCAATTTGTTATATGAATCTTAATCTTGGCAATAAATTCAGTGTGTTGTCTATGTGGAGCCTATGCCCAGCTGTCTTCTAAAGACTATACAACCATTTCACTGGGTCAAATATTAGCATTGATTATTGTTTTAAAATTTTGTTAAAATTTTCTTTCAAATGAGTTTTCTAAGGAGAACTGCTAAAGTTAACTGTCACATATTAAGAGATAATATATTTGTTCATATGATTGCTATAGTATTATACATCTTAAAATCAACATTCTACTAAGGTGATGGTAATCAGTCTGTAGATCACAACACCTCTGAGTGGTTGAAAAGCACTTTCACAGGGGTCAACAGATCACTGGAAAACAGATATTTCATTATGTCTCATAGAGGTGGCACCATTACAGTTTTGAAGTAGAAAAAATAGTAGAAGTTTTGTTTTGGGGGGGTCACCACAACATGAGGAACATTATTAAAGAAGCACAGCACTAGGAAGATTGATACCCACTGTGCTAAGCCGTGCCAGGAATAAAGAAATAAAATTCTGAGAGTAAGATATGACAACCTTGGCTTGGAGTTCCATCTTTAGACTTTTTCAGCTTACCTGCCTTACACTACTATATTTTTTTTCACACCAAACATAAAACCCAGTGGTTTGTCACATAGGTCATCATCATGATGAATATGATGGCATATACCAAGGTTTAATATAGAGTATATTAATAATTCAATAAGAAATGGCAAACTTTTTATTCACAATATAGAAAAAGAATGTAAAAATACACAAGGAAACACCATTATTACTTTAAAAGATATTATATAACAATTCTTAAATCAGTTATTAAATTTAAACACTAATAACCTGGCACATTTAAAGTAGGTACTGATTACATTATCAGAAAGTCTAATCTATTATTCTTGTTTGAAATTAAGTAATTAGAGATAATATTGTCTCATATCACTATTAAAGGCCAGAGCGTTATTAAACACAAGCTGTAAAATTAAAAAAAAGAATCTCTGATCAAGAGCACAGTATTTCTTAGACATTAGAATTTGAAACAATCTATAGGCTAATCATAAAATGCGATTTTATTCTGGCCTCAGAAGTTAATTGTACACTCACTTCAGCACAAGAGCAGTGACTCTTCCAACAGATCTGAAGCTCTGGCACCTTACTGAGTTAATTGGAAACTCCCACATCATTTTATAATTTTCCTGCATTCAACAGCAGACTACATTAGCAAAATCGCATCAACTTCCAATGGAATTAGTCACTCATTTAATTCTCATTAAAATTCAGTTTCTTTTGTTTGTTAAAAATAAAACTCTGCTTATATTCAACTTACCTTGTTTTTTATTATCACAGCATCTAACAAATTACCTACACTTAACAGATCTAAATGAAATGAATGCCTATTAAATATAATGCTTAACTAATTATCTCTACTATTCTGCTTCTTCCTAATAATACTTTTTGATTAGCCCCACAAGAGCAAAATGTTCCAAACAACATGGTGTGCTAATATAAAAATATTAACTCTGTTAAATATCTCCCTATTCATGGTATAAACATTAGTCAGAAAGTAAGAATTTTTATAGCTACTAATTTAACAAAAGTTCTATGATCATGTTATTCTGATGTCTGATACTTTATTTGTTAATGTGATTGAACAAAATAATTTAAAAAACAAATCCACTCTCATGTTCCACATTTATATTTTAGTCTCTTTCTCTCTCTCTCTCTCTCTCTCTCTCTCTCTCTCTCTCTCTCTCTCTCTCTCTCTCTTCTCTCTCTCTGTCTCTCTCCTTTGTGTGTGTGTGCATGTGTGTGTGTGTTTGTGTTTTTGTGTGTGTCCACACAAGCACTCCTGTGCATACACATGTCCACCAGTTGATATGTGACTGTTTAGTGAAAATAAATTAGAGACTCAGTTCATAATCTCTATGAAAAAAGATACCTAGTTTGTCAGATAGTGCCATGTAGATAAGAGAAACTTAGAAAATATAGATGCCCTGAGAACATATAGTTTATGACTTGGTAGTAGACTATTTAAATCCAAGAAAGCCTGACCTGGAGCCATGATTGGACTTCTTGGTTTTAATTTGGTGTATTCCTGTTTTGGGTTTTTTGTTTGTTTGTTTTTGTTTTTGTTTTGTTTTGTTTTTTACTGAGATTAATTTCTTTTTCTGATGGTGAATTGTATATCATTTTGTCCTCATTAGGAGAGGAATGATCCTTTCAGCAGGTTACCATTTGAATTCTAGGAGAAAACTGCTGTTCCTAACAGTTCTCTTTTTCATGTAAGTTTTTATGTAAACCAGATTGTTACTGGATGGCTTAGACTTTGGCCTGATTAGGTCAGCTGCCAGCTTGGCCCTGGGAATGGAAACATATTCAGTTGGCAGTGATTAGGTGATAACTGTTCAGGATTGCTTTTCCAGGAATATTTTCAGAATAGTCTGTTTTTCCACAATCAGGAGCAGAGGGAGAGATAGCAACCCTGACAAGCTTTTCTTAATTTACTTATAATACTGTAGAGACAAAGAATAGAAATTTTCATATTTGTAAATGTCTGTTCTGGTTAAACCTTCCCAATATCTGCTTCTAAAATGTAAGTTTTCTATACAAATTAATTTATATACCAATTCTATAATCTTAAGCAGAAGCACTGAATTTTGGTAGTATACAAAATGCAAAATGGAAACACCCAGGGGGCCTAGATGTCAGCCAACTGAATCACTGAGTAAAATAAATAATTAAATTATGAAATTGACACATTCCTTTATAAGGATCAAAACCAGAATTGGAAATCTATCATGAATGTAGTAGACTGACTCAGGAAGACAAAATTTGCATGTTCTCTCTTATGTCTGAATGGTACTTTGAAGCTACTGTTTATGTGCATGTTAATTGAGATACCCAGCATTTGGGACTGCATTGATTACTCTAAAGGAGTGAACTGTCAACAGTTTTCATGAGAATAGGAGTCCTAGGTCCATATTCAATCAGCATTTGCTGTCTTGCTATAGGCTGATATGAAGTGTTTGAGCCTACATAGTTTTATTTGTTCAAGATGTGTACACAGCTCTTCTTTTTTCCTCTCGTGGCTTTTATTTATTCACTTCTCCAGTTCTGTTTATTCTCTACTCTAGGTCTTTTTGGAGTAAGAGATTCTTTCAGGGAAAAGGAGAAGGAAGATGAAAAGCAAGAGTAGGAACAGATAATTAACTTCCTTGATTACTTTGCATAGAGACTAAAGTTTATTTTAGGATTGTTATTTTATCAAACACAAAGTGTTTTGTTTTCACTGACATGCATAAAAATTCATTGAAAATGTTATTTTCTATGAGTTTTAAAAAGTCCATGAAAGAAAGAAGATTGGGTAAATATTTTGTAGACAAAAGAATTGCAATTTATTCTCAGTCTTGATTATTTCCCAATATAGAGAAAATGCCACTTGGACAAAATGACTGTTTGGTTCTTGCTGTTCTAGTTTACTGGTAAAAAGCTTTTAACAAAACTCATTTCTTTGAAGTGATTGCAAGATCATTATAAACCTACTGCCCGCAGTATATCATAATGCAGGTTTTCAGCATGTACAATGTACCTAGTGACTTTCCTAGAACTGTTGAGTATTTTATGCTATAAAGGTGTCATTCTTCTTTTTTTAATGATTTTTAAAAAATACAACGAAATGATGGAGTAAAACTATTATAAAAACAAACAACAATAACACCATAAAAGTAAACAAATAAAAGCAAACAAAAAAGAGTAGAAAGGTGTCTTAAAAGAAAAAAAAAAGTGGACTATCAACAGAGTGAACTGACCTGGACCCTTGGTGCTCTCAGAGACTGAACTACTAACCAAAGAGCTCAAAGGGGCTCTACCTAGCCCTCCCTACAATGTGGAAGATTGACATCTTGGTCTTCATGTGGGTCCCAAACAACTGGAGGACAGGGAGCTAAGCGTTTGCCTGCATATGAGATATGTTCTTCTAGTTTAGCTTCATTATCTGGCCTCAGTGAGAAAGAATATGCCTAGCCTTGCAGAGATTTGATCTGCCAGTGTATAGGGCAAGTGGAGGATAGGGAGTCTACACACTCAGAGGAAAAGGAGAGAGTGGTTAGATGAATAATTATGGGAGGGGGTGACCAGGAGGAAGGCAGCGGGCAGAATAGAAAGTGTATACATAAAATATAGTAAATAAAAGGAATACAAACATAAATGTCTCTAAACAAGTGTGTGCTTTCTCATACATCAAACTATAAGAAAGAATGCATCATAATTAGAGAATTATATGCACCTTTGTCTCTATTGGCTGAAAAGGGGTGTGGCATAAACACCCAAGTGAAATGGTATGGCATTATATGGCAGTGCCAATATACTGAATATTCTGAAGCATTAGAAATATCTGAATACTTTAAACTAATTTCCAAACATTAAAATAATAAGAACTCTTGATGAACTACATCAAACGTAGTGGTCGATATGGAAGCGAGAAACAAGAGAAGATAGCACAGAAACCTTAACTAAAAGCTTAGGAGCAGACGGAAGCTATGTTTGCCATTAGAAATTATTGAAGCTCTAAGATACTGATGTGTTTAAGGATTATTTATGGATGCTTCTGTATCTTCTTGACAAAATGGCATGCATTCATATGGGAAGGCAGGTAAGGAAGATCTCAGAAGATTTGGAGAAGGTGAAACCATAATCGGAATATATTGTATTAAATAATCAATTTATTGATTTATTATTTTTAAGGGAGTATAAAACAGGAGAAAAGGCTAGCTGTGGTACAATTTACTAAGTGAAAGCTGAGTAATTTTTAATCAATTTAGAGAGAACAATTTCTCTCACAAGCCAAAGTGGATTGGATACAGACAAGAGGGTTAAAGGCACTATATGTGCATACATACAGTGCCCTTATGCAGATTGCCCAAACAGTAGTATGAGCATAGGCAAGAACCAAAGATGTAGTCAGTATCACTCTGGTAAGAGATGACTTGGCTAAGCAGAACTAGGGTGATAAACAAAGAGTAACCTCTGTTCTTTGCTGAGTAAACATTAAACAGTTATATCATACCGTTGGACCTGTCTATACTACGTTTCACACTGCATTACTGAGCAAATTAACAGAAAAGACCTATTAGTAAAGGTCTAATAGCACACACCTCTGTCTGCTGTTACATTTTTATTTCTACTAAAAAGTACAAATGCTTTGAATTAACTGAATCAAGCAAGGTTAATTCCCATCTTACATGTGCAGGTAAATTTCAATACATACACATTTTATTGTGTTGAGTCTGTTCTCTACATTAGTAAAATATACAGATTAAGATGCTTGCAGCTATCCATCAGACTGAGCATGGGGACCCCAATGGAAGAACTAGAGAAAGGACTGAAGGAGCATGGAAGGGTCTGCAACCCCGTAGAAAGAACAATATCAAGTAAGCAGATACCCCAGAGCTTCCAGGGACTAAACCACCAACTAGAGAATCCACATGGGGGTCCCATGGTTCGAGCAGCACATGTAGCAGGGAATAGCACTGTCTGGCATCAATAGGAGGAGAAGCTCTTTGTCCTGTGAAGGCTCATTTCCCCAGTGCAGAGAAATTCTAGGATGGTGAGTTGGGAGTGGGTGGGTGAGGATGCAACCACATAGAAGCAGGGGAAGGAATCATGGGAGAGGAGGTAGCATTTCAAATGTAAACACATAAACTATCAAATAAAAAAACAATCTGTCATGATAAACCCTGTGATCAAATAGACTCCTTTTGTATTCTAATGAGTCACTACAAGCACTAACCAGTGAGCATGCTTGCTAACTAACTAGTGAGGATGTTGACTACACACTTAATAAGTGCACTGGTTAGATGGCAGTGAAACAATTTTCTTGAAGCATTTTCATTTAGTACATTAAAATATGCAAACAAAAAAACTAGAATAAATGCTGATATAAAATGGGCTAATAGTTACTGGGGATACTAATTAAAACTTAAGAAAAAGAAAACATTGCCCTTGGTCTTTGTTTTAAATTCAGTTCAAATAATTTGGGTAAGAGTGCTTACTACTCTATTTCAGGCCACATACAAAATTACTAAAGGGGAAAAAGGCATAAATTGCTACAGCAATACAGAACCCAGACTATGACCCTCTTAATTTACAGAATCTATTTATATAATATAGTTACTTTGTTTTATTTGTATTGCCTTCATGTATGTGTATGACCATGTATGACTAGTGCCCATACAGCAAAGATGATGGTATCAGATCCCCCTGGGACCAGAGTGACAAATGTTTGTTAAAGACCATGTATAAATAGGACCTGTGTCACCTGAAAGCATGACAAATCCTCTTTACTTTCAAGGCACCTCTTTTGCCACAAGGCTTTTGTATCCTAAGTAATGCCAATGATAGGACTAAACAGTCATAAAACTAAAATGTGAGCTCACAACAGTCAACGGGTACTTGCATATCCTAGACACTTTGACTAATTCTCTTGCACAGCAGTTTTAATATTCACCCAGTACACTGATAGTGTTTGCAAAACATGATGCTTAATTTAGTTCTTTAATCTGGAAAATACCATTCTATGTAATTTATAGATTTGAAAGTCTACAAAGCATTTTATATTCCCAAGGTGTTTGTAAGAAGCAATTATTCTACAGGTACATGAAAACAACTGGAAAAACAAAGTTGAGTGCATCATGCTGTTCAGTGTGTGTGTGTGTGTGTGTGTGTGTGTGTTTATGTTATTGCTATAAAGAGGCATCATGACCACAACGACTCTTACATAGGAAAACATTTAATTGGGGTTTTTTTTTTTTCTTCTGTATTCTCTTGGATATGGTCAAACATTTTATAAACATAATTCGTTTTAACATTTTTCATCAGGAGTGCCATACATTTTGATCTCGTTGAACTCTTTTACCACAGAAATAAACCAGCTGTGTTTTTTGTTGCTGAGATAAAATTCCAGGACATACAACAGAAAGGGAGAAATACACTTTTTTCCCTCATAGTTGCACATATGTGAGGACCTTGTAACTTGGTTCTGTTATTAGTTCATCAGTGAAGAGGCAGATCATTATCACAGAAAGGATGTGGAAGAAGCTAAGAAAAAATATTGCAATAAGAAGATATGGACCATGATAGTGGAGTAAAGCAGGAAGAAATTATAGAAGCAAAAGTGTGTCTAATAGATTCTTCTTACTAAATTTCTATCAGCAACACCCATGGCCCATCAATAACGCTATAATCATGTCAATAAATCAATCTATTGATGATATTAGATTCTTTACTTATTATATACTATCTTTCCAGAAGTCTTAGGTCTCGATATTGCTGCATAAGGAACTAAGAATTTCACAGATTAGTTTGGACTTAAATTTCAAGAATAAAAACAAGTCATATTAGCTCCTAAATATGAATTAGGTTTTTCCCACCATGTTTTCATAGCATAGTTAACATTTTCATCATTGTTTTAAGTTCCTTCTAAGGCTTAAGGAAAGCTCTTAGCTGGGAAACTATAAAATCTAGACAAGTTACTTTGTTAATAGAAGTAGAATCTGGGTCAGGTATTTCCATGGTCTTGGCCTTCTGTTTAGGAATGGAATAAAATCCCATACAGACTGAAAAGTAGCAAGGTAACTTTATTCAAATATAAAGATAGAACAGGCCATAACACTACGTGTTAGTAACAGGCCATATCAGTGAAGATAATCCAGGACCTTATTATTGTTTGAGGTTTCCTCTTATGGGATTCAAGAGAAGAAAGAGTTTAATTACTCAGACAGCAATTTATGTAGTTCCCCATTTGTCATTCAATGTCTATGATTTCTCACTGAACACCTCCTTCCCATTATGAATCTGATTTGAATTATTTGAAAGACAACTAAAGCATGGGGTCAACTTTCCCCATTAGGCATGAGTTTAAAGTTAATGTAATCTAATCTGCTCTTCCACCTTCATATCTTGATATAATCACAGTACAATTGAATAGAATTTGTATAGGTTTAATGTTCATTAAAGAGTGGAGAAATTTATCCTATTCTTCAGAGGTGAGTGTTGCTCTAGCCCAAACCAGGTTGTAATCCTCCCTTGCTAAGAGATTGTTGCTAAAGACACTTTTCAGAGTAAAATGCACGTAAAGTACATGAGTCAGCATGTCTGATGTTACCAAGTATATTACTGTAAAAAAAAAAAATGTGTGTATAAGCCAAAGCCAAGTGGGGTCCCACTTTGCTATCCCATATACTTGCCTATAAATTTTCATGATACAGTGGTGGGGGTGAACATGGGGGAAAATTAGGATTCTAAAAATCAGAATCCAAGACTCATCATGGACTGTGGGAAATCCTTAGTGCACTGAAAGCTCATAAACATATATGTCTGTATTGGTTTGACTCTACTCTCTGATCATAGTGCCCTTCTGCTGATTACACAACTTCTTGGCTTCTAAAACTCTCTGAAGACTTCATTTCAGATTTCATCTTCCCACTTCTTCAAAATTATTCCCTAAGTGACTGATTTTTATAGAACTCAACTTGTCACATGTTGTCTGACCTCCCAAATGTCCAGCTGAAACCTTGCTAACCTTAACATATTTTTTTCACTTGGTGCATTGGCAAAACCATCAAACCACTGATACTATCATAATTTATAACCAGTAAGAATATCAGGGTCCTCTTGAACCATGACCACAATTATATCTTAGTAGCTAAATGTATAAATTTATAGGACTTGTATTCTAGATAACTCTGTATGAGCAAGTCACACTGTGTTTCTCTTCTCAAATCAGATGCATTTCAGAGTTAGATTTTTACAAGTCAGAAGCTAAAATGGACTCATGGAAGACTTCTTAAATACAGGGTGTACACACTCATGGATTGGATACAGCTGCACAAGAACTGTAGAAGGTCAAGCCAGTAAATAATCCATGGATTGGATTGGGTGCAGGCTCATAAGGCCCATGCTTATATAAGGAACTACAGTTAGTTGATGGCTACTAAGAGAGGGAGAGTCAGTTTCCTTTAAAGTATTCTGTCTATCCTAAGTTGATGATGCTCCAGTTGGTGGCCTCACACCCAGTGTATATGGACAGCATAAAAGGTCTTATCAAAGAATAAAGAACACAAAATTGGGAGGTGGTTGGATGAATAGGGAGTGGACTCAGGAAGAGTTAAAGGGTCCACTGGAAGATCAACCATTTAGCAAATGATTTTGAAGAAGTGAGAAGAGGAAATCTAAAATGAAACCTTAGAGAGTCATAGAAGCCAAGTACATGGGTAACCAGCAGAAGGGCACTGTAATATATAGAATATTGTCAAAATACAGTGTATGCATGAATACATATTTCAAAGAATTAATTTTACATATACTTTTCAAAGCTAGATATTTATAGTTTTGACCTGCAATGGATAGAGTCTGAAAAATTCCTGAAAGCCTTTTAAAACATCTTTTTATTTTTTCATTGCTCTACTACATATCACTTGGCTTTCTGGAAGAGCTAACTCTGTTTAGTAAGCATATTCTCCACAGTCCCAACATAAATCAAGCTCATTTTCTAATGAAACTGCAAGAATTTTTAAATCTTTACATTCTCTTCTTGCTCATAATTCTTACTGAATGAAGGACTTAAAGCAGCTAGAATTCGTGCTGCTGATGTCACAACGTGCAGGAAGGACCCTGATGCAGGGGACATTTGCAGATACATTTCAACAAATCTGGTGTTATTCTTCCCTACTGCTGCTCTGAGCATTACCACCAAAGAAGGATACTGGGTTTCTCTAGGAATGAAGCAATACCATGATTGTATGAACTCCTCCTTATTTCAGTTGCAGTGTGCATTTCTGATCTAGTGGGGGTGGATCATAAGAGTGAGGAAAAAAAATCACTTCAACTGAGTTTATCACCAGAACAAGTGGTAGCTAGTAGGAAACACTCTTTTAGCCATGATTTTTAGGCTGTATGATCCTGTGCAAAATCACTGGGTCTAGTGACAAATTGCCCTCCATTATCCCATACACAACTAGGAGCTGGCGATCAATAGCAGTGTGTGGGTCCTTTTCAGTAATAGTAGTACAGAATTGGAAGAAAGATGGTTTGAACAACATGGATACCTGCCTTTCATTTCTGATAGTTCCTGACTTGTTTACTCAGACATTTATAGGATAAACTGTTTCACAACAGACTTTCTGATATCCAGCTCTTACAACCTGTATGGCCAACTGCCCTTCTTTGATGTTCTTTGACCCATAAAGTAGCAACTGCAATGTAGTGGTATCTGACAGGGCCACGATCTCTGTGTTGTATCCAACTTTGGTTTTCTGTGATGGTCTCCACTTTCTATAAAGACAGGTTTCATTTCTGGGGGATAGTAGTTGCATTTATATGTGAATATTGGGAGCTGGCTAGGTTTCTAAGACCATTCATGATTCCCCTCCTATTGAATGAGCCCTAAGTCCAATCAGATAGTTGTTTGCAGCTTCTATGTGAATTTCACTCATTACACTTGAATGCATATCTTGCCATGATAGTCATTGTTATATTTCACAGGTTTTGCTTAAAGGCTTTTCTTACATGATATCTTGCACTGTATTTTCTCGTATCATTTCTTAAACTACATCTGTGATGAAATACTGTAAACTCTAAAATATCTATTATCATAAAAAGTCAATTTGTAGTAGGGTCTGATGGGAATACCAGGATTAACAACCCCTGACAATGACTATTAAGAAGCTAATGAATCTGCCAATACATAAAACATATTCACAAATTACTTTAATGCTCAGAAGTATGTAACAAGCTCAATAATTAGCAGCAAAATGCTATGGGAGTTCAGAAACAAAGCTCAGTTTCAGTAAAGGGAATGAGATTCTGTGGAATGTGAAGTATGCTTTGAAAGCTGGTATGGTTTTATATTATAAGAAGACTGGCCAAATCTTTGAATGATGCATTTATACCCAAGCATTATTAGTTCCTTCAGAATGGATGTTGAATAGTATTTTCTGGCAATATGTAGGATAATATATCATGAAAGAATATTTGTTTTGTTCTTTGCCTTTAATTAATTAAGCTGCTCTAACGTTGGGTATAAAAATAACCTTTATCTCTTTAGAATAAAAGCTAGTAAGAAAAAAACTGTCTGTGCATATGATAGGAGAGTATCATTTTTTATTACTTTTATATAATTTTGTTACAGTCCACTCTTAACTGTCCTCCCAGTCAGTCCTATAGTGCCTCATCCCATTCCTCCTTCCCCTTGTCTTCAAGAGAATGTCCCTCTCCCCACCTCCCGTGGCTCCCATGCTGAATTCCCTGACAGGTCTCCTCATTTTCTGGGACCCAAACCTCTGGAGGGTGAGGCACTTCTTCTCCTACTGAGGACAGACCAGGCAGTCCTCTGCTGCATATGTGTCAGGGGCCTCAGGTCAGCTCTTGTATGCTGCCTGGTTGGTGGCTCAATGTATGAGAGATCTCAGGGGTCCAGGTTATTTGAGACTGCTGGTCTACCTATCCAGTAGCCCTCCTCCTCAACTTCTTCCAGCCTTTCTCTAAATTTCACCACAGGAATCTGAATTCAGTCCGTTGGTTAGATGTAAGTATCTGAGTCTGTCTCTGTTGGCTGCTTGTTAAGCATCTCAGAGGAGAGTGATGATAGGGCCTGTCTGTAATTACACCATAGCATCTGTAATAGTGTCAGGTCCTAGAGATTTCTCTTTAGATGGATCCATTCTACACACTATATATTAGGCTTGAGGCATTGGATACACATGGAACTAGAGTTACAGGCCAGTTGAAGCTGTTCAAACTGGGTTTTCGGAGTCATGTTCAGGTCCACTGAAACAGCAAAACATGCTGTCAGTAGCTGAGCCATCTGTGAAGTTCTTCCATGGTGGAAATTCGTTTGTCTTGTCCTTTTGAAGGTTATCCATGAAGTCACATGCTCTGTAAGTACATGTGTTCAATGCCCCTGTCAAGTCTGAAAACTTGACTTTTTGACCATAGATAAATTTTATATAAACAGTCATAAAGTATTGTAGATGGTCTTGGCCATACACACTCTGTCAAAACCACATTCTCTACAATTATCACAATAATACAGACACAGGTAATTATGGCAAGTAAACTTCAGATGCATTCCAATAAAATGTTGTTTACTAGGGGAGCAATAGTTTATTTAGACCACATAGGTGATTTCCTGACTCCCAGATCACATAAGAAGGAAATAAAACCTTTTTCTTTCTATTTATATTGCATGTGTTAAGCAGTTATGATTATATATATATATATATATATATATATATATATATATATATATATATATATATATATGAATGACACACTATTAATGATGAAGGGAGAAAGCTCATGAAGGGTCAAAACTACAGAAAGAATAGCAGGCTATTAAAGAATGTGAAGAACAGGAGACATAGTCCTGCCAATGAAATTGTCCACCAAAAAAAAAAAAAAAAAAAAAAAAAAAAATCCCATACCAAATCATCAAATCTGAAAAAAGTAATATACAGACTCTGAAAATTGTATTTTTATATGTGGGTATGTAAACACATAAAGACACAAACACAGACAGACATGCATCAATTAATGAAAAGAAGGCATAAAATTTAAAATATTAAAACAGTTCAGTTAAATAGGAAGTTTTGGTAGAAGGAGATGGGAAGAAAAGTAATTATATTTGAGTTTTGAGAGGAAGAAAATACATACATGTATATATATGAATAAACATATGTATATATGTATGTGTGTTGTACATATATTCTCATTTACATGGAATTGATTATGATTGCTTAGAAACTGTAATTGAGCTCCTTGAGACCTTTCTTTAGCACTCTCATTGGGGTCCCAGTGTTCAGTCCCAAGGTTAGCTGCAAGTCTGTTCAGCTGTATCTATATGACTCTGACATAGACTCTGAGGAGGCATCTCTATCTGGTTCCTGCCAGTAAGTATTTTCAGCATCAGCTATAATGCTTAGGTTTGGTGACTGCATATGTGGTGGATCCCCTGGACAGGCAGCTTCTGAATGATTTTTCTTCAATCCCTGTTCCTCTATTTGACCTTCCATTTCCTCCTGTGAGTGTTTTGTTCTCCCTTCTAAGGACTGAGGCATCCCCATTTTGGCCTTCCTTCTTTTTGAGCTTCATAATGCTAAAGGGGGTTGCAACCTCCTGGGAAGAACAACATTATCAACTAACCAATTCAAAACTCCCATGGACTAAAACACCAACCATTGAGCACACACTGAGAGACCTATTGTTCCAGCTGCATACTTAGCTGAAGATAGCAGTGTCTGGCATCAATGTGAGAAGAGGCTTTTGGTCCAGGGAGGGCATGTTTTTCCAATGTAGGGGAATGCCAAGGCAATGGGGTGAAGAAGGTGATTAGGAGGGAGTGCACCTTTGTGAAGGCAAATGGAAGGGAAAGGGGTGATAGGAGGGGGGAGGGGCAGGGATAACATCTAAAATGTAAATCCAGAGTATCTAATAAAAAATGAGCTAATCCAACAATGGAAAGAGTGAGAATACTGGAATCTAGTAATTGTTCAGTGTAGAAGCATGCGTATCTCAGCTGCTCTTCAGTATATGCATGAATACTGGAGAAGAAATAGACCTGGTAATGGGAGTGCAATCAAGCATACAAAGTGCAGGCTACTGTGCTGCCTGGTTCTGTGTCAACTTGGCACAGCTGGAGTTATCACAGAGAAAGGAGCCTCAGCTGAGGAAATGCCCCCATGAGATCCAGCTGTAAAGCATTTTCTCAACTAGTGATGAAGCAGGGAGAGCCCTGCCCATTGTTGGTGGTGGCATTCCTGGGAAGGTTGGTAAACCTGGGACCTATAAGAAAGTAGGGGAAGAGCAAGGCAGGGGAAGCAAGCCAGTAAGTGACATCCTTCCATGGCCTCTGCATCAGCTCCTGCTTCCTGACCTGCTTGAGTTCCAGTCCTGACTTCCTTTGGTGATGAGCAGCAGTGTGGAAGTGTACGCTGAATAAACCCTTTCCTCCCCAGCTGCTTCTTGGTTATGATGTTTGTGTAGGAATAGAAATTCTGACTGAGACAATATCTCCCTCCATCCATGAGTTTTGTACAAGCTGCCACAAGAAGATGTAGCCCTCTTTAAATGCATTTTTTACGGCATCAAATTGAGTGAGTCTGCCTTCTTCAAATTATATCATTAAGAATCAAATCCTTCACAGGTAGGCTCATATATTTAGGTTTTATTAAATTCCTCTTATATTCAAGTTGACAAACAAGAGTATTTGTCACAAATACTAAATTATAGTAATATATATTACTATATATATATATACATATATATGAAAGGAGACTACCATTAAAGTGCATTTAGTACAAATTGTATTTAATGTAGAAAACAAAAGTGTAAAGGCATTGGGAAAGTGAAGAATGTGTGGAAAAGGTGTGACTGGGCTAATTGGATATGATCTAAGAATCCTACCTGTATAAGAGATCATATCTCTTGCATCGTTGCGCCTTCATAGTCAATGACATTCCATCTCTTTGAGGAACAAAGACTAATTCTGAAATCCAAGTCATTAGAGAAGAACCTGAGAGTCCTTCAGTGAGAAGGTTCTGCTTTCCTACAATTGTGAGAGACAGTTAAATATGGCCCTTGGCTTTTACTACTTCCTCAGTGTAAGCTGCTGTTCTGAGGTCAGGATATCCTAAATTTAATTGTCATTCTAAAACAACTGATGTTTGTTCAAGAAGAAACCACCAAAACTTCCTGATCACAGACTGCACCCATGGTTGAGAATATATGATAAAAATCACTTCTCTTTCATGTGATAAAATTTATATGTTTACATAGTTAAAGTGTCTTCTGTTAGCTGATAATAACAATCAAAGTACTGCTTCTCATTTTACACATATTGTAATAAAATTTTTTAAAAGATTATGCTAGAGGAAATGCTCAGTGGGAACTAATCATTAAGAGGCAATTGCTTCATTCCCGAGTACTACAAATAATAACAATAATAGATAATCCTTAAATGTCTGTTAAATTGTTCTATTTTGAATTAAGGACTGAATGTGCTCTTTTTGATAGTACAATATTATATTCATGCATAGATATAACCATAACAAATGACTTAAAGAAAACAGGTAAAGCTTTACACAAATAAACACTGCTTCAAATATTTTATCTTTGCATTTGCCCCCATTGCCAAGTACAGTGGAAGTGTACAAGTTTATCTTTTAAACTGAACTCAAATGATATTAAGTGATTTAAACATAGCAGACAGGAATGGCCTGTTTAATCTAGATGCCCAGTGACATGCTCCGTTTGAGAAAATTAATTTTCTCCATCATTCAGACAGTTTTTTATCAGACATAATGATAAAATAGAAATAGCATCCTTTTCTTCTACTTTCAATGTTGCTGGTAAAAGAGTTTAAAAAGTGTGAATAATAACCACTTTTGCAGTGCATCATACAATAAAACTATGAAAGCTCCAGGTTTTTCAGTGGTAATCTGATTCTTCAGCTCTGATAAACTTCCCTGCCTTTGGCCTTTTGGTTTAGCCTTTTAGGAATTGAATTATTATCTCATAAAACAGAGGAGCAGTAGTATTATTGTTTAATTATAATCATTATTAAAAGTTCTGAATCATGTTAATATCAGAAAAAAGGGCAAGGGATAATACTTGAGTGAATGAATCATGAATAACATTTCAATTTATTTTTGTGACATGAAAACAAAACTACAAAAATTGCAATAAGTGAAAATAAAATCAAATATAATGGATAAGGCCTTAGAATTTTGAGTCAGATAAAAATGTTGAATTTCTGATGTAACACTATACTTTGTTTAGTAATAGAGTGCTTATGTACATGAGTAGGACAAAGCATCAATGTGCATTGTATGGTTTCTTTGAGAGGAACATGGGGTCAGGTGTATTTGAAGCTGAACATAATGGCTGACATTTAGAAAGCACTCAGTAAATGTAATCCATACAACACTTTATTCACTTAGAAGAAAGTCTGTCCCTCTTAGTGAATTAAAATGTTTTTACATTACGGAAAGTTTGGAAACTGGCAAAGGCACAGCCAGTGCTTTGAGGGTGATCTGCAACTGGGATGTTCTGTCTTTGAAATCAACATAGGAATATAGCATTAAACGTATCTGGAACTAGTTTATATGGATTAAAATGAACACATTCAATAATATTTTCTATGTGTTCTCAAAAGCAAAGCAAAAAAAAAAAAGAAAAAAGAAAAAAGAAAAGAGCTCTTTTGGCCTCTTGCCTTCTGGATCTTTATGTTTCTAGCCCTTGCTTTCCCCCTGTGCCCCTCCTCTACCCACCCCTTTCCCCCCTCCAAGGGCCTGCCTCTCCTTCTCTCTTCTTCTCTATTCTCTCTCTGCCCCTACTACTCTCTTAACTCCCCTCCCCATGCCTTGAAAAACTCTTCTGTACAAAAAAATGTAGAAGAAAAGAAAAAGAGATACTATAACAGAATCTTATAAAATTCAGTGGTCATTTCATCCCTGACCAGAAAGTAGAATTCATGGCATCATTATGTGAAAGTGGGAGCATTTGATAAAACAGAAAGGTACATGTGCTATTTTAGGAATATTGAACTTCACTTATATACAGTGTTCAAAAGGACATGAGCAAGTGACACATAAAAGGTATGTATGAGATTGGATATTGTTGTAGTGTTGAAAAAAAAGATTTATGGACTATCCCTTTCTGTCATTGTTGACAAATAGGAAATGAAAAAAATTGGAGGCCACATAAATAGCAAGAAAAATTAGGATAGTGTGATCTCACAGAAAAGATGTACAAAGTCTAAAATCAGTAAACCATGGGCAATATCTAAAGCTCCTTTAAATTTATGGCCTTGCCTGACAGCAATGGGAGGGAAAGCCCTTAGTCCAGGGGAGGTTTGATGCCCCAGCATAGGGGGATGCAGGAGTGGTGAGGCAGGACAGTGTGGGGGAGCACCCTCAAAGACAGAAAGGGGAGGGGGGAGAACAGATGTGAGATGGGGGGTTGGTGGAGGGGTACCCAGGAGGTGGGATAACATTTGAGAGGTAAACAAATGGAATGATAAAGAAAAAAGGAAACATTGTATCATTAAAATAATTAATGACTTTCTGAATGGAAATTACAGCTAAATGGTAAGATAAAACACATTTCAAAGATGAATAATTTAGAGATATGTCAGAAAAAAGTAATAACTGACCTTTAAAGTGGTAACTAGTCTACAGTAATAGGAATCTGCTTAGTTTTATGTTCATAAAAAGAAAATATTCAGCCAGGAAAACTGTAAAATATAATCATTAGGAAACAAAATGATAATACATAAAGAAAGCAATAACAACTTTTATACTCAGTTCTTAGAGGAGAAACAAAACTGATCAAATTGTGAGTTACTCCTTAAGAGTTCATTGAGTACATGGTTGGTTTTGGGAACTATCAACTATGCTAAATGATTCAAAATGATTGTCATGTATTTGGTAATTAAAGCTACCTAAAAACACAAAGATTAAAGTTAAGGAGAGTACACACAGAGACACACCTATTTAAAATGGTGTGTCTTTAAATCTGACTTCCACTGGGGGGGGGAAGTTAGGTATTAATCAAGATGGCTTCCTGGTAAACATATTTTTTTTAAAGAGGCGAGTAGACATTTTATTTTATTTTATTTAGTTTTTTTCTCTTATAACTTTATTTTTTAAAAAAGAGGGATACATGTACATATTTTTAAGGCATGTTGGCATAATACTATATGAATATATTTTTGTCAGTACTTAATTCTTTTAGAGGTTTGATAGCATGCATTGAAATCTCACTACTTAATATAAGCATAAAGTAAATGTAGGACAGAATGTAACATGGAAACCATCAGTTTTCTTGGTGAGTATAAATTAAGCATAATAATCTTTGAATACAAAAAATTGCCACAAGGCTATACTCTTAGCTCTTGGATTACTAATGACTTAAGGTCCAAGTGTACCTCACTTTGAGAGGGTGCTGTACACTTTTATTTTCCTAAGAAGGACTGAGGCTTTCATATATTGGCCCTTGTTTTTCTTGAACTTCATATGGCCTGTGAGTTATTTCTGGGATATTCAGAGCTTTCTGGAGTTAGTATCCAATTATCAGTGACTGCATATTATGTCTGTTCTTTTGTGACTGGGTTACCTCAGTCAGGATGGTATTTTCTATATCCATCCATTTTCTTAGGAATTTCATAAAGTCATTGTTTCTGATAGCTGAGTAGTACTCCATTGCGTAAATATTCCACAATTTTTATATCCATTCATCTACTGAAGGACATCTTGGTTCTTTCCAGCTTTTGGCTATTATAAATAGGGCTGCTATGAACATTGTGGTGCATGTGTCTTTGTTGTATGTTGGAGCATCTGTGGGGAATGTGCCCAGAAGTGGAATAACTGGGTCTTCAGGTAGGACTATGTCCAATTTTCTGAGGAGCCACCAGACTGATTTCCAGAGTGGTTGTACCAGTTTACATCCCCACCAACAGTGGAGGAGTGTTCCTCTTTTTTTGCATCCTCGCCAGCATCTGCTGTCATCTGAGTTTTTGATCTTAGCTATTCTGATGCTTTGGCATTTACTATGTTTTTACATGCCCTAATCTACAATTGCCCTCATTCTGCATGCACACATTTAATTCAAATGTATCACATGGAATTGGGATTTAAAAATCCAACTGAAGACTTCACCACAATATAACAGTAGCCAATAGTTCAGCAGTGGGAAGATATGAATTTCTTCATGATACATAAGTGATTTTTATAAGGCCAATCTTATGTATGCCAAATGCAGTAGTGAGTTTGTGATTATATCTTTCTTGTACCAAAAAATGATATTTGAAATTCTTCTTTTGTTCCAGCCCTTATGCCCTCTCTGTCACATCTTTTACTCTGTTCCTAGGGCTTTAAAGGAGATAGAAAAACTGACATGTTTTCAACAAACTAAATTCTCCACCCCACTCATTCCGTCCATCCCTCCCTCCCGCCCTCCCTCCCTCCCTTTGTCTCTCTCTCTCTCTCTCTCTCTCTCTCTCTCTCTCTCTCTCTCTCTCTCTCTCTCTCTCTCTCTCTCTCTCTGTTGTATGTTTGTCATGCCACAACAAAGTTATTGAGGTCCCATGACAACATGTGGAACTTAGTTCTCTCCTCCCACCTCATGTTTTCAGGCTTGGTGCCAAGTTCTCACTGAGCCAAGTCCCTGGCCATCATGATTTTCTAATGTAAAGAAACTTTTACAGGTGTCATATTTGAAGATGACTTTGTACAAATTAATGACTTCTGAGTAACTCTGAGGAATTAGATGCTAGTATATCTTTTGTGTGATTAAGATTTATAGTGCCCTTGAGCAGTATAGTTAATCATGATTGGTTTAGATCTGTGGATTATCTTTGGCTTTTTCATAGGAGATAAAATATTAATATCTAATTTTAAAAGTACCATTGTTCCCTGGCAGTCTCTATGCTTACCCATGTTAACTTAGAGTCTTTTTAAATATAAAATAAGAATCAAACATGAGGAGAAATGGTTTCCTATTTGGAAACAACACCACTATTTATCTTAAGATTTGATCTCAGCTGCTTCCTAAAGACTGAACTTACTGGCTCAGCCCTGACCCATGGTTTTAATAAGTTCTTAAAAACATAAGTGATATTTACCTAGCATTTTGTTGACAATGCCCTTGTAGAAATGTTGATTTTAATCTAAACCTGAGCATTTCTACCTAATTGTGCAGTGTGTACTTCATCAGGATAGCACTCTACTTTAGATGCTAAGGAAATGATAAAGTGTAACAATCAAACTGGATTTTGAAGAAATAGTGAGTCCTGAGATGTCAGGATGAAGGAGACTAAATATTGAAGATACAAAAGGCCTAACAATGCTTTGTTTGTGCAACTGCACTTTGTAGATAAGGCTTTAATCATGCAGTGCTAAAATTCAAGTTCAAGGTGCAATTTGCCTTCGTTTTATCCTACATGAACAAGATGGAGGCACAGTGTCTGGGTTAGGTTTTCTATTGCTCTTATAAATAACCTTAGGCAAAACCACTTTTGGAAGGAGCAAAGTTTCTCAGCTTACACTCTTTTCCAGGTCAATCAGGGAAAACTTTGAGACAGGAACCTGGAGGCACAGACCATTTAGGAGCACTGCTTTCTGTGAAACATTCTCAGACTTCTTTCTCTTAGCAATAGGACCAATAGCTTAGAATTACCACTTCCCAGAGTGGCTGAGCTCTGCATATTAAATCATTACTCAAGAAAACATCTCGCACGTTTTCTAACAGGCCAATCTGATGAGGACATTTTCCACCTGAGGATCTCTCTTTCTAAATAACCATAATTTGCATCAACTTGACCTAAAAGTAACTACCATACATTAATTATAAAATTATTAAATATAAAATTTTCAAAGATGAGTCAAGTAATAATCTTCATAACAATGTCATCAATAAACAGAAGCCAAAATTTGGATATACTACTTATTCAGTAATTAAATAGCATAGCTGTAGAAAAGCACTAAAAAGTATATGTAAATTTTATTTAATCATTTTTACAGTTTAGATTTATCACCCTTCTAGTCCACCCTCTGACTTTTCCATATCCCACACATCCTTTAAAAAGATTTCATAAAATAATTAAATAAAATTTTAAAAATATAAACAGAAAAAAGTATATGTAGAATTTTTAATCAAATTATGTTAAGATACACCTAAATATTGATAAATTCAATGTTTTCCATTATGAATTATAAGTTTGAATCTTAATAGTTGGGTAATACTTAAAAGGAAATAATAGAGTCTGTATGAGAAGCTATGGGCAAGAGAAGTGGAGGAATTTCACTAGATAAAGACAAGCTTTCATAAAACCAGTGATGTACAACCACAAAGAAGATTCCTATGTTCTGTAGCATCATAGAAAAAGGAGACCTAGAATCAATCACTGGAAATTACGTATCAATTTATAGAACGAAGGATTGCTTACTGGCGTTAATTCAGAAGACTAAACCTAGAAATTTCAAAGGTGATTGCAAAGGAGCAAGGTAAGATTTGTTGGCAGACGTGAGACACTCTGGGACTCGGCGGCTTAAAGAAGTTTATACCGTTTTCTAAGTCTTCAGTTCTTCTGTCTGATCCTGTCTATTACTTACTACACATTTGGTTGTAATATTTGAACAGAACATATAACTAAGAGATGATTGCAAGCTGTACCTTGCACAGCACTACCCAAGAAAAGAAGGTTATATGGTTAGGTCTACACATGGCTACATAAGATCCAGTCTTATCAAAATTAAAACAAAAATTATAATCAATATTTTAACTTTTCTTATCAATGACAGCTTTCATTGTAATTATTGTACTAAAAGTATCTGATATTACACCTTCTAACTTCTTTGGTTTTCAAATATTATGCTCAGACATACGAACTTTTAGCATTCTTCATGTAGAAGAACTTGCAAAATAATATTTGGAGCATACCTGTTGAGATCCTAGTTTACTATCTCCATGATAGTCCCAATTACTAGGAATCTTTTCTTCATCCACCTTGCTACAATGAAGTTTTGAAAAGTCACTTTTGCTCTTTTGCTCTTTGTAGAAGAGTTTGCAAATATGCATACAAAGTAAAATTAAATTGACAGCATTGAGCTTGAAAAGAAAATTTGTATACTTTTCTGTAGGCAGAACTATTTGGATGTCTACTTGTGTGTATGTATAAAAACATTAGGGCCTTTACTGAGAATGCTGCATACACAAATACTGTCAGTTCACCTTATAAACGTGTAGGTTAGCACTCCGCACAGTAATAATTGCTTGGCCTTTCTCAGTTTCCTTTTTTGGGTCACCAATCTCTATTGCAGCTACTGCTGAGATTCAGAAAAGCTGCATCTTGAAAAATGGGCAACTTTTCACAAGTAGATCATGACCCAAACATAGACCACCTTTGTTTTTGCTTTGTGTGTGGGGGGGTGGGAAGATAAGTAAAAAAAAAAAAAGTAACTTGAAGAAAAATTAAAACAATCCTCAAAAAAATTACAAAAGAAAGCATTCATATAATTCAGTTACAGAGGGGAGGGAGAGAGGGAGTGGGAAGAGAGAGAGAGAGAGAGAGAGAGAGAGAGAGAGAGAGAGAGAGAGAGAGAGAGAGGGCGGGAGGGAGGGAGGGAGGGAGGGATGGAGAGAGAGAGAGAGAGAGAGAGAGAGAGAGAGAGAGAGAGAGAGAGAGAGAGAGAGAGAGAGAGAGAGAGCTTTTGGTTATGAAGGTGGGAAACTATCACTTTAAGTTATTTCAAAGCTCTTTTCTGTTACTTAAGTGTATGCCCACAGAAATGGCCATTTGCTGCTGGGTAACCAATGGGTTCTCTTTCTTGGATGTGGATACCTCTTCTGCTCCCTATGTTTTATCAGTTGTTTACAGATCTTTATGTAAGACTGAGGTCTCTGTGCTTTTTCTCTTCCACTTTTGCTGCTCTTCTTCTTGTCTTTGTTCAGCTCACATTTAGGCATTCATGTTGCTGAGGTCATAGGGGTGCACCTTCTGACTTGCCTAGGAGACATGACCTCCCAGTGTACTCACTGAACCACCGGCTCTCACAATCTGTCTATATCCTCTTCTGCAATGTTCACTGTGACTTAAGGACCAGAATGTTCTGGAAATGTGTCCACTGGGACTAACCTCCACAAATCTATGTTTTGAATGGTTGTAGTTTTCTATGCTGGTCTCGGTATTTTGCAAAGAGAAATCTCAATGATGACTTAACAGATTATATTTAGTATTATACACATATTCATAGACATAAATACATGTAATTATGACTAGTGACAAAGAAGGTTTGAATGTGCAAGACACTGGAGAAGTTGTACATGTGAGGGTCTACAGCAAGAAAAGGAACTGGAAAATTTTATAGTTATAGTCTCAGTAAAAATTCAAGATAGTTAAATACTCAAACTGAAAAATATCATTTTTGTTTTATTCCTCTACAATGTAATGTATCTCTTGAAAATTGATGGATTTCCCAAACATGATAATGAGACATAAGCAGTATTTAAAATTCAGAGCAATAATGCCTTTATTTAGATATTCAGGATACCATTGTGCTAGAAAAATATTCATTGCTTGGTTACAATGTAAAACTATTGAATGCTCTACTATAAGTTTTGTAAACACTCAGTGCTTTTCCTGAGAAGCAGCTTCGATTTTAGCCAGATCTGCTCCTGGTATGTGCATTAATCAAACACTGATATAACAGTGGCAGCCACTGTTCTTTAGGCCCACACATTTCTTTTAAAGCGCTCATTCTTTTAAAAGGCCACTTTTATATTTTTTTGTCCCCTGGATTTTTTCTTATCTCCCGAAAATAAACACTTGATAAATCCTCTTCCTCTTTCTGTACTTGCCTTAAAAGAATGGTTAAGATATTTACCATTTTGGCATTTTCAATAGATCAGAATTCTAATATTTCCTTTACCTTCTTCACAAAAAAAAATATTATCACATATACTGTTCAGAAATAACTTTATAGAGAGTATACACAAGATGTCAAAATGTGAAAATATGCATTTTGTTTATTTTAGAAGTTATTCACCCTGCTTTCTCTCCAGCACCTGCTTGACTAAGTGCTTGAAGCATGTAAGCATGTTTGATTGTGCAGGTGGTATTTGCTTTAGCACAAAATAAAATACAAAATAAGGACTCTTATAACTTCTATTTAGATATGATGTATTAAGATGCTCCAACTCAATTCACCTCCATAAGAAGGAAATTGTGAAGTGTTAAGTTCTAAATACAGAATTCCTTATAAGCTGAAAGAAAGACACTTCAAGTGATTTTTTTTCTCTTAGATATAGAGCAAAATTTAGGCTTCATGGTGCTTTATGATGACTGACTGACTTCTGTATCTCTCTTACTTACACAGAAATCACGGGGCTCTTCATAAATGTTATGAACATGGTACACACATTAAAGAGCTGCCATTAATTTGGATGTTTTGTGTTATGTTTGTAGTATTTATGCCAGATATAGAATTTAATTATAAAAGTAATGACAGAAATGGAGCTAAGATTTTATTAACATTTTGTTAGCTATACAATGTGATTATAACCTCAGTGGGTAAGAGATCAGAAGTGTAGCCTTAGCCAACTCTAAAGAAGCACTGCAAGTTGTCAATATGGCCATAAGTCCTCTGAGAAGCCCATAGGAGAATTTAACCTTCAATATTTAATATTTAATAAAACAACAATCTCTAAGAGTTGTTTCAAATGCTAGGCTTGGACACAGATCATTCCAATCTCAGGTTCAAAGTCTTTTCTTCCTGAATCACTCCAGTCATTGTTACTTGTCACTTATACTGTACCAGAGACATTTAAGATGGAAACCTGGAAACCTCATCTCAGAACTTGAGATGATAAGTTCCTTAACTAATACTAATAGACTACATATATGTGTGTGTGTGAGTGTGTGTGTGTGTGTGTGTGTGTAGAAAAAATATATATATCATATGTTTCATATATATATATATATATGAAGACAACTTCATATATATATGAAATATATTTCAAATATGTCTATATATCTATATCTATCTCTATCCATAACTATATCTATATCTATATATATGCATATATTTTTTTCCTGCCCAACACAGTGTCCCAGTGAACCTCAGACTTCAAATGTGAATCATTTTAAGAAGGTATCAAATATCAAGTGAGTATTTGCTTAGTTCCAAAGAGTTCTCATTAGGGCATCAAGAAAGAAATCAATAGATGGGATGGGGGTTTGCAGAGGGGAAACCAGGAAAGGGTATAATATTTGAAATGTAAATAAATAAAATATCCAATAAAACATATATATTTCTATAAAGGAAGTGAATAGAGAGGACATAATACTGCTAAAGAGTTCTATAAAGTGATTTAATTTTCAAAAAAAATGAAACAGAAAATATTGGCACACACTGAAATGAGCAACCAGTATTTCTAGGATTCAATCTGATGTTTTGCACAGAAACTAAATACTCAGAGATGAACATAAATCCCGAGAGTAGATCTGTGTGCAGTAATGGATATGACTGGTCCCATTTACCTAAAACAATACTGAATCCACACGATTCTCATTATAAATCTTCTGCCTTCCGACTGGCTGAATAAGAAAAATATAGTTTGTAACTTAGAGATTTGGTAAATTTTTATTTCTAGTCAACATAATTTTTTTAATATTTAATGTGTTTGACTCCTGAGGAGGAGGAACCAAATTAATTAAATGTAGATTAATATGCAATTTTTATTAAAAATTAATTATATTAATTACATATTTTAAAATAATAGGAATTGATTAAATGTAAGTTGCTAGTAAGCACTAAGTACTCCTGAGCAAACCAAGTACAAATATTTTTATATGTGGAGCTTTTGATGATAAACATAACTTTGAACTAATATCTGAAGACAACTACAGTTCTTACTCTGTCTTATAAACGTTTTGATAAGCAAACCTGAACTGTGGGACTTTGTCAAAATTATCTACAGACTTTGAGGATTTTGAAATTTTCCAGGCAGAAAATATGAACTTATTAGATATAAATGATTTTAAATTCATGTAAAGCTCTATTTCTTTACTAAAAAAATCATATCAAACTCTAAAGTTTTATCAGTACCTTTATTTAACTACTATTCAAAATAGCTGGGATCAAAGAACCAATTTGAAATATTTATCAAATTTCCAAGTCTACAATGGGCAAACCTCTTAATATTATTCAATTTATGTTAAACATGTTTTTAATACAAGATATATGGTTTTCTTTTCCTTGTATATTCCACATAGACATCAATCAACTACGATGAATCCATCACTTCTGTGTTGCATATGTTCTATCCAAATTCTTTTATAACCCCGAAGCACAATGTGGTTAAACTGACTGTCTCATTTCATCTGTAATTTCGGGACAGAGTGACTGATCCACCTAAGTCAGCCTCAGGCACCACCATAGCTCCTGTCTCAGAACTTTTATAAGCATATGGAATTCTATTCTCATCATTTGCAAGCAGGAGACATGCAAGTTAAACTTGATTTTAAGGTAGAAGAATTTTCCATATGTCTACTGATACATGTTACATAATCTTTCTTTTTTTTTTTTTTTTTTTTTTTCTTTTTTTTTTCTCGTCCCACTGATGCAGCTTTTCAAAAGTTCCAAGCCACACATGCTGTTTTTGTCTCCCATCTTCTTCCTTCTGACATGGCCTTATTTGGCATAGCGCAGGTTCTATGAACAAATAATGATTTCTCAATTCTTCTGGTACAATTACTTTTTCTTTGTTGAGAGCCGTTTGGGCGGCACCCAAAGATGGCGCTGGCTTCTCTCTGATGACTCAGCAAACAAAGCTGTTGCCCAGCCTGAGAAACGTAGTGTGCATGTACCACAGACATCACAGCCCGCTCTTGGGGCATACTAATGAGATACTGGAGGGTGCACCAATCAGGTAGCAACATGAGTCTTCTGGGCATATAGAAGCAGTGCATTTTTCTTCCACGTGGCCCCTGCTCAGAGTGTTGTACAATAGAGGTTGTTCAAAGAAGAATCCTGTTGTCGCACGTCGTTTCTGCCGGCAGGACGTGAAGTGGGGCGCATGACATTTCTTCATTAAACCTGATCTACTTTAGCTTAACCTAGAAACCCATATGTAGAAGATCAAGGAGGACTCAGGCCACACTTGATTTAGATCCCTTGAAAAACAAGTCTGACTGCCCCAGAGAGAGTGGATGAGCCTAGTCCTGTAAAGACTTTATACCCCAGAGAAAAAGGATGCCCAGGGGGTGGGGAGCACCCTTTCTGACCAGAAGGGAAATGGGATGGGTTGGGGAACTCAGCGGAAGGTTCAGAAAGGGGCAACACTTGGGGTGTAAATAAATGAAGCAATTGATTGATTTTAAAAACAAAGTATGAAACGCTTGGATAAGGTGACTTCACTTTAAGTGGATCAACTACAATAGAGCTGACCCCAAAAGGTCCAATAGGAATTGCCCCTGTGTTCCTTCTCACGCTTTGCTGGACCAAGGTATAACATTCTGCTTAGCCACGAGGCTGCACTTCTTCATTATGTGCAGTCTTGTCCTTGGATGGGAAGCTCTGTGTAAGAAGACTGAAAAATAATGATTTGTTTGGTATCATGCAGTACCGCCCTCACACCCACCATCTTCTGACTACATGGTTTGACTTAGTACATCTCCTTCTGCAACACTTTTGCAACCACCTCTGAGTCTGTCATATTTCCTCTAAATAAAAACTTCCTGGATACAGATGCCAGAGTGTTTAGATTAAACAGGTATATGAAGACCTTGCCTTTCATCTTTCCATAGCTTTATTTGTCCTAGCAACATTAGCAATTTCTCTAGTAAATGGAAATATTTGTAAAAGTATATAAAGACTAAATACAACAGAACTTTATTGAGTAGTTAATGTGGAAGTTACAATTATAAAGAGAAGAAAGGGATCGTTTGCATATAGAAGCTATTATTATTTATTTATTTATTTATTTAGTCATGAGTAGAAAACACAAGACTTCATGCATTCTAGAAAAGCATTCTAGCATTGATCTACAGTTGGAACACCCACTAAGTATTCTTTTCAGGACAGATGTTACTAAGGTAGTCCTTGACCTTGAACTCACTCTATAACCAAGCTGGCCTTGAATTACTCTAGAGTATCTTGGATTACCCAGCTTTGCCACCGACTCTGCCTTTAAAAAGTGTTATTAATAATTTTTCTCATGGCATTTTTCAGTGGTAATATGTAGTATATTTAATTCATAGCTGTGCCATCTGTCTTAGCAGACAGTGAGAGCTTCAAGGGCAGAATCCACATAAATTGGCATTGTAACATCTTACTTTCACAGCATGATTTTCACTAAATTGTATTTGAAAGCACAGCTGTGTAAAGAATTAAAAGAAGAAAAGACCAGAAAGGCGAAAAGTCAACAAGCAGATAGAAAAAAAATGAATAGTAAAAAGAATAATAGATTGTTAAGAGGGAGGAAAAGAGTGTAGAAGTAATAATGCCAGTGAATGTCAAAGGGAATTGTTGAATACAGTTTATTTCTGTAGTGCTTTCTACACAGAAATCCTGATGTGCACATCACACTCCTACACAGACTTAGGAAGAAAGAATGTTAGCACAGAGAAAACTGTTGGTTTTCATCAGAAAACATACATAAAATAGAGAGGCGCTTTTTGTCAAACTTAAGCAAGTGGAAAGTTATACATAGAGAAGGCATTGAGAAGGAAGTCTATGTTACCATCACATTCTGTGGCATGTGAAAATAAGCTACTTTTAAAAGTAGTAATCAGAACTGGACATGAAATGGCAAGGTTGCTTTGTAGATAAAAAACACAGACATTTGACATTTTTAAGGAGAGTTCAATCTATACCTTGTAAATGAAAGAAGTATTTTTTAGTTTTTTTTTTTTAAGCAAGCTTTGAAGCATATTGCAATCACAAGTGGAAACATTATAAAAAATGCTGTTCATACATATTATCAGGAAATCAATAGATTATTTACTAAGTTGCCAAATTAATTAATTAAAAATAGTTGAAAGATATTCCTGCTTCTTGTTTTCAATGGATCAGCACTCTGTGGCACTATGGGAAAACCAGAAACAAATATGTGGCACAGTCTATTCCTCTGAAAAATAAGTATTTTTGAAATGAACTTATTAAAGGAACACATGGAAATAAAGATAATATTCTATAATCAGAAGTACAAGAAAGGAAACAATACTCTTATATACGAGGTTACAAACGTTGCCCTGGTGAAGGGCAATTGTCGGTACAAAATAGTTTAAAACATATGAAAACATGGAGTATGGATATATCATTTGTATTTTAAAATAACTTAATTTTTTGAATAGCAACTAGACAGCAAAATGACTTTTTCTCTACAAGTGGGTAGAGTGAACACACATGTGTATGCATGACTGACCACACATGTTTTGGAACACATGTGTGCACAGATGTACTTCCAAATGTGTGCATGAATATATGGCAGTCAAAGAGTTACTACTAGTGTCTTAATTGATGGGTTTTGTCATATACATTGAGGGCCTCCTAATTCAACATGAGAATCTCCATACAGCTTGCACTGGGGATCTCCTGTGTGAGCTTACAGGAAGACCACATTCCCTTTCTCTCTCTCTCTGTCTCTCTGTGTCTCTCTGTGTCTCTGTCTCTCTCTGTTTCTCTGTCTCTGTCTCTGTCTGTCTCTCTCTCTCTCTCTCTCTCTCTCTCTCCCTGTCTCTCTCATGTATTATATGTATATAATTTCTATAGATTCAAACTTTAGTCATCACATTTGCATGGCATATACTTTATCCATTGAGTATTCACAGTCACAAAATACTTCTTTTAATATTGGTGTATTTTTACTTTTCCAATCTCTTTCTCCCTCTTTCTAAGTTTCTTTGCATTTTTATCTGTCTCTGGATCTCTCTTTTTTCCTTCTGACTCTCCATCTCTCTCTTCATTGGTGATGATGGTGATGGTGGTGTTGCTGGTGGTGTTTATGTGTCTGTGTTTGTGTGTGGGTGTGTATGAATGTGTGCATGTGTGTGTTGTGTAGTAGAATTGTGGCAATATTGTTATTATATGTGATTTTATGTGTGTCATTTCATCTAGTATGCAGATTAACCATGTTAAATTTTAATAAGTACCAAATACTAATGTTTGGTTCATATTTAGCATTTTTTACTTTTTGATCCACAAAGGTGCTTACAAGGATCCTATTTTTAAAAAGCAGCTGCAAAAGCCATTGGATACTGTAGGTCAAATGAATGTTACTTATGCACAATAAGTCCATTACTTGAAAAATCTATATAAATGACCTCTTTGCAGGTGTAATATTGGGCAGTTAGGGAATCTCAGAATCCTATCTTGGATCTATACTCATTTACAATGTGTAGGATAAACATTAGTTCATTCTTGTCTTATGGTTTCTTCTGCTGGATATACAACTGAAATTGGTAACGGCAGCTGTTTTGTTGTTCTTTTTTAATTGTATGATGCGCATTAAATAATAATTAGATAATTTGATCTTAAAGACACTCTGTATTTTAACTAGTCTATTGATTTGTAATCTCATTATCTTATCTGTTCAACAGATGCTCATAGAATGATTACCATAAAATTATTTTTTATTTTCTAATATCATTTGTTCTTGGTGGAGTTAGCACAGCTATGTTCCCCTTTCTCTTGTTTACTTTATTTATGATATGTCATGCCTACTTGCCATTCTATATTAACTATACACTGTTACTTAAGAGAACTTTCCATGGTCTCCTTAGAGATGATAAAATAAATAATAGCTGTCTTCAGTAAAAATGTATCTCTAATTTCTATAGCAACATTTGACACCATTGGATGGCAGTCATACCCAGCTGCACCTAAAATTTTTCCATGAGATGAGACAGTTGTTAACTAGTCATCTCCAAAAACAAAAAAAGCTAACAGAGAGCACAGAAGTAATTAATACTAATAAACTGAAACACTGGATATTTAATGAAACAACAACAAAACAAGATGATATTAATATCAAAGTGGATGAATACAAGCAAATTACAAACTAACAAGTTTGGGGTTTGAAATTGCTCAACCACCAAATTTCCTTGAAGCTAGGACTGATCACCTGAGTCTCACACATGGTGGAAGGGAAAATCAGATCAATACCTACATCTTGGTTTCCAGCATGAAGATATTCACTGTGGTATCATTGGGCATGCACACACACACACACACACACACACACACATACACACACACAACAAAACACACACATATTCAATAAACATAAAATTAAATTATTTTGTAATAAATTATAAGGATAAAAATAGCAAGAATATCTCCTACTGAATCACAGTGATACAGGTAATAGCCATTATGAGTTTATTCGGACTATAAAAAAAGATAAAAAGTTTTTAATAACCAAGGAAAACAATAGAAAAAAAATGTAAGCAATGAAAAAGTTACTTTCATGCCCCATCCATTTATTTCATTTAAAATTGAAGCATCTGTAAATCAGAGTGCTGAAGAAACAGAGACAGCGAGTTCAAACAAATTAAATAATAATAAACCTGTAAAACACTGGTATGCAGGAAGGGCACCTGTGGAATGTAAATAAAAGAAAGTTTCTTTATGCCCAGGAGTTAAAACATGTAACAAGGACACATGCTCAACAATGTTCATAGCAGCCTTATTTATAATAGCCAGAAGCTAGAAAGAACCCAGATGTCCTTCAGTAGATGAATGGATACAAAAATTGTGGTACATTTACACAATGGAGTACTACTCAGCTATTAAAAACAACGACTTCATGAAATTCCTAGGCAAATGGATGGAACTAGAAGCTACCATCTGGAGTGAGGTAACCCAGTCACAAAAGAGCACTCATGGTATGTGCACACTTATAAGTAGTACTACCTCCCCCCCCAAAAAAAAGCTCAGAACACCCAAGAAACCATCCACAGAAATTATGATTAATAACAGAAGAAGTACTACAGTTAAGAAGTAGCAGTGAAAATTTGATTGTTGGTTATCACAGCAAAATGAATAACTGTATTAAAGGACCACAGCATTAGGAAGTAGAGGATAAGTGTTCTAAATAGTGAACTATTCCTGAAGCTATGGAGTGTTTAACAAAAAAGAACCTATCCTGACTGCCCCAAAATAGGCTTTTTTTATGTCTTCATGTTGTGTATAATTGAGCGATTGTTGGCCAATTACAAGTAGCTTTCCTAGATCCCTTTCATATGTATATAAGGAAGGTTACGCAATAAAATGTTTTCATATGACTTTTTCTCACCATTTAGCTTCTATTGTTCCATTTTCCCTTTCTACCCTTTATATTACTATGATCTGTCTGCCTCCCTGCCTACTACTAATATTCTGACCTTTGAAGGTGTTGCAAACAAAACAAAATACCTCAAAATTCAAAGCTCAATCTACAAATGCAGGAAAACCTGCCATATTTGGCTTTTCTGGATCTGCATCACTGCACTCAGAATTCCTGTGTTCAATCCTTCCCTTATGCATGCAAATGTTGTACTTTATGTTTTCTTCTCATCTAAATAGTATAGATATATTATATTTGCATTAAGCACTCATCCATTGATGGACATTTAGGCTGTGTGTATGTCCTTGCCATTATGAAACAGAGCAGAACAATCATGACTGTATAATTAGTAAGATACAGAGGTTTAGAGATACATGCCGAATACAGGTATATATGTGTAAAACATTTTACAAGTGACAACTCGGCGCTTGGAGATTCAGCCATGTTTTAAAATTAACTATTATGGTTATTATTTCATAGATGTATAATGTAAGATGAGAGAAACAAAGGAAACAGTGAAGCCTAAAGTATCACTACACAATCCTGTCTTACAACATTGGAGTAATGAATACTTTGGCATAGGTGAAGCTTTCTCTATGATTCACTTGTATAATTAATGCTGTGTGAAGCAAAATGATTACAAGTATATACCCCACAGTACTAGATTATATAATCCAGGGCAGATAGAAAAGAACATAGGCAGGATTTTTTGAAGATGAAAAATAAAATCTGAACATGTTCCCTGTAGGATGGCTTCAGTGTATAAGTGTGAAAGATACAAACTCTTTAAAACATATCTATAAAGAAACCTGCATATAATTTATACATTTGAACTTATGCTCATAATTATATCCATTTTAGGTATCTAGAGTCTTTAGAAACTTTATGAAAAGTTGAAGGTAAACTTCCATTATTAAAAAATGTTGTGTATTGGGGCTGGAGAAATGGCTCTGTGGTTAAGAGTACTCACTGCTCTTCTACAGGTCCTTGAGTTCAGTTCTCAGCAAGCACATGGTGGCTCACAACCACCTACATTGAAGGCTGGTGCTCTCTTCTGGCATGCAGGCATACATGCAGGCAGAACTTTGGAGACCCATTTCCTCCTACTAGGTTGCCTTATCCACTCTTGATATGTATGTAGTTTTATTATAACTTGTAATGCCATGTTTGGTTTGTATCCCTAATAGGACATGCATTCTTTTCAGAGGGGGAGAGAAGGAGTTGATCTGGGGAAGAGGGAGGTACAGGGAGGGGCGGAAAGAATAGAAAGAAGAGAGTGAGGTCAGAATGTGATACATGGGAGATGAGAAAATAAGTAAATAAATTACAAATACTAAAAATGAGGGGGGCTTCTAATTTGATGCTGATCTATAGGTAAACTAGAATGAAAGCCAGCATTTTTTTCTCAGATGGCGATATGAAACACATTAAGACAATGAAAGTCAAGGAAAAAGTACCGAGAACTTATGAGTTAAAAAAAAATTACATTATAAATTCAGGAAAGCAGCTGGTCTAACTTTATTATGTGTTGCCTTATGCAAATGAACAGCTTAGATAAACCAAGAGTTCCATTATTTCCGGCCAGAATGATTAAAAGGTAACACAGGGGAAGATGAGAGCCAGGAAGTGACAGAGAAATAGCCATGCTGACTAGATTAAATCAAAGCTCACCCTACAATCCACAGTTTAAATAGTATGAGAAAAGCAGATTCTTTAGTCACTTTAAGTTGCTCTCTCTATCTATTGACCCAATCATTCACAAATAACCAACGTTATGGGGAAAACAAATGAATACCTGAGAGTAATACCGACCTGTGATGTTAGCATAAGCCTGGCTCAAGGAAATTGAAGTAGGTGTTAAGCATGGTGATATATGGGAATGATATTCACTGGTGTTTTTAGAGATTCTATTCCCAATGGCTTTCTGGTCTGAAACAACTGTTAAGAATTATAGAGATGATTTAAAAAAAAATATGATAATGTGCTCATGTGTAAAGCTTTATCTTGATGACAGCCACATGGAGCCTGTTTTTACCTCTAGTGAATGTTTCAATAAAAGGTAAACCATCTGTGTGAAGCAAAATGGCTGTATGAAGCAGCAAATTATTGGCTGACTGTTTTTAGTGTTCTACCATGTGTCAAGAGAAAACCCAAATTACCACTGTGTAAAATACCCAAGTAATATTTTTTTCTAGACATTACACATAATACCTATATTTCATATGTGCTTGCAAATAATAAATTTCTGGTAACTTTTATCCAGAGTATTAAAAAAATGTGATTGTGCTGGGTAATTTAAAAGATTGAGAGAAATTCTAAGAGAAGGCTTTGTTAAGCAGAATTTCTTCTTCCTGAAATAAACATGAGAATCAGGCAGTAACAATTTATTTTCCAATGAAATTGGAAGGAAGATATTAAGGAAACATTTATATTTATATGGACTTTGTCAAAACAGTATTTTAGTGGCTTTCATAACTTTTATTAAATTATTTTATTTATTTACATTCTAAATGTTGTCCCACTTCCAGATCCCCACTCATAGGATTCTTCACCCCATCCTCCATCCCCTTCATATCCACCCACTTATCCCAACCTCACTCCTCCCAGCATCCCTCATCCCTGGGGCATTGAATCTCTACAGGATTCCCTTTATCCTCTCCCGCTGAGACCAAACAAGGCAGCCCTCTGCTACATATGGAGCCAGGGAAATGGGCCATCCTATGAATGCCTTTGGTTGATGGTTCAGTCTCTGAGAATCCCCAGGGGTCCAGGTTAGTTCAAGTTGGTCATCATATGGGGTTGCCATCCTCTTTAGCTCCTTCAATTCTTCCCCAGACTCTAGCACACTATGTTTAAAATAAATCCTTTAAACTGTCCAATTGGTTAATGTTATTACTATAACTGTTTGCTGTATAATGATAATATGAGCTGGTGTCCTTTTAAAGTTTGTATATGGGTTGATTTTCATTTGTATTTGTGCAAGCTGTTTACAAGCAAATGATAAATAATGAAGATTTAACTTTCAAAAATATCACCGGCTATGCAGGTTTAAAACTTTTGAAAACTGGCTAACATATACTCACATATACTAAGCTTGCAAAGAGCATTTTTCCTCTACCTTTAGAAATCACTTTAGTTATAGTCTTTATTAGATGGTGTATATTTACTTGTCCATCATCTCTATATTATTAAATTCAAGCACCTGTGCAGATGTATTTTAATGGCAAAACTCTAAAAATCTGTATTTATTTTGAATTAAGGCAAGTATATGCTATTTTAAAACCACCATTAATTATCTTTGAGTTGTTAGAACATAGTTAGGAAGGGTTTATACCTGACTCTTAAGGAGAGTGCAAACAGGAAGAAGTTTTGTATGACTTATTTCCTTATTCACAGCAATGTACATTGCCAATAACCATGCTACTGAGTAGGAAATGGCCTTTGTCAATACAAAACATTCTCTCCTGTACAGACATGTGTAATTAAATGGGGATGAAAGTATCAGCAGTCGCTTTTATCTGAGGGAAAATTAATAATAGTATCTGGTAGTCAAAAGTTAATTAGACAATTTCTAAGCCGACCAGAAATTAGAAGAGACTTTTAAGTGCAATGTGCAACATGAGTTACTGCATAGGTTCTTAGACATTCAATTAGTCATGTCTATTTAGCATCTTCTCAGGGTGCAGGACACTTCTGCAGTTAAGGAGAAAGGAGAAGATAGATAACACATTGTCAAAAACAATGATGTTCCCTACGCTGTCATGCATATACCTTTTATTTTCTTGCTGAAAAGTATTGAGAATAATCATAACATTATCATTAAACCAAGCAGGATTTTCCAAGGAGCATTTGAACAGCACAGAAAGGTATAAAAATAACCATGTGCTTAATTGAATTAAAACCATCACTGTCACCAAGGATTGGCCTTCTGTCTAATTGTAGGTAAGTAAATAGAACAATAATAAGAATAATAAACTATTGGATAGAAAAACATAAATTTCCTATGAAGATATCCTTATTGCACTAATGACGAGGCGTCACCTCTCTCTATGTAGACATGACAACTGGGTAACTTTTGTAATTACTTGATTGCATTTTCATCCCTAAACTGAGTCTTTTATAGTAAAAAGGAAAATGGAATACTTACATAACTTTTAAAGTAGATAAAGAAAATACCCAATAAAAAATAAAGAAAAAAATACAAAAATCAAATTTATCTTTTTCATATGATTTTTATCTATCAATTTCTTTCCAGCGAAGCCTGTCTCCACTGAGTTGAGTGAGGTGAGAAGCCACCCAGATAACCTGAAGTTCATTCCAGTAGGTGGACACACACATCATGCATAAAAGCTGAGCCCCTTGGCCTCTCAGGATACAAATGTTTTCATCTTTAAACAGAGTAGGATATCATCTACTTCAGAACACCCTAGAGAAAGAATTAAAAGAGAAATTTGGGGATTACAAAAAAAGAAAAAAAAAAAGATACAGTGACAAAAATTCTTTAGAGAAAACCCTAGACTAATCTTTATACAGTTATTTATATTTAGTATTTAGATCTTTGGAAATTAAGTTTATTTTTAAAATCATCTGAATTGTTGGGTGCTGGGTGCTGTCTGCAGCCCACTGCTTTCTAGAGAATTCCTCTCCTCTTATCTTTGAGTGGTCTTAGGCAGAAGACACAGAGTGGTACCTGGAAAGGAGGAGCAGACATTAGAGAATGAAAAATTCACAGTCCATAAGGAATTCTATGACGACACATAGAACAATGACGTCACATTAATGCAGCTGAGGTCAGATTCCAAGCAGTGTGCCCAGGAGAGCTCTGTTGGCTTACTATCTGGACAGAGAGTGAGCTTTCTGGCTATAGAAAACATGATCCAGCATCTTCTTTCTTCTCTGACCAGCTGAAGGAGACTCATGTCAGACAGTATTTATCCAGCCTCTCTATTTCACAGCATCTGTTTATTAAAGGCCACCAGGAACAACACGTTCTGTGCTGGAGATACCCCGAAGTGAAGGCAACCAGGACCTCCAGGATGCATGCCAGGGCATACACGGGAGGCCCTCAGCTGTGCACGATCAATAAACAGATGACTTTAATGGGCATCATCAGCTGGGGCCTAGGCTGTAGACAGAAGGATGTGCCTGAGATAAACACAAAGGTTACTAATTGCGTAGACTGGATTCAATAAGCAATGACAAAGAAAGCCCACCTCCTTAAATACAGAGGAGGACCTGCCCTCCTCTTCTGCAGAAGATATGCCTGAAAGTCCAAGTGTTCTTTACAGGACCATCCTCATGAGCTGCCACCCAGGCAGAGGGAAGGGGAGTCTTTACCCGTGACAGCTACATTACAGCTTGTAAGTTTTAGGGATGCAGGTCTGACTTTAGAATAAATTCTGTCAGATGAGATGACAGGAAAATGCCAACCTTCCTATAACTCTAGGATTTTCAAAAGAGGTAGACCAAAATCTACCTTCCTGGTCCACTATTTTGTACACTGAACCACAGGCTCCAGTCTCAATGGTAAAATACAACTTGATCTTTCAGGAATGAAGATTTGCACTGGGGACAAGAATGTGTTTTTATACTTGCTCAGGGCCACAGCATGGATTCCAAGAGAAAGAAGGGTTGGCTGCTCAGATCACAGCCCCATAAAACCATTGAAATTAAATATTCCAACACACACACACACACACACACACACACACACACACACACTCCTCAAGTCTTGGGACATATTCCTTTGTATACAGTGTAAACATCTTTCTTTATAAACTTTATAGATGGTTGGGAAAACTGTACAATTTTAATAATTGAGCAAGTAACACTAGTACATTTACATATTAATCTATTGTATTTTTTACTTTGTTACTAGAACTAGACCCAGAAATTGCCATCTCCTAAGTAACCTTATGTTTGGAAAATGAGAGGTCAGTGACCATAGCCAGGTGATAGCTTGCCTTGCAGAAAAGTTGTGAGAAAACTTTTCAGTGGGACTAGATCTAAAATGAACCATGGTGTTTTTGACCCCTTCTTGACTAAATCATATGATCAGAAAAACAGGTATTTCATTTGTTCATTTAGGGAAGACCGTCCCACCATCAAAAACTCTGACCCAGAATTGGCCCTGTCTGAAAGAACTTCAAGGACAAAAATGGTGAAGAAACTTAGGGAAAGAGGTCTGGTGACAGGCCCAAATTGGGATCCATCTCAAGGGGAGGCTCCAAAGTCCAATACTATTGCTATTGCTATGATGTCCTTACAGACAAGAGCTAGCATGGCTGCCCACTGAAAGTCCCAACAAAGAGCTGATGGAGACAGACTCAGATACCCAATCAATGGACTAAAGTCAAGGACAGATGTGGTTGAATTAGGGAAAGACTAGAAGAAGCTCAAGAGGAGGGATAGCACATAGGAAGGACTGCAGTCTCAACTAACCTGTAGCCCAGAGATCTCTCAGACACTGAGCCACCAAGCAGGCACTAGTCACTAGGTGGTAAGTGGCCCTGACACATATACAGCAGAGGACTGACTGATCTGGCCTCAGTGAAAAATGATTCACCTAACTTGTAAGAAACTTGAGGCTCCGGGGAATGGTCTGGTGGGAAGGTGTGGAGTAGGTTGGCGATGGGTTAAGGGAGGCAGGAACATCATTTTGGAGGCAGGGGAGGAGGAATGGGATGAGGAGATGTTGTAGACCTGGAGAGACGACAGGGAGGGGAAAATGACTGGACTGTGAAAATAGATTCATAGCTTATTAAAGATAATAACAAAATGAAATGAAACAAAAATAAAAATAGAAAATGTTCACTATAATTGATAGGAAATGCAAAATAGGTAATAAAGTCTTGCTTTTGTTCTGGGCAGAAAAGCAAGAAATATTAAGAAAGGTAGTTCCTGGATTATTTTTTTTTCTTAATTTCATTAACTTGTGGAGGTGTGCCACTGGGAAAGGCAAGAGTCATGAAGCCAGAACAATCACTTGACAATCACCTAGCCAAGCTTAGCTGCTTGTTGAACTTGTTACTATTTTGTTTTGAACTTAAGTTTTGGTATCTGCATGTTGCATTCTTGGGGACTTTTTGCAGTATGATTCATTTACGTCTTTTCCTAAGAAAATATGTCTGAGTCTTTTTATTTATTTATTTATTTATTTATTTATTTTTTAGGAGAATCCTATAATTAACTTTATCTGGCCATTATTTGGAAGTCTTTCTTATGACCTGGAGATCTTTAGCACAGAAGAGTACATAGTTAGATGAGGCATTACTCCAAGAATCTTCTTGGGTTACCTTTCTCTGTGCAAACTTAAACAGTATAATTGGTGCAGGGTAAAGAGAGACAATTGACAAACGCTGACTGGCCAGGAGAAAAGGTGACAGATCCAAGGCCTTATTTTTATTATTATTCAAGGCTCTTTGAAGACATAGTTTAAAGATGGGAATTCACACAGGGTATACCCCTGGAGTAATAGAACTGAAACAAAAGTAACTGAGGTTGTGTATTAGTATTTGCTATTCATAAAAAGACCTGTTCAGACATTTTCTGTTTGTCTAAGGTGCTTTCAAACTGCAAACACTTCCAGCCTAAAAGCAAGGCAGTAATATAACAAATGTGTTTGCTTTGGAGGAGACACTGTAGATTCTGTAACCTGGAGTTATAGGGCTGATAGTAAAAATCTTTTCTGTTTGCATTTTCTAATTGTGACTGAACTTGTAACCTTGGGCATGTAATAGAAAAATCAAACACATAATCCGTACTTTGTGGATAATCATTAGTCTGCCTTTGTTCTATATAACCTGAATAAATAAAGATGCACCTGGTTGCTAGTCAGAGCTGTGAAATTCCCCCAAACACCATCACCTGAATCAATCCTTCCTCCCTTTGCAGACTCCTTATCTCCACAACAGGCAGCTGGCCTGTCAGCACAGACCCTCACAGAGGAAACCCTGCATAATGGTGCATCCAGAACTGCAGTCCAAATACTAAGAAGAGGCACAAGGGCAGCTCACTGTAGGATGAATAGGACAGCAGCTTAGTCCTGTGCCTCAACATAAGTTCTCCTAAACGTTGTACACGTGTTCTGAACAGGCAGCCCTCTGGTGTCCCATCTCTATGATCTACTCTGCTTCATGACAGCTCTGATTGCTGATTTTTCTCTTAAGTGCCTACATATAAAATCATAAAAAATTAAACCTCCATTTGTAAACAAATGTTGTCCATGAACTATGTCACGCGTCAAATGTGCAAGGCAGCTCAGAGACACTTCCCGGCTGAGTGGAAGCATTTTGTGGTTATGTGACTCCAGGTCTCTGTGTCCCGAGCTGAATCTCCTAAGGCTTGAATGCTTCTGTAGCAGTCAAATATCCCATTTCTTATTAATTCCAAAATAGGTGAGCATCCCTGCAAATAACCTGAAAGTAAATACTTCACTCATAATGCACATTAAAATTATTTTTATAGTTGGAAAAAACCCTTAAATATATATAATCCGTGAATGGTTGAAATGTTTTATAGTACATTAACAATGGTTCTGATTAGAGAAACTGATCAGTTCCTCGTGATATGCTTTCTACAGAACTACAATGTCCCTAGAGATACCTAAGAATTATCTATAAGAAAAAATAATATTACACAATGTGAAGAAGCCAGATATAGAAGACATACATAAGACATTTATACAGTTCCAATAACAGAGATTCTAAGATATACAAATATGATAGATTTTTAACAGAAAATATTATTAAATATTAGTGATTGGTACACAAGTGTATGGGTGAAATTTTTAGTTTGCTGCTACTGAAAATTTTTCCAAAAATGAATTTTCTTTTGGCAGGCTGAGATGTTTGGTCTAAACTTTAAACTCTAAAGGAAGTTAAAAAATATTTCAAAACAGACTTGGAATAAGATTTCACATAGCCTTCTGTTATATAACCCCCGGTGAAGTACAGAAACCTAATGGCAGACATCAGAAGTATGTCCCATGCCTCCCGTGGATTTTTTTCATCTAGGAAAAGACTGAAGTATGCAAATACCAAAAACTGGATTGAATTTCAGTACAAGATAATGTCATTTCTGGGACCGTTTAAATCCCAAAGCAAATCCATTACAAGTTAGAATCTGACTCTGGAAACATTTGTTTCTAGAATAATAATTACAAGTCTTTAATATTATTGTAACATGTTTTTAAAGTCTGTATTTTTATGTATGCTTTGTCAGAACTGTATTATATCATTGCCACTATAAATGTAGTGTATTTGTGTACTTTTTCAATTAATCACTTGTGTTTTGTTTCACTGTGGAAAGAATACCATGTTTCCTGCTCTAAATTACTTCACACAGTATAAAAGCGTGCCTTTGAGTCCATGCCTACCCCAGAGACACTCTAAATCTTATGTGTGCAGATAAACAACCACCATCATCCAGGACAAGTGCTGTCCCAGTCTTATACATAAGTTATTCAGGAAAAAAATACTAAAATCAATGGGCTTATCTTATTAAGTTAGGAGGTAATCAGTAAATGGTTGTCCCAAAAACATATCAGAAAATTCAAATTCCTAAAATTAGCAAACACGACAAAACAAATCATGCACCTCTTTCCTGAGTCATACACTCAGAGGCAGAGGTGCACTTCAAACTGTGATCTGTGTATCCACCAGCCCATCATCAGACTGTCTGGTGTCTATATCATAAGGATTACAAAGACAAAGCACATACACACACACACACACACACACACACACACACACACACACACACACACACACTCATCAGAGCTGTAGCTCAGCAAGATCAGTCACCTGATTCCTTCTCATTTGTTCAGACCTAGCTCCATATTCTATGAACCCTGTGCTATGAACCACATCTGCTTGGAAGTAAGGCAGGATTGAAAGGAGAAGCTGTGGGTGCATGAGGGTGGAGATGATATTTTTAACCCACAATCAGCATGGACCCTCTTAGCAGAAAAGCAAGGATTTAATAGAACTAGTAGCTGAATAAGGCATTTCAATTTTACCAGATCAAAACCTTCGATTTTCTTGAAATCTCACTGGAGACTCCACTTATAGAAAAGAATAGGTTCATATCCCATTACAGAACCCCACTATGTACTGATTTTTTTCTATATCAGATTATAATTCCAAGCAACACATTCCCAGAATCATGTATAACAGTTTTTATAGTATGGAATAGAGTATATTCAAGTTATGGGAGAGTTAAGAGGGTAGTAGGGACAGAGAGAGAGAGAGAGAGAGAGAGAGAGAGAGAGAGAGAGAGAGAGAGAGAGAGAGAGAGAGAGAGGAGTAGAGGCCGGCCATGAGCATGTGGAGAGAGATGGGGGAAAGGAAGGGGAAAAGGAGGGGGTAAGGGGGGAGAGCAAGGTTGCAAGAGCACAAAGAGAGCTAAGAGAATAAGAGAAGCATGAGAGCTATAACATTTTTTTAATCAGAAAGGAAAGGAAAAATCCTGTTTTTTATTTACATTTAAATTTATATCAATTTATATAAATTGAGCTACCAATATAATTTGTCCTGAAGATATCTGGTCTTTGTGTGTGTATGTGTGTGTGTGTGTGTGTGTGTGTGTGTGTGTGTGTGTGTGTGTGTGTGTGTATTAAACCATTGTTATAACTATAGAGTTTCTATAAGTAGCCCATGTCCCTATGTAATTTTTTTTGTACAGCAGTCTTGAAGACATTTGTAGATGTGTCCTTGGGTGTGCTTCACTTTCTTCTTCAGAGCCTTTTGAACAAATTCCATTGAGTCTCAAATTTCTCCATACTAGCTAACCCTGCAATTATTTTCTGTGTCAAAGTTATAGATTTGTCTCAGTCAAGGTCTGCAAGAGATCAGGGGCTGCCTTGCCTGCTGGGATGAGTGTGGAGCTGTGATGACTCCTCTCTGGCTGATTCAACCATGTCTGTTCTCTTCCCAGAGAAACACTTGGACAGATTCCCTAACATCATACCTAAGCACTTGCTTGCATCAATGATCTCTGCACCTATGTCAGCTTTATCTTCTTGCTTTTAGTAAACTGTGTTTGAACACCAAATCCTCTTTAACTATTTTGTCACATTCTATAACAACATAACCCACAAATGTTATAATGCAAAATCTGCTGTGCGATATGATAATATTAGTTATTAATATTAGAAAAATGAGATTAGGGTAACAACAATTATTTAACATAGCAATAACCTGTAATCCTTATTTTTACTGTCAACCAAATGAAATCAGTAGTGCTTGACAGATTAAAGCCCACAAAATTGGTGTCCCTTAGGACTTTATTATTATTATTATTATTATTGTTATTATTATTATTATTATTATTATTATTATTATTATTATTCTGATCCTAAGACTGTAATAATAAGCAAGCACAAAGTGTCTTTGATTTATCAAACTCCAAATCTTGGAAAAGCAAAGAGCCCCTATAAACTAATGAAAGACAATTTTCATTAAGATCTTAGATTTAATTTAGAAGTATTTGTTAAAAGCAGTAACTACAGTCTTTTAGGAAAATTATGGGGATCGGTCAGTAGAAGGTAGAAGTTGTTACTCTCAAAATGATAGCCACATAAAAGTAGCATCAGTTTTGAAAAGGATTGCTGCAGTTTATGTTGTTCTTTTGACATGATAGTTAATACACTGGATTTTTTATTAACGATTTGCTTCATTCTTAGATTGGTCCACATGTTTCATTTTCCAGAAGCTAAGTACCTGCTGCCTTTCAACTGTCTTTTTTAAAATTTATATTATCTGGAAACATTGAACATTTCAATATTACAAAATACTGTCTGAATTGCAATTCTTTTCCTCTGGAAATAGAGGTTGTAAGAAGTTATTAAGTGTTAAGTCTTATATGTTTTGATTGATACTAGACTACGTAGAAATATCCTTAAGGCATGAAATATTCTACCATCCACCTGTATCTCAGAGGGCATGCGACTGAAAACTCTGACATCATACAATGTCCATTGCACATCTGGTATCACAGCTTCAGTCAGTGGACACCCTGGGTGTCACTCCAGAGCATTTGTCCATAACACACATTGCCTGTACTTAGCTTTTCAAAACCAATCTTATTCCACCAATTTGCCTAAGAAGTTCATAAAATCATTGTTCTTAATAGCTGAATAGTACTACATTGTGTAAATGTACCACATTTTCTGTATCCATTTTTCTATTAAAGAAAATCTGGGTTCTTTCCAGCTTCTGGCTATTACAAACAAGGCTGCTATGAACATGCTATGAACATGCTATGAACATAGTGGAGCATGTGTCTCTGTTATATGTTGGAACATATTTTTTGATATATGCCCAGGAGTGGTATAATGTGGTCCTTAGGTAGTAATATGTCCAATTTTCTGAAGACCACCAGACTGATTTCCAGATTTGTTATACCTGCTTGTAATCCCACTAACAGTGGAGGAGTGTTCCTCTTTCTTCATATCCTCAACAGCATCTGTTGTCACCTGAGATTTTTATCTTAGCTATTCTAATTGGTGTGATGTAGAATCTTAGCATTGAGAAATACAAAGTTGGATTCTCTCAACCAACCATTAGATTGAGAATGGAGTTCCCAATGGAGAAGTTAGAAAAAGTACTGAAGGAGCTAAAAGGCTTTGAAACCCCACAGGATCACAACCTCACAATATCAACCAACCAGAGCTCCCAGAGATTAAACCACCAACCAAAGAGTAAACATGGTGGGAGCCAAGTTCCAGTAACATAAGTAGCAGAGGATGGCCTTATCAGACATCAGTGAGAGAAGAGGTCCTTATCGCTGTGAAGGCTTAGTGCCCCAATGTAGGGAATGCCAGGCCAGGGAGATGGAAGGGAGTGGGTCTGTGGGAGAACACTCTCATAGAGACAGGGTAAGTGGGATGGGATAGGGAGATACTATAGGGAAAATGGGAAAGGGAATAACATTTAAAAATGTAAGTAAAGAAAATATCCAATTTTTTTAAAAAATCAAACAAAACAAAAACAAAAAGAAGAAAAAAAAAACAATCTTACACTTTACATGCCTTTAAAACCAGTCCCTTATAGAAAATGTCTCAGAGTTACTCCACCTGGCCTCTATAAGGCCATGCCCTTGTGTAAATTTATGTAAAGGCAATATATGATTAGACAGAAGATAGTTAGTTGGGGAAAGGTCGTGGAGAGGGAGGAGAGAAAGGAGAATTTAGATGGAGCTCAAGAAGGCAGGTGTAGATCCAGGTGGTCATAATTAGCAATAGGTAGATATGAGTATTTTAAGGATTTCTATAGGTCTTTTATCTCATATAGAAGGGCAGTTTGTGTCTTTGTCCATTGGATGTAATATTATTGTGTAGAGGGTTTGTGGACTGAGAATTTAATGTATAAACCTGCTTGAAAAGCTACTGGCTTTGAAGTCATGTTTGTTCCAGGTGGTGTGGTAAAGAAACAAGTCAGGGCAGTCATATACACCCCAGAGAGAAACAACAAGGCTGGCCAAGTTAACCACCTGGAAAGGGAAACGTATGGAGAGAGAGGCTTGTGGACCATGTGTGTCCATGCTCCTGACTCCACACTAGAATAGTGTCCACAGAATAGGACCATGATGGGTGGCAATAAAAGGTTAAGCCTTCATTTAATATTTACTTCAACACCCTTGAGCAATAGTTACATCAGCTTCTATTTTTTAAAAAAACTTTATTTTAAAAAACAAAGATAAAAGAAAAAACAATTTTAAACATTTTTGCATAAATGTATACAAATACATTTTTGTCAGTGCTTGGCTTTTTTTTTTTTTTAAGGTTTGATACTCTGCATTAAGGTCTTACTAGTTAGAATGAGCAAAAAGTACATGTAAAACAGGATGTAAGCCGCAATTAGTCAACGTTTCCTTGGTGTGTAAGGATTGAGCATAATGTTTTTTTTTGTTTGTTTGTTTTGTTTTTTTCTTGAGCTTCACACAGTCTGTGAGTAATTTCTGGGGCCGTCCAAACCTCTGGGGTTAGCATCCCACTATCGGTGACTTCATATTGTGTCTGTTCTTTTGTGAGTTACATCAGCTTCTACGTACTAACTTTAGGACACATTTCTTTACGAGGCATGCTCAAGATGTGGGGGACAGTTAGTAGATTCTGTGGTTGTGTTTAAGTAAGCTCTCTCCTTTCAAATGAATTTGCACATTAAACTCCCTTGTGATATCAAACCATTTTTCTAGTCCAAAGTTCTAAACTGTTCTACATGTCTCTCAAAATCCAGCTCAGGTATTGAAGAAACGACATGACAGACACCAGTTTTCTCTATGAATTCCAAGTATTAGCTATTTTTTTAATACAATGTCAAGATACGTAATAAGAAATGAATCAATGGCAACAGAAACTTGAGGTAACATGTATGTTGTATTGACAGGTAAGAAGCAGAGCACAGTGTGTGCCTCTCTGCCTTTGTCTGTCATTCTCTGTCTGCCTCTCTGTCTGCCTCGGCCTCTCTCTCTCTCTCTCTCTCTCTCTCTCTCTCTCTCTCTCTCCCTCTCTCTCTCCCTCTCTCTCTCAGTGCAGGATCCCAACAAATGGAATGTTGTCGCTCACAATTAAGATGTGGCTTCCTACATTATTTTAACTGTTGTTTTTTTTTTTTTGTTTTGTTTTGTTTTGTTATGTATTGTTTTGCTGTTTGGTTGCTGTGACAAAGCACTGACCAAAAGTGACTTGAATTGGGCATGTTTTATTTAACATTGTACTTTCCCATCACAGTGGATTACTGAGGGATTCCAAGGTAAGAACTCAAGATAGGAAGAAACTGGAGAAAGGAATTGAAGCAGAGACTATGGAGGCATATTGCTTCCCATGAATATTTTTGCTAGCTTTCTTATACAGCACAATACAGTGTTCCCAGCAGTACTGCATTCTACAATAATCTTGGCCCTCCTACATCTATTATCAATTAACAAGTGACCCATGGGCATGTTCAATTAACATTTTGAAGGACATGGCTCCTCAATCATGGTTTCCTCTTCTAGCAAAGTCTAGTTTTTGTCAAGTTTAAAAGAAACCATTACATAATCTAATTGAAGCAATCCCCCTATCAGATTTTTTAGAATTTCATCTGCTAGATATCATTTTCTTGACATCTTTCTTAGTCATTACAAATCTTGATAGCATTTTCTAGTCACTCATGCCTCATTTCCTTCCTGAACACTGAATTCTGGGATGTGTTGGTATTGGAAAGCTAGTAAATGTGTGTGATATCATCATTTTGATAAGCAATAATTATTATGTATTATGGAATCTCCTAACATGGAGTGATCACTCATTGGAACATGATCTGTTGGATGTCAGCTAATTTTAACACTGGCATCATTTTCAATGTTTTTCATACCTAGTTTCATGACTTAGGCTGGGAGGTAAACATACATTCCTCCAGAATCTAGTTGGTTTTCAAAGAGAAATACACAAAACCCATTAAAACCCTCAGGATATAAGTTTTTTGTGAAACATTTCAATGAGTCAAAGATTGGGTAGAGAAACCTAGTGAAATGTTACCCTCAAAGTCTTGGTTATCTCTTAAGGCAAGATTTTGTCTATGTTTCCTGTTTTTGTTTTTCTCTTTTTGTGTACTTATTTATTATATCTATGAAAACAAATCTTCAAAATTCCACCAGAAAAATTCCACCAGAGAAAATTCCATCTATAGAGATGATCATTAAATTGGGGGAGGCAGGAAAAAAATGAGGCCCAAAACAAGAAACAAAACAAACAGAAAGTATATTTTACAGAATCCTTTGAAACCCTTACAGCCAAAAATTTCATAATTTTAAGTTTTACCATCGACTATGCAGCCAATTTCTGAATCTTAAAATTCCAAAGGTTATATAACTCACATTATAACCATCCATGCAAATGTTAAGATCTTGTTGAGGTCGACTGAGGTCATGCTATTGCACAAATGACAATTTTCTTACATGAGGAAAAGCCAGGGCTCCAATTTTGAACAGTCACTAGACATGACCAGCTCAAGAAACTTCTACAAGAGCAAGACAGATGTCAAGGTTGACCAGTCAGGGAGAAACTTAATACGAATTATACCACCTTGAGGGTTCAAAGTAAAGTTCAAAAACATGTTTTTATTGTTTCTGTTGGTTTTGTTTGATTTTTGTTTTGTTTTTGTTTTGCTTTAGAATGTGGATGTGCTCATAAAAAGCAATTGGTAAAAGATGAAGTGGGACAGAAAAAAAAATCATGACTGAAATATGAGGAATTTGGCAGACCCTAGGATTTTTTTTCACGAATTTTTTAACCATCTAGGGTCAATTATTGTGACTAGCAGAAACCTGAAATCCACCTAATTTTGGTATCACAGCCTATGCTCAATAAGCCAAGGTCAGTCCCAGTTCTCAGTTCTACAAGTGCTCAATTAATAGTCAAAAGCAGATGGAGATTATTTCAATGTGTCCACACAGGAACATGGAAAAGAGAAATCTCTCACTCCCAACCCCCAGTCAGTCCATCTTTGGCATCCTGATATGGGTGTAAGCTTAAGAGGAGGATGAGAATATGCAGTACTGAAAAAGGGATGATCCTGTGATTATTTCTATTGTTCCACACTCCTTTGAGGTACTCTAACAAACTGTGACCACTTGGGTTATCTCTTTTATAACAGTTTCTTTCTCTGACTTGCTTTAAACCTCAACATTCTTTGTCCCAGAATGAGAGGCCTGAGGAAGTCTTGTTTCCATGGGGTACTTTGTTTCATAGGACAATAGATTATAATGGTGACATTTGGTAAGAAAGAGTAAACCAATTTTTGTTTCTTCTTTAATGCTTTTAGTCACAGCTTTGTATTACTACAATAGAAATCCTAAGTAAGACACTTAATTTTCAGAAATTTCTCATGCCATACATGGCACCTGTCTATCCTAATCTAGTTCTTTTCCATGTTTTTATGGAAAGCCTTCCTTTCTTCCAGCCACATTATGCTGGCTTTGTCTACTTCTCTCATATTACCCTCACGAATGCTCTCACTTAAGGGCTAGATTTTTTACTTGTTAGGTCGGTTGGCTGGAGTTTGGCTTTCTGTGATGAAACCCAATGGCCAGATAACAACTTTCCAGAAAAGGGTTTATTCAGCCTATACTACCGAACTGATATTTATCAGCTAAGGATGTCAAGCAGACAGGAAGCTGGATGCCAGAGCTGATGGAGAGGCATGGAAGATCATAACTTACTCACCTGCTCATCAAGGCTTTCTCACCCTCTATCTTACAGAATCTAGGGCAACAAGATCAGGAATGGGACAACCCTCAAAGGGCTAGGCCTTTCCCCACCAATCACTAATTAATAAATGCCTTATAGCTGATTTGTTTCTTTGATTCTTTTCTCGTACATTACATCCTGACCACAGGTTCTCCTCCTTCCCTCCCTCTCAGTCCCTTGTCCCACTTCTCACCCTCTGCAGACTTAGATTTCCTTTCCCTTAGAAAGAAAGAAAGAGAGTAGCCTTCCCAGGATATTCACTATCTGTGATCTAAAATGTTACTATAGGCTACGAAGAGTCTAAATGTTCTTCAGCTGAAGAATAGATTAAGAAATAATGGTATACCTACACATGTAGTACTATGCAGTTATTAAAAACTACAATACTATGAAATTTACAGGTAAATGAACAGACCTAGAAACATAGACCTACATAGATCATCCTGACTGACATAACCCAGGAAAGACAGGTATTTACTCAGGTACAGTTAGATCTTATGAAGGCGTTTTCTTAATTGAGGTCCCTTCCTTTCAGATAACGCTAGTGAATATGTCAAATTGACAAATTGCCAAACAGAACAAACTTCAGCCCCTTTTGGTCTTCTGTAGTAAAGCTCATTTTGATGGTAATTTTATGGAAGCTTCTTTTCCACACTTTACATATCTCATTGGCATCTCTCATTTATAAGGAAATAAATAAAATATAGCTTTAAAATGCTTTCTTAGAACAGAAGCATTGAGAGTCAGATTGTAAAATTGAACTCTGCATGTAAATCTTAGTGTAATATCTGAACTATATTTAATTTTCACTGGAAACATTTTTATAAAAATTAGCAAATTCCATAGTTTTCACATTTTTGATAAGTTTAGGTTTAAAAGATAAAACAAATGTTTGTTTGTGTCTCCAAATTACCTATTGTATAATCCTTTTATAAAACAACAACAACAATATAGAAATGAGAATAATGAATTAGCATCTGTGAGTAACCATATTTGATTAAGACAAGTGATTTTACCACTTGTGATTATGATCTATAAGATATTATATTTATGAAATTCAGAAAAGATGTTTCAGATTAGAGAATAAAAGTAGGGAAGCAACAACATAAAATAGTCCATCTCGGCCCAGAGACATAGGAAATCAGACACACTGCAATCAAGACTCACTGCGTGCCCACAGAGATCTGAAGCCCCAGGGAAGACACAAAAGCACTCCCTGTACAGAGCCCACAGGCTTCCATCTGCACTCAGAGATAGTTCCAGCCCATGTCGTCAGAACTCACTGACTCCCCATAGATAGCTGAACACCTATCAGGACTGGCAGCTTGCCCACAGGTTGTGGGCACTCTGAAGAGTTGCAGGAGGGTTCTCACTCCTGAGCACAGGGGCAAGTCCACATTACATCTCTACTGGCTATCCAGGAAGAGGCCACACGGAACTCTTAGGGTGCACGGGGAGGTGCTGTCTGGAAATAGACACTTCCGGCACAAGGTCAGAACCAGCCCAGTTGCATCAGGGCTAGACTCTCCCTTTGGAACTCACAGCATATCCATAGAACTGAACATTCAGGAACAATCTCCCTCTGAAGACCCACAGAAAAGACAAGCTCCAGTAAGAGACAACAAGATCACCTAGCATCTCAAGATGACAAGAGGAAAGCAAGAGAATCTAAGAAACAGAAACCAAGACAACCTGGCAACATCAGAACCCAGTTCTCCCAACACGACAAACAGTGGATATCCCAACTCACCAGAAAAACAAGATTTAGACTTAAAATCATACCTCATGATGACGATAAAGATCCTAGAGAAGCACATAAATAACACAATTAAAGAAGTACAGGAAAGCCAGGAGAACAAAGGCAAACAAGTTGAAGCTCTTAAAGAAGAAACACAAAAATCATGTAAAGAGATAAAAGAAAGCACAAATAAAAGGGTGAAAAAACTGAAAACAGAAATAGAAACAATGAAGAAAACATAAAAGGAGACAACCATGAAGTTGGAAAACTTAGGAAAGACATTGGGAGTCACAGATGCAAGAATCACCAACAGAATACAAGAGATGGAGGAGAGAATCTCAGGAGCAGAAGATACCATAAGATATCACTGATACAACAGTCAGAGAAAATGCAAAAATCAAAAACCCAAAACACTTTGGACATCCAGGACACAATGAGAAGACCAAACCTAAGAATAACAGGTATAGAAGAAAGCAAAAACTCCCAACTAAAAGGTCTAGTAAATGTATTCAGTGAACTTACAGAAGAAAACTTTCCTAACCTAAAGAAAGATGTCACTATCGTCTCTGACCAGCAGAAAAGGAGCGACTACACAGCGTTCTTCTCAAAGTGGTTTATTCAGGAGCCTTACAGCATGCCACTGAAAATCTTTCTGTCCCTTTCTGTCTCTCTTTCTGTTTCTCTTTCTGTTTCTCTTTCTCTCTCCTCCACCCCCAAGCGCAGTCCCTTTATCCTCTCTCAACTCCACCTCCTCAGTCCATGTTTCGTGGCTGCAGTTCATAGGTCTGTGTCATCTGGTCTGATCTCCTGTCATGGGTGCACCTGCGAAGCTCGCACTGTGGGAGTAGCTAATGGGGGAGGGGGCAGGAGGAAGTCAGGTGCTAGTCACAAGACTAGGCCGGAGTCCCAAGGGCCATCTTTGGACTGCGGCCACATCTACTCTCCACAGAAAGAGATGATCATGAACATACAAGAAGCCTATAGAATATTTCATCCTAAAACAAAAGAATACATTTTCTTAGCACCTCATGGCACCTTCTTCAAAACTGACCATATAGTCAATCACAAAAAATACAAACATCAAAGTAATCCCATGCATCCTATAAGATCAGCATGGTCTAAGGTTGGTCTTCATTAACAATAAAAACAACAAAAAAGTCCACATACATAGCAATTGTCTACTCAAAGATAGCTTGGTCAAGAAAAAAAATAGAGAAAGAAATCAATGATGTCGTAAAACTTAAGAAAAATGAATGCACAACATACCCAAATTTATGGGATGCAATGAAAGCAGTGCTAAGTGGAAAAGTCATAGCTCTGAGTGTTGCAAAACAAAACAAAACAAAACAAAACAAAACACAACAAACAAACAAACAATTAAACAAACAAACAAACAAACAAAAAAACAACCAAAAAACCCTGGAGAGAGCAGTTACGAGTACCTTGACAGCACATCTGAGATCTCTGGAACAAAAAGAAGCAAATAAACACAAGAGAAGTAAACATCTGGAAATAATAAAACTCAGAGCTAAAATCAACCAAATTGAAACAAACATACAAAGAATCAACAAAACCAAAAGCTGGTTCTTTGAAAAAATCAACAAGATCAATAAACCCTTAGCCAGACAAACTAGAGGGCACAGAAAGAGTATCCAAATTAACAAAATCAGACATGAAAGTGGAGACATAACAACAGAAATTGAGGAGATTCAAGAAATCGTCAGATCCTACTACTCAATAAAACTCGAACTTTCCTCCAATCCCAGCTCCTCTAACATGAAGGGGTGTTGAATTTTGTCACATGTTATCTCAGCATCTAGAGAGATAATGTGAGATTTTTTTCTTTGTGTTTGTTTATATAGTGAATGACTTGATGGGTGTCTGTATATTAAACCATCCTTGCATCCCTGGGATGAAGCCTACTAGATCCTAGTGAATGATTGTTTTGATGTGTTCTTGGATTTGGTTTGCAAGAATTTTACTGAGTAATTTTGCATCAGTGTTCATGAGGGAACTTGGTCTAGAGTTCTCTTTCTTTGTAGGGTCTTTCTGTGGTTGAGGAATGAGCATAATTGTGGCTTTGAAGAATGAGTTGGGTAGTGTTCCCTCTCTTTCTATTTGGCCTTGCTTGACAACAATGGGAGGGGAGGCCCTTTGTCTTGAGGATGTTTAATACCCCAGCCTAAAAGGATGCTGGAGGGGTGGGGCAGGAAAATGTGTGTGGATGGGGGTGCACTCTCATTCAAGCAACAGGGAGGGGAAAGGGCAGATATGAATGAGGGGCTGTAGAGGGGGTAACTGGGAAGTGAAATATTATATTAAATGTAAACTAATGTGACAATTAATTAAAAATACAAGATTCCTGTAAGGGGAGATCTTAATACTAAAGTCTGATTCCCTAATTGGTTCTTGATTCTGTCAATTGCTGAATGGGAGGAATAGGTGGGACTTCCAGGTCCCAGGACTAAAAGGGGATTCAGGAAGAGATGGGGCTTTTTGGCCAGGTTTTTGAGAGAGGCCAGTGGGTACTAGTTGATATAAACCAGTAATTTTAGGGCAGGAAGAAAAACAGAGATAATTCATTGTTAAGGGCACTCATTTCTGGGCAGGAGGTATTTGTGCCCAGCAATTGTGCTAGTCGGGCAAATTCTAAAGTAAAGTAATAATAATAATAATAATAATAATAATAATAATAATAATAATAAGAAGAAGAAGAAGAAGAAGAAGAAGAAGAAGAAGAAGAAGAAGAAGAAGAAAGACTCCTGAGTTCCATCTAATATTTGGGTGTGGGTCTCTGCATCTTTTTCCAGTGGCTTCTGGGTAGAGCCGCTTAGAGGACAATTTTGCTATGTTCCTGTCTGCAACCATAAAAGAGTATGGATAATTGTGAATAAGTATAGAATTGTGAGAATATGTGTGTGTGCGTGCATGCATGCATGTGTGTGTGTGTGTGTGTGTGTGTGTGTGTGTGTGTGTGTTTGTGATTGGGTTACCTCACATAGGATGATGTTTTCTAATTCCATCTATTTGAATAAGAATTTCATGAAGTCATTGTTGTTTGATTACTACTCCAGCTTTTAAATGAGCCACATTTTCTGAATCCTTTCCTCTATTGAAGGACATCTGGGCTTTTTTCCAGGTTCTAGCTATTATAAATAAGGCTGCTATATAATTACTTTGCTAAGTGTCCCTTTTTCTTCCTGGGACTTTCAACTAGCAGGCTAAAAGATAGAGCCCAGAAAGACCAGATTAGATATAACAAAGGCCACTTTACTTAAGCCCCAGGTGTCAAATGCTTAAGCCAGCAAGCAGCCTTTTACCCTCAGAAACAACAAGAAACATTTCCCAGACTTTTTAGAAGTTATTATTAGTATTTCAGTCCAGTTAGGAAACTAGAAATTCCTTAGATCCTCAAATGTTAAAGCCATCACCAGGTTACTATACTACCCTGCTATACTATACTATACTCTTTGCACTCTGTCATTACCTTCTCCAAGCCAGGAGGCTCCCAGCAACTGATCATAACCTCTGTTAGTTTCATTATTTTTCTAATTTCTCTTTTGATGACTTGATGATTATTGAGCGTGGAGTGTTGAGGTCTCCCACTATCAATGTGTGAGGTCCAATGTATGGTTTTCGCTTTAATAATGTTTTTTTTAGGAAATTGGGTACCCTTAAAATTGGGAAATAGGTGCTCTGAATTGAGATGTCCTTCTGGTTGATGTTTTTTCCCCTTTGAAGAGTATGAAGTGTTCTTCTGTTTTTTGAAAGTCTATTTTATTAAATATTAGAATTCCAGCTTGTTTCTTGGGTACAGTTTTCCAAAGCCTTTACTGAGATAACAACTATCTTTGTTTTTGAAATGTTTTTCTTATATACAATAGACTGGTAAATTCTGTTTATGCATCCATTCTATTAACCTGTGTCATATTACTAGGGAATTGAGTCCTTTAATGTTAAAGGATATTATTGACAAATGATTGTTATTTCCTGTCATGTTGATGTTGGTGGTGGTTGAGTGTGTCTGAGTGTGTGTGTGTGTATGTGTGTTTCTCTTCTATTGGTTTTTAGTGGTGTAAAATTATTTATTTATTGTGTTTTCTTGAGTATAATTAGCCTCATTAGGTTGAAGTGTTTCTTCTAGTATTGTATATATCCACTGGGATAGTGTAGTGGCTATTTCTGTTTAACTGTATCTAGAATGAACCACAATCCTGAACTGAAAGTCTCACCTATGATCCTGGTTTGAGGCCAGGAGATATAAGTTTTTGACCTGGATCTTGGCATGGAGATCTTGAGGCATACTAGCTATGACTATCAGGACACTAAGGAAAGGAGATCTCTGAGTTCAAGATCATCTGGGACACAGGAAATCCCAGATCCATGAATGATAGTACAAATCTTTAATCTGGGACACTCCTTCTGTAGGAGACCTACATAAGGACATTGGAAGAAGGAAGATTGTCTCTCTTTTCCTGCTTGCATGTGGAACTGAGCAACTGTTAGATCCTTGGACTTCCATTCACAGCTGCTGCTGAGCATTGTTGTGAAGTTGCACTACAGAATATAAGTCTCCAACAAATTCTCTTACTACATAAAGACTACCCATAAGTTCTAAGACTCTATAGTACCCTGAATAATACAGCTAATAAAAGATATTGTTTATTTATTTATTTTTGTCATGGAATATCTCGCTTTATCTATGTTTAGTAAAACTTAAGGATAGTAGTCTAGGCTGACATCTGTGGTTTCTTGGGGTCTACAAGAACTCTGTCCAGGTCTGTCTAGGTTTTGCAGACTCAGGAAGGAAGCCAGGTGTGATTTGATAGGTCTGCCTCTGCCATTATATGTTACTTGGCTTTTTCTTCGTTCCTCTTCTATTTTTTTCTTTGTTCCGTATATTTAGTATTTTGCTTGTTATGTGTTGAGGAATTTTACTTTTCTGTCTTATCTGTTCAGTGTTTTGTAAGCATCTTGTACCTTTTTAAGTATTTTTTTTCCTTTAGGTTGGGGAAATTAACTTCTGTTTTTGTTGAAGATGCTTTCTGGACCTTTGAGCTGAAAATATTCTTCTTCTACTCCTATATTTTTATGTTTGAGTTTTTTATAGTGTCTACCTGTTTGATTGTATTTTTCTCTAGTTTTTATATCTATTTGCTTCATTTTTATCCCCATTACCTATTGACATATTCATATATTTGTAAATCATTTATTCATGTCCTCTTTAAAGGCCTCTATCATTACTATAAGACTAGATTTATGATCCTCTTCTTTTTTAAATATTTTACAGGATACTTTATGTAATTACATTTCAATTGTTATCCCCTTTCTCACCTCTTCCATGACCCTTCCCCCTTCCCTTTTATTCAAGAAGATGCTCCCACTCCTACCCACTCACTCCCACAGGACCAAAATCTTCTTTTCCTATTGATGCCAGACAATGACATCCTCTGCTGTGTATGTGGCTGAACCCATGGGTCCCTCTGTGTGTATTCATTGGTTCGTGGTTTAGACCCTGGGCTTAGAACACATAAGGTTCTCTTCTTGTGCTTCAATTTCATTAGGATATCCAAGGTAGCTGCATTCTGGTGGTGCTATGCTGTCCAGCATCTTGTTGACTGTGTTCTCATGTTTCTTTCTACAAATCCGTTTTTCTCTGGTGTTTACTGGATGATTCTGATAGCAACAGGCCTTTTAGGAAGTTGGGGGAAGTCGTGGTTCAGACAATGGAGGGTAGGATACCTGATTCTTTTTGCTGTGCCTCAGGCAGACATCATTCTGCAGGCTATGTCTCCAGTGAACCTTACTCTGTGAGTGTGTTTCAGTTGGATCCAACTAAGTTGATGGGCAGATCTGACTGGATTAGGATTGATGGAGCAGGGTTCCAAGCTTGATAGTCTTATCCCCCACCTCTTGCAGGATTTTATAAGGAAACTGGATGCTCTTGGGGTCCTACCATGTTCCTTTGGACCAAAGATCAAGCTGGAGCTAGAGACTCAGCTAAGTCACTATCTTAAATTCATCCCCACTAAATTCTCTATTTGATTAGTCCTACATGAGGCTGATAGTTGTGGGAATTCTTAAGATTAATACACTCCGGCAACCCACCTGCTTTAGAGCTTCCCCAGTCTCTCTGGGCATCTAGTCATTCTGAAAATACTGATGCTTCTTCTGGAGACAATCCCAGGTAATTTTTTTTTTCTCTGTGGCTGTCTGGCAGATGTCCTCTGTTTTCAGTCAGGTTGGTGGACTCAATTCCTTAATCATGGTAACTGTCAAGTATAAATGTTAATTTGATTTGCCACATGCAATTGTTATCTTAAAGGCATTTCTAGTCCTTTCTAAACTCTGGCTGACTTGTTTAACTCAGATTTTCTGGTTTAAACTTATCTTCAAGATGACTAATTCAAACTTGCTTCTTCACCTTCTCACTAATTGTTCTGCCTGGGGGAGGGGAGATTACATTTGAATGCCTTGAATTTAACTGCATTATGTGCACTGAATTCAATCAGCTGAACTCCACTACATTGTCTGAACTCAACTAAGACGCACTCACTGAGCCTCCCTCCGCTCCCCACTCACTCTGCACCTGTCTTAAGTAGCCTCTATTTTCTGTCTGTTCTCCGGTACATCCTAACTCTACCCCATTCTGTTACTCATTATCTGATATGTCACTTTGTCTATTGCTCAGGTTGTAGTCACTTTCAAACAAGGCAGCTTTTTTTTCCCTAGAAACTAACTTTACATTTATTGTTTGTTATTAAAAGTACATACTACTTCCTGAGTGAGGTAACCCAGGCCCCAAAAAATTTTTTTAAAAATTTAAAAAAATGAAAAATAAAAATAAAAAATAAAAAAACAACCAACCACCCCCCAAAAAAAAACCCAAAACAAACCAAACAAAAAACATATGATATGTGCTCACTGAGAAGTGAATATTAACCCAAAAGCTTGAAATACCTAAGATATGATTCACAGACCACATGAAGTTTAAGAAGAAGGGAAACCAAAATGTGGATGCTTCAGTCCTTCTTAGAAGGGAAAACAAAAAACTTAAAGAAGGGAAAACAAGGACAAAGAGTGAAGCAGAGATCTTCCAGAGACTGTCCAACCTTGGGATGCATCTCATATGCAGCCACCAAACCCCAAAACTATTGCTGATACATAGAAGTGCCTGCCTGATATGGATGTCAGAGTCTTACTGATACAGGTGCGGATGCTTGCAGCTAACCACCAGACTGAGCAAGGGGACCCCAATGGAAAAGTTAGAAAAAGGACTGAAGTAGTTGAAAGGGTTTGCAGCCTCATATATAGAACAACAATATCAACCAATCAGACCCCTAAGAGCTCTCAGGGACTAAATCACCAACCAAAGAGTATACCTGGGGGACTGATGGTTCCAACCATATATGTAGTAGAGGATTGGCTGGGAGAAGAAACCCTTGGACCAGTGAAGGTTTGTGTGAGTGGAAGCACCCTCATAGAAGCAGAGGGAGGAGGATGAGAGAGGGGGAAACAGGGATGAGGATAAAGTTTGCAAGGTAACTACAAAAAATATCCAATAGAAATGTAATAAACCTACAAATGAATAGAGCAATAAAAATTTAAATATATAATAAGGGCAGTTTTGTTTTTCAGAGAGAGGAATTAAAGGTGTGTTATCTCAGCTGTATTACACAGACCTAGGAGTTTAGAATTTTATCCTTTGGCAGAGCAGCCATGTTGTTGGAATAAAATTTTTCTACAGTTGGCTCAGAAACACCAGTTGTTATTAATAGACACAGTACTGTTTATAGCAGATATAAAAATAATATTTAGTTCGTAAATTTTCCTCAGAGGGAAGACTGGATGTTGCCTTACCTGGGGATGCTCATTGTTATCAATAAATATGTTATTGTCTGCAGTAGATACTAACATGTGATTTTTGTTTCATTCCTAATTTTTTTTTCTCATAGGGAAGATCTTTCTTGCTTTACATGGTAAAAGGAATGACGACTTTTTCTGTGTCCGGACCGATGGTAGTGATGCTTTCAAGGGCTAATTCTAAATGCATCCACTAATAGTTCTTTAATGTGAACAGCTTTGTTTAAGTGTCAATCAGACCTTGACAAAAGGGTTTCTTAATTGAGTTCAGCTTTTGCTTGAATTTGATAAGAGAGTTTTGTTTAAATTTCAAATAAGAGTCAAATTTAAATTGTATAATACATTGAAATGTACTGAATATTTTAAATATAGGATTCTTTATAAGTATGCTGGTCAAAGGAAAACAAGTTAAACTGGACAGTAACAGCTAGAGATTGATTTCATCTCAGGAAACATTTTATTGTCCTTCATGAGAGGAAGGCGCATATTTATTTGTTGATGAGAATAATCCCGTTGAAGCACGGGAGAAATTGTAGAAACCTATTGATTCAGTTACATATGTAGCTGAAGATAGCAGTATCTGGCATCAATGTGATGTATCCAATAAAAATTATGAAAAAAAAGAAAATATTGGTACAGAAAAAATTGAAAAACAATAACCCTAATTATATGAGATATAGATCTGATACACAAGAGCAAAACAACACTTGACTAGAAACATTTAGTTCATGATTTATATGGAAGGATGAGGAAATGGTCATAGATGATGCAAAAGATATTGTTATGAAGGATTATCTACAAAGGAAGCTACAGAAATGCTTTTTCCATTTCTATTAAAGAACTTAAATATTTTTCCTATGTCACTTTGAATCCTATTATCATACAAATAATGTTAGTATTTGCAGTAAAACTTTTAAAAGAAAAGTTTTTTTTGTATGATGTCTCAATATATTAGCTTAGTGTGTGCTTAGTTTTGGAAATAAAAAGACTTGAAATTAATAATTAAATAAAAGGTATACAGAAAAGATGATTACTTTAAATGGTCTCTGTATGAATTTAAAATAAATTAAAATATACAAAGAAACTTGTACAAGCCAATTATTGGTGTTTAAATTTTTACTTCTGCACTGGTTCATTTTGTGTGTCAACTTGACATAAGCTGAAGTTATCACAGAGAAAGGAGCCTCACTTGAAAAAGTGCTTCTAAGAGATCCAGGTGTAAGGTATTTTCTCAAGCAAGAGGGCCCAGCACATTTTGGATGGTGCCATCTCTGGGCTGGTAGTCCTGGGTTCTTGAAGAAAGCAGGCAGGGCAAGGCAGGGGAAGCAAGTCAGTAAGGAACATCCCTAGATGATCACCTGCTTGAGTTCTAGTCCTGACTTCCTTTGGTGATAAACAATGTGGAAGTGTAAGCTGAATAAACCCTTTCCTCCCCAGCTGCTTCTTGGTCATGATGTTTGTGCAGGAATAGAAACCCTGACTAAGACAATTTCTGATAATTCATTTTAAATCATGAAATCATACATATATTTATATAGATATATAAAAAGTCATTCTCCCTGCCTCCCTTTCTCCCTCCCTTTCTCCCTCCCTTTCTCCCTCCCTTCCTTCCTCCCTTCCTTTCTCCCTCCCTCCCTCCCTCCCTCCCTCCCTCCCTCCCTCTCTCTCTCTCTCTCTCTCTCTCTCTCTCTCTCTCTCTCTCTCTCTCTCTCTCTCTCACACACACACACACACACACACACAAACCCAGCACACACATATGGAGAGGGAAAAATTATATCATAGACACTAGATTAGTTCTTATTCGATTATTTTCTTAAAAGAACTACAAGACTAAGTCCATGTGCAGATGATAAACAATGTATCTAGTTGCATTCTTTTTCGTGCATATATCCTGTTAGACAAACATGATTTGCTGCAGATGCTCTCCTTCTTCCATTGTATGGCTTTGGCTTCTTTGTCAAAAATTAAGTGTCCATATGTGTGTGGGTTTATTCTTGTTTCTTTTTTGTTTGTTTGTTTGTTTGTTTCATTTGATCCCATTGATATGTTTCTATATTTTTATTCTATTGTACATTTTCTTTTATTAACCTCTGAAATGATTTTTGTTACTTTTTTACACTCCTGCTGTTGACCCCCTCAAGGTGCCCCCTTCCACAGTTCCTTATCTGATTCCTCCTACCTCCAAGAAACACAAGACTAAGTGCTTGTGGAGCTAAGTTCCCAGGACAGTTTCTCTTATTCTGATGCTCATCTTCTTTAGGCAACATTGTGTCCCCAATAAAGAGCGTTTGGTAAAATTTATTTTTCTTGCATGCAACTTTCTTTATCTCTCTTCATAGCTAAACGCATCCTCCCTATTTTGCATATTTTGTATTGTTTTCCTTTTTCCTTTTAGCAGTGAGAGGTGACCACAGAGACACTGAAGAATCTCATTCTGCAGATAGGATAAAGTGTGACTCTCTCATTCTCCATCATACTGAGTTCTTTCAAGTCATTACATCCAAAACTGCAGAATTATTTCTTCTACCCTGGTTTCACCATGACTTTGTTGATGCTTTGGATGAAAGCAGTTGAAGGGAAACTTTTTGTCAGTGAATCTGTTTCTTTCAGGTGTCATATGCATGGGCACACAAACCTTCACCGGGTTCTTTTCCCATTGCTGAAAATATACTTTATTTCTACAAACATGAAATTAAATTTTTTATTATTTATTTATTTATTATTTATTTATTATTTATTTATTAAATTATTTATGTCTGAAATAAAAGAATCAAATGATTTGAGCAGTATCATAAGTATAGAAAATTAACCAACCAAACACTCCAGAGGTCTTAGGGACTAAAACACCAACCAAGTAGCACAAATGGAGAGACCCATGGCTCCAGTTGCATATATAACAGAGGATGGCAGTGTCTGACATCAGTGGGAGGAGAGGCCTTTGGTCTCTGGTGAAGGTTCATTTCCCCAGTGTAGGCGATGCCAAGGTACAGAGGTGAAAGTAGGTGGTTGGAAGACTGAGCATCTTCATGGAAGCAAGGAGATGGGGAGGGGGAGAGGAATAGGGGGAAAGGGAATAACATTTGAAATGTGAATACTGAGATTATCCCATAAAAATGATAAATGAAAACAAAAAGAAAATCAGCCTACCTAATAAAAATAGTTATATGTCTAGCACAGGAGTAACCAAAATCAAATTTGTCTACAAGAAATGTCAAAAGTCCTTATATGATACAGAACAGATGACAGGAGTAAAGTAGGTGGTTAAGCTGAACTCATTAGCGTCATGTGTATAATTATTATTGGTTGATAATTACTGTTTTCCTGGGATGTAAAACACAGATACTAGAAAAAGAAAAAAATTAAACTTTAGTTTTTGTTGTTAAATTATTTCTATTTATTATGAGGACTTGAGAAATTTCAATGGCTTGTGAAGATGCTTGTGGCTTGATATATGACACATGACATAAAACACATGGCACAGGGCACATGACATATGGCGGGAAACACCAAGACAGAAATTATGAAGTATTAATGTGTAGAATATGGTCATTTTCGCAAATTGAAATTTATGTTGCAATGCCATTCCTATTAAAGAATAGTAGTAAATATTTGCATGTGGCATGGATAAAATTATTTTGGGAAGAGCAATAAATAAAATGGTGAAACTGTCTGAAAATGAGAAAGTCAAAAGATGTATTAGTCTACCCAATTTCCAGTTCTTATGTATCAACATTAGGTTGTGAGACATTGGCAGAGGGATATGGAACGAGACATAAGCAATGGAAGAGAGAACCCAAAAGAATCTAAGTATAGGTTCATAATCTTAACAAACATTGCAGTGACAATTTTGGTATGTCAGTTTCTTTAAATTACACAGAAATATTATAAGTAAATATTTTTGTTTTGAACCTCAGTGTGGGATGTGGGGCTGCTTCAGATTGTCCACAGCAGCTGCCTATGATTTGCCTCCTGCTCTAGCAGGGGCATTATTTCTCCAGCGACAGATACTTCCTGTGATTTGGGGATGTGGTTGTAATTCTGGCAAGTTTCAAAGGCTATATAAATGCAAAGATGGTTGGTTGTTGATTGGCTGATTGGCTGCTGTTGTCTTTCTTTTTTCTTTTCCTGTTGTTTGTTGTTGGCAATCGTTTGTTAAGTATTCATGTACAAAGAAACAACAAGAAAAAGTAATTAGATATCCTGACAGTGAAGATCAACTTGCTCCAAGGAACTTGATACCCCTAAACTGATCAACAAGAAGTAGTCTAATGATCATGTCTCTCTCTATCATTTTTTTCTCCTATCTTGGGTTAGGACGTGGAAAGTAGGGAAAAGGGTGGAATAAAGAACCCACAAAGCAGCAAATGACCAATTAAGAAGATGAAAAGGGAACTTAATTGCAAAGATGTGACTCCTGGAAATGGAAATATAATCAATTAGATATTTAAATGAGCTATTAACAAAAACTTACTTAATGACTCTGACCTAGGTCTAAAACATTACAAAAATCACATAGCTAATCTTGAAACCAAACCTTGGAAATTGTGGTGGTAAAAAGAAGTAGGTAAGTGAATAACAATGTGTCCAATAGTGAATATGAAAATTTAATGTGATATTCTAAAGCTTTGTGCAAAATTTATAAATTCTTTGGGTTTTTTAGCTTCAATACATTTTTTGATTCTTTGCAATAAAGCATATTATGATTATTATCATTATAACAACCACCCTGCTCTACAGATCAGACCTTGTAAAATAGATTACATATCTAAATATAAAACCTAAACTTGAGATTGTAAGGGACAATGGATAAAGCACTAGGACGGATGAAATTGGAAAGAAATGCTGAACGTTGGAAATGTTGGTGCATAAGAATTTAGAGGAAAATACCAATCTCATCAGAGACTTAGTAAGGGGTCACTGACAGATATTCTCACTAAGGATATGGCTTTTTCTCCATGTGTCCTGAGACCCTGACTGAAGCAGAATTTAAATTACTGTAATAAATTGTTTGTGTAGGGAAGAGTTTTGAGCAAGCTTAGCGTTTCAGATAAGGAGTTAGGAGGTAAAATGGCAGCTGTAACCTTTATAAAGATGGGTGTCACTAAGGAAAGTTTGACCCTGTGCACTCTGCCAACAGGAAACAATGCCTTGCCTTTAGAAACCCTATCAAAGACTCTAACTTGTAAAGACAGAAGTTTTAGAAAGTCAAAAGACTTAGACATGAAAGCCACTGAGAATTTAGGGTTCTCTGCCTCCCAGGGCAACTTCATAGTAAAGACTGTCCAAAAGGTCAGCACATGAAGCTGTTTCAACTGTGGCTTCGGTGACAGCCTAACGTGTTCACAAGGTATTGATTTTTGAGGGCTGGACGACACAAGACTGAGAGCTTTCTGGAATCCTCCTTTATGTCCGGAGAAGACTGGTAACGTCAGGATGTATGTGGTAAAGCAAGATTTTTCTTTTTCTTCAAGGAATCACCAAAAAAAAAAAAAAAAAAAAAAAAAAAAAAAAAAAGCTGTTTGAACTTGTGTGGGAGAAACTTAAGTTGTGATAGAGACACTGGAACCGTGGAGATGACTGAATTGTCAGACATGTAGGGGGAAGAACTGCGGTTTTAGAATAGATCTATTCCAGAGAGGCTACAGGTGATGAAGGCGGCAGCGGTTCTGAAGGGACGGAGATGCTCAGCTCTTTAAATGCACCCAGTTTTCATCCTAACCCACCAGTGCTGCAGATAGAGCTACAGGATTTGGCGTCTGTCTCGCAAGATCTCTTTATTCGGCTTTATTCTGGCCATTCTCTTTTGCTCCAAATCATTCCTTGAGGAAAAACAATGCTAATTGCTTGTCCTTATATAGCTTGGAAGCTTATAACTTGGTTTTTCATTTCTCATACAGGAATCAGAGTTAAGACTCTTCTAAAATACGATGGTTAGTGTTAGTGTCAATACAACAAAGTCCAAAATTAAAAACAGGCCTGTAATCACGCCTGTAGGATTATCTTTTTATTTGATGGGAGAAAATTCACCTTTACTGTAAGTGCGACCCTCCCTGGGGAGAACTGTGTTTGCACCTTGAACATTTAGCAAACATAAGCTCACTTAAGCTTAAGTTCCTCTTGTAACAGAAATAAGTAATTAAAACACTCATAATTTGTTGGAAACAACACAAGTAATGCTAATTTTTAAAAATCTTTTAGTTAACAAGCTCTCAGTAATTTCAGTAGGTGCATTGTTGAATATTGATTCTAGACAATTGATTTCATCTTCACACAAGCTGATTTACATGTTTTTAAAGTTGAATTTTTATTTTATATTTATGTATTTATTTATTTGCTATTTTCAGACAAGGTTTCTCTGTGTAGCCCAAGCTTCCAAGACAATCTTGGAACTCCTGTAAATAAAGCTTGCCTTGAACTCAGAGGTTCGCCTACCTCTGCCTCCTGAGTGATAGAATAAAAGATATGGCCCATTTACATGTACTTTATGCTCATTGTAACTAGTAAGATTTTAATGCACACTATCAAACCTTTAAAAAACTCAAGTACTGACAAAAATGTATTCATATACTTTTATGTAAAATTGCTTTTAAAATCTGTATATTTATCTCTGTTTTTTTTTTAAATTAAGTTGTTCAATTAAGAAAACAGTTAGAGAGAAATATAATCAAGGCAGACCATCACAGGGAACATTAAAAACAAACAAACAAACAAAAAAAAAAAACCAAAAAGATGTGGCCTAACCACCTGACTTGAGTACAGTTTATGTTTAATATCTACAATCTTAAAATAAAGCAGACAATGATCAACTGTATATAATGTCCCTAATGAAGGCATGTCAATTTCATGATTATCATTAACTGAGAAATTTAATGGCTATTGATGAAGTCGACAGCCTGGAAAAACTTTCAGAAACATTTGCATAAAATGTTGAATTACAGAGCATTCTTCAGCAGTTTCATAGAGTATGACTTCATTTACATAATATTCGTAAAAAGATATAAAGTGAATGTCTCATACATGTAAGGCAAGTAGAAGATGTCAGTAAGTGGTTATTAAAGGACAACCTGAGAGAATCTTCTGAGGAAATGGATAGTCAGCACTCTGCTGGTGTCACAGAAAATCATCTAAGGTTCGTATTTTACTACAGCCTTGCAAGGAGCTGCCATTGAAACAGACTGGTAAGAAGAAAAGTGTGTCTTTTCTCACAATGTGTAATTGTTAAGCTTGGTTGTTCACGTCATGCAAAAGTACCTTGGTAAGGCTATTTCTGGTGTGTCAGTCAGTTTCTCAAAAGACAAATGGCACATGATTTAGTAAGTTGAAGGGATAAGCCTGTCCCATCATGGGAGCATTTTGTAATGGGCTGAAGTCCCAGATGGATTGTGAAACTGGAAGTGGGAATCTTACCTATGAGGTACTTAAGAAGGTGTGACTATAAGAAATGACACGTCGCTGTTATGGACATAGGATTCCATAACAGTCGGTCTGTTTCATAACTCAGTCTCTGACTGTGACTTCTCAGCAGAGAAGGTCCGGTGGGCCTCGGGCACAGACTGAAGCCATCTCATCTCTGCCTTGTGCTCTGAAGTTTGCTTTGCATCCGGAGCAGCACTGCATCTTCCAGGGGTCAGTTCACACACAGCCTCCATGGGACTGCTTATCGGCATCAGTTAGGGCAAGCTAACCATTGTTCTCATAGTTTTATATTATTTTGTTTTTCTGGAATATTCTGACTAATACACAAGTACATATAAGCCTGCAGATAACTCAACTAAAATGTTGAAATAATAAAAGCTAAGGAAAATAAAGATATTCCTACATGATTGGGAATGGTGATGGTGTTCCCAGCAGAACAGTCTTGCAAGAGATAGTAAAGAAACTTTTATAGTTAATATAAAGTGAGACACAAAGTATTTCAAATCCACATTTAAAAAAGCTGGTAAAGGTAATTAGTAAGTCATTTAGAAAGACATTATAATTACATATTTCTCCTACTTTCTTTTCAAATGATTAAAAGGCAATTTCAGAAAATAATGTGTATGTAATTACTCAATGTCACCAAGAAGCTAGGTGGGACAAATCAGTATTAGAACAGAGAAACGATATCAGACATTCAACTTGAATACAGCAGATTATATGACAAGAAGCAGACATGTTAAACAATACTATAACTATAAACAAATATGTAACAAACCCCCCACTTTTCTGCTTCAACTTCCTTCAAAGATGTGGACATACCCAGTGTGGTGTTTTCATTAATATCACTGGGTCTTTGGCAGTTATTGAGGAAATGTTTGTAGCAAACAGCACAGACCTGGGGAGAAGGAAGAGGGAACTATGCATGATTTTTTTCTACAGGCTCCCTGGAATTAATTTTGTGTTAAGTCATGGTGGACTCTGGTATAGTATTTGTGCTCTGGGGAAATTACTAAAATTAACGCCAAAATATTGATAAAAGTTGTTAAGGAGACCTCAGTGTTACAGTTGAAAGCACTCTCAATGTAATAAAGAAACTGAAAGAAGAGTCAGGAAAAGAAAATCATGTAAAATCAAGAGTACATTGCTAAACAGTGAATCCAAGGATATTATTAGGAATATGAACCTTGAAAGGATTGCCCAGCTATTGCTTATAATACTTCAAAAAAAGAATTTCCATGAACAGTTTATATACAAACAAATAAGATAGCTTCATATAGGTTTATCATTTTTCTGGGATGAAACATCTTTAGAGATGCTCAAATTAAAATAGAAAATCTAAACACAACTCGAAATTAGATTGCCTGCTTACACTTTCTAGTCTACCAGTCCTCTCAAAGACACACAGCACCTGTTACCAGTGATGGGATAGATGAATTCTTATTCTGCTTACTATTGAGAAGAGTCAGAGCTTGGGTGCTAATGGACCTAAGGTAACGTAACACACCTAGGGCTGGTCTACAGGGCTGTGATTCCACATTTTGAGGAGAAGACTGGGTCTCTCCAGAGTTCAAGTTGAACATTACCAAGAATGTGACTCAAAGTGGACATATGCCTTTTCTCTAAAGAGCTTAAATTCCATTCTGTGTAGAAAGTTGGGGAAATATCCAGTTTCCTAAGAGAGTCTCATCAGACAGATCACAGAGTACCAAGTCTTAAAGTAAATTTGATGGTGACTTGACAAATCCTTTAGGTAATGGAGCAGAGGCTTATCTACGTAAATGGGATTGGTTCTTAATTCTGGGATAGGACTGTCTAAAAGACTTGTCAGGTCTTATTAGGTGGATAGCCTCTTCAACCTCTGTAGAAAGGTATTTTTTGGCCTCCGAGGCTAGTCCTGAGTTTGATAAAAACTGGTTTTTGCTTTCAGGAAATTTGATAGTTCTTGGCATGTTTAGACATAAAGTATAAAATCCTACCTAAGTGGCTTATCAAAAGATAAAGATGGAAGAAAGTTACCTGTCTTCTGGTTTTTAGGATAAAATAATAGTGGCTCTGAGAAGGACTGAGGCTTCCACTTTTTGACCTTTCTATTTTTGAGCTTCATATGGCCTGTGAGTTTTTTCTTGGGTGTTCAGAGCTTTCTGGAACTAGTAGCCAGTTATCAGTGACTGCATATTATGTCTGTTCTTTTGTGACTGGGTTACCTCACTCAGGATGATATTCTCTAAATGCATCTATTTTCCTAGGAATTTCTTAAAGTCATAGTTTCCAATATGTGTGTAGTACTCCATTGTGTAAATGTACCACAATTTCTGTATTCATTCTTAATTTCATTTTTAAAAAATGTGGCTCTGTCGCTCTTGTCTACTGGTGAGTGAAGGCACTGACCTACAGTCATGATGTCTATGTTTATTTTTTGTTGTTGTTATTTTGTGGGTTTTGTTTGTTTTGTTTTTGTTAGTTTTTTATAGGAGAGGGGTTGTTGTTTTGTCAACTTGATACAACATAGAACCACATTAGAAGAATAGAGTTGCCTTTATCTGATTTGTCTATAGTCTATTGGCTTGGCATTTTCTTATTGATTGATATGGTAGTATCTTGTTCACTGTGGATATTTTCAAGTTCTGGGAGGCATTGGACCCAGAACACCAGCCCTTTTTAAACCTGGTTTATATTTTTCATCTGTTCATTCATACTTTGTGTAGAGGGAGTGGCACATATATTTTGGGAGTATTTAATCACTCTCTGCTTTAATATCTACTGCACAATTTGGAACCCTTTGCCAATGCTTCTCAGGTGGTCAAAACCTCAGATTAGCTAACTCAGGGTTTTCAAGGATAATCGGATAACAGCATAGCAATGAAATGACTCCTAATATCATTCTGCTATACCTGTAGAGACTTGCTTTCTTCAACCACCACCAGAGAAGCTTCATTTTGTAGCAGAGAGATACTAAAACAGAAATCCACAAGATAGTGTGCAGAAAGTAAAGGCACTTTGGAACACAGTCCTAAATGGGATGTCTTCCTCAAACCAATCTCAGGACCAGATTGTTTAGAGCAGGAAGGGAAGAATGACTACATAGAACTAATCTTTAGGATACAAGAAGACAGCTACACATACGAACTCACAGAGACTGCAATAGAATGGACAGGAACTTTACAGATTCATGCCAGACAGTGCTAAGAAAGGAAGAAGATACAAGTTCTAGAGGCTCTCTCTGATTAGCATCCACTTGCAAAACAAAAATGGAGTACATTAACTCTTCTTAAGTGTAGACTCTATGACCAGCAATGCATAGCTACCACAAACTGAGTTCAATGATATTTTTATGCATTCCTATTCAGTGCAGACATCCCTCAAAACACTTGTGTTGCCAGAAAATCCCATATGGCAATAGAGCATTTAAAACACATGAGCTCAGAGACAACCCAGACATTCAACTTACTGAATTCACTGAGCAAATGCTTTGTGGTAGGCAAGCAATACATTGAAAACTGCTATGATTTAGCCTCATAATCCAAAAATTCAAAGTCAAAGACAATTCCAGAGATGCGTAACTCATCCAGGATCATAGACCTGGAGATGAATCTAGATGAATGAATGAATGAATGAATGGTGACTTGGAGGATTTAGCCCATTATCTCACTATAAGAGTTACACCATCTACTAGGAAGTATCCAAAAACAAAGCTTCATCATGGGCACAATAGGAATTAAGATTCTCCCCCAAGAAGTCTGTAATTTGTCTTCTGCCTCATTCTGGAATCCATCCAACTACCAGTTCATAAAATTTCCAGAAGTTAATAATTTGCAAAATCCAAGCCACACCAGTAGAATTCTAAACCAGGTATGAGCCACAATGGAAAGGCAGGACTTGTCCTCCTCAAAGCCTATGAGGCCTATCATATTCCTAGATTTTCAGGTGATGAGCCAGCTAGAGGCCTTTCGGGGAGACAATGCCTAGCTATTCAGGATTTACATCTGTTACGTGGCCCAGGTCTTTTTGTCACCCAAGTGAAACACATGAAGCTGAGGCTCAGAAATTCAAGACATCAATATTTCTCATCAACTCTTCCCATATTTCAAAGATAAACCTCATTGACAGGACCAGGGCTCAAGATAGTCCCTGTGACATAAGCTGTCATCATCAAGAGGGTGGCCCCTAAAAACAGGCCAAAATTTAAACTTGGTGGGAAAGTACCTATATAACCAAGAACAAAAGCCATCATAGTTCCAAATATTTTAAAGACAGAACAGCCCACTGTACAAGTCACAGACATTCAGACAAACATTCTTGGCAGCTATGGTAACAATGTCTTCTAACTTGCAGATAACTTCACAAAGTACCTAATCCACAGGTATGATAAAAATATGTTGTATACAGTAAAAATTAGTTTTCAGAACTAGATAAACATTGTTACCAGATGCTACACCCCCACCTCTTCAACATGGGAAGTGAAAAGCTTGAAGGAAAAGCAACCCAGGTGCTCAGAATATTACCTTTAGACTTCAGATCCTCAGTACTTGACCCTTTGACTTTTGCTCTCCTAACACCAAAATTGGGAATGATGTCTACCTAGTATCTGCTTTTGTTGCTTCCAGGGCCTTTCTCCATTGGACATTTCTGAAACATGAGGAGCTGTAATAACCTATTAAAATTCAACTAACAAGAAACCTGAGCACCTAGCTAACAACCCATATCAAGAGAGCATCACAGCTTTGGATCCCCATCCTTATGGTACTAACATAGGCTAATTCTTAACATAGACCTATTTTTAAAACCACCCAGTTTATATTTAGACCAGTAGAAAATATAAGCCATATCTTCCTTCCTTCCTTTCTTCCTTCCTTCCTTCCTTCCTTCCTTCCTTCCTTCCTTCCTTCCTTCTTTCTTTCTTTCTTTCTTTCTTTCTTTCTTTCTTCATTTAGTTTTACGCTGAAGATTTTATTACCCTCCACAGATCCACACTCTGACTGTTCCACATTCCAAACCTTTTCTCTACCCCCATGAGGATGTCCCCACCCCACTCACCCCTCTAGGCCTCGAAACTCCCTGGGGCCTCCAGTCTCTTGAGGAATAGGTGCACCTTCTGTGACTGAACCTAGACCCTAGAGTCCTCTGCTCTTTATGTGTTGGGGGCCTCATATTTGCTGGTGTATGCTGCCTGGTTGATGGTCCAGTGTCTAAGAGATCTCAAGAGTCCAGGTTAATTAAGACTTCTGGATCTCTTACAGGGTTGTTCTTCTCCTCAGCTTCTTCCAGCTTTACCCTAATTTCACTACAGGGGTCAGCAGTTTCTGTTCAGTGGTTGGGTATAAATGTCTGCCTCTGACTCTTTCAGCTGCTTGTTGGGTCTTTCAGCAGGCCCTTTCAGGAACCCATAATAGGTTCCTTTCGGTGAGCACTCCATAGCCTCAGTAATGGTGTCAGGCCTGGGGCCTCCCCTTGAGCTGGATTCTACTTTGGGCCCTTCTTTGGACCTTCTTTTCCTCAGGTTCTTCTCTGTTTTTATCACTACAGTTCTTTCAGATAGGAACAATTATGAGTCAGAGATTTGACTATGGGATGGCAACCCCATCCCTCACTTGATGCCTTCTCTTTCTCCGGAGGAGGGCTCTACCCTATTTCCACTATTGGTTATATCATCTAGGGTTCCCAATTTTTTAATCTCATCTGTATTTACTGTTTAAAGAAGAATGTGATTGGGCACTATTTCCATTCACAAGCCTTTCTGAGTTACCTTTTGCTATATGCCTATCTTCCTTTTGTCTTCACAGTGTTTTCTGGGAACAAAAATGCACCATCCTAGGAAATTTGCTATTGTTTTCTCATCTATCTGTGTCATTCTGATTTTTCCCTAATCACCTGTCTCCTTTGTTCTTGGGATATTTTTGCAGAATTTTCATATTGATTTGCTCATGGAGGAGTTCTTCAGACTACTTTCTAAAGAGCCTCCTCTGGAGAACTGTGTCATTTTTCCTGTGATACCTAGAGTTCTACCAGCCCCCACCTCATCTCAGGCTCTCTCTCTCTCTCTCTCTCTCTCTCTCTCTCTCTCTCTCTCTCTCTCTCTCTCTCTCTCTCTCTCTGTCATTTTAACTCTTTTTGTCTTTTTTTATTAGATACTCTGTATTTACATTTGAGATGTTATCTCCTTTCTCCACTCCAGTCCAATCCCCCATCCCCTCCAGTTGCCTTCACAAAGGTGCACTCCCTCTGGATCACCCTCTCCACCCCATTGCCTTGGCATTCCCCTACATTGGGAAAACATGCCCTCCCTGGAACAAAAGCCTCTTCTCACATTGATGCCAGACACTGCTATCTTCAGCTACATATGCAGCTGGAGCCATAGGTCTCTCAAAGTGTGCACAAAGGTTGGTGTTTTACTCCATGGGAGTTTTAGAGGGTTTAGTTGGTAGATAATGTTGTTCTTCCAGTGAGGTTGCAACCTCTTTCAGCTCCTTAGGTCTTTTCTTTAGTGACCTCATTGGGGTCCCCAAGTTCAGACAAATGGTTAGCTGTAAGCATGCTCATTTGTATCTGTATGACTCTAAGAGCCCTGAGATTCCTCCTCACACCTGTCAGAATGACTAAGATAGAAAACTCAGGTGACAGCAGATGCTGGCCAGGATGCGGAGGAAGAGAAACACTCCTACACAGTTGGGGGTGTTGTAAGCTGGTACAACCACTCTGGAAATCATTCTGGCGGTTCCTTAGAAAATTGGACATAGTACTACCTGAAAACCCAGCTAATCCACTCCTGGGCATATACCCCAAAGATGCTTCAACATATAAAAAAGACACATGCTGCAACATGTGTGTAGCCGCCTTATTTATAATAGTCAGAAGTGAAAAAATCCCAGATGTCCATCAACAGATGAATGTATATAGAACGTTTGGTACATTTACACAATGGAGTAATACTCAGCTATTAGAAACAATGACTTCATGAAATTAGTAGGCACATGGATGGAACTAGAGACTATCATCCTGAGTGAGGTAACCCAGTCACAAAAGAAAACACACAGTATGCACTTAATGATTCACTTAAACAGATACTAGCCTCATTCAAACTCTTAAGGCAGCTCTTCTCTGGGCTTTAAATTCTAGACTACTCTTTGATTTATGTTCACACCACATTTAGCTCTATTGTATTGTAATCTTTCTGTGAAATGTCCTCTCTCATAACTCAAGGCCGTATAACAGTATAGGCAACTAGTTATTCTAGTGAACTTCATACCTGTGGGAAATGTTTGCTAGCTTCCTTTCTGAACTGACTACTAATACTATTACTTCATCATCATAGGAAGAGATGAAGATCAAATTTCACTATTCAACATAAAAATGAATTTGCCATTGGGTTAATACTACACAGTACTCAGATGTTTTCAGCTCCTGGCTCTATAATAAAAATTAAAATCGGGTATGATGATGCTGTATGACTTATTTTTTGTTTGTTTGTTTATAATTTCTTGGCTGTTCAGAAACCGTTTTTTGCTTTCAAATAATTTTTTAAGATTATATAATACTTTTCTATTTGTGAAGAATAACACTTGAATTTTGATGTGGATTTTATCGAATCTTTAGATTGCTTTAGGAAGGGTGCCAGTTTCATGTTATTGACTCTGCCAGTTCATGAGCATAGGAGGGTTTTTTTTTTCATTTTCTAATGTCCTCTTCAATATTTCCCTTGTGTTTTCAAGCTTTCATTGAAGAAATCACATTCATTCCATACCGTCACTAAGTTATTTCCAGGCTTTATTTCTTGTAAGACACTTTTAAGTGAGGTTGTTTCCATGATTCAATTCCTGGTATGCTGCTTACTATTAGTTTATAGGAAGGCTACTAATACTTGTATGTTAATATAATTATAGCCACTTTGAAGAGTGCATTTCTCAGGTCAGTGTTTTATTCTGGAATCTAATGAGTCTCTTATGTATAAAATTATTTCATGTGCAAATAAAGACGTTTTCAGGTCCCCCTTCCTTATATGGGTCCCCTTTGTTTGCTTCTTTGTTTGTCTTACAACTTTATTTAGGTCTTTTTTTCTTACTACTTTATTTACTTTATCCAGCATTATATTGAATGCCAGCAAAAAAGAAATAAGTGGGCATCTCTGTCATTTCCTGTTCTTAGTAGAAATGCTTACTTCTTAGTTATCTTCTACCATATGATATAATAATAAGTATAGGTCTCATATATAGCTTTTTATGTTATTATAGGCTTCTTTTGAGTTGTAAGAAACTTAGGTTTTTATCGACAGCCATTTCTAGATCTATTGATATGAGCTTATAGTGTCTCTTCTTGAATTTATTTATGTGATAAATTATAATTATTGATTTATGTATGTTTCTCCATCTTGGTATCTCTGGAGTTAAGCTACGTTGATATTTTTGATGTTTTTCAGTAGTTTGTTTGGAGTTATTTCTCAAAACGTTTTACATCTATATTCATTAATATAGATGTAAAAAGTTTTATTTTTGTTGTCGGCTATTCTGTTTGGGCATCAAGATTATGGTAAATTTTTAACAAGAGTCTTGTGGTGGTGTTCATTTTCATAATTACTAAACAATTTAAGAATCATTATATATAACTATATGTCAAGATTCTGGTAGAATTCAGAAGTGAATCCATCTGGACCTCGGTTTTTTTAGTCAGAAGAATTTTTTTAAATTACGATTTCAATCTCATTTCTTGTTACAGATAGGCTTATGTCATTTTAGTTTAATTTTGGTATGTCATATGCACTTGAAATCCATCCATTTCTTTTATATATTCTAATTTAGTAGAACATGTGTTTTTGAGTTACATCCTAGTGACTTTTCTGAATGACATTGGTATCTATCACAATGGTTAGTTTATCACTAATTTTGTTAATTTACATCTTCACAATATTTTATCCAGTATCTTCACTAAGGGTCTGTTCATTTTATCTGTTTTTATAGAATCCAGTATCTTTACTAAGGGTTGTTCATTTTATCTGTTTTTATAGAATCCAGTATTTTTACTAAGGGTTGGTTCATTTTATCTGTTTTTTTAATGATCTAACTCTGGTTCATTATTATTTTTATTTTCCATTTTCATTATTTCATTAATTTCTGCTCTGATTTTGATATTATTTTCCATTAACCTTTTTAAACTTTTAGTCTCCTTCATCATCCATCCTCTGGAAATTATTTTCACACATCATTCCATTTGGTGTATTATGCTTTCCGTTCTAGATTTTCAGTTTGGTTTCCATAGGTTTTCCTATTTAGTTACCATGCTTCATGCCCTTGTTCATGTTCTCTTCGGATTTTGCCTGCTTATCTTTTTCTCCGAGTTCCCTGAACATATAATCATCCTTTTGAGTTCCCTTTCTGAGGTGTTATGTATATCACTTTCACTGATGAGTACTACAGGATGGTTATAATTTTTTTTTGTGTAATATCATGTTATTTGAGTGTTTCTATTGAGACTTGTGCAACTGGAGTTAATGATTGTTTAACATTTTAGTTCCTTAATATATTCTGTTTATTTAGTTCACCTTTTAGGTTCCAGAATAAGTTTTGCACATTGTGTAATGTTTGATACTGTTGTTATTTTATCTGTCGATCTATCCATCCATACATCCATCCATGCATGCATCCATCCATCCATCCATCGATCCATCCATCCATCCATCCATCCATCCATGCATCCATCCATCCATCCATCCATCCAAATATATATATATATCCATAATGTTACTATATATCTTGGCATTTTACAAATACTTGTTTAGATTAATTCATGAAAAAAAATCATTTTGCTTATCCTTGTCACAGTTCTTGTAAATGCTGGCTTCTGATTCAGCACAAAACTGTCAATACAGCATTGAGTAGATTCTGACCTAAATCAAGTCTAACAAACACTGCATGGTATTAGATGTGTTTCTCTAGAATAGAGATTTGTATGAGACAGCCTCAATAAGCTAGTGTCAGATTAGCATACTGTAAAGATCTTCTTCTACATTCACCATTGATAGCTTCAGCTTCAGCATGCTGCATGGTATAGATGCTCTTCCCCACTGTCCTGGGAAGTAGGAAGAACCGCCAGATTCTGCTGAAGCTGGAAGTGGTGGCCATCTCCTTCTCGGTCAACTTCAAGCAAAAACCTGAGAATCCTCATTCATGCCAGCTGGTGTTACAGACTCAGGGATCACTCCCATATTTCCCTGCATATGGATTTGAATCAGGACAATCAGAACTTGGGATGGAGTCTTCTGATACTTTGTAGAAATCTTGTTATTCTTGGAATTATCTAGTAGTCATGAGACCTCTGATATGGCCCTATGTTGACAGGGAAAGGGCAGGAGTTACAAACGATATTGGCTGTTTCGATGCAATAGCCATACCAGATCTGTTTGCCCTGAAAGAGGTATGAGTGGTAAATTTCAGTAAATAGCCTTTCCATCTGAAAGTTCTTGAAGTTGGAGATAACCAGAGATTCCACCACATCTGCCCAGTTCATGTGGTATTCTTTCATAACTGCCCAGGTATCCAAGACTATTTTACTGGGGAGAACCTTGTCTATGTTGTCTTTAGGGAATGCCTCTTTCCTAGTCTGAAGTCCTGGAAATGAATCAAGATATAGGTTTAAATAGCCCAGTCTAAGAATTGTAAGACTCTTGTGAATGGCTTCCTTTAGGAATTTCCTCTCAACATGCTACCAACATGAACAACAAAGCATCAACAACAGAAACGATCTTCCTGTGTCTAGCCTTCTCTTAGATCTTCTCTTGGATGAGTATCTCCTACTTTATTTTTTAAATAATGTGAACAGATACAGTGTATGTGATACTAGCCAGTGTCATTGGCCATCTTCATAACTTCTGCTTTCTTGACATGATTTAGGAAAATTTCCAATTACCTGGGCCCACAATGAGTATCTTGTCCTTGGCCATCAGTTTGATGGGAATTGCTACAATTACTGAATATATGCATAAGAATCCTTTCACAAAATATTTCATGTATGTGCAAATGGGATGAGGTTATGGTAGAGTCGTGCACGTGTTTTCCTGTGTTAAAATGGGAATGGGCCCTCAATGCTTGACTCGATGTTCTCTGTCTTTATTTTCGCCATGCTGAATTCTATTCTTTATGAATTTTATAAATGCTACTTACCAGACAATACAACCCTTACACACAAATCAGGGAGGGTAGTCACATTGACCACAGGTATGACAGCTATAGGGCTTGACACACAGATGCTTTGAAGCACTGGGGAGGCAAAATACTGACTAATGGACTATCTTCATCAATGCTAATGGTCAGGCTGGAACATCCTACTAAACACAGAATCATCATGGCTTTTCCAGTGGATATAAAGTATAGATAAATAAACTGAGCTTACTGAGGCAATGGTATGACTTGGAAATTAACAAACATACCGTTCTCGCCAGAAATATGGGCATTTTTAAAGTCTCATGGATATTCAACACTAAAGTTTTACAGGTGTCCTGACCCACCTGGGCGACACGCAATGCTAGACACTGTCCTCACTGCATTAAATGGCAGGATATCTGTACAATAGCTCATAGATATCTGTAATAAAATTATGATTTATAATAAAAGAGAGCATATGGCATGTTACAAACTATTCTATATAAATAATGTTTGAAAATGAAAATGAAAATCAGAATTTTCAAAGTAATGAAATGTGTTTATGTCATGGGAAGTGATTGTATGGTATAGTGGGGAAAAGAAATTGATAATGCAAAGGGCAGCAAACTGAACTCATACTTGAAACCTACATTTCAAACTGCATAGAATCAATGTTTTTCTGCATAAGTCAATTGGTCAAACAGTGGGTACTTTATAGAGTTTAGCATAACATGGGGAAACAGTCTAATAGTTAAAAAATTATGGTGGCATATATCCTTGGAGGACACTTATAGAGATAAAATATCAATCCTGAATCAAAGCAGTACTAGAGATGAGCCTTTAGTAATTAAAATATTTTATCAAAGTAAAGTTTACATCACAGTGATTCTTTAAAAAATACTTATAACTTGAACTCACAATTCATTTCCCATAGAAGTAATAGTATACAAGTTAGGAATGCCCATAGTACATTCCACAAAGGACTCTTTAAGCTACAGTAGAGCTAAAATGTATTAGTTATTCATCTACATAAAGCCATCGTCATAATGCTGCTATAGGGAATTGAAGGCAGAGTTTGTTTCTAATGGAAACATTACAAAACATGGCTCTCATGGGATTGAGCCCATGCACTTTGGTGCTCATTTTCGTATAGATAACGCTATATTAAATGTGTGCAACCTTCTGGACTGCACCTTCTGCTAGGGTAGATCACCAACCTGTCTGCTCCTGTGAAAACACAAGAGTCTGATGCCTCACAAGACTCCTGCACACAGGGCAACTTGTAAGAGACCCTCCCAATAGCCACAGCAGCTGGGATTCTTTGTGAGCCCAGTGAACTTGAGAATCATAACCCCCAAACACCAAGTGTCCCTAATTTCCACTCCCCTTCTGTCCTGTGCCTTCTGCCAAGGCAGATCACCAGCTGTCTGCTCCTCTGAAGACATGACAGTCATAGGGCCTATCGAAAGTTCTGCTGCAGACAGGACAACTGACCCAATAGTCTGATAACTTCTCTGGAGTTTTGCTACACACAGCACAACAGGCCCCACAGTCGAAGGCTTCCCAGGAGATCAGCGACATGCAGGGCAACAGCTTGACTGCTCCTCTGAAGACCCAACAGTTGAAGGCCTCCCAGGAGTTTTGCTGCATGCAAGGAAACTGACCCCACAGTCTGGAGGTCTCCAAGGAGAACAGCTTGTCTGTTCTTCTAAAGCCAGGACAGCAGATCAACAGATTGTCTGCACCTCTGAATACACTACAGTATGAAGGCCTCCAAAAAGAACCACTACATCCAGGGCAAGAAGTCACTGTCATATATGTCCCTCTGAAGACACCACAGTCTGAAAGGTTCACAAGAGGGCTATAGGCCTCACAGAAGACCTATAGAAACCCAGGAACACAGGAAGCAGGCTCCAGGCAAGAGATACCTGGACCAGCCAAAACCATGGATAAACAGATGGCGATAGGCAAAATGTAAGACCATAAGCCACAGAATCCAATATACTTTGGCATCATAGAAACTTAGTTCATCCACCACAAGAAGTCCTGGATACTCCAACACACCAGTAAGCCTACCTAAGATCCTATCTCATGAAGATAATAGAATCCTTTTAAAAGGATATAAATAACTCACTGAAAAAAATACAGGAAAAAGTGGGTAAACAGGTAGAATCCCTTAAAGAAGAAACAAATAAATTCCTTAAAGAAACATAGGAAAACACAATCAAACAAATGACTGAACTAAACAAAGCTGTCAATGACATAAAAGTGGAACTAGAAACTAGGAAAACACAAATGGAGAAAACACTTGAAATGGAAAAACCTAGGGAAAAGATCAGAAATTACAAATGTAAGGATCACCAACAGAATACAAAAGATAGAAGAGAAAATCTCATTTGTAGACAATATCATATCATGGAAATAGTCAAAGTTTCCTTGGTGTGTAAAGATTAAATATAATGATCTTAAATATCAAGAATTGCCACAAGGCTGCATTCTTAGCTCTTGAATTATTAATGTTTTAAGGTGTAGGTGTACCACACTCTGAGAAGGTGCTATAACCTTATTTATTTATTTATTTATTTTAAGACATGCTGAGGCTTCCACTTTTTGGCCTTCCGTCTTTTGAGCTTCATATGGTCTGTGAATTGTTTCTCGGCTATTCAGAGCTTTCTGGGACTAGGATCCAATTATCAGTGACTGCATAGCATGTGTGTTCTTTTGCTAGTGGGTTACCTCACTCAGGATGATAGTGTATAGTTCCATTCATTTTCCCAGGAATTTTATAAAGTCATTGTTTCTAATAGCCAAGTAGTACTCCATTGTGTAAATGTACCACAATTTCTGTATCCATTCATCTACTGAAGGACATCTGGGTTCTTTCCAGCTTCTGTCTATTGTAAATAAGGCTGCTATGAACATGGTGGAGCATGTGTCCTCATTATATGTTGGAGCATCTGTGGGGCATATGTGCATACTTGCCAGTTGTGTTTGGTTCTATCCTGGATCTCTGAGTTGCAGAACCCCTGGTTCCAGCTATCCAGGCAGGGACAGGTATAGGCTCCCTTTCATGGCATGGGTCTCAATTTGGACCAGTCATTGGTTGGTCACTCACATAAGTTCTGCACCATCATTACCTTAGCACATCTTGCAGGTAAAATGATTATATATTGATGGTTTTCTGACTGGGTTTCTATCACAGTTCCTCTGTTCAGAGTCTTGCCTGGTCATAGAAGATGACAAATTCAGGCCCTGCATCTCATTTACTTGGAGACTTTGCTAGGACCATTCTGGTAGATTCCAAAGAGTGTCCACTGTGATATGTTCCTACACTTCCTCCCAAATTACCCACAAAGACATATATCAAATATTATTATCTATGTTACTTTAAAAAATATTTTTCAAACCGTTGTTATGGTTTCTGTCTCACTAGATGGTGGGCAGCTGAAATTAAATACTAATAAAATAATTAAAGAAAGACAATTACCAGATGTCTTCTTTGCATCAAGTCTGTATACTAAGTAGTTTAAATGGAATCCACCAGTCCTTGCCTGCCACTTATGTCGTTTCAGAGGACAACATGTTAAAAAATAAAACTATGCATAGCATTTAATGCAGATATTTGAGTGCCCACCCCCCCCCCTCACACACACACACACACACACACACACACACACACTCACACACACACACACACACACACACACACACACACGCCTAAACCCACCCACATAGCCTGCAAAATCCACACATGTCTCCCTTTTTAAGCCCAACAAAGCATTGGATGCTTCAATTTATCTTTCAATAGCTAGTATCTAGAATACAAGCTACACAGGTAGGTACTTACAGCTCTGAGGTTTCAAACGCTTACACATTCCTTAAAACAGTCTGAGAAACAGAAATAAGACTTTAAGCATAAAAATCAAAAATGACTACACACTAAAATTCTATGGCTAAAATAAGATTGTATTTTTTTGTCTTTTTAAACACATTTTACGTAATTCTTTGAGAATTTAATGCATTTGTAACATCTTTAGCCTCTCTGTATTCAAGTCCATCCAGACACATCCTAACTCCTTACACACCCAAAATGATATCATTCTGTTAATTAATTTTAAGGATGTGTCCCTGGTAAATTGACTATATTCCAGTGCATGTCCCTCCACCCACATTGACAACACTCCAGGAGATAGCCGCCCATATAAGTGTGGGCAGGACAAATCAGAAGCAACAGGCTTTAGGTTAGGACTGTTATGTAAATCAAGTGACTCTGAAAACCAGAAATAAATGAGCAATGAGAAGATAGGTTTGCATGCTCATTAAAAATGCTTTCTGTAGAATTTTCTGAGGAAAAAAACAAAGTCGGGAGATTAAAGAGCTTATCAAAGGAAAGCAATATCTAACACAATGTTTTATGATGGGATTGCAGCCAAAACCTATGCTGCTTCTTGTCCGAAGAGAATTGCAAAGAATTCATTCCTACTTGTCACATTTAAGTAACAATTAGGATGACAGAGCTCTGAGAAAAGGATTTACAGTTCCTACCAGGATGCAGGATATAGTTTGCCATGAAACACATGGGTTATGGGAGCTTGTGGTAAAATGAGAATGACTATAAATACTTCTACATGCCCCTCACATATCACTGACAGTGAAGCCTCATAACACCTGTAACTGAAACATTATATATTTGTGTTAAATTTGATTCATGTAAAAGTGACCAAGGTGCTCCAATCAAATAAAATTGCAATTAAGTGCAATTTAATGGAATTTGGTTTTCAAGAATTGCAGCAATCACTGAGAAGCAGTTAGGAGAGGCCAGAGACAAACCTTATTAATGTTAAATTCTTGTCCCTCCAACAATTGGCAGATCTAATCTTGGATATTGTGAAGACTTTGGAAAATATTACAATCATTTTCTTTTTCTTACCAGGGATATCTCACTTAAAAACTCTCCCATTTAAAGAAAGGTTTCATTAAAGTTAACCTAATTTTACTGTTCTGCAGAGATCTATCATTGACCTGCTTCTTGTTCCCACTGGAAAACCGGCAGTAGACTCCCCTCCCTTAAAATAGAACCATTTTTATACTTGGCAACTCTTATGCAATCTCCTCTCCTGCACCACTGATTCAGACTCAATAATACAAGTTACTCTAACCTATCCTCAGAGGTCAAATTTCCTAGCACTTCAATTATCCCTGTGGCTCTCAATTGTGTTCACTTCCATTTGACCACATCCCCATTCTTCTCCTGAGCAAAGATTTGAAGACATTATTCTAATAAAGGCCTGGCCAGCACTGAGGATAATGAGGAAATTGTTTTTCAGTAACAGTGCCACCCCATATAAGACATGTTTGTGCTATCCATTCACAATAAAGAGTGCAGGATTTTTAATTTTAACTAACAGTTGACATGTGAGGCCCCATGACTATGATTATTGAATCTTAATTGTACATTTATTATTATTACTATTTGTATTATCAGTACACTGATAATAGATTTGGCAATCTCTTAGAAGAAATCCTTGTGTGCTTATTTTTTGGTGGCCTTATTTTTGAGCTTTGATATTTATAATATGGTATTGATGATATGCAAAAAAATATATTCACCTGAATAATATCTAAAAAGAACAAAACTAGGTAAAGCTTTGGCTTTAACAACCTAAGTTTGAAAAGTCATATTTTTATTCTTTTTATTCTCTCTACATAAACAATGATTGGAAATCAAGCACTCCAAACCGTTATGTTTCTACAGAAAGTAGTTCCCTCAGCTAGGATCAACAGTAAACAAAATATGGGCATAATTCCATGCCTGTAATTCTAGCATTAGAGACAGTGAGAGTGCATGGGGAAATCAATATAGTCTACAAGTTTTGTGGTATTTTTTTTAAATTCACAATACATATGTTAGTCTATTTCTGTAATTCCAGGACCACAGAGGGTAAATAGGGAAGGATTCAAAGGTCTGTTGTTGTTTATTTTCAAAATTGTAACTTGATTATATTTATTCATTACCTTCCTTCCCTCCAAATCCTTCAATATATTCCTGACTTTACTTCAAATTCATATTCCTTCTTTCATTATGTCACTGCATATATTCCTTAATACAATCTGCTGAGTCTGTATAATGCTAATTGAATGTGTATTTTCAGGAATGACGGGCAGCAGACAACCAGTTGGTCCTTAGGAGGGCCACCTTTATTACTTCCAGCTTTCTTTCCATTGCCTAGAGTTCATTCTGCAGCATTGAGGCCTCCTTCCTTCTTTTCTGTTTTGTGGAGTTCATTAGTGTCCTCCTTGTTCACTTCACACTTGGGGTGTCAGTTGCATAAAACTTTACACGTACATTCTGATGTCACGAGTTTCCATAGTCACACAGGAAATTAGCCGATCCTATAGCTTTTACCGTCTTCCCACCCCATCTTCTAAGATGTTTCCGGAGCCTTCTGTGACAGTGAGTAGTGTAGATGTGTTTTTCAAGATGCTCCATAAAACTGTAGTTAGGTTTGTTGTGGTTTTCTTTAGAGGATCCCATGGTTAAGGCAATCTGAGCAATATACTCAGATTTCTCTAAAAAAAGATAGATACATAGGTGATAGAGAGATTAGATAGAGAGATAGATAGATGGGATATTTATTGGTTTTCCTTATTCTGATTGTTAAACAAAACCAGCCAGCAGGCTTATATAATTATAAAACTATCTCCATAGAGCATGTACTTTATTTATATAAATATGCAATACAATATAACTAAATGTTTGAGAAAAAATTCTTATAAAATATCTTAATTAGAAATCAGCAGATGATGCTTTTTTTAATAGCACAGGCAATGCGAGGGTGCCCATAAAATGTGTGGGACAAAAGAGGCAAAAAACAAAACAAAACAAAAAAAAACTATTACCAGGAAAGAAATGAATGCACATAAGAAAGCACACTAGGCACTTGGATGTTATTCTTAAGTAACAAACAGTGAACAGAACAGTGACTGGCAGAAGTAAGCATTCAGAGAAGCTGCAATCAACATGTAGAGATAAAGCCACACCTTACAGGTCACTGTGAGGACACCCTTAACCTTAGGTCAGATAAAAACTAGGAGAACTGCTCGAAGACAGAGGTGGAATAATCGAATTTATGACCTCAGCTGCCCTGTGGACACTGTGTGGCTATGCAGACACAGGTTTGAGGCCAGAAGCAACAGTTCAAAGACAGTTTGGGGGACATGGCTAATCATGGTAGCAGCAATAAAAAGGGCAAGGAATGGTGGGCACCAGGGCCAGCTCTGATGTGCTGCCTGGCAGAGGTGCACCTCACCCTGCTGCTCCTGATGAGAGGTAGCGCCAGCTCTCAAGAGTGTTGTAGCCACTGCTGGGCAAGACCAGCTCTGCACAGCTCCTGGACATCCATTTGGTCCCTGACAGATGCCCAGAGCAGGGATGCTCCCCTACCCATGTTCTCTAGTCGTTAGATAAGCCACAGGCATGAATTGCTGATCCCTGATGTGGTGCAGCCGCAGATATATACAGCAGCATGTCCCATGTGGAGGGGCCAACTACTCACCACAGGCTACTCCTCTCCACGCCTGGTATCTCCAGTTCCTTCTCTACTTATAATGCTCAAATTGTTCTACTTTTCTTTCTCTCCCATCTGTCCACCACATACTTGCACAATGAAGTTGTACTACAGGCAGGACATAGGGCTGGTGGACTTGTTAGTGACTTCCTTTCACCGTGGCTTGACCTGGAGGAAGAGGGCAGCAGGTGGACTTCTGTATATCTATAGGCTACCTAAGTTTTGAGGCAGCAGGGAGGTCTCTTAGTGACCTTTTCCAGCAAGGCATGTGTAGATTGTCCTGAAGCTGTTTGTATTTTAATGTTAATTCCACTTCCCCAAGAAGGACTGCCCAGTCACATACTCAAGTGGTGACATCATCTGAACCTTCCCATTTTAATTAGTAAAATAAAGGAAAGCCAGTGACTAGGCGGGGCAACGGGTGGCGGGAGAGGTAGAGGTAAGGTCCCAGAGGTAAGAGGACAGAGGGTAGAGATTGTGGCAACATAGAGTTTTCCAAGGACCAATTAAACCCAGGTGATATTGATTGACATTAAACAGCTATGAACATTAAGGATTTTATAGGTCTAGTATTTCATATAGAAAGGCAATTTGTATCTTTGCCTGTTTGATGCAATCTTGTTGTGTAGAGGGTGTGGATTGAGAGTTGAATATATAAGCCTGTATGAAAAGCTATCGGGCTGTAGAGTTGTATTTATGTGGGATTTTGGGGTAAAGAAACACCTCGGGACAGAGGCAGAGAACAGGCGGTAGAAAACCTCCAGGTAAGGGAATTGCTCGGACCAGTTGGGCCAGGTGGCAGCTCAGAATGTGTGCCAGAGGTGCATGGGGCACCATATCAGGGACAGGCCTGAGGAGTGAGACCTCAGGGCTGATATAGAGAAATCCCTTTTTTAAATTTTTTAAAAATATTCACTGCAACAGGCATGGTAGTGGGCAGGTCTCTGGATGTCTTTCTCCTCCCACGCTGTGCTCTGTGGCAGCAGGCCAGGTTCTATGTGCTTACCACCCACCCAAGCTGACTGATAGAGGGCAAGACTTTGAGAGTATTTCTCCACCTGTGTTGCTTGGGATGATGGACAGCAAGTCTCTGGGAATTAGGTTTATTTGAGCTCATGTTCATAAGTGATACACACACACAGACACACACACACACACACACACACTCACTCACACACACACACACACACACCACTTTAATATCTAAACACCCACTTGTGTGGTATTTTACATAATGATTTTTGAGATTTGAATTTAGTTTCCATCAGTTTCCTCTGTAGTTATCAAAGATTACATGATGCTCCCTGATGTCCGTTTACTATGTACACTTTTTTTCCCCTTTCTCTATGTAAGGATATACATGACAAATAGGTACCTGCTCCTTGAAATTGTCATTAATAGTGATGGCTGCACTGAAATTTGTGAGTCGGTTCTAAGAATACTGGATACAGTTTTCTCAGAGATTTTTGGCAGGATTTCATCGGCAGATTCTGTGATTCTTTAAAAGGATGTATGGTGTGTAACACAAATGTTCCTATCTAGACTTTAGACACAGGAAGTAGACTTTTAACGTGGGTGATAAAAACTGGCCTACAGTAATAATAATAGTACTTAAGGTCTGTTCAATTTTTTATTATTGCTTTTCATGTCACACCCGCTGTGTTCATACTGTGCAGCTCTGAGAGTGCATTAGCTTCAAGCACTGGTCCTTCCCACACTTCAGTTAACAATGTATTCTCGTTATTGTGGTTCATCAGGCTGAGCAGAGTGTTAAGAAAACAGTTATTTAACCAGGCTAGATGTGCCAAGGAAATTTCAAGTGGATCGCTGAGAACTCACAGGTCCTATTCTGATTCTTTTGTCGGAAAGATTTCAGTCAGGAAACCAAGTAATTTTCCCCATCAGCTTAAGCTTTAAAAGCCAAGCCATTAATGTTAGAGAAGATTCAAGAGTCTATATTTTCGTTAGGAAAACAAACATCAAACTCTCATAACCAATTTTCTAGGAACCATCTCGATAGTCATTAACTTTCCTTTTTTACCAGCAGACAAACCGAGTCAGCAAAACAATATAATTTAACAATGTTCATCCATCCACTTTTCCTTGTTCCCTTTGTAAATCACCGAATAACTAATGAACAGCACATATTAAAATGAAATATTTCCAAACCTAAACTTGTCAGAACAAGTAAGATCCCACTTAATTAATTTCTCTGGTTTAATTAAAGCAAAAGGACAGTTGTCCTAAATCACCAAGAATGCTAGACAACATGATAATCTTTTAGGTAACAATAATTTACTGAACATATTTTTAATCTTTTGACTTCTCAGTTTCCGGGAATAAAATATAAGACCAGAACAATTGTCTCTTTTTTGTGGTCACTTATTGATTTTGTTTTGCTTACTGAATACGGGTCAGGTTTTTCTAAGCACTTTTCAGCACTGACATTTTTGCTCTCTCTACCACAATCATGAGGCAGGCACCTCTGTGCTTTCATTATACTCCACGGCACACATGCAGATCTGAGAATCAAATCTTTTGGGCACACTGTTACCAGACACTGACTTTCCTAGTTACCTGTAACTTTGCCTTCATCCTTTCAGGATAAGGTCATTTAAATCTTGTTGACTTTTTAATCCCATCTACTGAGATCATGATTTAGTTAAGGATGCAAAGAAGACCTTGGCCATAAATTATTGTTTTAAGAACCTCTGAAAGGCAGGAAGCTTTGATGCAAGGGGAGGCAGAAGAGATGAAAGCCACGGGTCACAGTCCTTGAATGTGATTATCTAATGGTTGGATAGCAACATTCCACCTGCTGTGAGTTTCTTATCAATGCCCACTCATAACAAAGAGCTGGATTCTACCATTAAACACTGATTTTACCTAATGAATATTTTTCCTTTTTAAATTTTTTAATTTATTTTCTTTTATTAAATATTTTTATTTACAGTTTCTTTTATTGGATAATTTCTTTAATTTAATATTCTTTCCTGGTTTCTCTTCTAGAAAACCCCTATTCCCTCTCCTCCCCTCTCACCCTGCTTCTACGAGAATGCTCTCCTACATACCCATACACTACCTCCTGCCTCCCTGCCCTGGCATTCTCCTACACTGGGGTATTGAGCCTTCAAAGGATCAAGGGCCTCTCCTCCATTGATGCCCAATAAGGCCATCCTCTTACATATATATGCAGCCGGAGCCATGGGTTCCTTCATGTGTACTCTTTGCTTGGTGGTTTAGCGTGTGGGAGCTCTAAACTTTTCTCCCTGCATCATCTGTCTACTTCTGCTGACTTTATCACTTCCCCGTTTACAATGTGTCCAAAGAACAAGTTTTCAGTAGAACAGCACTGTCTGTGTTAATTTGACCCACAGGCTAATGCAGTAGAGTTATGTGCTCCTTAGAGCTTGAATGCCTTCTTCTCTGATGAGCATAGGTCCTTGCCAGCGTCTCACAATGTAAAACCCTTTCCAAATGGTCTTTATTAGTGTGATTTCCAGTATATTGAAAATATTAAAAGTTAAATATTAGACGTGTGTTCTTAAGCTTGTGATTACTTCTCAGTTTTAGAAAATATTTATTTATATATAATTATCTTTTTTTTTGTGTCAGGCATTGAAACAGGGTAGAAAGTGGCTCCTCTAGTCTGCAAAATAGGTGAGTTTTCTGTTTCCCTAAAGAGAATGTCTTTGGATTTTTGTCACCAAGCGGTATTTGGTCATCCCCATTCTGAGTACCAAATGGTAAACATGAAATAGACTAATCATTAAACACTAGATTTATAGTTGGCATTTGTCCCCTCAATTCATAACTTTTATGTAGACAGTAGAATTTTGTGTTGAGACTTATTAGTACCTTATACTTAATGTATTTTTTTTTTTTAATTAGGAGCCTTCCTTTTCTTGAAATAAAAAAAAAGCTTTTATAGTGAAAACTATCTTGGAAAATTAGAAAAAAATAACAAGATGATTATTGTTGTATTTACTATCACTTAGGACTCACACTTAAACTGGTATTTTATATTCCCTTTTAACTCATTCAGTGGAGAATACCAGACTTTCTCCCAAGTTGTATGTTAAGTCAATTCTAAAATGTATTGAGCTTCAAAGACAAAGATGTAACATACATGGAAATAATGTTTAGTTCTGTTATTAAAATGTTGAAAAATAGTTGTTGCAATAAAACTCCAAATTGTCTAATAGTTAAAAAAATTAAAAATTAGATAGAAGCAAAGACAATTCTGAAAAAGATTATTATTCAAACATAATCTTGAAGGGGGCATTTTGAAAAATGTTTCATTAAAGCTATGAGCAGCTGAAAGAGAAAGCTAAGAGAATATGTGGAAGATCTCTATGCATCCAATAATGTCCCTTGTGTCATCTCCAGTAAACTAGGAGTCAATTATACCATATAAGTCAGAGTAAGAGAATAGGGAGAAGCCTATTCTACACTCAATAGAACATAACACTTTAGTTACTTATAATTATATAAAAGGTTACTGGGAAAAATTAGGAAAAATAGGAATACAGTATAACTTCTATTTTTATAAGTCCATTTGGGTACTATTTTAAGAGACAAAAAAAGTCCTCAAATATACAAAAATGAAATGAAATAAATTTTTTGGGAGAAATGCTGATTTACAATACTGATTGGAGACCTGTTTCTTTTTCTAATTCATACAGTAAGTCCAAGGTGTTATATGTATCCTCTGAAGCAGATCTAGAGCATACAGATTAAAAGGGAAGAAAGCAAAGTATCTATATGTGTGGATAACATGATCGCATACATAACTAATCCTAAAAATTCCACCAGTAAACTCTTCCTCTTTTAGCAAAGTATCTAGATACAAAATTGTCTCACAAATATCAGTAGCTTTCCTATATAGAATGGAAAATGGATTGAGAAAGCCTCCTGGAGATAACACCTATTATAAAAGCCTCAATTAATATAAAATACCTTCCATATAACTTCCATATAACTCTAACCATGCAAGCAAATTATAGAAAACTCAAGTGAAGATACTTGAATATCTCTTAGAAGGGAGCTTAGGACAGATGGAGGGAGGGACCTGGGTGAGAGACAGAATGAGGAGGGGAGTGGGGGGTGTCAGGATCAGGTGTGAATAGAGACAGGTAAGATGGCCAGAGGGTCATGTGAATGAATGGAAATCTGCATCTGATAGGAGCCAGGAGTTGGACCATCTTGACGACATTATAAAGGGTTGGGATAAGGTTGAAAAAATGGAAGAAACATTAGCTGAAACTCACCCACCCACAAAACCTTTGATCCAAAACTGATCCTGCCTACTAGGAATGAAGGGTTAAAGATAGAGCAGAGACAGAAGAAATGGCCAAGCAATAACCAGGTCAATTTGAGACCCATCCCATGGGCAAGCATCAGTCACTGACACTATCAGTGAGACTCTGTTATGCTTACAGACAAGAACCTAATATGGCTGTCCTCCGAGAAGCTCCACCCAGCATCTGACTCAGACAGATGCATACATCTGCATCCAAACATTGGATGGAAAGTGGACTCTAATGGAAGAATGGCAGGAAGGAATAAGGACCTTAAATGTGATAGGAACTCTATAGGAAGACCAACAAAGTGAAAAAAAAAAAAAAAAAAAAAAAAAAAACTGGATATCTTAGGGCTCTTAAGAGTATGAACCACCAACCAAAGAGCATACACAGGTTAGTTCTAGGCCCCCAGGCATATATGTATCATTTGTGCAGCTTGGTCTTCATGTGGGTCCCAAAAAACTGCAGCAAGGGCTATCCCTAAAGCTACTACCTGTCCCTGGAATCCCATTCCTTAATTCAGGTCTTATCTAACCTCAGTGGAAGAAAAAAATTACCTAGTCTGGCAGAGACTTGATGTACCAGGATGGAGGAATATACCCAGAGGCAGCGTCCATTCACTCAGAGGAGAAGAGGAGGGAGTAGAAGGAAGGACACTGGGAGTGGTATTTGGGTGGAGAGACAGCAATTAGGATATAAAGTTAATAAAGGAAACAAAACAAACAAACAGACAAAAATGTTAAGAGATTGAAGAAATTACTTCAAGAAGACATAAGAAAATGGAAAGGCCTCCCATCCTTGTGGATTGCTAGAATTAAGCATAAAAATGACTATTTTAACAAGAGAAACTTACCCATTCAATGTATTTCCCATCACAATTTCAACACAGTTATTCATAGAAAGAACAAACTTTACACACCAAGAAAACTTTAACTATTTCCAGGTTACATCTTGTTTTACATGTACTTTATGCTCATTGTAACTAGTAAGATTTTAATGCACACTATCAAACCTTTAAAAAATCAAGTACTGACAAAAATGTATTCTCATACTTTTATGCATAAATGCTTAATATCCATACATTTATCTTTGTTTTTTAAAATAAAGTTGTTCAATTTTAAAAAAAGAACAATTCTCAACTTTATATGAAATATAATAAATATAGAGTATCTGAAATAATCCTAAATATTAAAAGAGCAGCTGAGGTATCAACCTCCCCCATTTCAAGTTGCACTACAGAGTTGCAGTAATAAAAATAGCATGGTACTGACACCAATACAGACAGGATAACCGACAGAAAGAATGAGAAGACCCACACATATACTGATACAGATGCTGACACCTGATTTTTGATGAAGAATCCAAAAATACACACTGGATTAAAGGCAGCAGCTTCAACAAATGGTGTTTTTCAAATTTGATTGCAGCGTAAGAATTTAAATATATCTGTCCTTCTCTCCCTATAGGAAACTCAACTTCAAATGCATCAAAGACTTTCAGATAAAGCCAGATACACTTAACCTGATAGGATAGAAAAATGTGAATAGCCTTAATCCCATTGGCACAGGAAATGACTTTCTGAGAAGAATACCATTAGTATAAACACTAAAATCAAAAATTAGTAACTGGAACTTTATTAAAATGAACAGTTTCTCTATGGCTAGGAATGGCATCTTTCAGAAAGAGTGGCAGCATACAGACTTGAAAATTATATCAACTGCACACAGAGTAAAGGCTAGTATAAAAACACATATAAAATTATTTCTTTTAAAAACCTAGATATTAAGAAAACAACCCAGATAGAAATGAAGTATGGATATAAACATAATTCTCGAGACAGAAAATAGGTGAAAAAAATCTTAATTTCAACATCCATGCCATCTTGAAAATGCACATGAAAACTACTCTGAGATTTCACCTTATAACTGTCTGAATGTTTAAAATCAGTAAAGGAAATGTTAGCGGATGCTGATGGGAATTGTAAGAAGAATATTTATTCATTGTTGTTAGAACTGAACTGTTAATTTTTACTATGAAACTCCAAAGTTGGTTAATTTTTCCAGAAAATGGAATTTGATAACAAGATCCAGCTATACCAAAGTAATGCTTCATTCTACCACAGAGATAGCTGCTTAACGAACTTCATTGGTACCATGTTCATAATAGACAGAAATTGAAAACTAATTAGATGTCCTTTAACCAACAAATAAATAAAGACAATAGTGTAGATATATAGAATACTCACCAATATCTTAAAAATAAATTTTCATGCAAATGAATTAAACTTTTGTTCAATAGTAAATATTAAAAGCAAAACAAAATGAAATATGATTTTTATATATGTGTACATGCATGTCTTTGTGTATGCAGGTATGTGTGTGTATACAGAGAGTATTGGACACCATGAAGGTGGAGTCACAAACAGGTGTAAGATGTCCAACTTATGTTCCAAGAATGTACCTCCAGTCCTCTGCAAAGCCAGCAAGGTTTCTAATCTGCTGAGCCTGCTTAGTCTTCCTAAATGATGATCATATGGTTGTATATACATCCATGCAAAAATCAAAATCCCTTAGGCATGATTTTTACCTCATACCTAAGCTCCACTATTCCAAAGTCTAAACATGGGGAGATGTTTTAGACTAGGTACTTTTGCTACGGAGACAAGGATAATGAGCACGGGAAAGACTAGGGAAGGACTGTCACTGTTGATTTTTCAGAAGGAACATTGATAGTGCCTGGCCAGCAGTTTGCCCATAGCTCACAGCAGAAAGCTGATAGAGACTCTTAAGGTCAACCCAGATAGCAGTGTGCAAGCCGAGATGGAGGAAGGCTGACAGTCAAGGTCACAGCATCCCGCTTTTTATTTTAGCATTCTGTGACTTTGTAACACCATGTTGGTACAATCTCACAGCTTCATTACACGGGAATTCTCTTTTGCATCTCATTGCTTCCTAATTTAAAAAGACAATCCAAATATCTTAATAGCATTCTGCAATTCTCCCTAATCCAAGGATATGTTATAGCTGGCTTATTTATCAGCTGGCAATGTGAATACAGACCCCATATACTTTCCTTTTATATTAAATTGTTAAAAATACATATTGCCATTCTGCAAGGCACTGACTTTTTTTTCCAAAATGTAATAGGGAGATGCCATTTCTAAATTAATTTTACTTTTTATATTTTGTCATTTTTATTTAACCATTTAGAATCAATGTGGACACTTGTATTTGAATTCTCTCTGATAATGTTTTAAATGGAAATGATTGCAAAAAATATTCCAAATATTTTTTCTGTATATATGAATGAATTGGTTATTTACATGTGGGATTTGGGGAAGAAGAAGAGGTGGCAATTTATTCATTAGTTGTCACAACTTTATTTAGCTGGGTAATTGTAATAGCAAGAAACAAAACAAAACACACAAAGATCAAAGAAGCAAAACAAACAAACCAAAGACACCACCAAACAGTTCAGAAGTGCTAGGGAAACGTGATTTTGACGTCAACATTATGCAATTTTATGCTACCTTCAAAGATCAAAGATGAAAGTAGAATATTATATACCTAAAATATTAAATATAAAATATTTCCCCAAAAAGTTCAACAACTCTATATAACAATTCTCTACTATGAAGTTTAAAATATAATAAATATCATGAAAATTATTACGTGTGGAAAATGCTGTTGACACAACTTGTTTTCTTTACTGAAGGCTTTTCAGGACTGTTTAGGCATCCACATTTGGAAGGGCTGGAAGGGAGGTGGGAGAGAAAGGGAGGGAAACAGACACAGACAGAGAAATTCTTATAGTGATACTCATGACTGTGACCCAGGACACCATTTGAAAAGGTGTTGTTTCTCAAATGATCTAAAACAATGATTATATCTATTTTATAGGTATAATTTGGATTTAAATGTTGCTTCACTAATATAGCTCTTTGGAATTAAAATTCACTTCTCCATTGGCTCGTTTAGCTATGCTCTTTGAGTTCTTACCAACTGTTAGCACTTAGAGACACAGGAGCCTGTTTTGATGAGGAGGACATAGTCTCTGAGACAACAGTCTGTAGACTACTAGAAGAATAGGCAGCCAAGTACATATGAATGAGGGCATGTTTCACACCAATGACTGCATTTCAACTGCCTTATGGTAAGTTGTTATTGCTCCAAGTTTCTCCATGCTGGGAAAAGAAGCTGAGTTCTGAGGAAATGCTATTAGGAGAGAAAGGGAAAAAACAATGCTTATGTTTCAGGCAGCTTCACAGACATGGAAGTAGAAGCTTGCTTGCACGGATGTTTTGACAAAGAGCTAACATAGAGTGTAGATTATAAATTATTAGACATCTGTTCTTGCTTCCAAATCAAATGGAAAGCAGAAGATGCTTCATCTTTAACAAGTGAATACAGCAAGGGGCTGCACTGATTTCTAAGTGTTTAGGTAGGCTAGAAGTGCCTCTTCCTGCATGCATTGTCAAGAAAGAATGCCAGGCTTTGTACTTGTCTATGCTATTTTCCAGATGTGTGACAGTGGAAGAGAGAGAGCTGTCATCATTATGACATTCTTCAACGGGAAATTCTCATCCCTTTGAAAATTAATTAAAAGATCTGGCAGTGAATTTTGAACAGCGGGGTTCTTTTCTGTAGTGAGACTTGCTGAAAGAAGAGACTTTCACCAAACTGAGGATTATATATATATATATATATATATATATATATATATATATATATATATATATATAGTATCTTTCTTGATAATTTTCCATCACGCATTTCTTGGACTTTTGGGACCTTAACAGCAAAAAATAGACACACATTTCAATCTCCCTTTACCTCCCGACGCACATTCAATTCTTGGACATCAATTCTGAAAACTGGAAAACCGTGCTTAGCAGGGTCTCTCCATGGTAGAACACACACTTGGTTAGGGAAGGTGAAGTCCACCAGCAGTTCTGAAGAAGAAATGGGATGAACAAAACCAGAAAATAAAAAGGAGACAAAAGGATGAAACAGCAACAAATTTAATAACTACCAAGTGCTGGAATGCCGACTAGCCTGAGATTCATACTGTGTTTCAAAGAAAAATACTATATCCAATATGCCTGCTGTGTGATAGTATATACTCATTATTATATACCCTAAGTAAACAAAATTAACATATAAAGAGACTTCTTAAAAATTAATGTACAATAATATTTCCTCATATGCATAATTAACAGGTCTTAAAAAGACCAATGTCACACATGTATCTTCTCTCCTATGGAGAGCTGTCTTGAGTTTCTATGTGCAGCAATCATTTCATGTGCAGAGAGAACACTTCATCTTGAGATCAAAGAAACAAAACAAAACAGGCACGGGTGTAGAAATATTTAGTAAGGGGAATAGCAAGAGTGGAAAAAATAGAAAGGAGAACTGGGTGTGGGGTGAATGTAAGCAAAATACATCACCGTCATTTAGGACGAGATCACAATGAAACCAATCATTGTGTGAAACAGCGTGTATTGAACTAATACTTTATGAAATTCATTTCACTTTCAAGGGTGTGTGCATGAGGCTGTGTGTATGGGGGGGTGTGTGTGTGTGTGTGCGTTTGTGTGTAAAGTGTGAGTATGAAAAGTGTGTATGTGAAGTGTTTGTGTGTGAAGTGTGTGTGTGAAAAGTGTGTATGTGTGTGTGAAGTGTGTGTGAAAACTGTGTGTGTGAAGTGTATGTGTGATGTGTGTGTGAAGTGTGGTGTGTATGTGTGTGTGAAGTGTGTGTGTGAAGTTTGTGTGTATGTCTGTATAAAGTGTGTGTGAAAAGTATGTGTGTGAAGTGTGTGTATGTGTGTGTGAAGTTTGTGTGTATGTGTGTGTGAAGTGTGTGTGAAAAGTGTGTGTGTGTATGAAGTGTATGTGATGTGTGTGTGATGTGTGTCTATGTGTGTGAAGTATTTATGTGATATGTGTGTGAAGTGTGTGTGTGATGTGTGTGAAAAGTGTGTGGGTGTGTGAAGTGTGTCTGTGATATGTGTGTATGTGTGTGTGAAGTGTGTGTGTGTGATGTGTGTGTGAAAAGTTTTTCTGTGTGAAGTGTGTGTGTGATATGTGTATGTGTGTGTGAAGTGTGTGTGAAGTGTGTGTGAAAAGTGGGTGTGTGTGATGTGTGTGTGTGAAATGTGTGTGTCTTTTTATGTATTCTAGAAGGTCAGAAGAGAGTGTTTGGTGTCCCAGAGATGGAATTACAGGTGGAACTGAGTCACCCGACTTAGGTGCTGGGAAGAAAACTCAGTCCCTTTGAAGAAATACCTCCTTCTAACCAGGGAGCTATCACTGCAGTTATTAAAATAACATGCTTTTATTACATTTATATGTTTTCAATTATATTATTATATTACTCTATATGTGTGTGTTTTACCTGCTAGTGTGTGCGTGTGTGTATGTGTGCTTTTTTTCATGTATCATGTACATAATGTCTATGAATCATGTACTTTGCTGGTGTCTGTGAAGTTCATAAGCACATGATAGATACTCAGGAACTGGAGTTGCACAGAGCTATGAACCACTAAGCTGGTGCTGGGAACTGATGCTTGGTTCTCTGTAGCAGGAGCTGGTCCCACCTCTCCAGCTGCAGCTAATATTTCTAAAGCACTTAAAGCATTCGGTATGGCAGTATAAAGAACTGACCAAAGGTTTGAAGTCCTGGTGTGGTTAAAAGAAAGGAAGAATTGGGACAGAGAAACTGAACTTATGTGTGAATACACACACACACACACACACACACACACACACACACATATATGTATATATATACATTACACTCATTTTAGAGGCTTGGTTGTTTGGGGTTTGGGTGCTTAGCTTTGCTTTATTTATGAATTATATGTATGATCTGGATACTTTTCATCTGTAAGATAAATGGCTGCAAAAGTTTATCTCCATAATCCATCTTCGTGCTTTTCTTCTGATAAACATCCAAGGTTTCCTTTCACTGCCTGCTGGGTTGTCAGAAACAAACAACCAAACAAATTCCTGTTCACTTTACTTACTGGAAGACTCTGCTAACTTCACATACTCTGTTTATGTCTTCTCAAACATTATCCAAGAAGAAAACGTTTTTGTATATAAAAGTCTGCGTTGGCAACTATTTTTTTTTTCTTTTCATCATGTTAAAGATGAATGTCTTCTGTTACTTCAGAATTTCTTTAAATCTGTGTCCATCAAAAGCGACATTCCTTTGGATATGTTTTTTTGTTTGTTTGTTTGTTTGTTCTTTAGTACTTAGTGGTTCAAGTTAGGATTGATTATTTAACTTGGACAGGCATTATTTTCTGAAAGCCTCATCTACTTGGGGTCAGATGTGTGCATACGATTGGAGAATGTCTAAGACAGGCTGAATCGCATATGCCCATATAAGGAACTTTGGTTTAGAACTATACCTGGTACCTGATACTTTAAAAGTAAAATGCTGTTCATTACAAATATATTTTAACAGTTTTCCATTCTTATACGCATTACGGGTTTTAATCTATCCTAATCAACCTAGAGAAAGATCTAACAAAATGTGTGTGCCCTTTAAACTGAAAATAGAATGGAAGAAAGAAAAGTAACTTCTGTGCATTTGTGACTGCCTGCAACTTTGTACAATGTTTCCTGTCATGTCAGACAAACCATATCTCCCAGATTACAAGCTTGGGGTTTTTATATTTGTTGCTTACTGTGTCAGATATAAGATGCCCAACAGACAAAAACTGCTCTCATTATCAAGATAAAAGATAAGGGGCAGGAATACTGCACGAATGCTATGGGAAAAAATATTATTTTATAAGAGGTTGTAGAAAAAAATTCACTTATGCCAACATGTGGGAATCATTTCTAGGAAACTTTTTTCATTAATGAAAACTGTTGTCTGAGCCAAATCATGTTTAAATCTATTGGAGAAAGCATAGGATTCATGTCAAATGGTAAAGAACTGGATTAAGTAATTAATATGCAAATATAGGAGCTAGAGTTTGAATCTCCAGAAACTCCCTCCTGCCTGGCATAGTCACCGACTTTTCATTTCAGGCTGAGAATGAGCTGGTGAGAAAGGCATGGCTAGCAAGAGTAAACCCAGCATCAGGCTCTGAGTATTGTTTAAACACTTTGCTTAATGAATAAAGTATAAGACCTAACAAATGTAATTCCCAACATCAATATTGCATTACACATATATGAGGGCACACACATCCAGACACAACATACACACACATACATGCACACACACACATGCACACACATGCACACACACATACACACACATCATGTACACACTATGCACATACATTGCACACACATACTAAAAATGCAAATAAAAAAAAGAGAGAAGAAACTGACCTGTTAAGTATTTAGTATTTGTGTCTTTGTTTTCATAGCCAATAAGAAATAGTTTCTGTCATTTAGAAAATATGATTTTGAGGGGGTCTGCTACTTCAGTAAAATTTTATTGGGATATTTCTCTAGAATAATGTAGATATTGTTTGTTTAAATAGAACATAAGGCATTGAAGATGTGAAACAAAACCACCAGCAGTCATCTCAAAGCCTCATTTGAAAATATTTGGTACTTTTGTTTCAAACTCAAGAGCTTCCTCATGTTCATGCACATTATGATGCTTGCAAAACATGACAAAGAAATTTTTGCTAATGTTGTAAACACAGAGAACAAGGCAGACAAATCGCAAGAGAGCCACATTTTTTAAAGTTACCGGAAGAATGGACACAGTAAGTTTTATCTGTTCAAAGTGGGCAGAAATATCAGATAACCTTTGCTTCCATGTACTCGAAAATAGAAACTAAATCATGAAGGCAGAAAATAGGTACTGAGGACTGTGGCAAAAATTATTTGAAGTGCTGGAGATCAAGATCATCAACCAAGATATACAGTTCCTAAACATGCTCAGATTTATGATCTCTAATTTCTGAAATAAATAAAACCGATAGTAAGTCTGTTAAGTGATGAATTCTAAGACTCTTTTATTCATTCTTTATCTATTGGGATAATGGTGAAGAGACCATTATTCTACAATTGACTAAAAACTTATTAGAAGGATTTGGATACCCTTTGAAATAAGACTTCAATTCAAAGGTGTTAGATTTCTTTATGCAACATGATCAAAAACACATTAACCAACACCTAAAGACGATAAACCCACATATAAACCAATGTTTTCTTAAGAATAAATGTTATAAAACTGTCCCAGTTTTGCTGCTTTTACTATAAAAATAATGACTTGACTAAAAGCACTTATAGGAGAAATGATCTATTTTAGATCACAGTTCCTGGTTAAAATCCATCACTGGGTTGATTGAGGGTGACAGGCACTTGAAGCTTCTGGTCAAATCACATCTAGACTCAAAATGAGTGAGAATGAATGCATGTACACTTACAACTCAGTTGCCTAGGTAATAGTGCTAAGGACAGTGTACTGGAGCACCACACATCAATTATGGCAGGACAACCTGACCCAAACACCTAGGTTAACTTCAGTGACACTCTCTTCCCAGGCAACTCTAGATTATGTGAGGTTGACAATTAAAAGTAACTTTCACCAAAAAGTATAATGTATTTTAAATTGATGTACAGAACACATACATTCAGTTAAGGAACACTAGAAAATATATTCAAAACATTAAAAATTCTACAATAAAAGTTGAAAGGTAAAATACAGAATTATTTCCTTTGAGACTTGAAACAAGGCACAGTGTCTCCTTCCGTTTTCACTAGCTGTGATAGATTTGCAAGTGATGGAAACAGAGGGGTAAAGAAACAAAGAATAACTTATTTGTCTCAGAACATTACATCTAGACTACATGACTGATTCCAATCACATTAGAAAATAGGCATACTATGCTTTAATTATCAAAATACTTTCATATCTTGAAAATCTAAATCAATGAATTTTCAGTATTACAAATGTGTTTAATAGCATTTAAAATATTCTAAATATAATTATGCAACAGGATTAAATCACTACACATTATTATTTTGAATAGTGAAGATAAAGGTTTAATGAGTAGAAGGACTGGAAAGGATATGGAGATTCTAGATCACATTCATACTACTGTTGAGAGCATACATGGTTCAACTTCTGGGCAAATGATTTTCTTTTATTAATATAAATACAAGGTAGCTGTTATGTGATTTAGCAAAGAAATTGGAACTATCTCCCATACCAGAAATTGTACAAAAATCTTCAAGGGAGGAGAAGCCATTGGTCCAGCTAAAGCTTGTTTTTTCCACGTAGGGGGATGCCAAGGCACTGAGGTGGGAGAGAGTCATTGGGAGAGGGAGCACCTTTATGGAGGCAATTTGAGGAGATAGAATTGGGGGAAAGGGATAACATCTGAAATGTTAATACAGAGAATATCCAATTTAAAAACAGAAAGATAAATTTACAACGACACCAGAAAAAAGAATCTAGTTGAATAAAAATACTATAGGAACATAAACTGGTTAAAAAAAATACATTACTATGATATTCTGATAAAACAAAATATTCATCAATAATAAATATAAATCATCAATATACACAGTAACATGAATGAAACTTAAAATAATTAGGTTGTTTGGTCCAGGATATATATATATAAATGTTTTAATAAATATGAAATTATTGTGCAATTGTCATTTACTTGCTTATCTGTTTATTAATTCATACACAGATTTATGTATATAGTCATATAAAAGACACATACTAAGGGTGGAGATTAGATGACAAGCTGTGAGCATTAATATTCACCACCCACCATGGGCATCCCAGGTATCAAACTCTGGTAATCAGGCTTGACAGCTCCCTTCAAGTACTGCAATTCTATCCTAACTCATTCCAGCTATAGTAAGTGCATAACTGCTCTCAGAACCTGAGGGAGGAGAGGATCCTGTAATAAACTGGTGCAAGAAAGCAGTAAGATGGTAGAAAGATATGCTCTCTTGATTGAAGAAATACTTTTCAAAGATACAATTTATCATAAATACTTAAATGAATGGCAACATTGTATTCTTCTGAGTTCATAATGTTGTTACATTGTTATTTAAGTTTGAGAACTAAGTAACTCACAAGATCATGGCCTGGATACCTATAACCTTTATTGGATTGTTCTTTAAGATACCCTTAAAGTTTTCCAGCCCATAGATTCTTTCTTATAGGTTTACAAAACAATAGAGTAACAAAAATTCAGAAGTTAAATAAATTGGCTATATTCTACTATTTTTTCCTTTTCCCTAGGAGATCTACAATGTACACACAGCACAGACAAATTCTTTGTGCAAATGGAGTTCTGAATCTTGTCTCTAATAACACCTATTTTTCTGAGACCTCAAAACTACTTGTCTTCTCTCAATTATCTGGTCCTCTAAGCTTCTGCTAGGAAAGCCACCTGCTGCTAATATACCTAAGTAGTTCCCCCATCATTATCAGCACCAGAACCAAGATTGCATTTTTAGAGTGAATAAATGGCCCCCTTACCAGCACATTCTGGCCCTAGTACAAAGAGCTTGGGGCCATTTTCCAAACATGTAGAAAATCACCAGACTTCTCTTATTTGGCTCATATAGTTTTTTCCCCCTCGGTCAGATATTAATAAACACAGGATTGAATTATGCCTGTTATATAATATTTTTATAACACATGAGAGAAGGAGGGCTTATCTTCTGGATTCTGTTAAGCATGAGCCACAATTTACAGAGAAGAGAGATTACAGAGAAGCTGCTTTTGTTTGTCTAGCACTTAGCTATTATGTAGTAACAATCATATTCTTGAGATTCAGAAATTAACTGGTTTCCTGTCCAATGGTGTTTTACTTGAAAATAATTGAACGATCAGTTTCCTATGCTACATAAATTATTTGTCATGGAATAGGAATTTGGTTGAATTCAGATGTCTGTTACTATTGTATTCAAAACCCTTAGGGCTGGGCTGTTCCACTATGCTATGGCACTAAACAGAGAATAGATCACCTCCCTATGTGTTTTTGAACTTTATTCAAGGTTAGTAAATGCATGCATTATAAACGTAAATGAATCAATGATAGATATGCAGGAGACAGGCATCATGGGATATAATGTTCACTTCAATGATATAAGGCAGGCTCAATATGGTTTCTACACCAATGCCTCCAGCAACACTTATGAGTTGAATAAACAAGTGTCATAAATAATCCCAAACATGTTTCTGTGTTATATGAATGGGTATGTGATTTTCTTGTTATTTTGTTCAAAACTTCTTCTTCTAAACTGCCTCAGAGCTGTGGCAGAAATTCAACAGGCTAGTTTATGAACTATATAATCATAGATGTAAAATTGTAAGCACTGTGGTTTAAACGACAGGATTTTTTTTGCAAAAATATAAAATGAGTTCTAACAATATAATAATTCAATCACAGCATTCAAATATCCAAAGTGTTCAATAACTCATAAGGCAAAATATAATGTCTTTAGGTTATAAAAAGCAAGGGACTTAGGCTACAACTAGATTTCTTCTTTTTTTCTCTCTCTCTCTTTTTAATTTTATTGGATATTCTCTGTATTTACATTTCAGATGTTATCTCCTTCCTCCCCACTCCCCTTCCTCCCCCCTCAACTTGCTTCCATGAAGGTGCTCCCTCCCAATCACCCTCTCCACCTCAGTGCCATAGCTGGTTGATGATGTTGTTCTTCCCATGATGGTGCAAACTTTTTAGCTCTTTCAGTCCTCTCTCTAGCTCTTTCATTGGGGTCACCAGGTTCAGTCTGATGTTTAGCTGCAAGCATCCTCATCTGTATCTATATGACTCTGTGAGTGCCTCTGAGGAGACATCCATGTCTGGTTCCTTCCCATAAGCACTACTTGGCATTAGCAATAGTGCTTTGGTGTAGTGGCTGTATATGCGGTGGATCCTCAGGTGAGGCAGTCTCTGGATGATCTTTTCTCCAATCCCTGCTCCTCTATTTGTCCCTGTATTTCCTCCCAGGAATATTTTGTTTTTCCTTCTAAGAAGGGCTGAGGCATCCACTTTCTGGCTTGCCTTCTCTTTAAGATTCATAAGTTCTGTATATGGTTTATTGGGTTTTCCAAGCTTTTGGGGCTACTATCTACTTATAAATGAGTACATACTATGAGTGTCCTTTTGTGACTGGGTTACCTCACTCAGGCTGATAGCTTTAAGTTCCATCCTTTTGCCTATGAGTTTCATGAAGACATTGTTTTTGATAGCTGAGTAGTACTCCATTGTGTATACGTACAACAATTTCTATATCCATTCCTCTGTTGAAGGACATCTGGGTTCTTTCCAGCTTCTGGCTATTATAAATAAGGCTGCTATGGCATAGTAAGAACCTCTGCAAATAGAAAAATTCTGAAAACCAATACGGCTAATGAAATAAATGATGTGTTTTTCCTGTTAATGCACTTTTTTCACTTTTAAATTTCAATAGCACACATATCTAAATTTGCAAAGCATTTGATGTTATTGTGCATAGACATATATCTAAGAAACATTCTTGAATGACACTAGTTTTCAGCAAACCCCATTTTTGCACATTTGTGGACAGCAATGTCTTTTGAACAGCACAATAATTCTGAGGTTCAGAGTATTATATAATGCACTTGCTCCTTCTAGTCATAGATTTCATCAGATAAATGGATAAGGTACAAGAGGAAAAATGGAAGAGTAAAACTTAAATTATTGCTTTATTTTAAAGTAATTCAGTTTATGACAAGTTCATTTAAAGTTCTGCTCAACTTGAATAAAGGGGTTAATAAAAGGCTCTATATCCTGTCTAAGCTAAAATTACCTTCAAAATGGCTGTGTGCCCCAACACAGTACCACAGTGAAAAAATAGTATGGATTTGGAGACATTCTACATTTTACATTAATGATAAAAAGATGTAATAGATAGGGCATCCTAGATACCTTAGCAGATGGAAATGCTTGGTGTCACATCTGATTACCTGAGTTAGACCCCTATAATCCTCATGACAAAGGAGAACCAACTCTTGCAGGTTGTCCCCAACCTTCATACACTCACCATGGCATGTTTGTGCACATTTACCTTCCTTGACCTCTCCCTCCCTCCCTCCCTCCCTCCCTCCCTCCCTCCCCCCCTCCCTCCCTCCCTCTCCCCCTCTCTCTTTCTCTCTCTGTCTCTCTGTCTCCCTCTCTCTCTCTCTCTCTCTCTCTCTCTCTCTCTCTCTCTCTCTCTCTCTCTCTCTGTGTGTGTGTGTGTGTGTGTCTGTCTGTCTTTTTTCTGCTCATGCACACATGCACAAGTTTGTGCATGTGCACACATAAAAATAAAATTCTGTTTGGGAAAAGAAAAAAATAGACTAACAGGAAAAGTTTAGAAAAGAAAGAGGGCATACCCAAGGACATATGCATTTAGGTCCTAAGACTGTGTCATTGCTTTTTTAAAACACACACACACACACACACACACACACACACACACACACACACACACACACATATACATGATCTTAATTCTTTTTTTTAACTTAAGCAATGTTTACAGCTTAAAGGAAATGCTGATTTTCCCTTGGTTCTCAGTTGCTGACAGGCTACCATCTAACAATAGGAAGATGGGTTCCTTTCCCTCTCCTGCCTACACTGCCAACAGCTGCACTAATATGGTGACAAGATGCTAAGAGCTTTTTATTTCCTTTTCATGGTGATTATTACACCCTGCATGATTTTATGTACCTGCTGACCCCTTTTATGCCTTTCTGAACAGTGCCCATTCAGACCACTGGAGCATTTTAAGTCAGATTTAGGGCAATTTACATTTACTTTATTCAAGTTGCTAGTCTAATCTGCACAAACATTATTTTCTAGTAAATAGCATGCAAGTTATTTTTACTCTTCCCTATGTTGTTCACCACTATCCCATTTGCTGATTTCATTTTAGATGCCTGTGATCACAAGAAGACAAGATCTTCTAAAAAACAAAATAAAGTTATCCTCTTTGGCATTGCCTGGGTGTCTTGTTTTCTCTTCTACCAGTTTCTGGTGTAGAATTCAGGAATGTGATTTACTTGAGTTAAATTTTACATGCTACAGTAGGAATCCAGGTTCACTTACTTCTCCTTCAACACAAATTTTAAACAACATAACCGGGTTTTACATTGCCTTGTGTGTATGGGTTAATTTCTGGAGTACTTCAGTTGCTTCAGTTGTTCTGTGACTTGAACTGTCCTGTGATATCTTGTCTGTATTTTTGAGATCAGGCCTTACAGTGCTTGTTTCTGTCACTGAATGAAATTTCCATAAATACCTGGAATCGCCTGTGGTTCCATTTGAGTTATAAGGGGTTTAAGTTTGTCTATATTTGTCTATGTTTGTCATTGGCTGATGGTATTCAAAGTGTAGAACACTTTAGGTTGTGTGATGATTTTCACAGTATTAATTTCAAATATTACCCTGTTGATTCTACATTTGTGGAAGATCATTCCATTTATATGCATCCCCTGAGATTTCTTTTTCTCATTAATATTTTAGAGGGCCTTCATTACCTTGGCTAAATTTGTTCCTGGTTTTCTCCTTGTTTGCATTTACTGTCATAGGTATTGCATGTTTGTTTTTGTTTGTCTGAGCAAATTTATCATCTGCATTAGTGACTCTTGTCTAGGAAGATTTTGCATCCTGAAACTTCTCAATTTATGAATTTGTAAATGCGTGTTTTTGGAGTGTTCAGGTTATTTTACACACAGAACCACAAGGTTTACAAGCATCAGTGATTTTACTTTTTCCTCCCCATCTTAGATGTGCTTTTTGTCTTGTTTCTTTCTCTTAACAAATTGCTCTTGCTAAGACTTAAAATACTCCAGAAATCATAAATGGTAAAATGGACACCCTTCTCTCTTTCAACATTTGAGAATGTGCTGCCATATTTCACAATGAATTTGCGTGAATCTGTTCACTATATATAGCCAGTGTGCATTCTGTTCACTTTACATTTTTGTATATTTTACTTGATATGTTTGTAGACATAGGTGTTTACTGTTCCTGGATATATTTTCTATAATTGTTGCTATTATCATGTGGTATTATTCTCAGAAATTCCCTTTTTATTTTTATTATATGTGGATATATTCCAGCATCCTTAATGGATATCCTACTTGGACAGGTGTCTGATTTCTCTAATGTGATGTTCTATTGTATCTTAGTTTCTAATGCAGGATTTTACCATGTCAAGAAAATGGCATTTAGTTTTTATTTTGGTATATCTTTAGAATATTTTTCTATTTTTAGAGTTTCCCTAATGTATTCCTAAAATAACCCCATAAAGGGGGTATGATATTGTTCCTTCAGTTTATAAAATGGTTGGATAATTTGAGAAAATAGTGATTAGTTATTCTCTTTTTAAGTTTGGAGAAATTATAATGGCTATTAATAAATGTAAACTTGATTACATTTATAATTAAGTAAAACACAAGTGGCTGGTTATACCTGCGAGAAATTATTTCTTAAATAAATAATTTGAAGTAAGAAGGCCCATTTTTCGTGTGGCTCTTTTGAAGCAGGAAGATCCACCTTTAATATGGGCCACACCTCCTGCTGGTACCCTGTACAGTGGAAATGACAGGAGGAGGCTGTATTTCTTTGCCTGCTTGCCCTCACTCTCCATGGCAAGACCATCCTTCATTGGCATTAGAGACTACTCCAGGATTACAGAGACATCCAACCACATGGACTGAACCAGAACTACATTTTTTATAATCAGTATTTGTAAACTGTCATTTGTACTATGTGGCCTACAACTTGTAAACTACTAGAATATATGCCCCCCGGTGTGTGTGTGTGTGTGTGTGTGTGTGTGTGTGTGTGTGTATGTATGTATATGTGTGTGCAAATGTGTGTATATATATAGACATATATGTGTGTACATATATACACATATATATGTGTGTGTGTGCAAATATATATATATATATTCATTCTATAAACTCTGTTCCTATAGAGAACCATGACATTAAAAATTGAGAAACAAATCAATCAAATTGTGGATTTTTTAAATAAAGTCTTAATTATTGATATCTTCTCATCACTCAGTGTTTGGCTATTCAAATTTCTTGTCTTCCAATTCATTCTTGGTTGCTTGCATGAGAATGGCAAAGATATCAGAATAAATGAATTGATAGTATATATGAGTATTTGCTATTACACATTATAAATATGTATGCCTTCCATTAAATATTTATCATTTATCATAATGATTCTAGTTTAAAAGGGTAGCATTTACTTAACTTAAATATTTTAGCATTTTAATGCTTGTGGCCAACATGTTCAGTGAACAGAAACAGAGGACAAGTTACAGCTTCCCAGTGCCCACTAAAGGACTCTGTCTTCAAAGGTGAAATTTGAGAGTTCTTAGGAGAATCCTTCATTGTTCCTCTCAAAATTGTGAAGGACTTTACATAGCTTGGACAAAAACATTAAATAGTTAATAAAATAAAATATAAAAATAGGTAGATCTAGCATATGCAGATTAAGATAAAAAGGAAACAGTAGTGTGGACATTTAAAGAAAATGGCCATTTTTACGCAAGAAGAAAGAGACAATCTAAAAAAAAAGTCTGAGATAGGACAAGTTACCCAGGCATTAGGGATAAGAACAGTATGGTATTATTAATATTATCATCATCATCATCATCATCATCATCATCACTATCATCATAGTCATCATCCTCCTCCTCATCATCATCATCCTCACCATCATCAGCACCAGCAATGCAAGTGTTGATTATTTATATTCTCCAGGCCTATGTAATCTTTGAAAACATGAGTGCCAGCTCCAGAAATCTCTCTTAGACCATCACTTCCCCCATTACATTTATAGATCCTTCCCTTTACGGATGTAGTGTTCTTATTAATTATGCATGGATGCAGAAGGCATGGATGAGGTAAACTGCTATTAATTTATTCCTGTTGAACCTCTCCAAGTTCTTGGCAAGAACAACAAGCAGACTGTGAAAGGAACCTATTCACTTGCAAGAATCATAGGAGATCGATTTGGTATTTGTCTAGGAATTTGCTTCAGGAAAACACTCTTTTCAAATTAAATGCAGCAATGTTTGAAATTAAAGGATGATGCATTTTGTCCAGTCATAGAGGTAGTCCATAAATCTCAGAGGGATAAAATGACTTTTCTCAGTGTTGTGATTACAAACACAGGTAGCCTGTAACTGCATGAAATTAAAGAAACATATCCTGTCATGGGGACAATATGACTTTAGATGTACCATCAGCAACTGTGGGCAAATGGAGCCTGCATGGAGAGGGTGCGTCTATGAATAATTTTACTTGCAAAAACCAGAAAATGGTTACCTGGGGAGAGGAGAGCTTGACAAAGTTACTGAGGAGGACAGGAAGGGGCTCTGTTTCAGAAAGGGTGGAAAAGGCTCAATAAAAGTGTGTGCTTTAGACAGTCATGAAAACCTGGCAAAATATGTTCAGAAAATTACATATTGCATATGGAGCTCAGTGGACTTGAAAGAAACAAAAGAGATGGGAAGCTTTTGGTGGAAAATATTAGAGACAATTTATAAGTAAACACATATATTTATATACAAGCACAATAAATCTACCATAGAATAATTGTACCATAGTGTCTTTGTCAGGGTTTCTATTCCTGCAAAAAATATCAAGACCAAGAAGCAAGTTGGGGAGGAAAGGGTTTATTCAGCTCACACTTCCACACTGCTGTTCTTCAACAAAGGAAGTCAGGACCTGAACTCAAGCAGGTCAGGAGGCAGGAGCTGATGCAGAGGCCATGGAGGGATGTTACTTTCTGGCTTGCTTCCCCTGGCTTGCTCAGCTTGCTTTCTTATAGAACCCAGATCTACCAGCCCATGGATGGCACCACCCACAATGGGCTGGGCCCTGCCCCTTGATCTCTAGTTGAGGAAATGCCTTACAGCTGAGGCTCCTTTCTCTGTGATAACTCCAGCTTGTGTCAAGTTGATACAAAACCAGCCAATAAACACAGAATTTATAAAATATCAACCACATGTACTCTTGTGAAGCAAACACACATTAGTCAATGACAATCCTACATGGTAATCTATGGCAAGCTTGCTTTCATGGTACTTGGTCAAAGCTATTCATATATAGAAATGACTTTCTGCCTCCTGCTTATGACCTTGTCCCTAACACAATCTCTTCTCTTAACTGCTCTAAGTTTAGAGCAGGTTAATTTAAATGTGCTTTGTTGTTGTTGTGGGTGATTTCTTATGTAGTGTATTCTGTACGTAAGCTGGCCTAGACCTTACTATTCATGTCGGTCTTTTTTCTTACCTCACCATTCCATTATATAGCTAAGCATTCCAAGTGCTAGAACCATGAATGAAAGACATTATCCCAGTTTGAAAGGAAATTTTAAAGGAAGTACCCAAGAAAACCCAAACATTATCAACTATCTAAATTCCTCATGTTCTTAAATGACTCCTATATGCAAGAACTTTCTACAATCTCTTTTTACTTTACATTTCATTCTTCTGTTAACACATTCTCACACACTGAGGAAGGATGGACACTACTCAGCCTTTGTTGGCTGAGATCTCTGTGAGGAGTAGGATAGATGGCTACAGGTGTGGGTCTTGCTTCCCCTCAAATATAAGCTCGCAGGAGAGGAAAGGAAAACAGGAAGCTTCTCTGGCATGCTTGGATCTAACACCTGAAGTGTAGTTATGTAGCAGTGACATCACCGCTCGTACAACTACATGATGCTGCAGAAGAAAGAGACAAAACACACAGATTCTACTTATCTGTCCTTGTTCTCAGACTCAGCCCTGAATTATAAAACCTTCTGGTCATTATAAACAAGAAGAGCAGAAGGCCCATAGCATTCCTCACCCACTACATGGGTAGCCTGAGCATTTGCCTTCAGAGACACCTATCTATGTTGTCCTCAGAATGTGACATGTCCTACAGCATGCTTCAGCATCCCCTAGAAGAAAAATACAGTCCATGTTGTATTTATCACATACTCCAAACAGGGCCCAAACAATTAGCTAGGCAGCTGCCCTGAGCAGCATTGATCACTACAACAGTCTGCTGGTTCCATACATCCATCTTCTCTGTCTGCCCAGGGAAATACCAAGACAACTCTCTTTACAAGTCATGACAAATGGAGGGCTTAAGAATTACACGAGTATGTCAGCCATTGTGAGTCAGATAGTGACTAAGCAACCAAAGTATAGAAGAGTTGCTTCAGTGTATTCTGAAGTATAAATGTGTAGAGAGTAATACCAATTGTGAGTCACAGTAGACAACTTTGAAAATTTCTGAAATCAATAAAGGATCCCTTCCTGGCTACAGTCAATATGGAATTTAAAATTAAGGGGCAAAATATTTCTGAAAGTAGTTTCATGTTTTCTGTGACTTGGATGCAAATAGACCCCAGCATGTGAGCATGTGTGTGTGTGTGTGTGTGTGTGTGTGTGTGTGTGTGTGTGTTTGTGTGTGTGTAATTGTACAAGCACTTCTATACGGACACAATTTTGTATGTTTCTATTGTGTATTTGCCTCTCCCATCAGAATTACTAGAATGGTATCAAACCTGCTAAGAGTTGGCCCCATTTACCATGACTGCCCATTGCATTTCTATGATTGAGATTTAACTGTCATTCTCATTCTGTGGGATGTGCTCTGAGATCATTGCTAGTGACCCCAGCTTTGCCACTAGAATTCCTTTTAATGCTTTTGGGAAAAAGTCAGTATCATGATCCTTCAACATACTGATAGCTAAATTTAGATAAAAATCGATTATTTTGTGTTTGGAATAAACATTAAATTTAATATCATGTTATTGGTTCAAATTGTACTAGAACATTACTCATTTCCATGTATGCTTTCATTTTAAAGGACAGATTAAAATTTACTTTGCTATGTTTATAAGAATGGGTAAATTAGAGTTATGCCAGAGCCTCTAAAGCAAAATCTAAAAACATTATCCCTATTTGTTTCCAAGAATATAACACAATATTTTTTTCTGAGTTTTGATGAAGGTTAAAATTTTTAAGAATTAAAACACAAAAATTTTCTGGAACTAAAACTGGATAGCCCCTATAGAAAGGGCAAGTGTTTGATACTAAGAAAGATGAGACTGTATCCACCGTGTGAGGAATGGCGTAGCTTGAACTAGGTTGTGCTTGTGTAAATACTAAAATTAAACTGAATCATACTTGCTGTGGAGATTGGCAACTTCTTCTAAAATTCTTCATGCTTAAATTTTCTCAAATATACAACCTATCTAATATACAACCCACCTAATATACAACCCATCAAATATACAACCCATCAAATATATAACCCATCAAATATACAACCCATCAAATATACAACCCATCAAATATACAACTCATCAAATATACAACCCATAAAAAGGGGGTTGTAAAAAGGTATTGAGTTCCTAACTTACACTGTACATTTTTTTCTGTCTGCTACTTTTCAAGGTGAAAGTTAACCCATCCTATAGAATACACTACAGATACTGCAAGAAAGTGAAACATTGGAAGTAAACAGTGGAGGAGGATCTGGAAGCAAATTAGACTTTACCACAGTGCAACATTTGATTGAGGGCTGATTAATATTGCATGCATTTTGAGGACTCTTTAGTGTTCTAACTGGTGGTATTCACTATGGGTGATTTCCATACGAATGCATATTCCATCTTAACTTCCACCCTGTCTAGAGAAATTCTTCACAAGCCCAGAAAGAACCAGAAAGTGTGTTTCTGTTGAATACAGTTAAGTTCTCATGGTGGCAGTTTACTCAGGTAGCAATGAATGCATCATTTACCTGAACAGTATCCTTTTTAAAAGATTGGTTATTTTTTTTATTTACAATTTAAGTATTATCCCACTTCATGATTTCCCCTCTTAAACTTCCTTAGTTCACCCCTCAACCTGCCTCCACAAAGGTGCTCCTGGACCTACCTATGCACTCCTGCCCCACCATCCTAGTATTCTACTACATTGAGGAATCAAGCCTTCACAGGACCAAGAGCTTCTATCCCATTGATGATAAACAAGACCATCCTCTTCTACATATGCAACTATAACCATGGGTCTCACCATGAGTACTCTTTGGTTGGTGGTTTTGTCCCTGGAAGCTCTGTGGGTCTGGTTGGTTGATATTATTGTTCTTCCTATGGGGTTGCAAACCCCTTCAGCTCCTTCAGTCTTTTCTCTAACTCCTCTATTGGGGTACACATGCTCAGTCTGATGATTAGCTACAAGCATTCACATCTGTATCACTATGGATCTGACAGAGCCTCTCCGGAGACATCCATATCAGGCTCCTGTCTGGATGCACTTCTTAGCATCAGCAAGTGTTTGGGTTTGGTGTTTGCATGTAGCATGGATCCCCAGGTGGGGCTGTCTCTGGATGGCCTTTCCCTCAGTCCCTGTTCCACTCTATGTCTTTGTATTTCTTTTAGAGAGGAGTAATGCTGGGTTAAAATATTTTGAAGAGTGGGTGGTTCCATCCTTCAACTGAGGGCAATGCCTAACCTCTTCACATAATCTCTAGAGTTTCTCTCTCCCCTTTGTTGTGTATTTCTGCTAATGTTATCCTCATTGGATTCTGGGAGCCTCTTGCTTTTCTGGCATCTGGGACTTTCTCATGGCTACCCCCAGTTCCCCACCCTCTATGGCTACACACATCTGTTCAACTTCCTGACCCTCTGACACTTGGCTGACTCTGTTTCATTATATAAATCAGAAAGTCAGAACTGTCTTGCAACTAACTTGAAAATTGGCACAATACAAGATAGTGGAGCTTGTCTCTTAATGAGATTCCTGTTAATTCAGAAAGCATTTGAACTCAAGAACCTTTCCTTTCCAAATGACATAGTTTTAATGATTATTCTACTATTAATTAAAGGTTTAAGCAACTTATTCTCAATAAAATTTATAACTATTAAGATTAACCATAGCATGTAATAGCTTTTAAATTAACAAGGTCTTTTATTTAACAAATCTTTGTGCAGTAGGACAAAAAATAATTACATTTTAGTTCTCTTAAATGTGTAAGTAATTAACATTTCTAATTTTATATGTGAAATAAATGCTTTGGTTTGAAATATAAAACAGAAATAATGAAGAATAAATTCTGTAATTTAAACTGAACTCAGAAAATATAACTATTCATTTGTTAGCATGTAACTAAGTATTTTGACTCCACTTTATTTGAGTTTCTAAAGTTGATTGGATATTTGAGAAAACACCCACAAAATATATTACAATTCCAATGTATAAAATACTGACACAAAGTAAACTGAAGTTCAAACTTACAAACATTTGTCTCAGGTAGATGTGGACAAGTTCCAACTGTGCTTTACAGCAATAACAGACCCTTTATCATCTTTAGTTGACAAAATCTTGATCAATGTGCTGGACTCACTTTAGGTAGTAAAACTACCACAGGAATTATAGACAGCTCCACATCCTGTTACTAGCGAGGGTAAAATGTAACTTGTTGACATTTGGGGATTTTAAAACAGCTGAGAGTCAACTGCTATGTGGAACACTACATCAAATCAACTTTGTTTATAGTGATATTATTTAAAATATTTATTTAATATCTGAATAAAATATTTACCTCCCTAAATATAAAAATGTATACAAAGTAAAGGAGGAAAATTAAGTTTACAGGGCTTAGCTGTTCCTTACTGTGACAATTCTCTGTTTCTCTCTGAATTAATATGTGTAATTTCCTAAATATAATAAGTAACTGAAACTCTAATTATTGGCTTCAGATGTCAATGAATGTTCAGAATTTCTAATTTAAATATTCAAATTTTGATAATAATTTTAGATGTTTTATTATTTTTTAAATTACAATTCATTTACAGCAGTCAATAATGATCTATACACCACCTTTAACAATTCAAAGATATTTATTGATCTTCTGTCTAAATTAGGCAAAAAAAATCTCATTTCTATAGATTAAGTTAAGCATCAGATAAAGTATGATTCACAATGTTTTTTGCATAACTTTGGAAAATCATTTAAATAGAAACTAGAATCTAAGTGGAAATGTCATTCTTGTCAACATTTGGCTCTCAGGCTTCTACTAGCTTTACCCCAAATTTCTCATTATTGGCAACAGAGGAAGAAAGCTTAAATATAAAGGCATAAAGTACTTACCATGCACAGGTCATCAAGAAAGGAAATTCTATTAGTTTCACCTCTCTATAATTTAAGTATTTCTCTTTCTATTTTTAAGATTTGTTTTTTTTTTTTTTTTTTGTTTTTTTTTTTGGTTGTGAGCCTAGCCTTCAATGGCTGAGCCATCGGTATATTCTAAACTTCCTTTGCACCAATATGAATAAAAGTACAGCTCAAAGACAGTCTTTTAAGCTACTGCTGAACATATTGGGCCTTTTCTTTTGCTATTATAATATTTCCTCTCAACACATACATGATTTCTATGTATCTCTGTTAGAACCTCTATCTATTATGAATATAACCCTTTTTGTGCCATCCTTTAACATGCAATGCATAGGCTGGGTAAGCCCTCTGATAGCAATGGGTTTGATTTACATGATTTGTTTTATGGCATGTTAGTGAGTTCCTTCCTTACCTTTCAGTCTATCTTTAAAAACAGTGTTACCCAATTCAGGACAACTTATCTACAACAGTAAATTCTGAGAACTATTACAATATGCTTTGAATTAAACACCTCTTCCATGAGCACCTTGGCATGCCTTAGGCTTCTGCTTTGCTTGTTTTTTGGTTGGTTTCAGTGACCACTCTCCTGCTAATTGTATCCACCATATGCGGAGTGCTGTAGCTTGAAATAGGTTGTGCTTGTGTAACTACTAAAATTAAACTGAATCACACTTGTTATAGAGATGGGCAACTTCTTCTAAAATTCTTCATGCTTAAATTTTCTCAAATATAACCCAACAAATATACAACCCATCAAATATACAAAACTCAGATGACAGCAGATGCCAGTGAGGATGTAGAAAAAGAGGAACACTCCTCTACTGTTGGTGGGGTTGTAAACTGGTACAACTATTCTGGAAAACAGTCTGAACGTTCCTCAGAAAATTGGACATGGTAATATCTGAGGAACCAGCTATGCTACTCCAGGGTATATGCCCAAAAGAAGCTCCAACATCTAGTAAGGTCACATGTTCTACCTTGTTCATAGCAGCATTATTTATAACAGCCAGAAGTTGAAAAGAACCCAGAAGTCCTTCAACAGAGTAATGGATACAGAAATTGTGGTACATTTGTACAATGCAATACTAATTAGCTATTAAAAACAATGGCTTCATAAATTCCTAGGCAAATGGATTGAACTTGAAGTTATCATCCTGAGTGAGGTAACCCAGTCACAAGAAAAAAAAATTGTGGTATGTACTCACTAATAATTAGATACTAGCACAAAAAAAATTCAGAATACTCAAGAAACAATTCACATAACTTATGAAGCTCAAAGGGAAGGATTGGCTGAAGGTCAATGCCTCAGTCTTTCTTAGAAGGGAGAACAAAACACTCATGGGAAAAAACAAGGGGACAAATAGAGGAGCAGGGATTGGAGAAAAGATCATCCAAAGATGGCCTCACCTGGGGATCCATCCCATATGTAGCCACTAAACCCATGCACTGTTGCTGATGTCAAGTAGTGCTTCCTGGCAGGAATCTGATATGGATGCCTCCTCAGAGATCTGCCAGCGCCATACTGATAAAGATGAGGATGCTTACAGCTAACCTTTGGACTGAACATGGAAATCCCAAAGAAGGAGCTAGAAAAAGGACTGAAGAAGTTGAAAGGGTCTGCAACACCATGGGAACCACAAAATTATCAACCAACCAAACCCACCCATCTTCCAGGGATTAAAACTCCAACCAATGAGTTGTTATGGAGAGACTCATGGCTCCAGGTGCATATGCAGCAGAGGATTTCATTCTCAGACATCAGTGAGAGGAGAGGACTTTGGTCCAGCAAAGGCTTGTTTGCCCAGTATAGGGGAAAGCTGAGGTTAGAGAGGGATGTTGGGAGTGGGAGCACTTTCATGACAGCAATGGGAGGGGGGAGGGGGATGCGATTGTCAGAAAGGGGACAACACCTCAATTGTAAATACAGAGAATATCCAATAAAAAAAGAAAGAAAGAAAGAAATAACTTCAAAGAAGATATACTCTAAAAAGCAGGCACTCAAACACTATTAATTCCATCAACCTCTCAAGGACTAATAAAACTTCTTAAAAATCTACACCCTAGAAGGCCTTGAGCTGCTCCAAATTCTTTTCCTCCCTGCCTTTGATGAATGAGCTCTAATCTTCTCTTTGGACAAGTCTTTCTTTCACTTGTTAAACTACTCCTTAAAGTATTCCTCTCTGCTCTGTTATTTACTCTGAGAAAAGAGGAATCAGGGGAAGACCTTAAATTAGTGCAAGATGCACAAACTACTTATGAAGAATCTTATGAAGAGTTATAGGGTGGAGTAAATAAATATTTAATGATGTTCAAGTAAAACTATACATATTAGCAAAGCAGAGAAAGATGGCAAGAACAAAAACTCCTTGGATACCATTATGAATGATTTCTTAACTGCTCAGGTTCATATACTTTATCATTGAAAAAAAATTGATAATCTTCTCAATACCTAATTCAGAACACCCTGGATGATATTCTAAGATTTTTTTCTAACTCCAGGTTTTATTCCCATCCGGGTTTACTTCCCCTACCTCCTCACCACTGCCCAGTGGCTCCACAAAGATATAAGGATGTCTCCACCCCTGAACCCCCAGACCTCGAAAGTTCCTAGCACCTCCAGTCTCTTGAGGGTTAGGTGCCTGGTCTCTGACTGAACCCAGATATGTGTTGAGGACCTCATATCAGCTGGTGTTTGCTGCCTGGTTGGTGATCCAGTGTCTGGGAGAACTCAGGGGTACAGGTCAAATTAAGACTGCTGGTCCTCCTACAGGGCCTTTCTCCTCCTCAGCTTCTTCCAGCTTTTCCCAAATCAACCACAGGGTCAGCAGCTTTTGCTCATTGGTTCGGTAAAGATATCTGCATCTGGCTGTTTCAGGTGTTTGTTGGGTCTTTCAGAAGGCCAGTCATGACAGGTTCCTTTTGGTGAGGGCTCCATAGCTTCAGTAAGAGTTTTAGGCCTTGGGGCCTCCCCGGTAGCTGGATCCCACTGTGGGCCTATCCCTGAACCTTCTTTTCCTTAGGATCTTCTCCATTTACATCCCTGCAGTTCTTTCAGACAGGAACAATTATGGGTCAGAATTTTGACCATGGTATAGGAACCCCATCCCACACTTGATGCCCTGTCTTTCTGCTGGAGCGGGCTATATAAGTTCCCCCTCCCCACTGTAAAATATTTTATGTAGGGTCCATCTCCCTTTGAGTTCCAAGAGTCTCTCAGCTCTCAGTCCCTGGTACATTCTGGAGTTACTCCCAACCTCCTACTCCCAAGGTTGCCAGTTTCCAAACCTTATGCTGGCCCTCAGGGCTTCAGTACTTTTACCCTACCCAATACCAAATCATCTTTCCCTCTACCCCTGTCCACTGCTACTCACAGGTGGTGACCTCCCTCCCTCCTTGTGGTTGTTTTCTTCTCCGTCCCAAGTGAGGCTGAGGCATCCTCACTTGGACCCTTCAGCATGATGACCTTTTTGAGATCTGTGGATTGTGTCCTGGGTATTCTTTACATTGCTCTAGCTAATATCCATGTACCGGTGAGTACAAACCATGCATGTTCTTTTCCGTCTGAGTTGCCTCACTCAGGATGGTATTTTCTAATTCCATCCATTTGCCTAGAAAACTCAGGATGTCCACTTTCTTAACAGCTGAGTAGTATTCCAATTTGTAAGTGAACCATATTTTCTCTGTGCATTCTTCTGTTGTGGATTACATGGGTTCTTTTAAACTTCCAGCTATTATAAATAACATTGCTATGAAGATAGTGGAACCCATGCCCCTGGGGCCTGGTAGGGTATTTGGGGGTGGGGGTTGATATATTCCCAAGTGTGTTATTGTTGGGTCTTCAGGTAGTTCTATTTCTAAATTTCTGAGTTACCTCTAAATTGATTTTAAGAGTGGTTCTACCAGTTTGCAATCCTACCAGCAATGGAGGAGTGGTCCTCTTTCTTTCCATCCTCACTAACATGTGTGCTCACCTGAGGTTTTGATTTTAGCCATTCTGATAGTGGAAGCTCCAGTTCTTTTTGATTTGCATTTCTTTAATTACTAAGGAATTTGACCATTTATTTTGGTGCTTCGCAGCCATTCGAGATTCATCTGTTTTAAATTCTTGATTTAGTTCTATACCCTATTTTTGATTGGGTTGTTTGGTTTTTAGTGGTTATATTTTTGGGTTCTTATTATATTTTGGATATTGGAACTCTATAGGATGTGGGGTTAGTTTTTGCCCAATCAGTAGGTTGCTAATATGTCTTATTGATTATGTCCTTTGCCTTACAGAAGTTTTCCAGCCAATTTTATATTCAGCTACTTTGATTAAGTTATTTATCAGCATTAGAAGTTCTGTGGTATATTTTTTGGGGTTGCTTACGTATACTATCAGCTGCAAACAGTGATACCTTTATTTCTTCTTTGCCAATTTGTATCGTCTTGATATGGTTTTTTGCTTGTTTTGTTGGTTTTTTTTATTTGTTGGGTTTTTTTTTTGTCCTATTGTTCTGGCTAGAACTTTGAGTAGTATATAGAATAGTTATGGGGAAAATGGGCATCCTTATATTATCTAAGATTTTAGTGGGATTGCTTCAAGTATCTCTCCATTTAATTGATATTGGCTGCTGTTTTGCAGTAAATTGCTTTTTTTTTTTTTTTTTTTTTTTTTATGTTTAGGAATGGGTCTTAAAAACCTGGGCTGGCATTTGTGCTCTCTTGGCGTTCGTACACTTGGCTCTTCTGTCTTTCATAGTCTCTGTTAAGAAATCTGGTAAAATTCTGGTAGTTCTACCTTTGTATGCTACTTGGCTCTTTTCGCTTGCATCTGATAATTTTCTTTCTTTTCTCTGTGCACTTAGTGTTTGGATTATTATGTGACAGAAATATTTTCTCTTCTGGTCCCATTTGTTTGGTGTTCTATAGGCTTCTTGTACATGTATAGCCTTGTCTTTCTTTAAGTTGTGGAAGTTTTCTTCTATGATTTTGTTGAAGTTTTTTTTTTTTTTTTTTTTTTTGGTCCTTTGAACTTGGAATCTTCACTCTTCTCTATTTGTATTATTCTTAGATTTTTGTGTTTTCATTATGTCCTGAATTTTCTACTTGGTTTGTATTAGAAGTTTTTTTGAGTTTTGAAATTTTCTTTAACAGTTGTGTCAATATCTACTATGGTATCTTCTTTACCTGAGATTCTCTCTTCTATCTCTTGTATTCTGTTGATGATGCTTACATCGATAACTCATAACCTTTCTTCTAGGTTTTCAATTTTCTGTTTGCCTCCATTTGTGTTTTCTTTATTGTTTCTACTTTCAGTTTTATGGCTTGGACTGATTTATTAAATTCCTTCACCTATTTGATGATGTTTTCCTCTTTCTCTTCAAGGGTTTTGTCTCCTAGTTAAAGGACTATATTATCTTCATGAGATAAGATTTTAGGTTAGCTTCCTGATTTTCAGGTGTGTTGGTGTATTCAGGATTTGCTGTGGTGGGAGAACTGCATTCTGATGATGGCCACTTATACTGGTTCCTGTTTCTTATGGTCTGGTGCTTGCCTCTCTTGCCGTCTGGATATCCCTGATGTTTGGTGGTCTGGGTAACTCTTGCTGGAGTCTGCCTCATGTGTTCCTAGGTTGTTTCTAGTTTGCTGGTAGGTATTCAGCCCGGTTTATAGCAGACATCCTTAGGGGCCTTCCAACCTGGAGAGATACAGTTCTTCAGAGGGGCAGAGAAGCTGCTGATCTGTTGCTCTGGCTGCAGTAGATCTCCTGGGAGGCCTTCAGACTGTTGTGTCGTTAGAGGAGCAGTGAAGCTGTAGTTCTTTGTGAAGCTGTTCTCCTATGGTTTCTGTTTCCCTGTGTGCAGTAGAACTCCAGGGAGGTTTTCTATATTTTGGGTCAGTTGCCCTGCATGCATTGAGACCCAGGAGGTCTTGAGACTGTTCTTGGTTGGCCAGTTGGCCTGTGTAGATAAGAACTCCTGGGATGCTTCTAAGCAGTGATGTCCTGAGTGCAATGGACCTCCTAGGATGTCTCTGGCTGTGGTATCCGAAGCCGTGAGTTCAGTAGATCTGCAATGCCTCAGGTTGTGGTACCAAATGCTCTGAGTACAGCTGATCTTCTGATATGCCTCAGGATATGGCTTGTTCCTGGGTGCAGACTAGATAGCTGTCTGTCCCAGAAGATAGGACTGGGCAGAAGGATAGTCCGATTTGGTGGTAGGTGTTTGGGAGATAGTGGGTCCCCAAGTCCCCAGTGGGAGCTATAGGACTTTGGGAAGGTTCTTACCAAATAAGATTCTATAAAATTAAAAACAAGAGCTTTTGCAGTGATTGTCTTAACACAGTATTTTGGATAGAGCAGAGAACTTATTTGTCTGTTTCTACAAGAATAAATGGCAAGAACATTGTCTTAGTAAGAGGAGCCCATGTACTGGCTGGTTTTGTGTGTCAAATAGACAAAAACTGGAGTTATCACAAAGAAAGGAGCCTCCCTTGAGGAAATGCCTCCATAAGATCCAGTTGTAAGGCATTTTCTCAATTAGTGATCAAGGGGGGAGGGCCCCTAGTGGATGTTACCATGTTTGAGCTAGTAGTATTGGATTCTATAAGAAACCAAACTGGGAAAGCCAAGAGAAGCAAGCCAATAAGTAACATCCCTTCATAGCCTCTACCTCAGCTCCTGCTTCCTGGCCAGCTTGAATTCCAGTCCTGACTTTCTTTGATGAACAGCAATGTGGAAGTGTAAGCTGAAAAAACACTTTTCTCCCCAACTTGATTCTTGGTCATGATGTTTAGTACAGGACTAGAAACTCTGATTAAGACAGCTCATATCAGGTCTGGAGAAGTTGCTCACTGGCTAAGAGTACTGACTCTCAGGGTACCTAATACCTGTTCCCATTCTCTACACAAAATCTCATACATTTCTTGAACTCCAGTTTCAGACATCCAAATCCTTCCTCTTTTTTTATTATCTTGGAAATTAGACACATGTTCAATACATACATGCATGTAGCCAAACATTCATATACAAAAGAAAATATATTATTTGTTTTCTTTTTCTGTGCTGGAGATGTAGACTATTCACTGATATATGAAAATGTTCATTATTTTATATGATTTTATTTTGTTATAGTGCTTCCCTTATTCTGGTGTTAGACTCAATAAACCATCATACTAAAATTCCCCAGTCTCCCTGGAATGTCATCAAAGTAAGGTAAAATTAACATAAGAAAAACTGAATCCTGAAGAAAACTTTTAAATTGGGATAACTTTTGGGGTTTTCAAAGGCTTCAGACCTGATATGATAGTAAAAGAATCTCTTACAGGTTTGATGAGAGTTCCAGATGAAGTGGCAAAGATGCTGACACAAGTGTCTGAACCCAGGAGATGTCTGAAAACTCTTCATCTCTAGTATCACTTCATTGTTTGAGCAGTCACAGAGCACCTGTCTGCTGTGTCAGATAGACTCATACTTAATTTCTTACATCTGCATCCTTATTAAAGGCTTTGACTGATACGCCAAATGTTGAGCTTTGTACACATTTCTCATTGTACAGTAAAAAAAAATAAGGGTACATTTCTTTCCTGATTATTTCACCACACCCCTTTCACTGACTTCTAATATTTGACCCCTTTCATATCTGATGTCTTCAGATGGAAACGCAGCCTCTTTCCTCCTTGATCTGATCATAGAAGAGCTTTCATTTTCCACAAGTCTTATCTGATGAATGGAGAAAACATGTCAATAGCTCTTATAGGCTTCTAGAGTTCTCATATGCCTCTTTGCCCTTTCACGTATTTAAAATAAGATTTCCCCTTGATACACATGTGCTTTCCAGTTTTCATGCCTTTCTGGTACTTTAGTTTAATATTATTTTATGAAGTGATGCTGAAGTCTTTTTATTCTGCAGTATAAATAAAATTGCAGTGCTTTATTGGTGTTGTCTTTTTGATGGTGAATTTGTTTCATGCATATTAGATTTCTGTAGTCACTTTCTTCTCGGGACCGTGATATTTCACTTCATACAAAACCTTTCATCTACTAAGTTGTTCATATGCTTTATAAAACGCACGTATATAGAGTTTAACTATGCTGATATCCAAACATTAAATGTCTTGCATTTTTACAACTTAAAGACTTGTGATTTGTTAAATTTTAAATAACTACTTTTTATTAATATTAATGACTTTTTTTGCATTTTCTTTTCTATGCTTTGAATCTCACAAGCCAGGCTAATAATGAGATCTCTAAACATTTTCATCTCTGATTTCTAATAGGCCTTGAATAAGTCAGTACAAATTTATGGTCCTTAATATTATTTTGTGTAATTATACATTATCAATATCTAAATACAGCCTTTTATATGTTAAAATTTTTTCATTATATATACAACCTATTTAAGAAAAATGAAATTTCCCCTTACATTACTTTTGAATACATAATGTTCTGTACGTGTGGTTTAAAATCTCATTTTTTGTTAAAAATAGAACTTTTGTTTACTGATGCACTACATCTCCATCAAATGCTCCCCTCCACACTCCTCCTATGTTCCCCCACTTTTTTTTTTATTCCCCCCAAACTACTTATCCCCCACTTTTACTTCAGGAAAGAACATTTCTTCAAGAGACAACAGGCAGACAAAACAAGATGCAATAAATGCAAAAGCTTCCATGACGAGTCTACACAAGGCAATCCAGTATGAGAAAAAGCATCTCAAGAGTAGTCAAGAGTCAGAGATAGAGACCGTCCATCTATTATGAGTCATACAACAACCCCAGCCTAACAGCCATAATGTATTTATAGAAGGCATTGTGCAAACAGATTTGAAGTCCATGCCTACATTTATAGTCTCTTTGAGCCTATAGAGTTCATCTCTACCCATAGATCTCTGAATATCCAGTTTCTACTATCTAGCCATCTAGGCAGTGTGGGTATGGTTTCTCTATTTTGTGGTAGCCTTCAAAATAAATCAGACATTCCATTGACCATTCTCCCAAGTTCTGTATCACAATTACTCCATCCTATCTTGCAGGCAGGAAAGGAGAGATTGTAGGTGGAGGCTTTGTTGGTTGGGCTGCTGTCTAGTTTTCTCTATAGCATGTAGAGTACCTTCTCCCACCAAAGAGTCTAGAACTTAGGGGTGAGGGACTCGAGTCTGCACCAGGTTTATTTTTCTAAGTTTAATTAGCTAGGTGGAAGTTGTCCTTACACAATTCAGGAAAACCTTCTGTCTTTGCAGCAGCCTGTGTTGCATAGAGATCTGCACAGGAACCCGTGGGCAAACAAATCAAACAAATGGCACTTAGTCCTACTACTGGCAAATTTGCTTCCCTAGAGAAGATGACCACTTCAGAATTTGTATCTCCCCCTTTGCTAAGAGTACTAACTAAAGTCATCCTCGCTGAGTTTAAATTTCTCCTTCAGGAGGTTCTACACTGCCCTCTTGTTGACCCTTAATTCTAGCTGTCTCTCTCTGCACTCTCTCCCTATCCCAGTCCCTCCCCTGCATGTGCCCTGCTTCAGCCCCCATCAGCCACCAGTTCATTTGTAGATTCTAGTCAATTTCTCCTTCCCAGGTAGATCTATAATTTTCCACAATAAGTCTCCTCTTTACCTATCCTCTCTGGGCTCTATATTTTAGCATGATCATTAATTACTTAGCAGATAATATCTACTTATACATGACTTTATAATGTCTTTATCTTTCTGTATCTGGGTAACCTAACACAGATTTTTGTTTCTAGTTGTATTCATTTGGCAACAAATTTCATGATATCACTTTTAACCCCTGATTAAAATTCCAGTACTCAAATGATCCACATTTATCTGTTTATCAGTTAAGAGATATCTAAATCTTTCCAGTGCCTGGTTATTACAATAAATCCAAAATGAACATAGATGAGCAAGTGCTCTTGTGGTAAGACAGAATATCCTTTGGTGATATACCCAAGAGTAGTATAGTTGGGTCTTGAAATAGATACATCAGGTTTTTGAGAAGCCACCATATTGATTTCTACAATGGCTGTACAGGTTTACACTCCCATGAACAATGAAGGAGTTTCCCCCTTGCACAACATCCTCATCACCATGAGATATAATTTAACTTATAGTTACAAAGTAGTTTGCTGTACATTTCCTGGATGTATAAGGATATTGAACATTACTTTAGTGTTCCTCATTCCTTTGAGATTCCTATGAATCTCTATGAATAATTCTCTGTTTAAGTCAGTACTCCATTTTAGTTGCCTTGTTTGTTTTTAACATTTAATTTCTTCAGTTCCTTGTATATTTTAAATATTAGACTTCTATCAGATGCAGAGTTGGTAAAAAATATTTTCCTGCTGTGTAGACTGCCTCTTTGTCCTATTGATGTCCTATTGATGTCCTTTGGCTTATTAAACTTTTCAGCTTTGACACTTCCCAATTATGCTTTGATATCAGTGTCTATATTATTAGTGTTCTTTTCAGAAAGTTGTCTCTTCTGCCAGTGTATTCAAGACACATTGAATTCCACCTTCTTTCTTCTCTCAAGTTCACTGTCTGGTTTTATATTGATGTCCTGGATCCACTTGGAATTTTGTTTGTGCCGGCTATAAATATAAATACATTTGCATTCTTCTGCATCCTAACATACAGTTTGACTAGTACTCTTTGTTGTAGACGTATTTGGATTTGTCCAGTGTGTATTCCTGGCTTCTCCATAAAAATATGAGTGTCCATAGGTGTATGCATTAACTAGGGCTTCCATTAAACAATTTACCTCGATCTATGCTAATATCCTTTATTTTGTTTTGTTTTTAAACATATGAACTTTGTAATAATACATAAAACCAGACATGGATTATCTTCAGCAGTTCTTGTAACATTCAAGATCTGTTTGGAAATCATGAGGGTTTTGTCCTTGTTTTCTATATAAAGCTGAGAATTGTCCTTTAAAAAAATCTTAAAAGAATTATGTTGGAATTTTGACAGATGTTGTGCTGAATCTGTAGTTTGTCATTGGTGTGAAAGCTTTTTTTAATTATGTAAATCCTGTCAATCTATTAGCATAGTAGCTTCTGATATCTTCTTCATTTTCTGTATTCAGAGACAAAGATTTTATCACACAAGTTACTCACTTTCTTGGTTAGAATACCCCAAGGTATTTCATATTATTTGCATATATCGTGAAGGGTATTGTTTTCTTCCTTAGTCCATTTATAATTTGTATAGAGGATTTTCTTCAGTTAATCCAGCTACCTTACTGAAAATATCTGTCATCTGTATAAGCTCTGACATGATCAGGATACATGGTTTTGAGACTCCCCCAGCTTCAGATCCCCTTCTGCTTGTTTCTGTGTTCAGCTTGAGGTCTAGTTCCACTATTGGGTTATTTCCTCAAACTCTTCATTCTGTAGTGCTCTTCCAGTGATCTTGGCCAATTCCTGATTTCACTAATCAAAAGCAGGAATGGAATGGAGAACAATAAACTTTGTAGATTGTTTCCTGCTTTACTGCCCCAGCTACTTGTCTGAAGTTGTGTGTGTGTGTGTGTGTGTGTGTGTGTGTGTGTGTGTGAGAGAGAGAGAGGGGGGGGGGAGGGAGAGAGAGAGAGAGAGAGAGAGAGAGAGAGAGAGAGAGAGAGAGAGAGAGAGAGAGAGAGAGAGAGGATCACTTTAGTTAGTGGATACATCCTCAGGATTTCTTCACTGTTTATCCAATTGTTTGGTATCTAGCAATGGTAGATGGAAGGGAACAGTAGGCACTAATAGATCCTCAATTTTAGTTATCTGCATCTTCATCTTTGATTCTCATGGTTTTTCTGTAGATTTCTCTGTTTCACACTCTATTTTGGGTTTTGGCAGTGAATACTTCCTCTCAGCCCTTCACTTCACTGCCTGGCAGGATTCAGAACCATGTGTACTGCTTCATCCCCTCTCTCTCTGCCCTCTGTTTATTACTTTGGTGTTGTCCTCCTGGAATCCGATAATTAAAAATAAACCAATAACAGCTCCTATGAAATGAAAACCCAGAAGAGGTAAATTGATACTCCAAATACAGTTATAGTTCTCTTGAAAAATATAATTTCCCTGGAATTGAGTTTGTTCTTAGCTGCATTTGATATTTTGTGAGAAAGCTAGCTTGTCTCCAGTTTTTGTGTTTTAATACTGTAGGAGCTGGTGTATGTGAGTGTGTGTCTGTGTGTATGTGTGTGTGTGTGTGTGTGTGTAATATGCATGCACATATACTTATGTCTACAAATATACTCACTATAAAATGAGCTCTTTGTATACTGACTTATCTGTTAATCATGTTGCTATCCTGAAAGCTGGAAATACTGTACAAGTTTAGCCATTGGTTTCTTCTGCTTTGAGTCCTACCATGGAAATATCACTTAGAAAGAAGTAAAGACATTAATTTGAAAAGTTCCTTCAAGTTTGAATCCATTCATTATTTTATCCTAACATATCTGTTCTTCGGTAGCAAGAGAAACCATACTTTGTTTGAATGCATAGTCTAAGGAATTCTAAAAAATATCACTGATGTTTAATCAGAATTGATTGTAAACTTTTGCTTGAGTTACTAACTTCTGTCTTCAAAATCTCATGTACTTCAGGGTTACAACCTGAATTAATCTGAGTTGATGTAAATTATTCTTTTCTCCTTGAGTTCAAGAAAAAAAAATATTATACATGTTCTACATGGTTCTATGTATTTCAGAGAGATGCATTAATAAGTTTTTAGGTGTTCTCAATTATATGAATACATATTATATAAATATATAATTATATATATAATTCTAATATTACATATGTATTAGAATTAAAGTATCACCCATTTTATATTAATCATATTTACTTATATTCACATATGTGTTCATTTGATTTTATGTTGCATTTCTTTGTCTTCATATGTTTGCACCTACATTTTATACTGTCCACATTATAGAACAGTTTTCAATGTTTATATTTCTTAATAGATAAATAGATACAATATGTTAGTAAAACAAATCATTTAACTGTTGAACTACTAACAAATCATTTAACTACTCAAACAAATAATAAAATTTTGTGATAATAGACTACTTTGACAGAGCTTACACAGGTGATTAGGATATTTAGAAATTTTCCTTTATCATTAACAATGAAAGCTTCATTTTTCAATACTAAAGAGTGAAATCTTCATGCCACCACTGAGGAGTATAATAAGTTTGTTCATACTGCTGTTTTTTAGAGAACCCAAAAATCAGGAATAAGGAACCATCCCTGCCCTGTGGTAGCTTGTGCTGTATGCTTGTTTGTGAACTTTGACAAAGATAGAAGAGAGGGCACAGTGCTGTGCATTTTGTTGTTGAGTCAGTGTGACTGGAGGGTAGGTTGCTGCAATAGCAGATAATGAATCTCCCATCCCAACTGATAAAAGAGGAAAGAAAATAATGTCAGCATTGACATCCCCTGAAGGCTTTTTTTTCTTTCAAGTATGAAAGATATTTTAGGTTTACACTTTATAGTATCTTGCTTTTCATTTCATTTCATTTCCAGCTATTTCTGAAACTCCAGGATTATTCTGAAGGAAATTCAGAATGTCAAAATGGCTTTGTGACTCCTAGAAACATCTCCCTTTTAGTGATCTATAGTTTAGTGGTTAGAATTTATTTGCCAGTTTCACAGGGTGTTTGCTTAACATGTCCTATTCTGTTGTATAAATGGAGATATGGCTGGGGAAAAGAAGCTGGGAAAGCTAGGTTAGACTTAAGTCATATTTATGTCTCTGTGTTGTTCTTACTCCCTTTGAAGATGAGCTTATATCTGATTTCTTCTTCTTCTCCTTCTTCTTCTTCTTCTTCTTCTTCTTCTTCTTCTTCTTCTTCTTCTTCTTCTTCTTCTTCTTCTTCTTCTTCTTCTTCTTCTTCTTCTTCTTCTTCTTCTTCTTCTGCTTCTTTTTCTTCATCATCGTTTTAAATTATTTTATTTGTTTACATCCCAAATGTTTCTACCATCTCCCAGTCACCCTTCACAGAGTTATTCCCCTCACCCACTCTGCCTCTGAAAGAGTGCCTCTGCCCAGTCTTATCCCCTCACTGAGGCATCAAGTCTCTATAGGATTAGGGGCATCCTCTTCCACTGAAGCCATGCAATGCAGTCCACTGCTACATATGTGCCAAGGACTTCAGAACAGTTCATGTTCGTTCTTTGGTTGGAGGATTAATCTCTGAAATATCGCAAGAGGAGGTTGGTTGATACCCTTGGCCTTTCTTTGTAGTGGCCATTCCCTTCCATCCCTTTAATCCTTCGCCCAATTCTTCCATAAGGGTCCCCAACCTCAGTCTAATGGTTGGTTGTATGTATCTGCATCTGTCTTAGTCAGCAGCTGGGAGAGCATCTCATAGGACAGTCATGCCAAGCAGCCATTTGTAAAAACATTATATAGCATCAGAAATAGTGACAGGGTTTGGTACCTGCACAGGAGATGGATCCTAAGCTAGGCTAGTCACTGGTGTAACATTCCTTCATTCTCTGTTTCATTTTTATCCTTGCATTTCTTTCAGAGAATATCAATTTTGGATTGAAAATATTGAAGGGGGATTGATGTGTCCATCCCTCCACTGGAGACCCTGTCTGACTGCTAGTGGTTGTTTCTTCAGGTTCTTTATTCCCACTCTTGAGAATTTTGGCTATGCTCACCCATATTGTGTCCTGGTAGCCTCCCCCACATCAGATCTCTGGTAACTTTTAAAGTTTGCCTCCATCTTCACCCCTGACAGCTGCATATTTCTATTTATTCTTCTGTCCCTCTGAGAGTCTCTCCTGTCTTTCCCCATAAATGATCCTGTGCCCCCTTTCCCTGTGATCCTCCCCTCTCATAAACAGATTTTCCCCTCCCTTTATATCTCATGATTATTTTCTTTCCCCTTCTAAAAGGAATTGAAGCATTGCCATTTGAGTTTTTATTTTAGTTTAACTGCTTAGTGTCTGTGGGTTTTATCATCAGTATTATGTACTTATTGTCTAATATTCACTTATCATTGAGTACATACCATATTGGCTAATATCCTTTTATCAGTGAGTACATACCATGCATGTCCTTTTGGTTCTGGGTTACCTTACTCAATATGACATATTTTTTAGTTCCATCTATTGTCCTACAAAATTCATGATGACCTTGTTTTTAATTCCAGAATCATATTTTATTGTGTAAATGAAGCATCTTCTGAATCCATTCTTCAGAATTGGGAAATCCAGATTGCTTCCATTTTCTCGCTATTATAAATAAGCTTGCTAGAACCACAATGGAACATGTGTCCTTGTGATATTGTGGAGTACCTTTTGGCCAGGAGCAATATAGGTGGGTCTTCCAGTAGAACTCTTTCCAGTTTTCTGAGTGACTGTGAAATTTATTTTCAGAGAGGTTTTACCAGTTTGCAATCCTCTAACTATGGAGGAATATTCTTTTTCTTTATATCCTTGCCAACATATGCTTTCTATTGAGTTTTAATTTTAGCCATTCTGAGTGGTAATAAATAGAACCTCTCAAAACTAAAAATGTTTCTGTAAAGCAAAGAACACTGTCAATAGGACAAAAGTACAACCTACAGACTGAAGAAATATTTTCACCAACCCTATACCCAACATAGTGCTAATATCCAACATATATAAAGAAGTCAAGAAGTTGTACTGCAAAAAACCAAATAACCCAACTAAAAATCATGGTACAGGGCTGAATAGTGGAATAGCAACCCCATTGCTCACTTGATGCCCTGAGGCAGGCTCTATAATTTTCCTCTCTCCAATTTAGAGCACTTCATGTAGAGTCCTTCCTTTTGTGTCCTGACACTCTCTGACCTCTCATGTCTCTGGTACCTTCTATAGTATCCTCCCAACCTCCAACTTCCTGGGATGCCTGTTTCCATTCTTTCTGCTAGAACTCAGGGCTTCAGTCCTTTTCCCTTACTCAATAACATATCTTGTTCCCCTCCTCCAAGTCCCTTTTCCTTTCCAGGTCTTCACACCCCCACCCTGCTTTGTGGTTGCTTTCTTCTTCCTCCCAAATGGGAATAAGGCATGCTTACTTGTACCCTTCAGCTTATTGACCTTTTATTGAGTATTGTGGACTTTCTCTGGGGTATTCTGTACTTTTTTGGTTTAGCAAATATGCACTTAGTAGTGAGTTCATTTTATGCATGTTTTTTTGGGTCTGAGTTACTTTACTGGGGTGATATTCTCTAGTTCCTCCCATTTTCTCACAAAACCCAGGATGTCATTCTTCTTAATAACTGAGTGGTATTTCATTGTGTAAATCAACCACATTTTCTAGTTGTAGGACATTGGGTTGTTTCTAGCTTCTGGCTATCACAAACAAGGCCTCTGTGAATACAATGGCATGGTGGCACATCTTTTGGATATATCCTGGGAGTGTTATTGCTGGTTATTTAGGCAGAACTATTTCCAGTTTACTGAGGAATCTCCAAATTGTTTTCCAGAGTGGTTCTACAAGTTTGTCATCCCACCAGCAATAGAGGACTGTTCATTTTTCTCCACATCCTCACCAACATGTGTTCTCAGCTGATGTTTTAATCTTATCCATTCTGATTGGTGTAAGGTAAGAATATTAGTGTCATTTAATTTGCATTTCTCTGAACACTAAGCACTTTGAACATTTCTTTGGGTACTACTCAGCCATTTGATAATTCACTGTTGTAAATTTCAGGCTTAGTTCTATATCCCATTTTTTGATTGGTTTGTTTGGTTTCTTGGTGGGTGGTTCTTGAGTTTTTTTTTTTTTTTTTTTTTTTTTTGTTTTGGATATTAGCACTCTATGGGACGTGGGTATACGGAAGATTTGTTTTTCCAATAATTGATTTAAATTTCTACTATGATTCTCAAGTGTATATCTTTCATTTATTATTATCATGTTTGTGTGTTTTAGTGAGAGACAAATGTAGACAGAGACAGAGACAGAAAGAGAGAGGGAGAGAGATAAAATTGATCATCTGAGTCCAGTTAGTATTGCTCATATGGATCTGTGTTGAGGGCTGGCCTTGTGGGATTGAATAACTTTTCAGGTATTTATAAGCCATATAGGAAAGAAATATCTTTCAGGAACAGAAATCCTCATTCTTCTAGAGTTCAAGGCTGGATTTAAGCATCATATGAACCAATTATTTGATTTTATCTGAACAGTAGTTAAGCATTCTTAAACAGGTTTCATTTTCTTAGATGTTATATGACCAGATGAATGGTATGTGAATAAGGACTCCTCTAAGGATACAATGCAGTCATATGTATCAAAGGGCATTGACTACAAAGTTAAGTAATGAAGTTGCAAGTAGGTAAACCATATTGTTACAGTCCTCTAGAAAATGTCAACTCTGTTACCACCCAGAAAGTGATGGGAACTTTTTCACCATGTTTTTTTTATCTTTATATATGTTTACTCTGTTGATGAGTTGTGAATTAATATACTGTCTAAGGCATCTAAAGCAATATTTTGACCTCAAGCATGGTTCTGCTTTGCTTTTTGTGTTTTTAACACAAACCAGCAGCACTGCCAGAGGTCTCAGAATAAAAGGTTTTTTCCACCTGAAACCTAATCAATCCTCATGACTCAACATGAGATGGCCAAAGAAAAATCAGCTTCCATCAGCATCTCCTTGGTCACTTCTTATGGCATGGCATGTATATGGAGTGATAAAAAAAAGGGCATTGTGTTTGCACAAAATGGAATTTTAGTCTATGGGATGACATAGAAGATTAGAACCGATTTGTTTATAACAGAGATGCTGTCACACACAGTGGGCATGTGATTGTCTATGTAACAAACTGCATTGTGGGCAAAGATTGTCTCCATAGGCATGTGTGAGATCAAATCCTTATGTCTATCCTTCCTAAAACCCAAGTTTCAGATAGAGAGACCATCAAGCAGAAAATCTAAAGTTCTTGATGTGTTGATGGAAAAGAGAGTGTGTGTAGGACCACAAGGATACACAGTAAAGGACATTCTAAATAGAACTCGATTCAGTCAGGAAACAAGGCAAACAATTGACCCACAGAATCTCATGAAATGCAAAAGCCTCTGAACATCAAAGAAAACAATCAAGTAAGGAGCAGCCTAATGAATAGAAGAAAATTTTGTCCAGCTACATATCTGAGAAGGGTTAATGCCTAGAATACACAAAGAACTCAATGTCAGAAAGCCTAAAGAATTAAATATCCCAACCAAAATCAATATAGAATCCTCAAAAAAAAAAAATGAAGGCTAATAGATGTTTTTAAAGGAGTTCAACATCATTACTAATCACAAAAAATGCAACTTAAAAATACTTTAATATTTCATCTTATCACAGTGAGAATAACATCCTCAAAAATATACCAGCCAAAGCAAAAGCATAAACTATACTGCCCTCCTCACATACACACACTACACATATGTAACTGATGTGCAACTTGGCTTTCAGGTTGGTTTCCCAACTGATGGCTCTGGGGCTGTGCTTGAGTCTCTTGCTGGCCTGTGAATCCTGTTCTATGGGCTTCCTTATTTGGTATCAGATTAAGGGGATGGGTTCAGTCTTGCATCTGATGCCAGGTGATGGTTAGAGGGTGACACCAAGAACAGGTTCACTTTCTCAGAGGAGAAGTGGATAGTGGAAATTGGGGAAAAATCTGTGTGAGGAGTAATGGGAAGAGAGGGAAGTCTGATACTTGAATACAAAGCAAGCAAATAAATGATAATATTCACACATCTTCCCTTGGGCTTCCTTACTACCCTGTTTCTTTGTGTTTGTGGATTATAGAATGGTTATCTTGCACTTTATGTCTAATGTCCAATCACAAGTGAGTACATATCAACTGTGTCTTTCTGGTTCTGTATTTCCTCACTCAAGATTATATTCTCAGTTTCTATCCATTTGCCTATAAATTTCATGATGTCTTTGTTTTTAATAGCTGAATGGTATTTCACATGTAGATGTAACATGTTTGCTTTACTAGTGACAGCACATATAGTTTGTTTCCAGTTTCTGGTTATTATGGATAAGGTTGTTATAAAGAAGTTGAGCATGTCCCTACTGTATAGTGGGCTATCTTTTGGGTATATTTCCAGAAGTGATATGGCTCAGTCTTGTAGTGGACTATTCCCAATTTTCTGAGAAATCTCTAAGGTGGTTGGGCAAGTTTTCCCTCACACCAGCAATGGAGAAGTCTTTCTCTTGCTCCACATCATCATATGCTTGTTCTGGCACCTGAGGTTTTGATCATAGCCATTCTGAAAGCTGTAAGATGAAATATTAAAGTATTTTTGATTTTCATTTTCCTGATAACTAAGGACATTGAACACTTCTTTAAGTGTTTCTCATCCATTCTAGATTCCTCTGTTGCCAATGCTCTGTTTTGCTCTGTACCCCATATTTCAAATGGGTTACTTGGTTTGTTGATGTCTAATTTTTTTAGTTCTCTATATATTTTGAATATTATTCTTCAGTCAGATGAAGAGCTGGAGAAAATCTGTGACCATCCTGTCGGTTGACATTTTGCCCTATTAATGACATATTTAGTCTTACAGAAGCTTTTTATGTTCACGAGAACCCATTTATTAATTGTTGATCTTACTGCCTATGGTATTGGCATTCTGTACAGAAGTTTGTCTCCTGTGCCAATAAATTCAAGACAGTTCGCCAGTTTCTCTTCTATTAGATTTTATGAGCTTGCCTTTATGTTAATTTTCTAATCCAGTTGGACATGAGTTTTGTGCAAGGGGATAAATATGAATCTATTTGCATTCTTCTACATGCAGATATCATGTGGCAAATATCTTTTAGATAATGGTTGTTAAAATTTATCCCCAATTTTGTCTGGACAGACAGCTCAGCAGTAAGAGCACTGGCTGCTCTTCCAGAGGTCCTAAGTTCAATTCCCAGCAACTACATAGTGGTTCACAACCATCTATAATGGAATCTGTAGATGATGTCTTCAATATGTATTTTTTTCCTCTCTTGGTATCCAATATGCCATTACCACTGTTTTATTGTTATGTTCCTTTAACTTAATAGCATTAGGTTTTCCCCTAATCCTGTGCCCTAACTTGTCTCAGATTCTTAGTCACTTAAACAGTCTTATGTATTTGTTTCATCTTGTGGAGTGGACCTTAAAGCCAGTTTAGAAGGGACGATTGGTTGTCCTCATAACATTCATGCCACTGTTGCACCAATACCAACCGGCAGGCATTTTAATTACTATGACTCCTGGTAATTTAGCAATAGGAAACAGAGTGGTATTTTCTAACAAGTGACAAGTAACATTGGCGATTGTCCCTAATGCTTGTTAGGGAGTTCTATAGGACACCTTGGCCAAGTACTTAAAGCAATATTACCTGATCCTGGTAATAGGGGTTTTATTTGATTGCATATGATAGTGTATTGTCTACCGCATTATATGTAGTGCTTCCATTTAAATTATTCTATACATGTATATACTTAAATAAGCTTCTAAAGTAGGACATTTCAACATTACTTTAAGGGCTGTGGTTTTAGAAATCTAATATTAACTTTTCACTCTCCCATCCCTCTTCCATTTCAATCCTCCTGTTCTAATTTCCCTATTAGCTGTTTATAATATTATATCATTTTTCTTTGTGTTGGAAGATGGCTTCCACCCCCATGGTCACTTATCAGCTTTATAACCTCCATGAGTATTTGGAACAAAGTAAACCTATCTGAAGTTTAAAAGTGAACATGTCTGTAGAAGAGAAAATACTGGTTAACCTTTGAGGTCTTGGTTATTTCACTCGGGATGATTATTTCTGGATCCCTCCATTTACCTGGAAGTTTTATAATTCCACATTTCTTAACAGCTCAATAATATTTCGCTGTTTAAATGTATCCCATTTTCATTGTCAGCTTGTTGGTGAGTATCTAGATTGTTTCCAATTTCTAGGTAGTTTCTATGGAAGATCAATGAACATGAAAGAGCAATTACCTCTGTGGTAAGGTGTACAGCCCTTTCAGTAAATGTTTAAAAGTGTCATAGATGTATCATGTGGAAAATCTATCCTAAGATTTGTGAAAAAAATAAAAAGAAACTCCACTCCGATTAATTTTGTACTCAGACCAGCACTGAACATGAGTTCTCATTTTTCTGCATCTTAATCAGCATCTGCTGTCATTTCTTTTATTTGTCATGACCCCACTGATTGGAGTAAATTGAAATATCGAAGCAATTTAAATTCTGTTTCCCAATGGCTAATGATGCTGAACATTGCTAAGTGTTTCTAGCATTTTGTGTCTCACCTTCTGAGAACTCTTTGTTAAGTTCGACACCACAGATTTAATTGAACTACTTACTTTATGTTTAGGGGTTAAATAGTTCTTGTACATTCTATATGCTAAACCCTCTGTCAGATCTATAATTGGTAAAGAACTTTTCCCATTGTATAGGCTGATTCTTTTTTTTTTTTTAATGAGGGTGTCTTTTGCTGTGCCAAAGCATGTTAGTTTTATGGGGTGTCATACATTAATTATTGACTTAAAGTCTACACTATAGGTTATACATTATAGGGGTCTATGTAAAAATATCTTTCTGTGGTAATAACTTCAGGTATATTACCTCCTGTCTCTTCCAGCAGATTCATGGTATCAGGTCTTATACCAAGATCCTTAATTTGTTCTGAATTGATTTTGGGGAAATGGAATAACTGGTCTAGTTTCATTCTTCTATGTGTAGATTTCCAATTTGACCAACATCATTTTTTGAATGGATGTTTATCTAATCTGTACTTTTGGCGTTTGGTTTTTTTATTTTGGGGGGAGGGTGTTTTTTTTTTTTTTGTACAATGTTAAGTATTTATGAATGTGAGAAATTGTGTGACAGCATCTTCAATTATGCCCTGTTGATCATCATGAAGATGTTTTGGCAATATGATGCTATGATGCTGTCTTTATTGCAGTACCCATGTCTTGCCTGAAACTCTGTGTAAACCAGACTTGTCTTGAACTTATAGATACCTGCCTTTGCTTCCAGATTCCTGAGTTTAAAGGCATGCACAGCTATACGCCGCATGGCTTCCTGGTGTTTTTGTTTCCAGCATCATATCAATTTAGTTAGTATTTAGCAGTTCTAACCCATTATTAATTTTTTCATGTCACACTTACACCAAATGTATGGTATTCAGATTTCTGATTTTGTTCTCCTATACTGATTTCATTCACATACTCATTGTGTTGTTTAACTATAAGTGTAATTTTTTTCAAATATATATAAATTACTCCAGATCATTAGATTAGTATATTTAAAAAATAAATTGGGTCTGACTTTCCATTAACATTTCATCTGGAGTCAGTTTACTTTTCAATTTTTTTTTCTCTTTTTGTCTCTGTTTCTGAATAAATTTTATTTTTCAGTTCTCTGTATGCGTATGAGTGGAGGAGCTGGAGGCATTGAATTTTCCTGAAGTTGGAGTTACAGAGAGGCCAAAGCATATATTATAGTTTCTGAAAAACAAATTCTGGTCCTCTAAAAGAGTTGCACCTACTCTGAACAGCTCAGATGGTCTTTATTCGTTCTTCCCCTAAACTAATCTTTTTTTTTTTCTCTAGAGTGGAGGTATTTATATTGTTCATTAGATTACTAAGTCTTAGTAGTTTTAAGCTGTCATTTCTCTGCTAAGTGTTTGGTCTTTTGCACCAGAGCCTCTACCCACTGTCTTCTGATGATCAGATGTTGTCCTAGGTCAGCGGGGGCCCTCTGCCTGTGCTTACAACTTATTTGGGTGTTTTTGAATTTCCTAAACCTGTGTGCTGCTGTCTTAGTTAGGGTTTTATTGCTGTGAGCAGACACCATGACCAGTGCAAGTTTTATACAGGGCAACATATAATTGGGACAGACTTACAGGTTCAGAGGTGCAGTCCAGCACCATCTAAGCGGACCATGGCAGCATCCAGACAGTCATGGTGCAGGAGGAGCTGAGAGTTCTACACCTTCATCGAAAGGAAGACAGGAACAGACTGAGCATACTTAAGCAGCTAGGAGGAGTGTCTCCAAGCTCACCCCCAAAGTAACACACTTCCAACAAGGCCATACCTTCTAATAATGTCCCTCCCTGGGCCAAGCATAAGCATACCATCACAGTGATATTCTATTAATGCTTTAGTTTCCTTGCTGGATACAAAACTTCTACAATGAGTGATACAATTCCAAGCTTGCCCATGGAACTAACCTTGTGTTTGACACCGTTCACTTTCCTGAATCCACACATTTCTTCAGACTGTGAGAGCTGTGCATGTTCTGTGTCCCTACAGGTTTTCAACCTCACCAACTTCATATATTCTTTTGGGGTTTTGTTTTGTTTCGTTCTGCTAATATGTTCTTTTCACTTCACGTGTCTGGGGATTTTGCTTATGTGTCTATCTCTATGCTCCTTATATGTAGTGCCCATAAAGGCCAGGTGAGGGTGCCACATTTCATCCTCTGCTGAGAGTTACTGATGGGTGTGAGACACAATGTTTGTGCCCAGAAATGAGCCCAGGTCCTCTGAGAGAATAACTCTTAACTACTGAGTCATTTACTTGGCCACAGTCTTCATAAATATTAATATCTTGCTATTACCTCATGCTCTTTTATGCTAGAAAATATAGTTTATAACTTGCAAAAATTGTAAATATAATAATTATTTAGGGCTTTTGTGTACGGGTATGAGGTTTGTGTTTGCTTTTTCCACACAACACTAACTTTTGATGATGCTTTCTTACCATACTTTTAGAAGCACATCAGATGCCCTGCCTGGCTGGTCAGCAGTGATGAGTCCAGTATATCAGAACTGAATCCTCTGAGAATGCTTTGTCAGTGTCTATTCTTGTTTTGACCAATAGTACCTTCTTTTGTACACTTACCCCATTAAGACTGAGCCACATCATAACATCTGTTTTATTCACAACTAACATAGTTAGCTATGTTTCCATTTGGCAACATTTTTTATTCAACCTACAGTCTCCGGTTACTTTGCTTGTCTTGTGCTATTAAATCCCAGAATCAAAGTTGTCCTGTTGCTTAATATTTGGCTCTGAGTGGAATGCCGTCTTCCGTGCTCATGACCATGGAGGGAACACATCCTCATTTCTTTTGCCCTTTCTGGAAATGCTTTACTCATCTGGAGATGTAGCTAAGTGGCACACTACTTCGTACCTTCTATGTGTAAGATCCCGGGTTTAAGATGCAGACAAAAAGAAAAATTACACTTATCTTGCTCTACTATAATTGGTTTTCTCACTAGCATCTCCTTGTTGTTGCTCTGAGCTGTCAATTCCCAAAAATCCATGTTTAAGGCACATCATTATCTGTATACAACATTTCTACCACTTTAATTTTACTTACTGGGAGATTAATGGATACATGTATTTCCTATCATTTGGTCTTCTCAGGAGAGTGTAACTTCTTCTGTTATAATGTTTTTTGTCTCTCTGCTACAAGTTCTATCGTCTGGGTTATAAAAGGAGGTTGAGTTAGAGATAAGTGCATTTAAAATCTTAAAAAGTAATTTAAGTGAAAGCACACTTGCTAGATTAGGTTATTACCAACATTTATATTTTATACAAAACATTCTCCTTCCCTTTGGACAATTTGTTAACACAAAGAGTAAAACCAACCACTTTGCATAATACCATGTGGACACTGTGGACTCAGCAATTCATACAGGAAACTTTCTTGCCCTTCCTTATTTCATTTTTAAAAAGATGTACAGCAAAACCTTTTTTCTCTACTTTTGCTATTTTTTATCAGAATTACTTCATTCCTTGCTTCTTTTTTTTTTTTTTTTTTTTTTGCCCCAAACTGTCCCATATACCTTTCCCTATTCACTTTCAAATTCTTAGTCCCTGTTTTAAATTATTGGTATATGTCTATTTGTGTGTGAATGTACATGTACCTGTATATATGTATGTATGTTTGTTTGTTTATATGTATGTAAATTATGCCTAGTACTGGAAACCTTGCAAATGCCCAGCCAGACCTAGTGAAATTAATGATTTTGGAGAAGAACCTATAACTCTCTAGAATTTTGACCCTATCTTTTCAATAATATTTCACACAAAAAATTCAATTAAAATTTCCAGACTATAATTTTGTACTATATTTGGATCAATGGTCAAGTGAGACTGGCTCCAATCTAAGCAGAGGCAAGACATTTGTTGTACTGATTCAAACTGAGGAACTGATTGTTTGTTGACCATGACTTACTATCTGGAAGAGGGGAGGAAGATATTTTACTAACAAATAACCAAAAGCCATAACAGTTTGAAATGTAATAAACAAACAACAAGCAAAAAAGAGCCAAGAAGATTTCTAGTTTATAGATCATATACACAGCCACAAAAGTGTAGTCGGCATGCTGTGCTTTATATTTGTGTGCACATATACATACACATATGTAACATGAAAGAATAAATAAGGGCAAGTATTAACTTGAAAGTCAGGAATGGTTGGAGTTAAGCTACTTGTGAGAAACTAGGGAGAGAGAAGAAAGGAAGGAAGTGATGTAACTCTGTTTGAATCAACATATATTTTTAGAAGAATTTCTTCTGAAGTAAGACATCTAGAGCTAAAATGAAGTAAAAAATAAACTCTTTCAAGAATATATGAAGTGAGGGTCTTCTCTAAAGAAAGAAATTCAAACAGAACAGACAGTCCCCAGGCTGAAGGAGGACAGACTCCAAGAAAAGTCTCATCAAAGGAACCATTATTGCAATGAGAACTCTATATTTAAGATTCCCTTGGCACAAAGAGAAAGAAGCTGCTGAGAGATCTGGTCTTTGCTATTAGAAGCGTTGCAATGTGGGGCAATTTGAGTTCTGTCATACAGCAGGCTTTCTTAAAAATAAAGTGGAAAAGAAAATTCATAGGACCTAATAAATTACTAAAAAACATGATGTACCCTAAAGTATTTTATGTTTATGGACATCTACATATAGATGCACATACATACACACATATATATATATATATATACATACATATGTAGATATGTATATGTTACACACATGTGTGTATATGTATATATATGTTACATGCATGTATATATGTAACACACATATATGTATATGCAAGATTTATAAATACAGCAAATGAAGCAGTTCACAACATTTCAAAATTCAATGTCAAATGAGCTACTTACTCAACTCAGTGAAGAAACATAAGCTTTAGTCACATCCAATCCATATGAATGTTTATGAATTATTGAGGCAGATAATCAGAACAACGATTTTAAAAGGTAAGCAGAAACATTCCCGGCCTTCAGCAGTTAACTAGGAGCAGAACATTACTTGGAAAGAGCCAGCAATCCTGTTGGAAGAGGGAAACAGGAGAAAAGGGGCTCCCTGGGCAGGGCTTCCCACACTGGGCCTTGGGGTTTGGCTGGAGGAAAGGAAAGAATGGTAATGGTTCTGTTTACACACACTCACTCTCAGGGGCTATTTTCTCTCTGAGTAGCTAATAATCCATTTAAAATCAATATCTTTCTAGAGAATTGCAATGAATTTTTCTCTCTGACACATTTCAAGATCCCTGGGAAACTACAGTAGGTATAGCAGAGACAGGGGTTGTCATGAAGAAAGACCACTCAGTGGTAAGTGGTAAGACTTACCACTTACAGTGGTAAGACTGAGCAGTTCCAAACACCCAGAACTGGAATTCAGCCCATTTGTTACCTGCTCCACCTCCCACAGTAGACCACCACTGCCCACCTTGAATACTGCAAACCTTCAAAACCTGGTACTTAGTGCACGATTAACTTGATAACCTTTATTTGCCCTTGTTGAAGAAAGATCGCTTTTCTCTGGCTAACATTTGCTTTATGCACTGCTGATAACATGTCACTTTGAAACTGAAGTGCATATGAAACTATTTCGAACACAGTGTTTGACAACCTATGGTTAACTGCCCATATTATCCCCATAGTAATTAAGATTTAATGCTTAACTTATACAGAGAACCGACTTAATGCCTACACTGAAAATGTGTGTGGGCCCTTGAGACAAAGTCTAATTGGCTCCTCTTTTTTGAAGTCAGTTCCATAGATGGTGTTTACAACTAGCTGCTTTCCCATGAGAGACATTGAAACCATAGCAAAACATATTTGGGTGCATTACATTGTAAGGGTCTGTGATTCACAAAGAATGATACCCCAGACTCAAATGATATGCAAAGAGAAATTATTCTGCAGAGACCATGCGTGCAGGCATTTACCATACATTAGGATGGAAGACTAAAGTGTGGATTTGCAAGGTCAATTTAAAACCTGTTATGGTAGGAATAGGTGAATTTTATCCCCCCCCCCCACCTTTGGCTCTGTGTCCAGGAGTATGGATGTCTTTCTGATTTGTTAAGGCTCTGGGTGGTTTTGAGAACTTTTGCTGATTAGCTTGACTTGCTAATTATCATGGCTCAAGTTAGGTTGTAGGGCAGCTTCTACAACTCCTGTTTGACTGCCCTTGAGGTTACCCTAGGCTAGGTAATGGAACAGCGTCCTGTTTGTCTGCTCATGACAGTTAGATTTTTCTTGCAACTAATGTGTTTTGGACATTTCCAAGTCTGGAAAACAACGACTTAGAAACTTAGACCTAGTCTCACAAACTCCCAGTTTGTAGCCTGTTGAGGCGTTAGCAGGGTTTTGGCTCACTCAGTCCTCTCATGATCCCAGAGGACATGGTATTTGATAGGTCTGGAGCCAGAGGTCTATGACTATGACTTAGCTTGGTAAGACTAGTGTAACCTAGAAGAATTGTACTTAGTACAGGACAAGATCCCAAAAGGCTACACAGTCCTTTCCTTGGTGCATTATATCCTACCAATTTTCCTGGGCAGCTCCCTTCCTGTCTCTGATTTCTATTCTGATTGAGTCACGTTCATCTAAAGTTAGGAGGTCATTTCATTTCCCATCTGTTCTTCTTTTCTGCTTACTCAGCTTTCTTCTGCATCACATGGCACTCCTGCTAATCTGAACTGCCTCCTATAACAAAACGACATGTTTGATGTGTACAGGGCTGTGAGATTCAGAATAGGTAGTTCTTTCCATGATTGTCTAAAGTTTAAACAATGTACTTTACAGGTTCAAGTGTAGTCTGTCCTCATTAGGAGCTTTTCTTTCCCCGGAATAATTTTTGACATCTACTCCGTGTGTGGTTTGGTAGTGGCAGGAAGTCTCAGCGTCAATTCCATGATCCCCTTCATGCTGCTCTGGAAGGTGCAGTGCAGTGATGAGAGAAAAGGAGATAGAGAAGCATTCACTCACAGGACACCAGGCACCTCAGGGTTACCCGTCTCTCTCCTCCCACACTCCCCTGAAGCCTTTTCATATACCAGACATTTTGAAGTTTTGTTTTCAAGGAGAACTATTTAACAGATAGAAGAAATAGCTGTCCTCTCGTGGGTGACAGTGCTCCGTATAATCAGTTACAACCTTTTGGATTCCTGGTACTCAGAGCTACTTAAAAAGCATAGTTCAGGACTTCCATCAAAACACCCACCATGACATCGTACATAACAAATGGTATGTATAGGGAACACAATACTTAATTCAAGGTTTCTTTTCAGCCATACATCATAATTATAAAAGAGAAAGCCAATAGATAACAATACAATTTTATGTTTGCAAACTCTCACCACATTAACAGTTAGAAAGGCTGTATTTATTTTCAAATTAAAGTCATAAATGCCCACAGAGAAAGTGCACAGCCTTCCTTAAAACCAGAGAAATACTGCCTTCACCAAGATTACTTTTCAGATTCATGTTACCATTAATATCAAGGCTTTGGATTTTTCTATCAGTTCATAATGGGATGTATTCTATATTTATATTTAATAATTGGTCATGCAGTTTTCAGTTTTGAATTTATTATGCAACATCCAACAAGATTACCAGTATTAAATAGCAATCAACTTTTAATAAGAATTACAAATGTTATCTCCAAGCTTGAGATGAGAAAAGTAATCACTGCAATCAATCAGGTAGTTTAATCAATTTTGAAACTAGAATTAACCATGCATCATGTCAGGAGAAAAAAAAAGCACCCTTAAATAACATGATAAAGTCAATTCCAGGGAATATGCATAAGTTTTTTAGTTTCTGGATTATTATGTTGAGTTTTGCTTGGGCTACGGGGTTTGTCCTTAAAGATTATTACTATCTTGCAGAGGGATTACAGCAGCCAATCTATCTTCTTCATCTTAATCTATCCATTGTATCAATAATACCACATTCACCTGGTTCCTGCATTGGAATATTGCATGTAATTACATAACAAAAATAAATATTTCATTAAAGTACAGAGTGCTGTAAGTAGAAAAGTTCTAAATTGCTCACTTACCTTACAGTTGCATTACAGAATTTTTCTTTCTATTTTAGTTTTATGGCGAGTTTCTTTCAGGCAATGTCTCCTTATATCAAGGTGAATGATTCAGTTTGCAGGGCTTACACAGGAAGAAAGTCTCTATGGCAAGAGTGGGTTGATAAAGCTGGCAAAAGAGCAAGAATAAATTTACATACCTTAAGGAATTTAAAGACCATTAAGGAGACAGCTTCTTGACCACAGTGAAAAGCAAGTTGGTAAGAACATTGGCAGAGAGCAAATTGCATGCAACTGGCAAAGAGTTTGCTCCGGGACATATTTCACATAGGTGAGAATTTATTATATTTTTTGTTGTATTTGTTCATTTTGTTTTATGTTTTAATTATTATTGTTTACACTCCATATTTTCTTCCCCTTACAGTCCACCTTCCGACTGTTCCACATCTTATACATTCTTCCTGAGACCCTGTCTCTATGAGAAGGTCCCCACGCCATCCGCCCCGGACCTCCAAACTCTTTGGGGCCTCCAGTCTAGTGGGGGTTAGGAGCATCTTCTCTTACTGAACACAGACCAGGCACTCCTCTGCTCTATATGTGTTAGGGGTCCAATATCAGCTGAAGTATGTTGCCTGGTTGGTGATCCAGTGTTTGAGAGAACTTGCAGGTACAGGTTAATTACGACTGGTGGTCCTCCTACATGGTGACCCTCCTCCTGAGTGTCTATCAATGTTTCCCTAATTCAAAAACAGGGTCAGCATCTTCTGTCCAATGGTTGGGTGGAAATATCTGCATCTGACTCTTTCAGCTGCTTGTTGAGTCTTTCAGAGGGCAGCATGATAGGTCCCTTTTTTGTTAGGGCTTAATAGACTCTGTAAGAGTGAGAGGCCTTCAGGCCTCCCCTTGAGCTGGATCCCATTTTAACCTGTCACTGGACCTTCTTTCCCTCAGGCTCCTCTTCATTTCCATCCCTGCTGTTCTCTCAGACAGGAACAATTACGTGTCAGAGTTTTGATTGTGGGATAGCAACGCTATCCCTCACTTGATGCCCTGTCTTTCTGCTGGAGGTGGGCTCTACAAGTTCCCTCTCCCCACTGTAGGACATTTCATCTAAGGTCCCTCACATTGAGTCCTGAGAGTCTCTCACCTCCCAGGTCTCTGGTACATTCTGGAGGGTCCTCACAACCTCTTACATCCCAAGGTTTTATATTTCCATTTTTCCCCATCCAATACCAGATCATGTTCCCCTTCTTCCTTCCTGCCCTGTCACTTTTCCTTCCCAGGTTCCTTCCTTCCTCCCTTCTTGTGGTTGCTTTTTTTTTTTCTCCATCACAAGTGGGAATGGGGTATTTTGACTTGGGCCCTTCACCTTGTTGACCTTTTTAGGTTCTGTGGTCTGTATCATGGGAATTCTGTACATTTATTTATTTATTTATTTATTTATTTATTTATTTATTTGACTAATATCTACTTATTAATGAGTACATACCATGCATGTCTTTTGGGTCTGAGTTACCTCACTCAGGATGATATATTCTATTTCAATCTATTTGGCTGCAAAACTAGGGATGTCTTTATTCTTAATAACTGAATAATATTTTTTTCATATGAAGGAATTTTCTATACCCATTCTTCTGTCATGGGACATCTGGGTTATTTTCAGCCTTGTTTATCACAAAGAAGGCCTCTATGAGCATAGTGGAGCATGTGCCCCTGTGGCATGGTGGGGCATATTTATATTCCCAAGTGTGGTATTGCTCTGTTTTCAATATATTTCCAATTTTCTGAAGTCTCCAATTGATTTGCAAAGTGGTTGTAACAGTTTGCAATCCTGCCAGGTATATAGGAGTGCTCCTCTTTATCCACATCCTCTCCAACATGTGCTGTCACCGGAGGGTTTGATCTTAGCCATTTGAGTTATTATTTTTCTAGCAATACTTTAAAATCTAAATCATATTAAATTGTTATAAATTTCTGCATATTCAATTTACAAATGTGTGTACAAGTTTATGTATATGTTTATTATTATTATTATTATTATTATTATTATTATTATTATTATACATAATAAATGGACTTACTATTACAAATATCCTTACATTTATTTAATTTTTTTTATCTTTAATGGTTTTTTTTTTTTTTTTTACAGTCCAGTCTTCTTTCCTCTCCCAGTATCTGCCCTCTGACTTTTCCACATCCCATACCTTCTCCCCACTCTGTACCCAAGAGGGTGCCCAGCTTCTCAACAGCCCACACTACCCTACCAGACCTACCCAATCCTGAGACCTCAAGCCTCTTTAGAGTGTAGCACATCTTCTCTGGCTGAGTCAAGACCCTGCAGTGCTCTGCTGTATATGTGTTAGGGGCACACATCAGCCGGTTTGTGCTGCCTGGTTGGTGACTGTGAGATGGTCATCCCATCCCTCCATCGGAGGCCCAGTCTTTCTACTGGAGGTGGACTCTTCATGTCCCCCCTTCCACTATAGAGCACTTCATCTAAGACCTTTGAGTCCTGAGAGTCTCTCACATCCCAGGTCTCTGGTACTTTACTTTCTAGAGTCACCTCTCACCTCCTACCTGTTAGCTTGCCTGTTTCTCTTCTTTCTACAGGCTCCCAGGACTTTAGTCCTGTTTCCCTTCTCCCACCAATACATGATCATGTTCCCATTTTCTGCTCTGTGTCCCCTCTTCCACCCAGGTCCCTACTTCCCTCCCACCCCTACCCATGCTGTTGATTGAGGCATTGTCACTTGGGCCCTTCAGCTCCTTAACCTTCTTAAGTTCTGAGGATTCCATCCTGAGTATTCTGCAAAGATCATGAAATTGGAGAATTAGAAGTTTTAAAGAACTTCTGCAAATTAACCACATTTACTAGCAGCCAAATGTGTTATTTTATAGCCAAAACTGGTCATTCAATCCTGAAATCATCTCTGTGCTTAACTGCTTGCCTGAGACAAACTTGAGTGGAAGGATCAAGATTTTCCATTTCACATGGCCTTGCAATTGAATCTCAGTCCCATATGAAACATCCCGAGATGTCATTTATTGTTTTCAAATAAGTAAACCAGCATTTAACTATGTAATTAACATTTTGCATTAGCATGCTTATCACCCATATAAAATGCAAAGACATTTGATTTGCTTTGACATCAATGTTGCTATCTCAATCTGTTTATCAAATATGCCTTGCAAAAGGTTTCAGAATTTTATGGAAAATGAGTTTTAAATAGAAGACTAAGCACACTTGACAGCAAGTCCAGTGTTATCTATTAAGTGTGCACACACTTGACATGAAAGCACTTGAAGAAACAGTGATCACTCTTGCATGACATGAAGATACTTTTTCAAATAGCATCTGCATTCATTACTAGAAAGACTCCTTGAATCAATGAAGTATGTACAGTTAAAATCCTCCAAAAATTCTTTTAATATTACTTAGAAATGTTTTCTAATATTATTGTTTATATGCTGAACCCTTCTACAGTGTTATCAGTACTTGAAGTAGCAAAGGGACCCATAAAGAAATGTTGAGGCTGAAGCACTGAGAAAGAGGGGCAAGAGGAATAACAATTGTAGTGCCAACCTCAGAGGGCACCTTGACATCATCTGATTCTGATTCTGAGTATTTACAGACATACATGGATAAGGTAGACTACTTGTCAGAGAAGTCAAGATCTACACCTAAAACTTAAACCTCAATTCCATGCATTGATTTCTATAGACACCATTTTCACTGCTCTTAGAAATAAGCCAGGTTATTGAGAGTTGGAATATCATGTCCTTGAGTATCTATGTTTAATCCAGAATAAGCCTAGCTCTTCTGATTATTTTACAGAAGCAGAAATGCTCAGAACATTTATCTTTTACTCAGTCTTCTAGAAGTCATTCATCAGCTATGCTCTTGAATTGGTGGTTCAATTCTGTTTTTGTTAAGAAAAAAAATAGCAAGTAAAACTTACTACTTAATATTTACCATTCCTTCCCTTATGCCCATTTGTATCACTTCTCCAACTTAATATTTTTCTTCTTGTTATCATGCAGAAGTTCTGTAATCTTAAATAGAATATTATTTCCCAGTATATACAGCATATTACATACCTATATGCATGTATATACATCACTCTGTGTGTCTGTGTGTAATATAAATTGTTCTTTTTTTTCAGAACAAAAGACAGGCAGAGATTGAATTGCTGACGATCTGGAGTTTTTCCATTAAGCTCATAAATACATTCATTATTTGTAGTACTCTGTAATTTAGCAACAACTGCCATGTTTTACCATGAATTACTTCTTTCAAATCTGTCTTATATTTTATTAAACAGCAATATTCATTCTTAGTTTTGCTTCTAATATTCTCTCATAAGAAACCTTTGCTATTTGAATTCCTCAGGGCATTCAGGATGCCCAGGCTCTAAATGTCTTTAATCTGTCTCTACTCAGATAATAGTACACATAATCTGTTATACAGCATTTCTTTTCCCCCACTTTCTTATAGATGCATTTTTCAGTGTCTAAATCAAATCTTCCCTCTCACTCTTATTTCTGTAGTTGGGTGGACAATGGACTATCAACCTCCAGATGTCCTGAATATTAGAGGTTGTAAGAAAGGCATTCTGAATGCTCATGTGAGTCCTTTCTCCAGAGTCCTGACAAGATTTCAAGTCCCAGACATTGGCATAATAATTATAAGCTTAAAGCATCAGAAAGTCTCAATATAAAGCCAGCATTACTGGAAACTCTGGCTTGCAATCTTTTCTCTCTAAATCACAATCTAACTCAGACAGAAAAGCTTTCGTACTCTGATCTAGCAAGAGTATTTTAAGGACATTTCTTTTAACTTCTTTTATTTCTCTTCAGGGGAGACAAGTCTATCTTACTGTTGAAGTAAATATTAAAAAATATAAAGTTTTATCTCTTTATTGGCCCTGAGGTCTCACTCCTCAGGTCTGATTTTAGTATGGATCTATGCCCACCTCTGCCACCCAGTCTGGCACAGCCCCACAGCCCAACTTTGTCTGTGCAACTCCCTTCCCTTGGCAGTTTTCCACTGTCTGTCCTGGGGTGTGTTTTACCCCAAAAGTCAACACAAACACAACTGTACAGCCAGATAGCTTTTTATACAGGTTTATGTATTCAATTCTCAATCCACAAACCCTCTGCACAACAAGATTACATCAAATAGACAAAGATACAAACTGCCCTTCTGTATGAGATATTAGATCTATAAAATCCTTAAATGGTCATAGCTATTTAATGCCAATTAATCCAACCTGGATCTCACTAATCATTGTGGACCTCCATGTTGTGACCTCCACCCTCATCCTCTGACCTCTCAGACCTCTCTTCTCTTCACCTCTCTCAAACCACCCAGTCCCTGGCTTTCCTTTATTTTACTAACTAAAATGGGAAGGTTCAGATGAAGTCACCTTTGAGTATGTTGCTGGGCTTCCCTTCTTGGGAAATTGGAATTAACATTAAGGTAGGAACAGCTTCAGGACAACTCTCTCTCTCTCTCTCTCTCTCTCTCTCTCTCTCTCTCTCTCACTCTCTCTCTCTCTCTCTCTCTCTCACATTCACACACACAACATCTTTTTCATTTTTATTTTTATTTTTTGTTAGTGAATGTCTGGTCATGTAATGCCTGTGTTTAAAACATGTTAGTTACAACATACACTAAATTTATACTGAGAGCCAAACCCCTTACACATTGTCTAAAACATTCAGTTAATCTGCTTCTGATTAATTCCCCATTCACACCCCTGGCTGTACCTGTGTCTCCTTACCATGTTTCACTGCCATTCTTCAGCCTCGGTTGCTAATGTGATGGCCCTGCAGCTCTCTGCCCATCTACCTACAAAAGATTAAGGTGCTCCGATATACATTGTAGTCTCTATCTCTGGTTGTCAACTTGATTGTATCTGGAATGAACAACAATCCAGAATTCGGAGGCTCACTTTTCATCCTGATCTTGAGGCATAAAGACTATGGATCTTAGGACACTAAGGCAAGGAAATCTCTGAGCTCAAGGTCATCTGGGACAAAGTAATTCCCAGATCCAGGTATGGTGGTACACGCCTTTAATCTGGAATATGCCTTCTGTTGGAGACCTGTATAAGGACATTGAAAGAAGGAAGGCTCTGACTCTTCACCTGCTTGCCTTGTGGGACTGAGCATCTGCTAGATCCTTGGACTTCCTTCCATTCACAGCTGCTGCTGACCATTGTTGGGGAGTTGGACAACAGACTTCACCTTCTGCTGTGTAGCTCTCAAACTATTGGAAGAAGAAAATTATTATGAAACCTGAGAAGGCCTCAAGAGCAAGATGGGAATATCTCCATACTTTAACAAATTCCACTCTTAATGTGCTGCTGAATTTGGGAAATGTCACTTGGATACCTCCTGGGCATCTTGAATTAAGCTGCTCTGGACCAGACCTGCCATCCTTCCTTCAACTTGCTTCTTGGTCATGATGTTTGTGCAGGAATAGAAACCCTGACTATGGCGTTTGTCTTTTATATTATCCTGCATACTCAACTATACCCATGCAATCAATCCTATGAATCGTGAGTACTTAGAAGACTCTAAGCACAAGATGCCAAGCAATTTCAAGCTATTTCTCCTAAACTACAAAACAGTGCATTAAAGTTTGTGTTACCTCTGCTCTCTCTTTTAGGATGAGTTCAGTTAGGTACAAAGAGGTTAGATACCTTATCTATGATTATATGCTGAGCAAATGTAGAAATCAACTTTGATTTTCAATTATCTGACATAACAACACACTCTTACAACCAGAAGAAAGGTAGGCAGGTCTTCAGTTGCCAGTCTTGGGGTGAAAGGAGAGACCTTGAGGAAAGAAGAGAGATAAGGTGAAGAGACAAGAGAACAGCATGAGGTAGGTGAATCATGAAAACATGGCCAGGAAGGCTTGCCAATTGTAGTAAGAGCATCAGGCCCAGGTAAGTTACTACTTAGGGTTATTGACAAGGAAATAGGCAAAATAGCTTAGAGGCTTGATATGTCTAAGCTCTATTAAGGTTTATTTGTAGCAGAAACAGTGGGGCTGCCTCTGTGTAAACACTGGGGCTATGCAAAGAAAGAAGCTTCTCCTGCAGGAGGACCTAATTGAAGACTACCTATGACACCAGTATTCCTGACCTAGCTGAGGACTGTGTGAGAGGACAAGAATTGCTGGTACAAACAGTGCTAGCCAATCAGGAACTGCTATTTAGAAGAGATGCTTTCTTAGGACCAATGGGGGCATGGATGAAGCTTGCAGCAGAGGTCAGAGGAGCTGGCTGCAGCATTCTCACCTCCTCCCAGAGTCCACTTTGTTGACTCTGTACCAACTCACTCCCAAGCTTAACCCCCAATGACCACAGGGCAGGTCTTGTGTTATTTATTCGGGAACAAACGATCCAATGTGAAGAAGAAAGCCCTGATTAAATATTTGCCTTAACATTTCTTTTAAACTGAACATTATGTTAAAAAAAGAAAGTGGACATGTTTACTGGGCATAATTTTATGAGTTTGGAAATGAACCTACATTCTCGAAACTTTCACTAGAGTAAAAATAATAAGGCTTCTCTCAGCCACAGACATCTCTCCTGATCCTGCATGATTTTGCTTTTGATCTCTGTCTTATTTTTCCTAAAATCATTGTACATTGACCTCCTTAGCCCACTGTCATTGCACCACACAGGATGGTGAACTTAGTCAATGCACTTCTCTTTACATCTTCCTCATGTGACTGGAACATCCCTTCACCTGATCAGGGACCCCTTTCTCTACCACTCACAGGGTGCAGTGCACATTTTGCCCTTGCTTCTCTGGGTCTGATTTTCTGAGATCATATGGTCCTTGTTACCTTCTGTCTGGAAAGTTTTTTCATGGCTGTTCAGATGCACCCATGCTGAGATGCATGGGAGACAACCCTTTTTTCTTAAAGACTGTTGGTCACTTTAGTCAAATATCACCTTTTCCCTCAAGATTCCATAAGTGAGCAGTAAGGCTGCAATTAACAGGGCTCTGCAATTACTCAAATAGTGATTTCAAATGTTTTGACTTTTTTATCCAAAACAGGCCCACTGGATTGAATGGTAGTTTTGCCTTAATTGTTTGTGGACTTTCCACACCATTTTTCCTGGTGAGAAATATTTTATACCCATGCCCACACTGTAACTTGCTTTATTCTTCTGTCCATGTTGGAGAAACCTATTGGCTTTTTTTTTCAGAGTTTGCAGTCATCCTAGCCTCTAGGTGGTAACACTCCACTATAGCTTCAATTCTTATTGGAAAACAGTGCTAGTGAAGGCTTTTACAGTTCCCTGTGAGCCATTGGGAAGTCTTCCTTAGAATAATTTAAATTTGTTGATTTTTGTACATTTTTTAAAGAGGCTAAATTGTTTTTATATTTTTGTTTTTCATTTTTATATCAATTCTAAAGAGTCCTTTATTTATTTTAGGAATTAATCTTTTATGTGCATCATTTTAAATAATTCTTTTACCCAATACCTTATCTGTTTATTCTTTTGCTTCCTTGGCTATACAAATATTTTTGGCTTTAAATTATTACATCTATCTATTTTTGCTTTGTTACCTATTTTGGGGGAATTGTATCCAAGGAGTCATTGCTAAAATTAATGAATTTTACCTTGGAATTTGTTATAAATCTTGCAGGTTTTCCATACAAGTTCATATTAAATAGTAATATCAAAACGAAAGACATTAAAACAACTATAACTCATCAATATTTAATAAAATTATTCTTTATATTATCACCGAGTCATGGAATACAGTGTATACAGGACATTAATATCAGACAAAACTCTATATAAACATATGTGAACTTTTAGCCTTTACTTCAATGTTTACCATAAATCATTCAGAATACATAGTTGCCATTTTTCTCTTACAAATCTGTTCTAGCTTCAACATACAATAAGTACTTTGGCAATAGTAGGTTCTCTGTTGGGCAGCTATGATTATCTTGTAGATTAAATGTAAAAAAAAGGCGTATGGACATGACTTTATGTGTTCCTCTGTCAACTAAGCAACATCTAGTCACTTACTATGGGCAGGGTAGTGCACTGTATCTTTGTGGCTCTGCTTCCTTTAAGGCAATAATACTGAGATAGGCACCATTACAAAAAGTCTACATTCTGAGAGTAGATATAGAAATCCTTAGACTGACCAAGTTAGGTTTTTAACAAAGCCTACAGCCCAACACTGAGAGCCTCAGATTCAGAACTCTCATGGTCCTGCCTGAAAAGCCCATACCAGTCAAGAGAGAAGCACACCTGTGGAGGTGTGAATTTGGGGACATTAGTACACAGATGGGAAGAGACAGTGACAGTATAGGGAATTCATAAACACCCGAGAGGAGATATAACACAGAGAAAATTATTCAGCTAAAAAAAACTCAATTTCCCAACAGGCTTAAAAATAGACCAAAACTCACCTGATGTTTTGTTTTTTGTGTTTTTTTTAAATATGTGTTGTGTAGAGTTGCTGTAAGTATATATTATATGTCTGTATGACATTTCTGGATTAACTAAGACCAGGGGTTCTTTCTTGCCTTCTATGTTCTATCATATAACTACTGATTTACATCCTGGCTACATAACTTACAGACATTATGTTCTGCCCTACCTTATATGTAAACAAAATGAGAAAATATGAGTTTCGGAATATTCTCCACTAGTTTCAAATAATGACAATATTTAAAGAGTAATAGTGAGATAAGAATCCTTCATACTAAAAAACTGCATCTCATGTTTTTATTAAACTATAGCTGGAAAAATACATACTAACTTGTTATTATATGAAGTTCTGGAACATAGAGTCCTAAGTATTTGGTTAATGTATTTCTTTTGAAACAAGGAGGTTATGTATTTTCTTCCTTTGCTGCACCTGCATTCATATAAGAAACTGTATTTTGATGACTGAATCTGCCATTGTTTCCTTCTTCCACAAATTTAGACACAGAAGGCTGATGAGTAAGAATTAATGAGGCATTTTAAAGTAACATTACACATTGTATGGAATAGTTTGAAATTCAAGATGTTCATAAAAGCACACATGTATAGAGCTCTTGTTGTGATTCAACTGAAATTAAAAAGTTGCTGTAATACACTAAGAATTGTGCCCTAAGAGTAGTTTTGTTCCATTGACTGAATTTTCTATGCATCAAGTGATAAGCTCTAGGGGGTTTGTTTTAGGGAGGCTTTATGTACTCTTTCTTGAGAGATGAACATCATCATCGATGCCATATGAGCTCTTATTTCTTAGGATGTGTCTGCCATCCCAAATATTGCTTAGATCGGTGAATTTACACATTCAAGGGACTGTGCTTTTGCCATGATCAATACCTACACCTTTCATATCACCACTGTCAAAAATGAATACAAATCACTGAAGATGTCCGACTGATTAAACATTATGCTTCTTTAGAGTCATGAAATACAATATAGCTTCTAATGGTTAGATATTTCTAATATATTATCATTAAAAATGGGAATAATTGCAGGAGTAGGAGGAAATGAAGAATCACAGAAGAGCATCATGAACTGCTGAATCTACTAAGTGAGGTTTCTAAGGGCTCAGAAAGACTGAAGCTAAAAACCCAGGACCTGCACAGGTCTACACTAGGTCCTCTACATATATAATGGATGCTAGCTTGGTATCTTTGTGGTACTCTTAAGAGTGGAAATGGGTGTGTTTCTGACTATACTGCCTGGTCTTTGGACTCATTTCTTTCTATCGGGTTACCTTATCCAGCCTCAATAGGAGAGTTTTGCATTGTCTTCTTTTAACATGTGTAATCCTGCTTGACAGTGCTCTATTGGTAGCCTACACTGGTCTGAGGGAAAAATGAGGAGGAAGGGATCTGGGGAATCTTTGGGGTTCAGGGATCTGTGAAGAGAGAAGGAGGGGAGACTGTTTTTAAAATATATTGCATAAATACAGAATCTATTTTAATAACAACAACAACAATAATAATAATACTATCATCTAAACACTCTCCAGGACACACACACACACACACACACACACACACATATTTCTTGTGACAATATGTTGGTTGCCCATGTGGCTACACTTTAAACATGATGTGTCTTTAACAAAACAATGCTGTTTTTTTCCCGAAAAATATATTTTTTTTTACCTGGGAGCTTGTTCCCAGTTTCCCAGAAGGGCATTGTAAATAAATAGTTTATACTTCTTCCAGGGAGAGATATCCCTGTTGTTATAATTTTATCATTAAGACTATGCACCTAGTATCTAATTAATTTGAAGAAAGTTTTAGACAGCACTTTTTAAGCAACATTTTTCATAGGCAGGACGATTAAACACCGTAATGCTGTTCTTAACTCGCTCAGAACATAAGAAAAACAACCACTGACTTTGATTTATAAGGATTTGCTTTCAGGACAAGAACTTCACCGAAGAATATGGTTTTCAAACTCATTTCTAATTCTTATTTAGTAGGATGAATGGGATTACACCCAAAACTCACCAGTAGCAAATTACTCTCCAGTTAGGCTTCTGAAAAAAAAATCTGAATATACACTTATGACATTTTATAAATATAATTAAGACAAGTATAAATGGTAAAAAGATTCACATACTACAGCAAAAAAACACAGAATATTTCTTTAAATATAAATAATAAACAATATGCCAGGCATTTCCTGCTGTAATACTAGCATCCTTCCCTTGAGATTATATCTGTTACTAGTTTAGCCTACTTTATTCATTTCTATAGCTTTCTGGCAAACAGTTATTTAGTGTTGCATTTGTTTTCATTAATAAGAACCTTGTCAGTAAGCAGTGCTTACTGACAAGAACCTGATATGGTTGCCTCCTCAGAGGTTCTGCCAGGGTCATACACCTACATAGGAAAATGCTTTCAGCTAATCATCAGACTGAACACAGGGACCCCAATGAAAGAGCTAGAGAAAGTACTGACGGAGCTGAACGGGTTTGCAACCCCATGGGAAGAACAAAATTACCAACTAACTAAACCTACCACAGCTCCCAGGGACTAAAACACCAACCAATGTGTTCCCATGGGGAGACGCATGTCCTGAGGTACATATGCAGCAAAGGATAACATTCTCTGGCTTTAATGGGAAGAGAGGCCTTTGGTTAGTGAAGGCTTGTTTTTCCAGTGTAGGGGAACACCAAGGTGCTGATGTGGGAGGGGGTGGTTGGGAGAGGGAGCACCTTCATGGAGGCAATGGGAGGGGGATGGGGGATGGGATTGTGGGAAAGGGATAACATCTGAAATGTAAGTGCAGAGAATTTCCAGTAAAAAATAGGGGGGGGGGGTGGAATAAGAGCCTTGTCTGCTTACACCAGGACTAACTAGACATTCAGTATAAACTATAACGAATGTTCTGAAAAATATATTAATTAATATTTATAATTTTTACTCCTTCTTGGATCATGTGCTTTGTTGCTACAGAGTGTCCAGTGGTTATTTTCTTAGGGATATATTCACTGGGAAGGATTAGCTTAGACCCTGTAAGTACTGGGGAGATGAGCACTGTTTGGTCCACTTGCAATGACTGTAACTGTCTCTGTGCTGAAACCATCTCAGTGGTCCTTGAAAGCAATTTGTACATCTCTTGTCCTCTTTATTCTAATCACAATGTAGAAAAGCATTCTCGGACTTCACATGTGGCTGGCTACAGACAAAAGCGCCTTTTATCATGGGGTTAAAAGGTAGAATTCTAAGCAGAAGCCGCAGTGGTGCTGAATATATTTTCGTAAAGGATTGTATTGTAAACATAAGCATGTTGGGACCCAAATAGAATATTAAGAAGAAGATTGCTTGTGCTGGTTTTAAAACAAAATATTAAGATGGCGAGCATCATACTGTACAACATGAAAGACAATGTTTTAACACTTTGATGTGTCTTCTTGTTTTTTATGCTCATTTAATGATACCTAATAAATTGTTTAATATCAAAATGCTCTGTCTTCTTAAACTCCTTCATAATTCTTCCCTAGCCCAAGGCCAAAGCAATTAACCTTGATTCAGTTATTAGACCATAATCTGTATGTGTTTTCAGAATGGGAGAGTATGGAACTAGGTGGGATGACATTACGTCCCTGAATTTTCTTTTGAACATACCTTCCTTCATTTTATAATTAGTGTACTTCTTCTTAGTTGTCACATCACACTTAAGGAAACAGAGCTATAGCTAACATGCTGGTTGTTCTGGCCCTGATGGATCAAACAATTAATAATGTTTTCTTATTAACCCTTTAAGTATTCAAGATGTCAAAAAAAGAAGTTACTGCAATTTTCAACTACTGAACCTATCTCTTATGTTGTTGCTTTCATGGTTCAGACTTTGTTACTAGAACATGGGTCATATATGAAGGCAGTAGGGCAAAGCAGATAAAGAGTACAGTTGTTCATTGTCTATGTAATGACTGTCTCCATCTAGTTTTGAATACTCCCTTGCCTACAGAGGGTTTGTAGGCTTTTTTCTTCATGTTCAATGCCTCTTATAATCTTGTGGTTGACAAAATTCTGGATTAACTACTCCTTGGAACACAATAAAGAACAACCATCTGTTTCCCCCAGTTAATGCATCAATAATAGACCTGACCGATTCCACCAGTGTCCAATCTTAAGAATCAATGAGTAGACTGGTCTTAGCAATCAGAACAGAAAAGTAGGTAACTGCCAAACAGATGAATTACCACAAACTATGCCATCAAGGATGGTGGATTCAAAGAAAGTGCACATGGAAGCACATTTTCAGTTACCATTTGATTTTTTTCTCTTTTAATTTACATTACAGATGTTATCCCCTTTCCAGGTTTCCAGGTTTCCCCTCTGCAAACACCCAAACCTATTCCCCTGCTTCTATGAGGGTGCTCACACACATACACAGACACACACACACACAGACACACACAGACACACACACACACACACACACACACACATGCCCACTCCCACCTCACCACCCTAGCATTCTTCTACACTGGGTCATTATACATTCATAGGGCAAATGGCCTCACTTCCTTTTGATGCCATATAAGGTAATCCAGTACTACATATGCAGCTGGAGCCATGGGTCCCTTCATGTGTACTCTTTGATTGGTGGTTTAGACCCTTGGATCTCCAGAATGTCTGGTTGGTAGTTACTGCTGTTCTTTATGTGGGGTTGCAAACTCTTTCAGCCCCTTCAGTCCTTTCCCTGACTCTTCCTTTGGGGTCACTGTGCTCAGTCCAATGATTGGCTCCTAGAATCTGCATCAGTATTTGTCAGGCTGTGGCAGAGCCTCTCAGAAGACAGCTACATCAGGCTCCTATCAGCATGCACTTCTTGGCATCTGCAATAGTGTCTGGGTTTGATTCTGTATCTGGGATGGATCCCGAGGTGTAGCAATCTCTGGATGGCCTGTCCTTTAGTTTCTAACTCTAACAAAGCAAGGGAAAGATCTGTATGACAATTTCAAATCTCTGTAGAAAAAAATCAAAGATTTCAGAAGATGGAAAGATCTCTCATGCTCATGAATGGGCAGGAGTAATAGAGTAAAAATGGCTATCTTGCTGAAATTGATCTACAAATTCAATGTAATCTACATCAAAATTTTAACTTATTTCTTCATAGAGTTAGAAAGGGCAATTTGCAAATTAATCTGGAATGATCAAAAATCAAGTATAGCAAAACTATGCTAAACAATAAAAGAGCTTCTGGGGGAATCACCATTCCTGACCTCAAGCTGTATTGGTACAGACATAGGCAGGTAGATCAATGGAATAGAACTGAAGAAACCAGTTCAGCTCTACTGCCATTTTAGTAGCGTAGAATTTCTTGAGGTCACCACAACATGCTGAATATTATCCCGAGGCCCACCAATTTGCATCGATATCCTTTTTCCAGGTGTTAGTTATTTTTCCATCACTGTGACAACAACTCTTAGGTAATCATCTATAAACACTTTGCCTTGGCTCGCAACTGCGAATGTTCAGTTCGTAGTCTGAAGGTCTCCATGTTTTAGGGTCAATGGCAAACCAGTTTATCACGTTTAGTAATGCAGGCAAAGTACAATCCTCGTCTCAGAGGGAAAAGTCACAAGGATGTGCCTACAATGCCTCCAACCAAGCCCAGACTTTTGATCTTCATACCAGTTTCACTCTATTAACTGCTGAAAACTAATCTAGACAGACAGTGTAGGCAATGAGCTGAAACCCTCCAGTTCCCATCTATAGTGCTCACTCGGCTGTTGTTCACGTTCTTGACTCATCACTTAATGGGTGTCTTTGTTTCCACATTCTTCATAAGATTTTATTTATCCATCCTATGAAGAATAGTTTGCCCACACACAACACTCTCTTCTCAATCCTAGGATCACCTCTGTCCTTCCTCCCATTCATTGTTTCCAAACCAATATGTAACATTGTGCCTTTTTGCAAACCTTTGCTTGGTGCCTGTCTTCCTGATTGAGACACAAACTCTCCTGTGTCACAGACTTTGCGAATGTTTGTATCAGCATGCTGAGTACTTACAGCATGTCTGGCATATGGCGGATTAAAAAAAATCTGTTACAAGGATGAATATTTAGAACCGTATGTTCAAAATGATAGTTAGCTCCTCCAAAGCTTAGGTTCTCATTTACAAAATTGGTATCTTCATGGCAATACTCACTCCACTGAGATTTACTGAAAGTCTAATAACCTAATGAATATGAAAGTCCTCTGAAAATTGCAAAGGAAATTTTATTTCTCTGAAAAAAATACACTTTTTGATGCAACATATTTTAAATATTCGAGATTTCTTATTTTCTCTTATTTTAATATCCTTCACTCTTGGTATTAAAATATGAAACCTAATGCAATTTTATTAGTTATAGAACATGAAGCAGATCTATAATAATCCATACATAATCTCATGGAATTCTGACCTTGCACCATAGAAGATGAACAAAGTAGTCTTAGAGAGCTTTATAAAGATTCTGAAAGCCACAAATAAAGCCTGTTAAAGCGAGAAAATTTAATTTCAGTACTAAGAAATTATTAATGTTTCAGATAGATCCATTATATTGGTATTAATTTTAATAATTGTTTTGTGTTATTTATGACTAAAAGTTTATTTTAAATAATAAAAGGTATAAAAATCTGTATTCATAACTCCAATGTTTTATATCAATAATCCAAGACTTATGAAGTTATTAATTGTGTGAATCAATTGTAAAAAATTATATTCCACTTAGTAGTTATTCTCAAGCTTAAAAAAAAAAGGTTGTTTCTTAATATCATTGAAATACATGCCTGGGGTTACACTAAGCTAACACACTGGAAATCTCACCATCACCCATGGATCCAGCCTAGATACATGGGGAGGCTCTACATTCCTCTCCACTGATAGAAGGACAGTTTAGTGTCTTAGATGACTTCATCTCAATGCAAAATCTTGGCAAACTATATATTTTCTAAATCACTACATTTTCTTCCTTATCTCATATTCAAATTCATATCTGCTTCCAAATTATAAAATGTAACTATGATATTGACAGTTTTATATGATATTGAGAATTATAAGAATGAAAACAATTTTTAAAAATTATAATAAAACTGATTTGCATCCAGAAACAGATATGTGTACATATATATATATATATATATTTATTTATTTATTTATTTATTTATATAAAATGTTTTTGTCAAAATACTTAGATGTTTATGAAATTTATGGCACCTATAAATCTACTAAAATTTCCTACAAAACAATAAATACTTTAAGTTAGAATGAAAAATAAAAGTATTACATTTGTTCTTTATATTGATAATTAATTTTAATGACAACTAACTAATGTAATTTTTTAAAAAGAGTTGTTCTATATCAATTTGAACCCACTAATTTGGCAACCAATAAAATTTTAAATTATAACTATGAGTTTAATTTAGTTTCCCTGAAATAATATATCTTAAGGCAACATATTTCCTCCAAGAATTAAAAATATTGTCAATCCTTTAAAAAGCAGAGAGAGTAACATATACCTGGATAATCTCAATGGAAGATTTCCAGTTGGATATTATTCCTTTTCTCTGTAATAGTACTTTCTGTGGTAAAATTAAAAGGAAAAAAATCTAATTTTAGACTCACTGAATTCCCTCACATTTTATGGCTGGTTCTGCTTGCTATACATTGAAACTCAGATGAAATTTATAATCATATACAGCAAGGACAAAGAAATTTAGCATAATCATCCCGTGACATAAAATGTGATAGAAAAATGCTAATAAGTGTAAATGCTTAAATGTTAATATAATTCAAAGTCAGGAGAGCAGAGCTTTGCCCCACATGGATAGTACTCACTGCTCAGAGACCAGTCTGAGGCCACCCAAGTCCTTCAGCATTCATTTCTAACCTGTATGCTATTTTCTCTTACACAAGATCTGGATGGACTTGCCTCGTGTCTCCTTTTCCTCAATAGTGGCTAGTGTGAGGAAGAACCGCTGACTTTTATGAGTCAGTTGTGTTAAAGCTAATTATGGGTTGTTGATCTAAGACATGGGGTCTCCACTTCCACAGTTTGCTTACTGAAAAGCCAGCCACCCTAAACTTGTGAGAACCGTTTGTGGATAACATGGAAACCCAGTCTGAAGTGGAGTTCAAATGTTTTTGATGTTTGCTGGAAGCTTTTAACCTCTCTTTCTTGCCTCCTACCTGGACAGATTGATAAGTGTTAAGAGGATCAGTATGTTCAATCTGAATTACATATCATGCAACAACATAAGTTTAGTACAATTATATTAAGTACGTACATATAAAATATAATTTAATAACATAGTTATATACCAATGCAAGCTAATTTTTGAAGGCTGATAAAAGCACAATAAATATTTTTAGGGATATATATATATATATATATATATATATATATATATATATATATATATATATATATATATAATTTCTATTATTCCCATTTGACACCTGAAGGTAGTTCAAACCATGTGATAAATGGCTAGTCTCTAATCAAATAAAACATGTTCCCAGCTAGTCTGCTTATCTTGCTTTCTCAAATCATTTTATGACCTGCTTGAAGCCATCTGCTTGCAGCAGAAAATCTTATCACGTGAGCCAACATCATGCTTGAGAATGCACTGAATTTACTCTTTGCAAACCGGCTCAAAGTGTTAGCCTCCTGGAATGGCTCAGTGTTCACTGCTCCTCAGAGGACCAGGCTTTGGGCTATAGAACACAGACTGAGCCACAAACCTGACAGTAAGTCCAGGTAAAGGTAATAAGTAAAGCAAAAGAAAAGACAAAAGAAATGAAACAAGCAAAAATAACCATTGGCACTGGATATCTTTGAATACTAAGCAGAGGCAGAATATCTATGTAGCTTCTGGCTTGCTCAAAAACAAAAGTGACATCTTAAGCCGTTGAACTGTAACTAGTACAATTGTTAAGTTTTGTCCTATAAATATGAATCAAATTTAAAGTAGTATTTTATTTATACACTATATTCTGATATGTACTCTATTATTATGAAATATGTAAAACTATTTTAACTACGGTAACTTTTTTTGTTATAAATAACCACTAAAGTAAAAAAATAGCTACTGTGGCTCTTGGTGACAGTGACCACCAGCATACAGCCATATAATCAATGGGTTCTATAAAGTCCTATATACAAAATTAAAATGACAGATTGAATAATAAAATTCATTTTAAAATATATATTTAAAATATATATAACATATTTTATTTTATAAAGTAACAAGGTTAAATATATTTAAATATATATTACATATTTTATAATATATATGTACATATTATCTTGTTACTTTTTTAAATAAAATATTTCATAAAAACTTTGTGCTTGATTAACCATCACCGTTTGTTGAAGAGGCAAATGTAGAAATCTGTAGATTACATTTGTCAAGATGGCCATTTTTACAATGGTGATCCTTCTAATCCATGAGCATAAGAGAGCTTTCTAACTTCTGAGATCTTCTTCAATTTCCTTCTTCAGGGATTTGAAGTTCTTGTCATACGGATCTTTCACTTGCTTAGTTAGGGTCACACCAATATACTTCATATTGTTTGTGATTATTGTGAAGGGTATCTTTTCCCTAAATTCTTTCTCAGCATGTTAATCCTTTGCATATAGGAAAGCTACTTGTTAATTTGAATTAATTTTATAACCATCTACTTTTCTGAAGCTGTTAATCAGCTTTAGGAGTTCTCTGGTGGAATTTTTGGGGTCACTTAAATATATAGTCCTATCATCTGCAAATAATGATATTTTGGTTTCTTCCTTTCCAACTTGCATCACTTTGTCTTTCTTTTGCTGTCTAATTGCTCCGGCCAGAACTTCAGCACTATATTGAATAGGTAGGGAGAGAGTGGGCAGCCTTGTCTAGTCTGATTTTAGTGGGATTGCTTCAAGTTTCTCACTGTTCAGTTTGATGTTGGCTACTGGTATGCTGCATATTGTTTTTACTATGTTTTGGTATGGACCTTTAATTCCTCATATTTCGAAGATTGGGACAGGATCTTTACCAATCCTATATCTGATTGAGGGCTAATATTTAAAACATACAGAAAACTCAAGAAATTAGACTCCAGAAAATCAGACAATCCTATTAAAAAGTGAGGTGCAGAGCTACACAAAGAATTCTCAACTGAGGAATGCCAAGTAGCCTAGAAGCGTGTAAAGACATGCTCAACATCCCTAGTCATCAAGGAAATGCAAATCAAAACAACCCTGAGATTCCACCTCACACTAGTCAGAATGGATAAGGGCATAAGCTCAGGTGACAGGAGATGAGGATGTGGAGAAAGAGGAACATTCCTCCATTGTCCGTGGGATTGCAAGCTTGTACCAGTCTGGAAGTCAGTCTGGTGGTTTCTCAGAAAACTGGACGTAGTAGTACCAGAGGACACAGATATACCACTTCTGGGCATGTACACAAAACACACTCCAAAATATAACACGGACACATGTTCTACTATGTTCTTCACAGCCTTATTTATAGTAGCCATAACCTGGAATCAACCCAAATGTCCTTCAGTAGTGGAATGGCTACAGAAAATGTGGTAGATTTATACAATGGAGTAGTATTCAGCTATTAAAAAACAATAATTTCATGAAATTCTTAGGCAAATGGGTGGAACTAGAAAATATCATCCTGAGTGAGGTAACCCAATCACAAGTAAACACATATGCACTCACTGATAAGTCGATATTAGCCCAAAAGCTCAGAATACTCAAGATACAATCCACAAGCCATATTAAGCTCAAAAAGTTGGATGACCAAACAGGGGATGCTTCAATCGTTTTTAGAAGAGGAAACAAAATATTCACAGGAGGAAATACAGAGACAAAGTGTGGAGCAGAGACTGAAGGAAAGGTTACCTAGAGATGGCTCAACCTGGGGACCCATCCCTTATACAGTCACCAAGCCCAGACAATATTGTGGTTGCCAAGAAGTGCATACAGACTGGAACCTGATATAGCTGTCTCCTGAGAGGCTCTGCCAGAGCCTGAGAATTACAGAGTCAGATGACCTCAACTAGCCACTGTCCTGAAAATGGGGTCCCCATTGCAGGAATTAAAAATAGGACTGAAGGAGCTAAAGGTTTTTTTCAACACCATAAAAAGAGCAACAGTATCACCCAACCAGACTCTCCAGAGCTCCCAGAGACTAAACCACCAACTGAAGAGTATACATGGTCTACAGGTCCCCTGGGTAAAGATGAGTCAAAAATCGGTGGTAAAACTCTTATGTATTTCCTAAAGATCGTTCTTCAGAGGGTCCTGGACTTCCTTTTCTTAAGAGTCCTGGAAGTTGGTTCAAAGACTGATACTCCCTATTGTTCACTTCAATGCAACTCTTTTCTTTGTTCCAAGATCTTTCTCTTTAAACAATTTGAACAAAAACATATTAGGCTTCTTACCTACTTCACTAGTGGAAACACCATGATCGATTGGCCAGTACCTAAGGTTCATCTGAGTTATGTCATCACAGACATCATTTACCTCTGCTGCTTGTTATAAGTCACACTGGACTAGACTAGATTTAAGTCATTAGAGTGGATGTTGGTTTTCCCCTACTGCTCATTCATATAGTGATACTCACCTTCCCTGTGATGATGCTGGGATGCCACCTGGACTCTATTCCTTCTGGGCCCAATTAAATCCATCATATTTAACCCATCCAGTTGAGCAGCAACATCTTCATCCCCATTATGCTTTTGTACCTCTCATCTTTGTGAATCTTACAAGATTAGTGAAAGCCGTGACTTCTGGACCTTCACATGATTAAAAACTAGGCTTTGAACGTTGCAATTTTTCTGATCTTAAAGATCCCTTCAGCAACACTAAGCCAAAGGATGTCAGATATCCCCTGCTCCTTCTCTCTTTTTTTTAATTGGATATTTTCTTTATTTACATTTCAAATATTATCCTTTTTCCTGACTTCCTTTCTGGAATCTCTCTATCCTACCCCCTCTCCTTCTGCTCTATGAGGGTACTCACCCACCCACCCACTTACTCAATTCTGCCTCCTGACATGGCACTCCCCTACACTGGGGCATCAGGCCTTCACAGGACTGAGAGCCTCTCATCCTGTTGATGCCCAACAAGACCAGCCTCTGCTACATACACAGCTGGAGTCATAAGTTTCCCCCATGTATACTCTTTGGTTGGTGGTTTGGTCCCTGGGAGCTCTGGGGGGATCTGATTGTTTGATATTATTCTTCTTATGGAGTTTAGGCATATATTTGACAAATGCTTAATAAACCAAATATGTTATACTCTTTAAGTTGTACAATCCTCAATATTAAACCTAGAATCTTCTTTCTTTGGGACAATATTAATAAACTCAGCCTAACCCAATTTTATGGCACAATTATCCCATGGTCTACAATTCTATTTCCTACATTTTTATGGGCCTGTGATTCATTAAAATAGCTTCTTGGTGGCTTAGCATAAGTGTTCATGGAATACTCTTCTCTGTCTCCCTATTAGGAACCTGTTTAGCTTTAGAAATGGTTACAGGTCTAGAGGCAGTTTTTGGTAGGTTCCTAAGAAAATCAATATTGAAATGCCTAGTGTCTTCTTCAGGGAAAGTTACTAAGAGCTTGCCAGAAAAAGAAGTATTATTTCTTTAAGGCTACTGTGGAGGTGATATTGCTGTAAGGGTATATTCCTCTAACAGTGACGAGTCTATTCTTCAGTGAGAGAATCAGTTCAGAATCTGAGCTCAAACTTCTTAGTCACTGTAGTATCCTCCCACATTTATTGTTCGCAAATTATAGGACCTCAGCCATTACCATTTATATTCTTGCTTTATTGATACCCTCTGTGGATGTGACTTGAATTTTCATCGTAAATACGCCAATCTTATAATAAGGGCTTCAGTTTGCATTTCTGCAAAGTAAAGTCTAAGACTGCTGAAAGAAGTTTCTCTTTCACTACCAAATAAAACCTGCAGACTTTATACTCCTCTGGAAGGATTTGTTTTTATCAGTAAGTTTATTCTCTTCCTTCACTAAATTTTGCGATGTTGGAACTTGGTTAATTCGTGATAGATTCCCTTGTCAGTTTATTCAGAGATGCTAGAAACAATTAGAAAATGTCATTTTCTTTGTTTTTCCACTGAATTTCAATAGTTTGTATATATATATATATATATATATACACACACACACACACACACAAATTATTGATGTATGTATGTATGTGTATATATATATATATATATATACATATATATACCTACATATATATATCATAATATATGATATATATGATTCATAGAGAGGCTTACAAACTGATCCATGTAGCACAATAATGCCTGTCTTTATGATAATGAAATGACATGGAATCTGGTAGTTGCTGAGTGATACCGAAAGTATACCGAAAGTCTCAAATATCCAAACTTGATGCTCTGTTTCTGGGAAGTTCTAGAGTGCTTCTAGTCCTCAGCCTGTATCGAATCCCAGGGAAGTAGGCACAAAGAGCAGCAAGAAAATGTCTCAGCAACAGGGTAGGTGAATTTGCCAAAATGCAAGCAAACAGACAAAATAACAAAGCTTACTTTTTCCATGATTTTTCACATGTGGTTTTCCACCAGAAGGTATGACCCAGATTTCTAGTGGGCCTCTCTACTTCAAAAAAAAATCCCGTCAAGAAAATGGCTCAGAGCTGTGCCCATCTGCTTGGATTTTAGTTGACTCCATATGTTATCACTTGACAACCAAGATTAGCCATAACCATCCTCTTTAATCCAAAGTTTATTATATGAGCATTTTTTCTTTTCTTTTTTTTTTTAAGATGGTTTGGTTCTTAAAAATGTTTCAATAAAATTGAAAGTTTTTATATATGCAATTATAAGCCTGCTGGGGGGATGGCATGGTCACTTACTTTTCTAAAGAATACTAGTAATTTATTCCAAGGACCCAGGATCAATCCCCAGTGCCTACATAAGCCAGTTTCGGAGTCTATGATACCCACTAAGCACTTCATTGACACCATGAGTGCAAATGATACAAAGATGTTCAGTCTCCTTGTTGGTCCCCCAACAACTGGAGTAGGGGCTGTCCCTAAGGCTGTTGCCTGTCTGTGGAATCCTTTCCACAGATAGGCTGCCTTTTCCAGTCTCAGTGGGAGAGGATTCACCTAGTCCTGTAGAGACTTGATGTGCCATGCTCAGGGAATATGCAGGGAGCCCCACCCTTTCAGAGGAAAAGAGAAGGGGGCAGGGGTAATGGACACCATGAATAATGAAAGGGGAATGGAACAGTGATTAAGAAGTAAAATGAATAAAAAAGTAAATGAATAAAACAGTGTATCTTTGAAAAGATATGCATGAGAGCAAAACACCTATACACATAATGAGAAACAATTATGTATTACATTTTACAGAGATTTATGGTATAGATATTCCATTCCAAAGTATGAATGCAACGCAGTCTTTGCCCTGAATATACAAATACATGCATGCGATGAAATAAATACACTGCCTCAAGCACTTTAGTAACTTAAAGCTCAGGATCAGAAAATTTTGTTGTTTGACAAGATCTCTTCCAAAAGAGGAACTTAATTACGGGAATGGTAAATATGACCAAACTCCATGGTTATGGAAGTTATAGGCCCAAGTGTAAAACCTACCAACTCTGTTTTTGCTTTATAGTTCTGCTGTCAAATGATTTTCTAAATATTTACATCTATAGATTTGTATTTCTCTCAACCTTGTTTATAGTTTCATATTTCAGTGATATGAGTACTAATGAATACACATATATAGCTTTGTTTAAAATTGATGATTTATGGATTCTGAGCGTTCAGTCACATGTATCAAAATCCCCATCCAAATATCAGGGCAAAAGAGACAGCAAGATTGTAAAAGCCAAAGAGTTAAATACAGTGCTGTAAAATTTTGTGTAGGGGACATGAAATGGCTGTTGTACACATTAACCCAAAGTAGTTGTGGTTACCTGCATTAACTCTGAAATTGAAAAGTCAGTTAAATTTTCCAGTCTGAATAGAGGCTTACAAAGATTCCTCACCCCTGGCTGAGGAACTATTAGAATTGGATGTTACTGAAAGAGGGAAGGTCAGTACTGTTTCTGGGATTGCCTACTTGTAGGTTATCCTGCCCGAGTGATTACATTCATGTACATCCATGTATATATGGACATTGCTTTTTGCACTTCACAGGATTATCTTCCCCTTAAAAGATGACATGAAATCCAAGTGAGGATGCTGAATGCCTCTAAAATCAGAACTTCCATAGACAGCTGCCAGTGAATCTTTGTGACTTTGGAAGCCATTCTGGTATTTGAGTTGTAATGAATTCCAGAACAGCCAGTGCTCCACACAGAGAAACCCCATCTCAGCACCCCACCTCACCTGCCCCCGAAGACAAACAAAAAACATGAAATGGGAGAAATATATGTTACAAGGGTACCCAGATTAGATCAAGGACATCAAAGACAGATTCATATAGTTTTATGCCAAAATGCTTCTAAAAATCTGTACATGTATCCTTTCTTAAAGTTGTAAAAAAATTATATATATATATATATATATATATGGAATGTTAGACAGAAAGAAGTGAAGAAAATACTCAGCAAAGGGATAGTAAGACTTTTATGAAATTAATCTCTTGCAAGATGAATGAAGAATTTAGAACAAAAACATTTTGGAAAGGGAGAGCATGTCCTTTGAATTCAAAACATTTTTCTTAGTAGTTTATGGTTTAAAGAAACTTGAATTTCACTTTCACTTTCATGCTTCATGTTTGAATTTCCTGGGGCTATGGATAAATTTGACCATTGCCACCTCTCCTGCAACAGTCTTCTGTCTTCACCATCCAGAAGATGCTTCTTTCCGTCACCAATAGTAAACTAACTAGCTGCAGCAAATGTGATGCTGAACATTACCAGAATGGTGTGCAAATTATGTGAGCCAGGAGAAGAAATATGTTTCCTGGTAGAACCATCGATTAGTAATGAAAAAGATGAATAATATGTTTTGAAAAATCAGATCCCTCTAACTCACAGAAGAGCAAGAGAAAACAAAGCACCCACTATTGGCAAGCAATATAGACCCAGCCAAAGAGAAGCAAGACATTATCTACAAAAGAGACAAAAAGTTTCTTTACGATAAGCAGGTGCATTTCACATAGGCTGCTGACATTGTCTCTGTGGATACAGAAGTGGGAGAAAGAAAAAGAGATATAACATCTCTACAGTGACCTGCAGTTGAATAAATCTGGAAATCCTCTTATCTCACATTGCTCTGTAATCCTCAGTTGAGTGGACTCAAAGCAAGATTTCTATTTCCCGTTATTTTCCTTTCCCAGTTTATAACGCTCTAATTCCATTTGAAATTAATATATCTACAGTAATATTTTTCCTATTATACCCCAGTCAGCTGTAATGATGCCTGTTTTATCTTCACAATTGGTTACAGAACTGTAATTTAAAATGTCATTTTTTTTACCCATTTCTGTTCTTATAGTTTTTATAATAGTCTTAGAACAGAAGCAGTTTTCTTCAATTAATGCACCATGATTGTAATGAACTTCATACTAATTTCCTTAGGTACAGAGTTGTATCAAAAATCTGAAGTATGGAAAAACATAAGTAAAGATATTAAAATATGCTAGATATAGTCTATTAAGAAGTTGCCCTAAACTTAGGCTCTCACATTGATTTTCAACCATCTTTGCTGGATACCAGCAGGCCCTAGTAATCTTGTCTGTCTCTGCTTCTCTTCCTGCCGGGGTTGAACGGGTTCACAGGACAACTTTCTATGTGGGTGCTAAGATCTGAGCTATGTTCCTCACACTTGTGTGGTACATACTCTCAGGAAATGAGCTATCCTCCCATCCCTCCCCTCAAAAGAGAAGTTTAATGCTCTATATTTTTTAAAGTGCAAGTCTACTTCTTCTCTAAACTGCACAGCTTGAGATTATACAGACTTTACTTTTTAATAGCATGTTTTGTTTGCTACACAAGGAATGTCTTGTTTTGAACTATATTGTCCTAATCTGCTTAATGGAACTCAAGGAAATTTTTTGAATGCATTTTCTTTGTGATCAGTTCCATATTTCAACATTTCCTTAATGAACATATATTTAACACATTTTTTATCATTGCTATCTTGTAAAAAGTTTGTCCTTACCTTTACTTACAACTATAACAATAAAGAAAAGGCTAGTATTTTCCATGTGTATTACCATGAATTCTTCTTCATTTTGGTCCTTTTCAGATATATGACATATTACTTTACTACACCATGTATAAAGAGGTACCTGACATCCGATTTGCTTTAGTAGTTCTGGAACTCTTATCTCTTGTGTAAACATGGGCCAAAATCTTTCACAGTCTTGAGGATATTCTAAGCAAGACTGGTCGTTTCACCATTATTAATCAGACGTGCAATCACTAGTTTAGATCTTTATTTTCAGTTGTCAATAGGCAACAAGAGGAACAGATGCCAACGTTTGTTCCTGGGCAGGCACACCATATGCCAGTAGAACTTGTCCCATAGTGAATGCTCAATGGTTTAAAATGAGAATGACATGACTTATGCAGAAGGGGTGGGACAAGTAGGAACAGAATGGACATTTAGGAACTCTATGACTATGGGAGATACATTTTTAGGCCTCAGTTATTACTGCTTAATCAATTCAGTAATGTAAACTAGGAGGAGACATAACAAACTATAGTCATCAAAAGTTCTCTTCTCCCTAAAGCAATTGACTGGTCATGTAATCTTTGCCTCTGACAAAGGAACATTCTACTGAGGTGCATTACAGTTCTATGACTCATGTATACATATGTCAGTACTCAATGCTATAAGTACTTGTATGGAGTACTGTAAGCAGTAACCTGTGTAGACATGGTAAATGCTGAAGTGAGTGTGCTTGCACAGTTCCTGATGGATTCTCCTCATTAGTGTTTGCTTCAGATTCTGGGTCCTGTGAAGAGAGGGGAAATGAAGGGAGAAGTGCAGACATTAGAGAAGTCAAGAATAAAAGCAACCAACTACCAAGAGTATCAGTAAGAAAACAGAAGTCGTATCAGAAGGAAAATAACAAGTGCTTTTAAGCTGATATTTAAGTCATCACATGTGAAAATGTGTATTATTTTATATGAGAAGCTCTACACTAGAACATTGTATTTACTACCAGGTCATTAATATTGTCTCTCGCTGTTTATGACCCCTAGCCAGTATTGTTCTGGGAGCATAGTATTTGAAATTCCAGCCTGTATGTTAAACTAGAAAGAATGATGAGTTTTTTAGGAAAAATGATTGCTATCTGTTTTATACTAGTTTTTAACATCTTTTACTTCAATAATGCATGGGATTGTTATGAAGATGAGCAGATTGTGAAAGTACAAAGGGGTTATAAACATCTTAAAACTTTCCAATAGTATTAAAGGGGATAATCTAACAACAATAAAAACCTAAGTCTCTAAGCCCTGTGAGATTTTATGCAAAAGAGGTGTATCAAAAAAATTGACAAATCACCACATAAAGTCAAGTCTTGCATAAAAATAGATATCATCCATCATTACAATAGAGCAAGCGAACAACTACTGAGTCCCTGAAAAGCTGTATTATAAAAATTAAGTAACCTCTCTCACTCCCAGGCTCCTTTCCAAAGAAGCTAATTACTTGCTGCTGAGTTAACTTGAAAACTTGCAAGTTAAAATCATCTATATTTATTGACTATCTAATATGTGCTGGTCAGTGTGCTGAAAAAAAAACCAAACAAACAAACAAACAAACAACAACAAAAAGAGATAAAAATTATTCAACGCATAAGGCAAATCATGCTCATGCTCTAGAGAACACACGTAATCTGACTTTCTTCTTCTGAGATGTACAGAGTTAGCAAAACCAAGGGCAGAAATCCAGATAAGAACAATGTTCTCTCTGTGAAATCTAAGTCTGACTCAGGATGCTATCCAGAACCCATCAACCTCAAAGGAAAACATCACTGTAAGAAGTAGGACCTGAAATTAAATAAGGCTGTCAGATCTCCATAAAGGAGCAGGTAAGAGTGACCATGAGTCATGGTAGCTCTAATGAAGACCAGAGAGAACTGGGAAGAAAGTCACACAACACATCAGGTCACACACAGACTTATTGGGAACAGATAGCTAGCGAGATACAGACGTCAGGGTTTGGCAAATATCCAGGGGCTGGATCGATGGAGATTACAGAGAAAAGAGATCACAGCCCAGTATGAACAGTAAGCTGGAGTGTGACTCTGGGAGCCTGGAGTTGAAGGTCCTATCCCTGCCATAAGGAAAGATGTGAAGCTTACACTGGGGACTCCACAAGGCTGTGGCAGAGATGCCACTGTAAATATTATTTCATCCTGACTGGGACACTTTGTAGCCAAAAATCTGCCTTTACAAGTTTGAACATTGGTAACAATCAGTGTCTCTGTCATTGGTGCAGTTTGTGACATGTAATGACACAGGGAGATAATTGTAGACTTGTGCCACAAGGAATGGGATACCAACAGCCGCTGTGTATTTATAAATTGTTGACTGTTATTTCACTCTCACCTGGAAAACCTATTTATTCTTCAGTAAGTAGTTCTGAATAGTTTGGCTTCAGTCTTTTATTGTTCTACTGTTGTTGTTTTTTTTTTAAATTTTTTTCTATTGAAAATAGGTTCTCCTCTCATAAAATACACCCCACTACAGTTGTTCCTCCCTTCATGTCTCCTAGCTCCCTTGCCCCCTATATTTCCTTTCTCCCCCAGATTACTCTCACTTCCGATCCTTTTCAGAAAAGAGTAGGAATCTACAAGACAACAGCCAAACAAGACCAAACAAGGTGCAATAAGACAAGTTAAAGGCCTTCCTTCTGAGTCTGAACAAGGCACTTTCTGATCACTGCCTGTTTCTGCAACCACTTGATGTGCACACATGACACATTTTTCTATGCCCACTCCATGTATTTTCTTAGCCAATCTTCCCTAATTTCCTTTCTTTGTCTCCTTCCATGCCTACATAATTGTTGGAGGCTAACAAATGTCAAGACACATATAATCTATTTTTTCCTTCTATATTTCATTCACTCTTGAAATTCTCCTAATTCTCTATTGTGCTATTTCTCTTGTATCTCTAACCATGCTAGTCGATATTTTATTACATACTGTATTGTGCCTCATAGATTTTCTTTTCTTATATAATTATATAATTTCTTTCTCTTCTTTACTCCCTCCAATCCCTACTATGTACTCTTTTTGTCATCTTTTTCAAATTCAAGACCTTTCATATCACTAATTCTATCAAATATATATATTTATATATGGGTACATATGTTTGTGTTTCTAGACATAACTTTTTCAGTCTGTATAATGTTACTTGCTTGCATGTTTTCAGGGCTGGCCATAAGATTTTAGTGTATTCTTTCCTGGGAAAGACTATCTCCTGCGATTTAAGCATCTTTTAGTGGCCTTTAGGTCTTTGTATATGGCTGAGATTGCTTAGTTTTTCCTCTGTCCACTTTGGTATGACTTTTGTTCTTGTTCAGTTCATGCTTAGGCAGTCACGTTGGTGAGACAGTGTTGGGGAAATTTCTGATGTTATTAGGAGACATAGTTGTTGCTTGCAAGCACAACAAAGACTCTTGGGGCAAGGACAAGAAGGTGCAGAATCACCAAGTCACGCCAGAGGCAAAAGCAGACTCCTTTTTTTTTCTTTCAAGAACTGGGCAAACCTTTATTACCCCCTTTCAGAATTTCATTGGCTCCAGACGTGAACCTGTACTTTTTTCGATGACTCCCTCCATGACCTGATTCTCACTAGTGTCAGGCCAGGCTTGCAGATTCTAGGTTTGCTCAGGAAGTATGTGTCCACAATGCATATTCATAGGAGAACATATTCACAGGAGGAAATACAGAGATGAAGTTTGTAGCAGAGACTGAAGGAAGGGCTATTCAATTTTCTCTTTAGATAATTTTCAGTGAAATAGCATTCTTTACTTGGACAGGAGTGACAGGTTCTATATAAACCTTTTCAGGAAGCAATTAATCCTAATTCTGTAGGTCTCAGAATGGGATTTTGGGGGATGGGGCACATCCTGGACTCACTCTTGATCCAGACCAGCTTCCCCAGTTCCACAGCTTTCCAGCTCCACAAATCAGTGAATATTTCCCTAGCAATATTTTCAAGGAAAACATAATGGCTTACTGTACTGGCTAGTTTTGTGGCAACTTGACACAAGCTGGAGTTATCACAGGGAAAGTAGCCTCAGTTGAGAAAATGCCTTTCAGCTGGATCTCATGGAGGCATTGTCTCAACTAGGGATCAAGGGGATAGGGTCCATCCTATGTGGGTGGTGCCATCCTGGGCTGGTAGATCTGGGTTCTATAAGAAAGCAAGCTGAGAAAACCAGGGAAAACAATCCAATAAATAACATCCCTCCACAGCCTCTGCATCAGCTCCTGCTTCCTGACCTGCTTGAGTTCCAGTCCTGACTTTTTTTGGTGATGAACAGTAATATGGAAGCTTAAGCTGGATAAACCTTTTCCTCCCCAACTTGCTTCTTGGTCATGATATTTTGTGCAGGAATAGAAACCATGACTAAGACACTTACAGAGTATCATCATTGGTGTCTTCTGAAGGTATTGCAAAATTGAGAAATATATAAACTTATACTTGAGGCATTGGTCCAAATCTTAAGTAATTAATTGCTATTGTGTTCTAAGTGTCCACTTTATTAAATATCCATGGACTAGAGATTCCTAAGCTCTTGATTCTCTGTAACATTTTAAACATAAAGCTGGTCATATACACTGCAATCTCAGTAAATATCCTGGAGAGATAAAGTCATGCTAACACATGCACTACTTACTGCATCTCACAGATGGACAAGATCTGTGTGCATAACACTCCATGCACATATATTTCCTTAAGCCAGCACTATAACTCTGCAAACACAAAGCAGCTGTTTTCATTGAAAAGAAGGGAATTTTATGCTCTATTCCAGATGGAAGAAACTGCAGGAAGATGTTGGAACTTCCTCTTACCTCCCTCTAGAACAGAATTCTTTTTTACAACATAAAATATTTAAAATAAAATGCCAGAGGGTATTTCTCCATCTGTCTCCAAATCTGGTTACATTGTAGAAATATTTCATGCAACATCTCATGATATGATAACAGTGCTCTAAAAGCCATGAATCTTTTCTCGTTTTTAGGAATATTATAGTTGCAATGTAGAGAATACTTTATCAGGTCATATTGTTAAACAAATGATCTTACACTTTAAACAATCAAATTTTCTTCTTACTTTTTAAAAATTGTAATTTCTTACAAATAACAGAAAAATTTCAACTACTATTTTAGGAAGAGAACTCAATATTAAAATATTCATAAGAGTGTAAAATTGTCAGCAGTGCCCAGCCTTTCACTTTCATTAGCACTATATAAGAGCAGTTAAAATAATGTGTGATTTATCAGTTCTTCCTGAGGAAGAAAACTTTTAAATTCACTCTAAATTGATAAATATATAACTTGAATTTTGGGGCATCCAGGCACCATTAAAATCAATAGTCTTTTATTGATTAATTTGGTTTACCGATACAACAGAAGTCCAATGAGAGAAAAATACAGATTTGATTGCTTTCCCAGAATATGACACCAAATCCAGTGTTTTGGAATGAATTTAATTTTCTTTTAAAAAGGGAAAATTGTAGATTTGAAGTTCTCTAGCTCAACATTATTACAGGAAAAAATGCTAGATTATTGAATAAGAACCATACATACAATATTAAAAAATATGAAAAAGAATCTTTCTAGAATCAAAGTATTACTTCTACTGTCCAGATCTTGTATGGGGTGTGATTATCTACAAAACCTTTCAAGTTCTGATGAACACTGTTATTATATGAAACCTGAGAAGTGATATTTCTTCCCAATAGAGACTATTAAATATTCAAGTACATGGCACTGAATTGTCTTTCTACTTGATATAAATTCAAATAATACATTATTATAAATGAAACCATCAATTTATGACAAAACACTAAGAATTTTATTCTTTTTCCGTAATAAAAAATATCTGGTCAATTTCTTCAGGTTTCTTTTAAATAAAACAAAAATAAATCTTGCCTGCTGTCTTTAAGAGGATTGTTCCTTTGGGTCATAAATAACACTTTTTATAGATTATTGCTGAGTTAATAGCTCTGGAAGTAAACCTGAAAGGAAATGTGTTTGGGAAATTAAAATAACAATTGGGAAGCACAAGTTTAATTTTTTTCCCAAATGATTATATAAAATATAACAGACATTTATTGTTAATCTATACATAGATTAATTAGATAGCCATGGCTATCATAACCTATTTATGAATGTGTACAGCTAAACAAGTAGCAAAGACTATAACAAAACCAGAACACATCCCTAGTGTATCTACATTGCCTTACAACTGTGAGTAAAAGCAGAAAAGACAGAGTGATAAGGAGGCCAACATGGTTTAGAATATACAAGATGCTTTCTCAGAGAATGGAAATTGAAACCAGAGAATCATTGTCCTCCTGTCTTGGTAGGAGAGAATAGTTTAGATTGGATTAAGGATGGGTCACGCTAACTTTTATGCTTTTTCACAGTGTTATCTCCAGGGCTATACAAGGTATTTTTCTTTTTCTTTTCCCCCTTTTTTTTGAGGGGGGAGATAATTTCTTTACGTATATTTCAAATGTTATCTCCTTCCTGGTTTCCTCTCTGGAATCCTCCAATTCCATCCCCCTCCCCCTGCCTCTATGAGAGTGTTACCCCACCTACCCATCACTCCTTCCCACCTCCCCACAGCAGCATCCCCCTACCCTGGTGACTGATAGTTTAAGGAATGGGTTTGGGGGTTGCTCATACTTTAAAAGTACGACTAATCGTGGTAGACATGGCAGAACAGCAGTTGTAGAAGTCAGCTAATTGCAGAGCACCTTTAATCGGGAAACAGGAAACGAGTAATTCTGGTACTCAGCTTGCTTTCCTCCCGTTTACACATCCCAGGTCTTTAGCCCGTGAGGTCTTCTTGTGCTCATTTGGAGCAGGTCTTCCTAAACCAATTGTCCCAATGTTAAAACTCTCTCCCAACCAAACTCAGAGTTTTCTCTGTTTAGGAGATCATCCCACACAGGTATAATTGCAGAAATGGAACAGAAAATAACATTTTTAATAAAATTGAAGAAAAAGGAAAACTCAGGTGCTGAATTGTTTCCCATGAAATAAGAAATCTCAGGCTCCTCAAAGTTGCCGTGTTTAATGTAATTCTCAATACAGAAAAATAAAAAATATAAAAGGATGACTGATACTGTTAACCCAAGCTTTATTATCAGACCAAGATGGCTCTTCCTTATTCTAGGGCACATTCTTCCTCCCATTCTTCTCATTTTATTTCAGTCCTGTTGGGAGCCCATTGAATCAGTCAAGTTGTTGTTGCTGCTGCTGCTGCTGTTGTTGTTTTGATTTTCCTGTTACCATAGTTTCCCGCACATTCTTTCTTCCTGGACCTTTCTTACCTACACCTAACAGCTCAGCTCCTCTGCACGTTCCACTATGTTTCTCACCCTATTGCTTCCCTGATTTGATGGCAATCCCTCTCCACTCCTAAGACACTGAATAAAATTCAGTCTTTCTGCTTGAGTATTCGTGAACACAGCGAGTGGTTTCAGAATCCACTGCATAAACAAATCTTTATTTAGATAAGTACTTTCTAACCTAAGCCTTCTAGTAAAACCTGATAAAAGGATAAGCACCAACTATCCTTGTAACATTTACAGTCCAGTAGAGCAAACCGAGAGGTATTTAGGACAATGCATGGCAATTGTTGCTAATGTAAAAGAGAGAGCATGCTTCATACTTACAAATATGATTATATGGCTGTTACTGTTAAATGCTTAATAACCAACTGTTACATAAAATGATGAAATTAAGTGTAATTAAATATTCCTAAGGCATCTTCAGGTCATGGGATATATGAGCCATATAAGTTAGACTAATAAGAAATATGGCTGGATAGAACATGGTCAGTTTCTCAGATATCATCTGATTTATAATCATGACATGTGGCTGCCTGGCTCTGTGCCTGTTTCTCTTTCATCTCTATTAGAATATAGACATCCTCTGATACTCTGAGCTGAATCTAAGGGGGAAAATGGGTACAAATCCAGACTCTTCAGCCAACTGAGCCACAAAAGCACTTTCTGAAGCAACAGACTCCTTAAATGAGCCTTTCATTTCTTCTGCCATCCTCCACCCATAAAACCTGACCATTTCTAACTGACTTCAGCATGATCTCTAGAACTCATACTCTTATTATAAAATAGAAAGATTCATATAATTGCACTTTGTCATTAACCTGCTTACACGTAAATAAAATAAATTCTATAATTTGAATAAAATGTAAATCTTTTCACTTAATATATTTTTACAGTGAATTCCATGTGATGTGACTAAAATGACTTCATAAATATATTCTCTCAACTTTAATGAGAACAATTTTTAAAGTACAAATGTGTTCTGGGCAGCATAAAAGTAATTAAGAATGACATTATATATCAAGTCTTATTGGAACATACAAAAATGATTATGCCTAAATTCATAAGATTATGTTTTATCAACCCTGAGATTCCACCTCACACCAACCAGAATGGTTAGGATCAAAAATTTAGATGACCTCAGATGCTGGTAAGGATGTGGAGAAAGAGGAACAATTCTCCACTGCTGGTGGGGTTGCAATCTCATACAACCACTCTGTGAATCAGTCTGGTGATTCCTCAGAAAATTGGACATAGTACTACCTGAAGACCCATTTACTCCACTTCTGGGCCTATACCCCAGAGAAGCTCCAACATACAACAAAGACACATGCACCACAATGTTCATAGCAACCCTATTTATAATAGCCAGAAGCTGGAAAGAACCCAGATGTCATTCAGTAGATGAATGGATACAAACATTGTGGTACATTTACACAATGGAGTACTACTCAGCTATCAGAAACAATGACTTTATGAAATTCTTAAGGAAATGGTTGCATCTAGAGAATATCATCCTGAGTGAGATAACACAGTCACAAAAGAACAGACATAATAGGCAGTCACTGATAATGGGATACTAACCTCAGAAAGCTCTGAACACCCCAGAAACAACTCACAGACTGTGTGAAGTTCAAGGAAAAAAAGAAAAGAAAAAAAAAGAAAAGAAAAAGCCATTATGTTTATTCCTTACACACTAAGAAAACATTGACTAATTCCAGGTTACATCCTGTTTTACATGTACTTTATGCTCATTGTAACTAGTAAGATCTTAATGCACACTATCAAACCTTTAAAAAAAGTCAAATACTGACAAAATGTATTCATATACTTTTATGTGTAAATGCTTAAAATCTGTACATTTATCTTTGTTTTTTAAAATAAAGTTGTTCAATTTTAAAAAAATGATTATGTTTCATTGGCCTCTATATAAAATAATCTTATCTACTTAATGTTACTTATGTTATTTAAGTAACTTAATGTTACTTAAATGCAGATTAAAGTCATGAAATGTTTATTCTATATGTGAATAGGATAAGTTGTCTCCAAAAATTTAATGTGTATAACTAAGCAATGCAAAATGAAAAGAGCCTCTATTGACTTTGCTGAGGCGCTGGACACAGACTTATTTTTTAAAACAGAGTACAGTTTAAAACTATGAAGTAGGTGGGTCAATAAATCTGTGTATGTACAGGTGAAGTAATTATCTCTGTTATCTACTTGTCTTGAAGAGAACTAGCTCAGCAAACTGGAGGTTTTGAAAGTGCAACAGGGAGCACTGGTCTTCAAACTCTGAGATCAGAATCAGAACTTTAGAACTGAGATGAGTTTCACTGTCAGCTCGAGGTAGAAACAAGAGAACAAAAATAAGAGGCCAGTGAAGACAACTTAGGACTGTTTTTATTTTCAATGGCAGGTATAAAATTAATACAGTTTCGAATTGCTTTGAATTTCTTCTGTAAACCTATGAACTTAGAACATGTTAGTTCTTTGTGCCAAAAAATAAGTAGTAGACATAATCTTGTATAAAGGATTACGTTTCCACGTAAATATTGATTGATAAGTAATCTGGCTTAACATACAATTTAACAAAAAAGAAAGGGGCCAAGTGAAGAAGAGTAGAAACTAGCTGCTCAAGTCTCATTATTTATTGTATATTAGTTTTCAGTTCTGTTTTACATTCTACATGTCTTATCTCTTCTTCCTTTGGTCTGCCTGCCCCTTAGTTACAACATACTCATTTCCTCCCCCAATTTGTTCTACTAAACTCTCATTCCAAGACATAACTACATGAGTATAGTCTCCCTTAACACCCAGCCAAGCATGATTTGTGTTAAGCACACACATGAGTTAGAACCTCTGTAATACAAGAATATTCCATTTATACGTTCTAATATATTTCATAAAGTAAAAAATTTTCCCATAAACAATGTCTGGCATATGACCTTTTTTTAAAAAATAATTTGGAAAAATTTGAGATTCAGTCTTGAAAGGGACATAAAATTCAGAATATTAATTTAGGACTAGAAACAAAGATTAATCTTCAGTTTCTCTGCCCTGTCTTTGCTTTGCCCTATTACTTTTCCCACATAATTTGGTAAAGCAGCAGGAGCATTTCTCTAGTAAGCCCTCTCCCAAGAGATACTTAGTGTTAATTTGAAATTAAGCCATAGTTTCTTTGAGTAGATTAGAATCAGCACTACTTACTGACAATAGGTTTAAATCTTCTCAGGACAGAAGCGAAAAGCTAAGAACTGAGAGCTGGCTCAGATATTCTGAGTCTACAACTTCTGGATATTTTTCTATATTAACATGGCCTAATATAAAGTCGGTACATTGAAAAGTTGCCTTAATTAAGTGGGCTTTTGGCCAAGTCTGCAAGAAATTTTCTTAATTTATGATGGATGCAGGAGTCACCAGGTACTGTGGGAAAAAAAGAAATGGTCCCTAAGCAAGTGAGTCTGGACTGTATAGAAATGTTACCTTGTCATGAGCCAGTAAACAAGCCAGTAAGCTGAGTTCCTCTATGATTTCTGCTCCTGCATCCATTTTTCTCCCTTGAGGTTCTTCCAAATTCAATGATGGATTATGATCTGGAAGTATGAGGTGAAATAAACTGTTCCTTCTCCACATTGCTTTTGGTAGTGATGTTTTTACAGAAACAGAAAGCAAAGCAGTACGCCATATAAATATGATGTTAGTATATGTTAGGTATAATTTCTTCCTCAAGTGAGCATCCCTATCTCAGTCAGAAAGGTAGAAAGTGTTAAAGGATGTTTGCTGATGACCTGCATGTGTACCTACATTCCTGTCTATCCATCTACCTGTGCCCACACTTGTACAGAACATAAGCACACACGCACACACACACACACACACACACACACACACACACAGAGAGAGAGAGAGAGAGAGAGAGAGAGAGAGAGAGAGAGAAAGAGTGAGAGAGAGAGAGAGAGAGAGAGAGAGAGAGAGAGAGAGAGAGAGAGAGAGAGAGAGAAATACAGGCAGACAGACATACAGGCACACAGAAATTTAAAAGAAAATTAAAGAATATCTCCAGTTCATTTGGTATTATATTCTATCTCAAATCTTATGAAAGAGAATATAGTTACTTAAAAACACTTTACATGTTTCTCAGCTTCATTTGCTTAGGCAAACTAAAACAAAATCTTGAATCTCTGACTGCTTGCATTCACAGGAAACAGATGGAATATTGGAATATACTCATTACAAATTTGTCTTGGTCTTATACTTGCTCTTATCCAGATCGCTCTATGGAGCATAAGACACTGCAATTCAAAAGCTCAATCCCCCATGTCTGTGTTCTCCCTGAAGTGCCAGTCCTAGAAAAGGCTAAAATGAGACATGACAATGAATCATGCCACATGACTTTGCTGTTTTCAAATTACATTGATGTGACAATGCATAGAACTGTTAGAATCTACACAGGTAACACTTCCCATGTCTCAAACCAAGCTCAACCATGACTTCTAGGCAATCCTTTGACTTGTAAAGTTCATATTGAAAATAGTATCTTATAAGAACATGTTCATAAATATTATCCTAACAGTCTTGTGATCTATTTTGCATTGTTGCCTGTTTCATCCACATATCTCATCTATTAGTTCTTACTGTGTGTTTTTAGGTATCTCATGCATGTATGTGCAATTTGCATTTGTTATTCACAAATTTTTCCATGAGGTTACAGGGTTTTTCAGCTAAGAAGTTCGTAGCAAAAACTGCTAAGCCTTCAGTGGGCCTATTTTCACTAAATAAGTTAGGCAAAAATCAAGCTAAAATTGACAGGGGTCTAAGATCTAGACAAGAAGACTGGCCTATTACAACATTGGCAGGACACCAAAGCCACAACCTACAGAATGCTTTCTGTTTACAGGACGTGACTTCTCAGATAATCTTGAGGTTATCTTTAAAATTATCCTCCAAAACACTTGTTAGTACACTATTGGAGTAATTGAAGCCTAGGAAGTGAAATTCCAGATCAATCCAGGATAAATAGCAGAACCTTTTCCCAAGGAGCAATCAGTAAAAAATGGTGGTGGTGGTGATGATATAATGATGATGATGATAATGATGATGATGATAATAATTATTGGCAACAAGTTGTATGAGAAGACATTGAATGTAGGTGAGGCAGAGATGGATTTCAAAAGAATTGGCTTTCAGTTCTTCTCTAATTTCCTTTACCAGTTCCAGGAGTCCATAGAAAAAGCCACAGTCCTTTGGTTATCATGTCTCCTTTAGTTTCATTTGAATAAAGTTTTTCTCAGGAATCTTTTATTTCCCTTGAGAATCCTAAGGAGTGCTTTTAAGATATGTTGTAGTGGGAACATCTTTTTGATATTTGTCTGGTGTCTTGTATGAATAAGCTGGTGTTAAAAAGTTGCTAAGGGAGACTACAGAAACAAATCATCCTTCTCATCCCTTTCCAAGAGCACAGTTGAGGAGACTCTTGTCTGCTATTATTGACCTTGATCACACCTGGAAGTGTTGATGTTAAATTTCTTGTCTCTAATTGTATTCTTTCTTTTCATTTCTTCCTGTGTTTTTTTTTTTTTTCCCTCGGGGGAAAAAAAAAACACTGTGAATATGTCTCAATTGAGGAGTAAGAAATTGTTTTTCTTTCTTTAGGCAGAAATCCAAATAAGTTGTAAAGAATTCAGTTCAGAAGATTTATCTCCCAAACTTTTATGGATTTTTGTAAGTCATGTAATTTCAGCAATATGGATTTTGCTTTTCCTCATAGTCCAAGAGGACTTTGTTTTACTGCCTCAGTGTTTCTTCTGTGGCATGAAGGCCTCTTCTCACCAGAACATTGACTCCTAGATGACACTTAATCATGTGTTTCAATTTTATTTTGCTTTTGGTCTTCCTTTTTCATGTCATAAAATAAATATGCCCTTTCTCATTCTTCGAATCAGTTATAGCTCCAAGGAGTCCTGGCTCTTTATACTAAGAGATATTATTCATAACCTAGACACAAATCATAAGTCTGCATATGTAGGTAAGAGAGGCCATTTCTCTCAATCCCAAGTAACAAAAAAAGAAAGAAGAATAAAAAGAATCCCATGCAACCCTACATGTATGCATTCTTCCATAAGTAACCAGCTATAATTATGTAAAAAAAAAAGACAGCTAATTTCTGCAAATTTCCCTTTACTTCTCTATTATTCCTTTACTGTTTCTGAAAAATCTCCTCTCATTTACCTGGTTTGAATGTTTCCTAATTGATTGTCTTTAGATGAAGCTGGTTCATCCAATTAACAATGCATTTGAAGCTCCTAGAGAGCTAGTATCCATGTCTGGGAGTATTAACTAGAGCCATGGAGTAAGATAAATTATGAGTTCCCAATATTGAATGAAGTGAATGGTCTCTGATTGGTTGGATTATCCTCAGAGCCAAGGAATTGTTGCTTCCCTTAAGCTGGATTCTTTCAGGACCTTGCTCCTAGTCTTGTCTTGCTTGATTTGGAGAAGAGCATCCAAGTGACCCTCTCCAGATGATGAATTTATTTTCACGTTTCTCCATGCCCTCCTCCATCTTCACAGTCTCTGTTGAATTGAACTTCTCTAGGGAAGTTTTCCTGAAATTCTTTCACGAAGTAATGATTTACAGTCCTATCCCTATTGTGTTGTAATTTTCACAGAGTATTGGTACAATAGAATAGCTAGAAATATACAAGGGTTTTTGTGCGGCAGTGTGGGGTTAAAGGGGAAGGACTGGGATAAACTAACAAGGAAATATGTATCCAGGTGAATGCAGTGCTGCTAACTCTGGAAGTTGCCACTCCCAGGTTATGTATAAGGGATCAACATTTCATATATTTTTCTCTGTAGGTCAGGTTCTAGATCACGTTCCTACAGGCCCAGTACACTCCTTGTGCCAGGGAGAAAAGGAGATGTATTAATGGTGAATGGAAGATTCACAGGTTGACTTTTCTTCAGATTATTTTTCACATCTGCCAATATTTCAGAAGGAGATTGAAGTTTCTGAAGTAAAAAAAAAAAAAAAATCTCAGCATGAATTGCCCGGCAAACACTGCAAAGAGAGTGAATGCTGTTGTTATTTTCCCATTATCCTGATATGGAAATTTAGAAAGGTTTTAGCAGAGATGGGTTCTGTTGCTTTATCAAAGACAGTCCAAATGAAACGACGCTGAGTGGTATAACAAAGAGATTTTTAAAAAAACATTTCTGGAAACCATTGGAACATCACAAACAGAAGGAACCAGATTAAAGTGAAAATGCAAATTTTGATTTATAGAGCTAGCATGTAGTAGAATATCTCCATGTGGATGCTGAAAGAATCATTTATGGAGTTATAGAGTTTTTAGGATGGTGTTGCTGATGTGAAGAAACTGAAGGGGAAAAATGGCAATAGCTCATTTTTTTCAACAAACACAACCAACACAATGTGCTTGAGACATTAATCCTGCCCTGAGAAGGATATTGTAGAAAACAAATAGAAAAACAAAACAAACAAAAAAACAACAACAACAACAACAACAAAAACCTCTGCTCACAGTTAATTGCAAGTGAGGAGGTATTTCACAGGAAGTTAGAAATAGCATCTATGCTTAGCTAAAATTAGCTTTTCTAGGAATAAGAGTAATGTTAGGTTACGCTGTGTAAAATAAGACATTGGTTGTATGTATGAATACATTTGTTGTCTACTCAGCCTATACAATCGATAGTGCTATGTCTTCCACATGTGACTCAGATCCTACAGCTGAAGCTTGCGGACATCACCAGCAATTTAGCTTTTCCATTGTATACACTGAATCTCAGAGAAATAAATTACCTCCACATCTATTAAGTATACAATATGTCTGCATATCCATAATATATGATACTTAAACTCCCAACTACACTTCTACACTGTAAATCTGAAGACAAATGTGAATGCCCTTTATCAGCTAGCTACACACCTCCTTCTTCCTAAAACTACACTGAGAAAAATCAATTGGCGCATCTCCAATGTTCTTTCCCTTCCCAATCCGTAGGGCATGAGTCATACAGGAAGGAAACCTGAACCGAAGTGTGCTGCACTTTTGCTGCTTAGGTCACACTTGATTTTCTTTATTGAAGTCACATAAAATCAATGCACTAATAGGTCTAGAAGCCATATTCTTTTTTCCTTTGTGGAGAGCAAATAGAGTATTACCTTTGAAGGATCTAATATATTCCTTAAATATAATATTCAAATATATGCTTGCCATTTTAAACGCAAAGGACAAAGGAGTTTTTATTTAGTTAAAGGAGCACATCTAAGGTCATGATAATTGGGAATTCTAACAGTGGTCAATGATATTATTCTGTGGAAGAGAGGCAATCAATAGATAAAAAGGATTCATGAAATATACTACTTGAAAATACGTGAAATGATTTTTATTTATTTTTTGGATCATGTCTTTTAGGAAAGAAAGGAATGCCAAAAACAGTTTTACAGTGGATTAGAAATACAATTAAGTCATGCACTTGGATCTTCTTTACTGACAAATCACAAAATAAATGTGATACTGTTTCATAGCATCATGGAGGTGAAAACCCAATGAGAATACATGCTTTCTAAATGAAAGATATCCTTCACTTCACTTCACTTATCAATGAACTGAACTCAAGGAAATCAGAACAAGGCTTTTTTCAGATTTTGCAGTAATAACCCCTTCTTGTTCACACAGTTTGTTAGAAACTTTGGGTATATAGGTATATAAAATAAATATCCATTCCAAACATGTAGTGATGATCAACAAAAAGTACTTTTATTTTTAAACAGTTCTTTGGCATGCATATAATGTCACATTTTATTAAAAGATGAACGCAGATTTGTATGTGAATGGTTAGAATCTGCTCAGTTTTCCAAAAGGAAGAAATCTCATTGGAGAGCATGATATAAAACATCATCAACGTGTCTTGGTTACTTTTTTATTGCCAAAAGACCTTGAACTAGGCAGCTTATCAAAGAAAGCACTTGATCTGGGAGCTCATGGTTCCCCCTCAAACAGCAGTCACGCAGGCATGGAGCTGGGGCAAGTAGTGTAAGGTTGTGGGTCCCGTGTCCTCTCTGCCCCAGGGCTTGACCATTTGGAGAAGCAGAACTCGGGGAGATTGACCATGCTTACTTACCCCACACTGTCACTGGGAGTGAGTTGGGAAATAGGGAAGCCCCAGGATATCGCTTGGGAGTATGAAAGCACAGTCAGGGGCATGGGACAGCCAGAGCTGACTAGGGATCCTGGGCATGCAAGAAGGCCCGGGCCATCTGGTTCTCGGGCTCTTGGACACCCAGGTGCCCCTGGAATACATGGAAGAGCTGAGAATAGAATGGGAGCCCACAGACTGGATGTAGCCTGAGGCTAGGAGGTGGGGAAGAGGGAAACTCCAGCTGGGCCTGCGGGGATGGCTGCAGGCTTGGGCTCCTATTAGTGACAGGAGTGACTAGGAGCACAGAGAGGCCTTCCAGAGACTGGATGTTAGCTCTACAAGAGAAGGCCTCCTCCATGGCTCCGCACTGAGGATCACAATGAGAAGTGCACATCATGGTTTGTTTTATTCTTTACATTTATTGGATATTTTCTTTATTTACATTTCGAATGTTATACCCTTTTCTGGGTTTTCTCCAGATACCCCCTATCCAATCCTCCATCCCCCTGTTTCTATGAAGGTGCTCCTCCACACACACACCCACCCACTCCCTTCTTCCTTCACAGGACCGAGGGCTTCTCCTCCCATTGATGCCCAGGCAAGGCCATCCTCTGCTACATATGCAGCTGGAAGCATGGGTCCTTCCTTTTATTCTCTTTGGTTGGTGGTTTACTTCCTAGGAGCTCTGGGGGGGGTCTGCTTGGTTTATATTGTTGGTCTTGCTATGGGGTTAAAAACCCCTTCAGCTCCTTCAGTCTTTTCTGAACTCCTCCATTGGGGACCCATGCTCTCAGTCCAATGGTTGGCTGTGAGCATCGGCCTCTATATTTGTCAGGCTCTGGCAGAGCCTCTCAGGAGACAGCTATATCAGGCTCCTGTCAGCTTGCATTTCTTGGCATCCACAATAGCATCTGAGTTTGTTGACTATATATGGGATGGATCCCCAGGTGGGGCAGTCTCTGGATGGCCTTTCCTTCAGGCTCTGCTTCAATATTTTGTCTCCTTATTTCTTCCTGTGAATATTTTGTTCCCTCTTCTAAAGAGGACTGAAACATCCACACTTTGGTCTTCCTTCTTGTTGAACTTAATGTGGTCGGTGAATTGTATTGAAAATGGGTGCCTTAAACCATACCCCATTTCTCAGGGTAGGCCTGAGATTAAATACCTTTTGCAGGGAAGAGTGTCTGGGAAAGAACATTTATAGGCTAAGCCCTCTAGGCCTTTAGGTACCTCATTAGATGGAGGCTTTTCTTAAGATATGGAAGAGCCTGGGTTGCTGTTCTTTCATGACTTATGGCCACAAATCTATCTAGGGCTGTGACTAGTGATAGGGGCTTGGTTCCCAGGAGCTGGTGAAGCTTCTACCATCCATTCATGGTCTCCGGGGTTTCTAGCCTTAGCTCAACCAGGGATCACACTACTTTTCAAGATACCATACAGTATCTGCACAGTAAACCAAATCCACAAGCTTAAGGAAGAGAGAGAATCACAAGGGAATTGTGTGTCCTTTTCAGCCCTCAACTCAGTCCCCTGAAGACATTCCTCATCCCAGAGTATCAAACGTCCTAAGCCTGCCCAAGTAGTTCCAACTGGAGACCAAGCATTCAAATATCTAAGCGCATAGGGGCCATTCTTAGTCAAACCACCACATCCAACTCCCTAAGTACCATGGGCTTGTACACATATACTACATTTAATCTGACTTCAAAAGTCCCCATAGTCTTTCGGGTTCTCACCACAATTTAAAAGACCAAAGTCTTTTTCCAGTGAGTTTAGGCCATATCTTATAGCCCTCAGTAAAATACAAATTCAGATTAGCCACTTCCAACATATAGTGTCACACAATATATATTACCTTCCCAAATGTGAGGATCATGAGCGTAGGGAGCAAATGCTAGCCCAGAGCAAGGCGAAAACTCAGCAGGACAACGAGAAATTCTTGAGCTTTGTATTTGATGTCAATCATAGATGATTCTTCTCTTCAAATTTTGCTCACTGCAGCACACTCTCTTCTCATTGGCTTGTTCTACCTCTTGTAGGAACCATATGCTCAGCTCTGGTGGGTCCAATATCCTGCCAGGGGGTAGCACAATATGAGTTTCAGTTTTAGTTTCAAGCAACGGGCCCTTAGAACCTCTATGCAGGGACTCAGTTGCCACAGTCCTGTCTTTGGCCACTCTCCTCAAATGAGGTCAATTCCACAAACCTCTACTCCTTTGTTTTAAATGACTCTCATGCCAGAACCACTTGGACAATGTTGTTAGTTCTGCTGACCACTTGTGGGTTGACACCACACTGGTCCCCACTTAAACTGCATTCTTATAAACTTTGACTTCCTTTTTGTTCCTTATGTGCAGACAATTCCTTGTGTTTTTGTTCTTATTCTTGTTTTGCTTAGCTCTTCTTTGTTGCTTTTGTTTTTGCTTATTTTTGTAACCCCCCCCCACCTATTCTCTTAAGGCACAAACTATGGTACCCATAATAAATTTCCTAGTGCTTTCCCCTTCTTATCCAAGTAAATTTTATATTGATATTTTTGATCCATTTTCTCTCTTACATTATGGATCTGAATAAGAATGATTGCAAATAACCACATGACAAGAGGCTGTCATGAAAACTCTTTTTCCAAAGGAATTAGATCAAACATCTTCAAAATTGGATCAAGCAGATTCTTAATACAAGGGCAAGGAACAGGCACATTCTGACAATACATCACAAATGTTAATGTTGCTGTCCTCTGGAACCTCTTGTTCTGAGTTTCCAGAGCCCACAACACTCCCCTCACTACTGTTTTTCCTGTTCCTATTATGGTAGACTATAAAGAACCATGTATAGCACTCAACAACTTTCCTATTTCAAAGTCTCCAAATCGTCCTCATTTCTCTAAAAATTCATACGGTCAGGCCTTCATAGAAATAGTCGACCTCCTTGAGTGAGTTCTGTTTCTACAGATGACAAATAAGAAAGTGAGAAGATGATATAATGAAATCTATTTCCCATGCAACTTTTTTTCAATTAATTTTTAAAAATTCACTTTAAATTATGTTCACTTCCCCCCTTCTGGTCACCTCCTCCCAAAATCCTTTCCCTGCTCCTCACCCCTTCTCCTATGTGTAGGTGGGGTACCTGTTTGGTGTTCCCCTGTCAAGTCTTCTTGGCACTTCAAGTCTCTGCTAGGCTAGTGTGATGATTTGTGTATGGTCAGTCCAGGGACTAGCACTATAAGAAGGCCTTTTTGAGTAGTTGTGGTCTTTTGGGAGTAAGCATGGAACCGTGGTCATAGGCTTTCAGAACCTCATCCTAGCTGACTGGAAACCAGGATTCTGCTAGCTGCCTTTAGATGAAGATGTAAAACTCTCAGATCCTCCTGTACCATGCCTGCCTGGATGCTGCCTTCATCCAGCCATCATGATAATGGATTGAACCTCTGATCCCTTAAACCAGCCCTGATTAAATATTGTCCTTAAAAGAGTTGCCTTGGTCATGTTGTCTGTTCACAGCAGTAAAAGAAGTGCTAGGCCCTTTTCCCACTGGCCAGACAAGGCATCCCTCCAGAACAATATATCCTACATACAAGCAACAACATTTGGGATAGGCTCTATTTCCCTTGTTCAGGAACCACATAAAAACCAAGCTGCACATCTCTCCTATATGTGCAGCGATGCATAAGTCCAACCCATACACATTCTTTGGTTGGGAGTTCAGATTCTGGTAGCTGAAGTATGCAGGTTAGTTGGTTCTGTTGGTCTTCCTATAGAGTTTCTGTGTGCTTTAGGACTATAATCCTTCTTCCTATTCTTCCCTAAGAGTACCCAAGCTTCATCTGCTGTTTGTCTGTCACTCCTGCATCTTTTAAGGCTTAGGTCACAACATCAGAAATATCTCCAGAATTATGATACTGGTTTTTGTTTCACTATTTTACCTGGTAGATGCAATTCCAATGGCTTACACTAGTGTTTTCAATCATGACATATCTTGTTCTGTAGATTAGCAAACTAACCTGTGATTTCTGCCAACTTCTAAGTACTTCTGAGAGTACTTCCCCTCCCAGTCCATCCTCTGACTGTTCCACATTCCATATCTCCTCCTCACCACCATGTATCCACACAGATATCCACACCCTACTCACCCCACCAGACTTCCAAACTCCCCGGAGCCTCCAGTCTCTTGAGGATTAGGTGCATCATCTCTGAATGAACGCAGACCTCTGCTGTATATGAGTTGTGAGTCTCATATCAGCTGGTGTATGTTGCCTGGTTGGTGATCCTGTGTCTGAGAGTTCTCAGGGGTCCCTGTTAATTGAGGCTGCTGGCCTGCCTACAGGGTTGCCCTCTTCCTCAGCTTCTAGTTTTTCCCTAATTCAACCACAAGGGTCAGCAGCTTCTATTGATTGATCGGGTACAAATATCTGCATCTGAATCTTTCAGTTGCTTCTTGGGTCTTTCATAAGACGATCATGATAGGAATCTTTTTGTGAGCTCTCCATAGCCTCAATAATAGTGTAAGGCCTCGGGGCCTCCCCTTGAGCTGGATCCCACTTTGGACCAGTCCCTGGACCATCTTTTCCTCAGGCTCTTCTCCATTTCCATTCCTGCTGTTCTTTCCGACAGGGACAATTATGGGTCAGAGTTTGACTGTGGATGGCAACCCCATACTCACTTGATGCCCTATCGTTCTGCTGGAAATGGGCTCTAAATGTTCCCTCTCCCCACAGTAGGTAATTTCATATAGGGTTCCTCCCTTTGAGTCCTGAGAGTCTCTCACCTCCCAGGTCTCTGTTACATTCTGGAAGGTCCTCCCAACCTCCAACCTCCTGAGGTGGCCTATTTTCATTCTTTCTGCTGGTCCCCAAAACTTCAGTTCTTTTCACCCATCCAATACCAGATCATCCCCCCCCCCCAACTCCCTTTCCCTCCCAAGTCCCTACCTCCTCCCCCCATGAGGCTGCTTTGAGAGTATTTAAAAAAAAAAAAAAAAAAAAAACCAGTGTTTCTCTGAAGCTCTTTGGCAGTTCCAGAGGTGAACACTCAGCTTGCCACTCCAGCCACCATGCCTATTTTATGCTGATGGAATCCTCTAGAACCTAAGAACCAAATAAACTCTTCTTTCTAAAACTTGCCTAAGTCATGGCCAAGAGATGTTATCTGTGTTTTTAAATTTTCAGGATTCAAAAAATTGAGAAATAACATGGTTTAGTTGAACAATTCAAATTAATTTTTACAGATTTTTTTTTTTTTTTTCAATGAGCAGACAGTACATGTAATACAGGGTACAACGTGGAATTTGTGAATGTGTTCTTGCTGAATAAGGATTGAGCATGACTATTTTTTTGTTTTGTTTTGTTTTCTTTTCTTTTTTTCTTGGACTTCATACAGTCTGTGAGTTGTTTCTGGGGCAGTGCAAACCTCTGGGGTTAGCATCCCATTATCAGTGACTGCATATTATGTCTCTTCTTTTGTGACTGGGCTATCTCACTCAGGATGATATTCTCTAGATGCAGCCATTTTCTAAAGAATTTGGTTAAGTCATTGTTTCTGGTGGCTGAGTAGTATTGCATTGTGTAAATGTACCACAATTTTTGTATCCATTAATCTTCTGAATGACATCTGGGTCCTTTCCAGTTTCTGGCTATTATAAATAGAGCTGCTATGAACATTGTGGTGCATATATCTTTGTTGTGTACTAAGGTGTCTCTGGCGTATATGCCCAAAAGTGGAATAGCTGGGTCTTCAGGTAGTACTATGTCCACTTTTCAGAGGTATCGCCAGACTGATTTCCAGAGTGGTTGTATTAGTTTGCAACCCCACCAACAGTGGAGAAGTGTTCCTCTTTCTCCGCAACTTTGCCAGCATCTGTTGTCATCTGAGTTTTGGAACTTGGCTAATCTGACTGGTGTGAGGTAGAATCTCAGGGTTGTTTTGATTTGCATTTCCCTGATGGCTAAGGATGTTGAGCACTTCCTCAGATATTTCTCAGCCATTCCATATTCCTCAACTGAGAACATTTTGTTTAGCTCTGTACCCCATTTTTTAATAGGGTTATTTGATTCTCTGGTGTCTAGCTTTTTGAATTCTTTGTATACCTTGGATATTAGGCCTCTATCTGATGTGGAATTGGTAAAGATCTTTTCCCATTCTGTTGGCTGCCGTTTTGTTTTCTTGACAATGTCCTTAGCCTTACAGAAACTTTGCAATCTCATTAAGTCCCATTTGTTATCTTTGACTTTAGAGCTTGAGTCATTGGTGTTTTGTTCAGAAAATTTTCTCCTGTGCCTATGAGTTCTAAGGTTTTCCCTACTTTATCATCTAATAGTTTCAGTCTATCTGGTTTAATGTGGAGATCTTTGATCCACTTACACTTGAGCTTTGTACAAGGAGATAAGAAAAGGTCTATTTTCATTCTTTTGCATGCTGAGTGACAGTTGGACCAGCACCATTAGTTGAATAGGCTGTCCTTTTACCATTGAATGTTTCCGGCTCCTTTGTCAAAAATCAGGTGACACTATACCTGAGGGCTCATTTCTGGATCTTATATTCTATTCCATTGATCCACATGCCCATTTCTGTACCAGTACCATGCAGTTTTCAGCACAATTGCCTTCTAATATAGCTTGAGGTCAGGGATGCTGATTCCTGCAGATGTTTTCTTGTTGATGAGGATGGATTTCAATTTCTAGGTCTTATGTTATTCCATAAGAAATTGCACATTGATCTTTGCAATTCCATGAAGAACTGGGTTGGAATTTTGATGGGGATTGCATTGAATCTGTAGATTGCTTTTGGTAGGATGGCCATTTTTAAAATGTTGATCTTTCCATCCATGAGCATGGGAGATCTTTCCATTCTCTGAGATCCTCCTCAATTTCCTTCTTTAGAGGTTTGAAGTTCTTGTCATACAGGTCCTTCACTTGCTTAGTTAGAGTCACACCAAGGTATTTCATAGTTTTTGTGATGATTGTGAAGGGTACCTTTACCATAATTTCTTTCTCCACATGTTTGTCCTTTGAGTATAGGAAGGCTACTGATTTGTTTGAGTTAATTTTGTATCCAGCCATTTTGCTGAACTTGTTTATCAGCTGTGGGAGTTCTCTGGTGGAATTTTTGGTGTCACTTAAGTACACTATCATGTCATCGGCATAGTATGATATTTTTATCTCTTCCTTTCCGATTTGTATTCCCTTGATCTCCTTTTGCTGTCTAATTGCTCCAGCCAGGACTTCCAGTACTGTGTTGAATAGGTAGGGCGAGAGTGGGCAGCCTTGTTGAGTCCCTGATTTTAGTCGGATTGCTTGAAGTTTCCCACCCTTAAGTTTGATGTTGGCTGTTGGTTTGCTGTATGTTGCTTTTATTATGTTTAAGTATGAACCTTGGATTCCTGTTCTTTCCAGGACTTTTAACATGAATGGGTGTTGAGTTTGGTCAAATTCTTTCTCAGCATCTAGTGGGATGACCATTTGATTTTGTTCTTTGAGTTTGTTTATATGGTGGATTAGATTGATGGATTTTCTTATATTAAACAATCCCTGCATCCCAGGGATGAAGCCTACTTGGTCATAATGAACGATCATTTTGATGTGTTCTTGGATTCCATTTGCAAGGATTTTGTTGAGTATATTTGCATCATTGTTCATAAGTGAGATTGGTCTGAAGTTCTCTTTCCTTGTAGGGTCTTTGTGTGGTTTAGGTACGAGGGTTATTATAGCCTCAAAAAATGAGGTGGGTAATATTCCATCTGATTCTATCTTTTGGAATAGTTTGGAGAGTATTGGTGTTATATCCGAAATATATGTCTGATAAAATTCTGCATTGAACCCATCTGGACCTGGACTTTTTTTGGTTGGGAGGCTTTTGATAACTTCTTCGTTTTCTTTAGGTGTTATAGGATTATTTAGATGCTTTACTTGGTACTGGTTTAACTTTAGGATCTTGTATCTGTCTAGGATTTTGTCCATTTCCTCCAGATTTTCCAATTTTGTGGAGTATAAGTTCTTGTAGTAGGATCTGATGATTTCTTGAATTTCCTCAGTTTCAGTTGTTATGTCTCCACTTTCCTTTCTGATTTTGTTAATTTGTATACTCTCTATTTGCCCTCTAGTTAGTCTGGCTAGGGGTTTATCAATCTTGTTGTTTTTCTCAACGAACCAGCTCTTGGTTTTGTTTATTTTTTCAATGGTTCTTTTTGTTTCTATTTGGTCTATTTCTGCCTTAATTTTGATTATTTCTTGCCGTCTAATCTTCTTGGGTATATTTGCTTCCTTTTGTTCTAGGGCTTTTAGCTGTGCTATCAGGTTATTGATATAAGCTCTCTCCAGTTTCTTTTTGGAAGCACTTAGGGCTATGAGTTTTCCTCTCAGTCCTGCTTTCATTGCATCCCATAAGTTTGGGTATGTTGTGTTTTTGTTTTCTTTAAATTCTAGAAAATCCTTAATTTATTTCTTTATTTCTTCTTTGACCCTGCTATCGTTTAACAGATCTTTGTTTAGTTTCCATGTGTATGTGGGCTTTTTGTTGTCTTTGTTGTTGTTAAAGACTAGCCTTACACCATGGTTATCTGAGAGGATGCATGGGAGTTTTTCAATCTTCTTATATCGATTGAGGCTCATTCTGTGTCCAATTATGTGGTCAATTTAGGAGAAGGTGACATGGAATGATGAGAAGAAGGTGTATTCTTTTACTTTAGGATGATATGTTCTATAGATATCTATTAATTCTAGTTGGTTCAAAGTCTCAGCTAGTTTTGCAGTGTACTTGTTCAGTTTCTGTTTCCATGATCTGTCCATTGGTGAGAGTGGAGTGTTAAAGTCTCCCACTATTATTGTGTGGGTTGAAATGTGTTTATTGAGCTTTAGTAGGGTTTATTTTATGAATGTGGTGCTTTTTTAATTGGAGCATCTACGTTAAGGATTGAGAGTTCCTCCTGACAGATTTCCCTGGTAATGAGTAAAAAGTGCCCTTCCTTATCTTTTTTGATAACTTTTGGTTGGAAATTTACTTTATTAGATATTAGAATAGCCACTACAGCTTGCATCTTGGGGCTGTTTGCTTGGAAGTTTTTTCCCACCCTTTTACTCTGAGATAGTGTCTGTCTTTGTCTCTGAGATGAGTTTCCTGTATGCAGCAAAAGGCTGGATTTTGTTTATGTATCCAGTCTGATAGCCTCTGTCTCTTTATTGGGGAGTTCAGGCCATTTATGTTAATAGATATCAAGGAATAGTTGTTTCTGTTTTCTGCTATTATTGCTTTTGTTGGTTGAGTTGTGTCTGTGTCTTTTTTTTTTTCTTCTTTTCTTTTTCTTGCTTAGGAGTTTTCTTGTTTTTACTAGGATGTAGTTCCTCTCATTGTATTGCATTTTCCACCTAAAATTCATTGTAGTGCTGGGTTTGTGGTCAGATATTGTGTAAATTTTGATTTTTCTTGAAATATCTTCATCTCTCCATCTATGGTGATTGATAATTTTGTTGGGTATAGCAGCTTGGGCTGGCACTTGTGCTCTCTTAGGGTGTGCATGATGTCTGTCCAGGCTCTTCTAGCTTTCATAGTCTCTGTTGAGAAATCAGGTGTCATTCTGATTGGTCTGCCTTTATATGTTACCTGACCTTTTTCCCTTACTGCTTTTAGTATTCTTTCTTTGCTTTGGGCACTTGGTGTTTTGACTATTATGTGTCCGGAGGTATTTCTTTTCTGGTCCAACCTATTTGGAGTTCTGAAGGCTTCTTTTATGCTCGTGGTCTTTTCATTCTTGAGGGTAGGGAAGTTTTCTTCTACTATTGTGTTGAAGATATTTACTGTGCCTCTTAGTTGATACTCTTCTCCCTCTTCAATTCCTATTATCCTTAGGTTCGGTCTTCTCATTGTGTCCTGGATTTCCTGGACATTTTGGGGTTAGAAGCTTTTTGTTTTTTGCATCTTCTCTGGCTGTTTTTTCTATGTTTACAATGTTGTCTTCTGCCCCAGAGATTCTCTCTTCCATCTCTTGTAATCTATTGGAAATGCTTGCTTCTGTGACTCCTGATTTCTTTTTTAGGTGTTCTACCTCTAGGGTTATCTCTTTTAGTGTTTTCTTTATTGTGTCAATTTCCGTTTTAAATTCCCTCTTCCATTTTTTTTCATCTCTTTGGTTCTGTTTTCCTCTAGTTCTTTGAGTTCTTTGAGTGTCTTTCTTGTTTCCTCTTTAAAAGCTTCTGAATCTTTTCGCTTTTCCTCCAGTTCTTGTTTAAGTATCCCTATCAGCATCTTGAGGTATGATTTCAGGTCTGCATCTTCTTTTTCTGGGTTGTTTGGCATTCCGATGTTTGCTGTTATGGGAGAGCTGGGTTCTGGTGTTGCTAGGTTGTCTTGGTTTCCTTGGGATATACTCTTTCTCTTTCCTCTTGGCATTTTGTTGTCAGTGATATGTTCTCCCCTTTCCCTTGTATCTGGTCTGTGTCCCTGGATCTCCACTGGTCCAGGTGGCCGATGGGCCGAGCCCTGTTCTGCGCCTCAGAGTCCCCGGGTGGGAACAGAAGTTCCAAAGTTGTGTTCCTGGTCCCTGGATCAGGCAGGGCAGGGGGTGCATTTTCTGTGCGTACTCCACAGAGATCTCTCTGCTTCCTGGCTGCCTAGATCTCCTCCTCACCAGTTTTTAAACCTTTAGGACCTTCCGGTCTGGGTGGCAGATGGGCCGGGCTCTGATCTGTGCCCTCAAGTCCATTTTTACAGATTATAACACTTGAAAATGTTCATAAAATTATAAAATATGGATCTCAGAAATTATATGTATTTGTGTACTTGTGGCAAGGGAATAGGCTTTTGAACCCTAGCTTAAATGGTTCATTGTTTCTGGTGGTCTATGTGAAGGTTTTGGCACTATTACTTATGAAGTAGAGGCTAGCTATAAGAAAGAAGTCCTTAGAATCTTCATTCCTTACAGCCAGGCCAGAATTCTTGTTTACTCTCTACTTCTGTAGCATAGGTACAATATGAACAGCCAACATCCTGTTCATGCTTTCAGGCCTTCCCTCCCTTTTCCTACATCTCCCTGGCCAAGATAAACCTTATCCTTCTGAAACACTATGTCAAAATAAATAAATAAATAAATAATAAAATCCTCTTTCATTCTTAAGTTGTTTGGTCATGGTATTCTATCCTGTTAATGAACAAAGAACTAAGAAATTGACTCTGTGAAGAATGAACATTGCTTTGAAAAATGGCTTCTTGTCCTTTGCCACTTGGAACCAGTTTGTGTTAAAATTTGAGAACTCTAGAAGACTTTGAAACTTTGAGGTAGAAGAGCCCCTTGGTGCTATAAGCAGAAATGTATGTGCCAATCTGATGGTTATTTGGAAGAACAGCATAAGGACTGAATAGAAAGTAAAGGACTGCCTCATGATGTTTCCTCTGGGAACAAGGATTCTATTGGTGAGGCAAATATTAGCCATTAATCAAAGGATCTAGCTGCATGATTCAAAGTCCTGAAGACTTAAATGAGGCTACATTTTAAATTAATAACCTACTTTCTTCAGCAGAAGAGAGTTTTAATCCAGGACAACATAGAAGCTGAGTCATAGATATTGCTTACTGCTTTCATTCCAATCTACAGTAAACATAAGAAGAGAGAAAAATTAAAATGTGAACCTTGAGGGGCAAAGATATGAGAGCCAACTTGAAGTTGTGAACAAGGAGCATGCACATGAGGAAGCTGCTTGAGTAGTTAGAGAGGTAGCATAGATGAGAAGTGCCCTGCTCTGCACTGCAACCAGAATGGTGCACTAAGGGGAAGAATGAATGATCTCAAAGCTTCAGGGGGCGGGGCTGAGGAATTCTGGACAGGAAAGTTGGCATGACTGACTGCTAACACCTGTGTGCTCTCAAGACCCAGAAATTTTCCTGTAGACCTTAATCTGTTCCATACACCAATGCATTCCATTTTTTTTTCATTTTCATTTAGTTCTAGAGTATTTAAAATGATTTTCTTGACTATTTTATAGACCCAGGTTTTCAATAAATAGTGTATTTAACTTTCAAGACTTTATTGGTTTTTTTTTTTTAATCTCACACATACAGATGCAGACACCCACAGCCAAACAGTGGGTGAAGCTTGGGGACTTTAATGGAAGAATAGGATGGAGGATGTTGGGCCCAGAAGGGGATAAAAACTCCAAGGGGTAACAAAATTAATCAACTAACTTGGACCCTTGGTGGGGTCTCAAAAACTGAACCCACAATGGAAGAACATACACAAGCTGGACGTAGGCCTCACTGCCCATATGCAGCTGATGTGTAGCTTGGTCTTCATGTGGGTCCCAACCGTTGCCTGTATGTGGGACATGTTCTTTTAGCTGGGATGCCTTCTTTGGCTTCAGTGAGGGACAAGTGCCTTGTCTCACAAGACTTGAGATACCAGAATAGGGAAATACCTAGTGGTCCCCGTCACTAGATCAAAGGAGAAGGAGACAGGATGTACTGGCTGGATTTGTGTCAACTAGACACAAGCTGGAGTTATCACAGAGAAAGATGTCTCAGTTGAGAAAATGCCTCCATGAGATCCAGATGCAAGGCATTTTCTCAACTAGTGATCAAGGGGGAAGAGCCCAGCACATTGTGGCTGGTGCCATCCCTGGGCTGAGAGACCTGGGTTCTATAAGAAAGCAAGCTGAGTAAGCCAGGGGAAGCAAGTCAGTATTGCTGAGACATTCTTAGGGCTTGACTTTCTGAATATATTCAAATCATTGTATTAAAAATAAATAAATTTAGGAAACAGACACTGCCAGTGATTTTAAGAAATAAATGCTTCAGAGTGCAAAAATGTAAACCACTTAGGGTAATTAGCATGACAACACACTAAATGATCAGGCTGACAAAAGAATAAAATTTGACTCATTAATTCAGGTCCCCATAGGATCATCCTCAACGATTCTTGTCAGGGTGTTCAATGATTCTGTATGAAATTACTTTTCAATTGATTTACTATCAGAATATCCATCACCAGGAAAATGAGGGCTCCCTTTTATGGGTTCTTAGTCTTGTTCATGAAATAATTTAGGAACAAAATGGAAAAGGAATCTCAAGAATCATCTCATTAGATTTGAGAGAAAAACAACACAGCAGCAAAGCTGTACATTTCATTAGCTGATGGGAAAGCAAGTGCTGTAGAACATTCAATTCAATGATGTAAGGGAAAGAGATCTTCTGACAGAGAAGGATGAAGACCAGAGTGGCAAGCAATCCTACATAGGCTTGGGGTCTGAAAAGGAGACAAAAAGAATGAATAGGAAAAGCTTTGCTCTTTGAATTAGAACCCAAAGTGAGTGAGCTTAATAATGCTGCACACTAGATGCTCTGTATACAAGTGCATCATGGAAGAGAATTCTTGGAGGAATACTTTCATCACAGGCCTTTAAGAAAATCAATTTTCCTAAGAACAGACTCCTGGCTAAGGGATTGACCTGGCTCAGCTGCATTAACTCTTAAGCCAGTTAAATAGTATGTGGCATTCTTAGTTTTGAAATAAACATTATGTCTTCATCATGGCCAACAGAAGATCTACAAAGAGGATGTAGCGCTTTCTTAACTGGCTGCAACAAAACAGCGAAACTCCCATATTTTCATATGATATCTTACATTATAAGGAGAGGCAGTTGTGAAATTTCAGTTTCCAGTGTTACCAGAGAACAAAAAGAAGTAGCATGTAACCTCAGTGACTTCCAAAGCCAGTGTTCTGTGTCTGGCCACCTCATACCAACTTCTAAGAATTGAGACACTAAAATCATTCCTGAGATGAGCATTGTATCCTTCTAGCTGTTTCTAACAAAGATAAGAATTGCAAGAAGAGAGGGCAGGAACCAGAACTCTCTTCTGGCATTCCTACCTACTATCTAATAATAAATAAATAAATTAACAAATAAACAAACAAATAAAGTATCCTGCCAAGAACTGTCAAGAAGACATCAAGTTGTTATTACTGAAGCTCCTTCCCTAAACTTTCTGATGAAATGATCACAGTTCTCCTCAATGCCCTCTTCTGAAGAGGCGATCCCTAGGAAATTTGACTGATGACCACCATTACTATCCACTGGCATTCAGGGCCATTCTGTAGGACTCCAGTCATTCTGCCAGTAGTTGTTAGGGAACTTGAAAGTCATTTGCTCCTCCGTTTTGAATTAGTGTGATGAAGAAAGACAATTCTTGAGTGGTGCCTAGACAGACATGAGGGAGAAGAAATCAAAACAATAGAATCAGAGACATGTGAAATTCTAGCTGTTCTGTAGAAAAATAAAATTATTCCATACTGTTGGGAGCAAGGATGAGATTCTGCAAATACTTAATATTACAAGCCATAGTCAGAAAACTAAGGAACAAAATACATATTAAAATTGTGACTCAAAGCGCACTGCACTCCATCCACAGTCTCACAAAGGCAACTGTGTCTGGTTTGTTGGGGACTCATCATTTGGTTAGCTTGTTTGTTTCCTTTCTTCATTTTCCTTGGCTCCCTGGTTTAACCAGAGGGTGCAAAGCCCAAGATGCTTTTTTAGGCAATTTGAGGGTTAGATGGAAAGACTGGATTTACAATGTGAGTGTGTGACTCTTTCATGATGTGTTCTAAGTGGTAAGAAAGAGGAAAGGCTCAATCACCATTAGCTGTTCATATTAAAGCAATGGTATGTCTCTCTAACCCTTGGCTTGAAGTGTCACATAATTACTGTAGTGTTAAAATTGAGCCAAACTAATGTTATCCTATACCTGGGAAGCAGTTTCTTCCTTCCTTCCATCCTTCCTTTCTTCCTCCCTCCATTTTTACTTCATTTCCTTAATATAATATATGCATATGATTATAATGTATACGTGTATGATTATGATGTATATGTATATGATTATGATGTATATGTATATGATTATGATGTATATGTATATGATTATAATGTATATGTAGGAGCAGTTGTAGAGATCTGTGTATCACCTACATATACTCCCCACAGAGGACAGATGAAATCAGATCCCATGGAACTAGAGTTGTAGTTTAGAGCCAGTGCTCTTAACCACAGGGCTTTCTCTCAAGAAGAAAGTAAATGAGATATAAGTGTCCCTATAATATTTTATAGAAACATAGTCATAATGGTTTGAAAGTAGAACCATTGGACTGTGGAAAATATGAAATTGATATTTATTCTTGGGTGATATTTTCTATATGTTTTTGAAGACATTCAATAGGAAAAATGATCGACTTTTTCTTTCTACTGTCAAGGCCATTTGAGGGGCCAGCCCTTGAGGTTGACTTGGGCTTTGGCAGAAAGACATTTTCCTTCATCTTCTTACCATCTATACCATCTCTTGAGCTGAGTTGAGAGTCTTGTGATCATAGCTCTCTTAATAATCACTTAAAGCATTTCCTTCTGTGAGGACACTGCTCACTGCAAAATATACAGTGGTCACCATTCAGCCTCTCTGTCATCAAGAGGACAGATGATTCACCAGATGTAAAAGATGCTCAGAGAGGTTCCTTGGAGTCTCCTGGAGCCTAGTTGACCTCAGAGAGATAACCATCTTTCAGTCCCTCTGATCTTATTTATAGAGGCCCAGTTTCTAGCCGTTGAATATCCAGAAGGTCAGTTAGACAAATGTTGAGGAATGAGTGATGTAAAAGTTAATCTTAGAACACTTAGATGAACCTCAGACAGGAAAACTAAAGAGGCTTTAATAAATTATTTTATCAAAACTAAACATTTTTAATAAATTATATATCTTTAACATCAGTTTTGCAATTGCTATCAAGAGATTATAAATAACATAAGAATTCTCCATTGATTTGAATAGGGGTCTGCACTGAACTTTAAGCTCAGAAATTTTCATATAATGCATGTACATCTCTAGCCTCATTTTTATATATTTTATATATTTTATACATAATATAATGTATAAAAACACTTCTCAATTGTTATTAATGTGCTTTTCAAATTCTTAACATATAAGTGGTAAATATAGAATTTCCATTGTATGTGATGTATATACATTTATTGATGAATGTATATATGTATATTATTTCATAAAATATCTTAAATTTTCTTTTCATAATCTAATTATATACATACAATCCCCATGAATGCTGACATTGTGGACATGAATGGGTTAACTTTGTATGAATCAGAAAACAAATATATTGTGATCTTCTTCAAACACTAACTTCCATCTCCCCTTTAACACTAGAACACTTTTCTAATATATGCTTTGTAAAATGCTCTGAAAGTTTCTAAGCTGCACTGTATTTACTAAACACTAGGAGCCTAAAAGTTTCATTTTAGGATGGATGTATATATAAAAATATTTTTGCAAGATTTTGCTTCTCATAAAATATACATAACTTTTGTCAATGTTACAGTTGGCTGATTTATCCAGTTGGTGTGAGATCATCACTCCTAGTTTACGCCATATTAAAAAGAAATTTTAAACAGTTAATTTGAAGGGAAATATGTTCCCTAGGGAAACATAGCCAATGAAATGCTTCAATGTATGTCTCTGAGCATTTCAATAGTCTATGTCCTATGATGAAGGAATAGAAGATTCCAGAAGAGCCACTAATGTTCACTCTACAAGAGAGTTCAGAAGAGTGTGGTGCACATACAGTAAACAAAGGCGATGTCAGAGTGGATGAACTTGCCAATGTTCATATCTCAGCTGAGCTTGGAAGGAAAGGGCTAATCATACTTGTTGAATATTTATACCTCAGTTAACCTACATAAGAAACTCTAACATCGCAGAGAGAGACCCATGGCTGCAGGTGCATATGCAGCAGAGGATAGCACTCTTTGGCATCAGTGGGAGGAGAGGCCTTTGGTTCAGTGAAGGCTCATTTTCCCAGTGTAGGGGGCCAAGGTGCTGAGGTAGGAGAGGGTGGTTGAGAGGGGGAGCTCCTTCATGGAGGCAGTGGAAAAGGCAATAACATCTGAAATATAAATACAAAGAATATTCAATAAAATATATAAAAAAGGAAACTTTTTAAAGGGTATACAGGCTTGCATTGATTGTCCTTGATTCCTGCTTCATCGAAGCTACGTCTCACAGTTAAGAATATAAAGCTAGGATTGTTCACAATAGTCAACCTTTAATGCATATGCTTTAGTCATTAGAGCAAATGTGACCACTGACCACCAGATATGTATAGCAACATATGTTACTACACATGTGATTACATATTGTAATTACACAATTGCCACATAATGTAACATTGTTTTACAAAGACCTCTAATAGATACAACATAATCCAATGTTGCTAGAAATGTTGATCATCATCTATGGTTTTTATGTAGGGTTTTAATAACTATATAGTTGCTATTTTTGTAAATGCCTTCTATAATTTGTTTGAGATTAGGATTAAATTTATGAACATTATAAACAATGAAACAAATGGACTATAACCAAGGATTTATATCAGATTTATTACATTAATATATATTCAACAATGTAGATCCAATTTTGTTTTTTAAAAAGCTATTTTTAAAATACAAAAGTGTAATAATTATTTTCCTGTTTATTGTGTTATGCTTTAAACAAGGTAATATCACATGTAAGTTTATATTTAGAAGAATTTTTTAAAATAATTTTTTAAATCAGTTGTGGTTAAATAAAGCCAACTCATGTGAGATCCACGTTCTCATGAAGTGATTAGTTTGTGCATAGTCATTGGCAATAATTTTCATTATAAATAGTTCTAAAATATGCAATACCTTAGGGATTGTCCATTGACAGTAACTGATATAGCATGAAAACATGGCTTTCTCTAAAAGTTTTTTTCTTTTGAAAACATTTACTCAAATTTAAAGAGGTCTAATAACAAGCCTTTGTTCTTTGTTAAAATGATAGAGTTGTGTGCTGAAACTATTAATACTTTTGAAATTTTCTCAAAAAAAAAAAAAATAAATTAAGGTACAAATTCCTTGACTATTTTCTTGATTCCACTTTTCCAATTTTGGGCAAAGACTCCCCAGTGTTTATGAGAAGGGACTGGTTCTGAGGAATGGACTACAACTGCTCCAAGACATGGTCTATCCTTGACAGGTAATTGCTCCTTTTGGAAGGATGGCCTGAAAGGCTCTTTTGTCTCTGGAGCCAAATAATGGGATAGCAACTTAATATACATTCCTTCACACTGTTGTATTCACAGATGCAGGTAAGGTCTAAGTAGGTGAAAATGTAAAATTAGGAAAACAAAACACATTTCATCTTGGGTTTGGATTAACTCATGCCCACAAATAAAAAAATAAAAGCATTTTAACAAAAGCAGTCTTGAAGTGCTATGGGTTGATGACAAATCGTTCATATTACACATTCTGGCTAAAAAAAAAAAAATTGATACGTCTTGCCTGTCTTTAGAATCAGATTCTTGTGTTATCATTGGAATACAGTTATTCTGTTTAAAAGAAATGTTTGCAAAGAACCAGTCAGTTAAATATAAAAGTTTACAAAATTAGAAGATTAAAATATATTTTTCATAAAGAATCTTAACAAGATAATGGAAATGCTTTTAGAATGCTCTTAGGACGACACAGGTACACAGATTGTAGTTTCATTCACAACTAAATAGTAATTCAAAAAAAAAAAACAAAAAATAAAGAAGAAGAAGAAGAAGAAGAAGAAGAAGAAGAAGAAGAAGAAGAAGAAGAAGAAGAAGAAGAAGAAGAAGAAGAAGAAGAAGAAGAAGAAGAAGAAGAAGAAGAAGAAGAAGAAGAAGAAGAAGAAGAAGTGAGGGCAGTATCAGAAAGAGATTTGAATAAGCCTGGAAAAAATATTAAGGGTAAAATAAACCTTAGGGAAAAATATATGTATGTGTGTGTAAACATAATTTAGAGATATAGCTATATTTATCAAAATTATGTGTACAATTGCATTTATAATAAAAATATATATGATTACATTCATTATAATCAATATTTTTTCTATAATCATGAGTTTTCTGGTAAGTAATTTCACCAATCAAATGACTCCAGGCAAAAGGAGGCAATGGAAGTTTACATGTAAGTTAAATTTAAATTTGAGTGTTGGCTCATAGAAAAAACAAATAAAAATGGAGGGAGTGGATGGAGTCTTTCCTGAATATGCATTGCGGACATGAGCAAGACCATGACAAGGACCAATGCCTCAGATCCTCAGGGATGCGGCAAAGCCTAGCCATGGGTGTCAGGCTCTGAATTCACAAAAGCAACCTCTATTCTGACTGGGAATGTTGTCAGTGTGTGAGGTTCCTCCTCCCAGATGTACACAGACTACACAATTGTCAGATTGTCACATCTCATAGAGAACTCCCACTAATACTACATCACTCTGGCCAGCTGCTCTGCACCTATGGAACTTGCTGAGTGTCCTCCTCAGGGTTTCTATTCCTGCACAAATCATGACCAAGAAGCAAGTTGGGGAGCAAAGGGTTTATTCAACTTATACTTCCACACAGCTGTTTATCACCAAGGAAATCAGGACTGGAACCCAAGCATGTCAGGAAGCAGGAGCTGATGCAGAGGCCATGGAGGGATGTCACTTACTGGCTTGCTTCCCCTGCCTTGCTCAACCTACTTTCTTATAGGACCCAGTTCTACCAGTCCAGGAATGGTACCACCCACTATGGGCTGGGCCCTCCCCCCTTGATCACTAGTTGAGAAAATGCCTTACAGCTGGATCTCATAGAGGCATTTTTTTTTAACTGGGGCACCTTTCTCTGTGATAACTCTAGCTTGTGCCAAGGTGACACAAAACCAGCCAGTACACCTTACACCTAAGTTCTAGTTGTTCAAGCAGCTCGTTTCATTAAAACACAGATTAAATAGCCCACCTGGACCTAGCTTTTCTGTATTTGTGTGTGTGTGTGTGTGTGTGTGTGTGTGTGTGTGTGTGTGTGTATCTGTTCCTGTCAGATTTCTAGGCCTACACTATGCAGGATGCAGTAATTAGTACAGCAGTAAATTGGCTTTGTTTGCCATAGCTTTGAGAAACCAAGAGAGTGGAGAATAAATTATCCTGCAGAAAAATTACTGTGTTTCCTCTCTGTAAAAATGGAAATGACTGTAAGGGAGAATGCCCTTGTCACTAAAGTATTGACGGGCCTCTGGATTAATGGTGACAGTCCAAGTTTCCCTGAGAAAGGCACTGCTCAAGACATTGCTGGTAACAACTGATGTATTGCAGACAAATTCCAATGAGACACATGAAAGTGCTTAATTTCTGATATTGGACCAGTTCTCTGACTTCATTGATAACCCAAGATTCATTTAAAATTCCTCACTAAGTCAACCAGACTTGTATCCAGTGCTGATAGAGATTCATCAAAGCTCAAGGGATTAATCCTATCAGATTCAGCCTTAGAAGTCATCCTATTTGTGGCCTAATGACAATGCCTGCTATTGGGAGTCCTAAAGTTGAGAGATATACCTGCTAATTCTCCACTTACTATGTAACAGTAAATGCCACTTACAAATATTAAATACCACTTATATGTCTAATGCGATGCTTAAATGTGAGCCTTTCAAGTATGTTAATGTTTTCTGATGCTACTGACAGACACCTGCTCAGGTGGTGAAAGGCCAATCTCACACACTCTAAAAGAATTTGGAAAATATTTCTCAGAATGAAGCTTTCCCCTTTTGAATCTCCATGTCCATAATAGCTTATTAGAATTATCATTCATCCTGGCGTTTGTCAACTTGTTAAACAACTGTAGATTATCCTGCAGCTGTTTGTATTTTGATGTTATTTCTCCTTCCAGAAGAAATGGCTGCCTAGTCATGTACTCAGGTGACTTCATCATAACCTTCTCATTTTAATTGGTAACAAAAAGGCAATAGCCAGTGATTAGGCAGGGGAAGGAAGGCAGAGAGAGAGGGTCAGAGATCAGAATCTTACTGTTTTGTGTTTTTCCTTATGGGAAGCTATTTTTATGGTATTATAAATACATAATGTGTGATGAAGTTCTAAGTTTCATTATAGCTTTTGTGTCTAAGACTAAAACTGAAGTCAGGAGATATAGGATAAGTATAATTTCTTCTTGTTGTTTATCTTGTGCCTGCAGACCTATTAAGGCAGCCATTTATTGGAATCCCAATAACACAACAGAGAAGCCATCATATTTTTTTTTAAAGTACTGGCATGTTTGTGAGAGCATATGTGTATGTGTTTGTATTTCTATATTGCAAACACATATACATATGTAGATAAAAATATATATTAGAGTCATAATATTCCTTGTGGGGTTATATGTGAAATAGTGCTTGTCTCATGGTAGAAAATTATCCTCAGTTTAACATAATACCACCCATTATCCTCTTGCATTTCCCCATGGCCTTATTTTATTATTCTATATCTATCTGTATTTTCACCATGCTGATTATTATTCATAACCTTGACTTTCCTCAGACTCTCTCAGGGAAATCGTCATGTTTTTAAGTATGTCAACTTTTACTGTAACTAAACAGAATGAGAAAAGCTTCCCGAGACATTATAAATCACAGGCACAAATGAGAGTAGTACAAACTCATATGTTTCTTCATGATACTTTCTTCTATTACTTCAGGAACTAAATCTTGTGTCATATTCATAAAAAAATAATAGTTCAGATGGGAACTCTGGCAGAACTGAAGAGACAATTGGAAAGCTATATTTGGATTTTCATTATTGTTGAAAGCTTTGAAGCTCTCCTTTCTTTTTCTCATTTGAGAAACATTGTTTCCTTCATATTCTCAACAACCCAAATTCTCATCAACTTGAGTTTATGTCTAGCTTGCACATGAACTTGTGATTCCTTCATGAGCACTGTACCATTTCTGAAGGTACTTCTTGTTGGACCCACTAATGTTTGCCTGAAAATCCAGCCTCAGCCATAAAACCTGGCTCCAAAGTACAGGCAAGTTAGTTCAGCAGAGTAATTATTATATGGAGCGTAACTGGAGGGGACTGAAAGGAAATGGTAAAGTCAAGAACAATTGAGCATATTGCCAGAGTTTGTGTCAGAAGGAGAAGAAAAAGTGAATTCATCTTAAGCCAAAATGCCTTGGGTTTAAGTTCAGCTAGTACCAAGCTATCAGGCACAGTCCTGTACAGTGGGTCTGCTCATGAAGCACCATATACTATGTTAACTACTCTCCCTTTTACAATAAGCTAGAAGACTTGGCAGGGACAAGTATCATGGGCTATTCTGAGTCTTTATTTTTTTCCAAGCTCTTTTTTTTTTCTCCTTCAATCTTTATTTTCAATTAATTATTTTATTTGTTTGCATTTCAAATGTTTTTCTCTCCTGGTCTCCATTCCCAGAGTTCTTTACATCTTGTCCCCTCCCTTTTACCTCTGAGAGAGTACCATTCCCACTACCCTAAAACTCCTTTGGTTTGGCATCAAGTCTTTACTGAATTGGATGCATCCTCTTCAGTGGGCTAGAGAAAGCATTTGTCTAGAGAGACCTGAGAGAAGCTCCGAGGGCCAGGAGAATGAATAGAAGTGACTGATGGGGTCGTGGGTAGGGGCAACCTGAAAAATTCTCCAGAGTCTTGGAATATGAGAGGCTCCCAGAACTCAGTGAAGATAACCTTAGCCAAAATGCCCAACAGTAGGGAGATGAAACTTGAAAAGACCACCTCCAATAGATAAATATGGCCTCTAGTTCACGTATGGGGCCACTCACCCATCTTCAAAATTTTTGACACAGATTATTCCTGTCTAAAAGAAATGCTGTCATAAAAATGAAGCAGAGACTGAAATTGGGATCAATCCCATTGGCATGCCCAAAATCCTGACACTATTACAGATGCTATGTTGTAGCTGCAGACAGGAACCTATCATGGCTGTCCTCTGAGAGAAAATACCAGCAGCTGACTGAGACAGATGAAAATACTCACAGCCAACCATTGGACTGGGGGTGGAAATCACTATGGAGGAGTTAAGAGAAGGACTGAAGGTACCCTGGGTTCTTTATGGCTATCATTCTTTTGGATAGCTGGTATAATGTCAAACTGAATCCACTAATAAATAAAAAGGCTAACAAGTGTCCCTTACATACAGATATGTAAGGGACATGATCTATGAAATGCACATACTTAAAGAAGCCTACAGAACTCTAAATAAATTGGGGCAGAAAAGAAATTCCTCCCGTCACGTAATAATCAAAATACTAAATAAACGGAACAAAGAAAGAATATTAAAGGCACTAAGGGAAAAGATCCTGGAACAGTATAAAGGCAGACCAATCAGAATTATACCAGACTTCTCAACAGACTCTAAAATTTAGAAAATCTTGGACCCTAAAAGAACACAAATGCCAGCTCAGGCTACTATACCCAACACAATTCTCAATCACCATAGATGGGGAAACCAAGATTTTCCCTAACAAAACCAATTGTAAACAATATTGTTCTACTAACCCAGGTCTAGACAGGGTAATAGAAGGAAAACGCCACAAGGTGGGAAACTACACCCGGGAAAAACCAAGAAATGCGTCATCTCAAAACAAACCCAAAAGAAGAGTGGCACACACATATAACATCACTTCTAACAGCAAAAGTGAGGTGAACCAACAGTGACTGGTCTTTAATATCTCTCAACATCAATGGACTCAATTTCCCAATCAAAAAAAACGTAAGTTAACAGACTGGATGCATAAACATGACCCAGCACATTGATGCATACAGGAAGTATGCATCAGGGACAAAGGCTAGAAATTTTTTTCCAAGGAAATAGTCCCCCCCCCCAAAAAAAAAACAAGCAAGAATTGCCATTCTAATATGGAATAAAACAGACTTTCATTCATAATTTATCAAATAAGATGAGGAAGGACAATTCATATTCCTCAAAGGAAAAATCCACCAACAAGAACTCTCAATTCTGTACATCTATACCCCCAAATACAAGAGAAACCATATTTGTAAAAGAAATGTTACTAAACCTCAAAGCACACATTGACCCTTACACAATACTGGGAGACTTCCACACCCCACTCTCATCAATGGTCAGATCATGGAAACAGAAACTAAACAGAGACTCAGTGAAGCCAACAGAAGTTACGAACTATATGAAGTTAATAGATATCTACAGATATGTAGAGAACATTCCATTCTAAAACAAATATATATTTTTTTCTTCTCAGAAAATCCTGACAGTGTCTCCAAAATTGAACATATAATAAGACACAAAATAAGACTTAACAAATAAAAGAAGATCGAAATAATCCCATGTATTCTACCAAAAATATACAAAGAATTCAAGAGGTTAGACTACAGAAAACCAAATAAGCCAATATAAAAATGTGGTACATCCAAAAATCTGTAATTTATAATTTATAATTGGGGAGCAGAGGCACTAAATCTTTCTATAGAAGAGAGGAAATAATCTTGTAGGATTGTTTGTGCAAAAGTAATTTTGGGAGGAGGTCTTTTTTATTGGCTTGTTTTTATTTTGTTCTCTTTCGTTTTTTGGAGAGAGGGTTTCTGAAACTCAGGGATCCAACTGAATTTGCCTCCCATACTGTGATTCAAGATTTATACCACCACACACACACACCTTTATGAAATATGTAATTCATATAAATTCAGATTCGTAACAAAAATGTGTTTTTTTTTATGTTCAATAAAAAGCAGTTTTATCACTGAAAGATTCTAGATCTAAAATGTTAATAAATGTTTACAACACTCTTGACTTAAACTCTCTGATTTAGTACACTTGATTACTTGATAGTCTTTTGTGTCTAGAATCCCATAGAGATAGCAGACAGCCCTCTCAGTTTGTCAGAGACAAGGAAGATCTTTAGAATCATTCACTCCTTTCCTTTCCTACAGTATGAAATCCACCAAGGCCTGTCAGGGGTTTTGTTTGGTTGTTGTGTTATTTGTTTGCTTACTTTGTAGTCATTTTTGTTTTATTTTGTTTTCGTTGTTTTGAGTGTTTTTGTTTTGTTTTGTTTTTGAGACAGGGTTTTTCTGTGTAGCTTTGGGTGTCCTGGAACTCAGACTGATTCCTACTTCCTGCCTTCTGCCCCCTGCCTTCTGTTGCTGGAATTAATAGGGAACATTACCACCACTGCCCAGCAAGCACATCAGATTATATTTTTCTTGTAATATTTGGTTTTTGTTTGCTTGTTTGCTTCAAGACAGGGTTTTTCTGTATAGCCCTGGCTGTCCTGGAATTCACAAGCATGCCAGTTTTAATGGCAGTTTACCATGACAGTTTGTATTTATTAAAAGTGAACTTATCCCCAGTCTCCAGTGTACCTCTGCAGCTGAGAATTAAAGTACCACTAAAGATGCTTCAAGCAACCGGATAGAAAGAGAAAGGATTTTGCTTCTTTCTTTTCCTTATGAATAGCTTTAAGTGACTAAAATTATTGTAAAAGCAAGTGTCATTTTGCCTATAAATTCAGTGGCACTAATTTCACATAACCAATATGATGAATGACTGTATCAAGTTCAGTACAAATGTCTATGCACTCTAAGATATTTCTCCAGCTACACTAAGTTGTTTTTGATGATTCAGTCTACTCTGTGTTGATCAAAGGACTCTTGCTTCTGTGTATTTCCCGTCTTGGCATGAGGAAGCTTTGTGCTTTAATGGGAGAAGGAATGTTCTATTGTTTGTTTGCTTTTCCCCATTCTTACTTCACATCTCTTTTACTCAGAACTACTAGATTGTCTAAAGAGCTAAACAGAGCCTGTTGTTCGTAACATCTTTAAAATGTTCAATTTTTCAAATTTTTCACTGATTTCATGAATTGTTAGGATAATAAAATATTTCTGATGCAGATCAAAGGAAATAAAACTGGTACTTAGTAGGGTAGCAGGTTGCTTGTATTAAACCAGCATGTTCAGTTTTGAGACTTCTTTCTACAGGTCTTCTGCCCACAGAGAAACTAGTGTTACTTGAAGATATGAAGGTTCCTATGGCAACCATACCTTGAAAGCACAGTGTTGTACATAAGTAAATTCTTGATTCTAAATTAAATCCAGATTTAACTAATATATATTATTTTATAAAGCTGTTCCACTAAACTGTAATGAACACTAAAAAAATAAAACATTTGAAAGTTAAAAATATGGTACAGAGCTAACAAAAAAAAATTCTCAACTAAAGGATCTCCGTTGGCCAAGAAGCACATAAAGAAAATGTTCAACATCTTTAGTCATTAGGGAATCAAAATGACCCTGAGATTCCACCTCACACCAGTCAGAATGGCTATGAACAAAAACTCAGGTGACAGCAGATACTGGCAAAGATGTTACGAAAGAGGAATGCTCCTTCATTCCTGATGGGGCTGTCACCTGGTACAACCACTTTCAAAATCAATCTGGTGATTCCTCAGAAAATTGGAAATAGTTTTACCTGAAGACACAGCTATACCACTCCTGGTCATATATCCAAGATATAATAAATATGGGAAGAGACAGGAGAGAAGTCAAGAAGAGAAATATGTAGCAGTGAGGAGTGGGGAACAGGATCCTCTAGAAAGTCCCAAGACTCCAGGAATATGAGAGTCTTCCAGGACCCAATGGTGATGACACTAATAGAAATACACAACCAAGGGGAGATAGATGGCCCCCAGTTGAGGGATGGGATCACCACCCACCTCAAAAATTTTAATCCACAATTCTCACTATCTAAGGGAAAAGCTGGGACAAAGAGTGGAGCAGAGACTGATGGCGAGGCCATCCAGATACAGCCCCACCTTAGGATGCATCCCATTCTCAGACAACAAAACCCCAACTAATAAGTGCTTGCAGAGTGCAGTCTGGTATATCTGTCCTCTGAGAAGTTCTGTCTTAATCTGACTGTGACAGATGCAGACACTCACAGTCAATCCTTGGACTGAGTCCCTGGGACATCATAGAAGAGTCAGGAGAAGGACAGAAGGAGAAGAAGGGGATACATCCACATAGGAAGAACAATATCAACTGCCCGGACCCCTCAGAGCCCCCAGGAAAATCACAACCAAGCAGTACTCATGTGTCGGTCATAGCTGTCAGGAAATATGTAGCAGAGGATTGCCTTATCTGACAAAAACAGGAGGGGAGGTGCTTGGTCCTATAGAGGCTTGCTGCCCTAGCAAAGGGTGATTCTAGAGGGTCCAGGTAAGGTTGGGTAGGTGGGCAGGGAAGCACCCCCTTATAGGCAAAGGAGAGGGCAACTGATATGGGAGGATTGTGGAGAGGAGACTTGGAAAGGGGACAATATTTTAAATGGAAATAAATAAAATAATCAATAAAAACAAAAGCAACACACAACACCATCATCTACCAATAGAGTAGATGCGTCATTAAAACTTCACTCCTTTATAAAATGCCAATGCATTTTGTAAACTATAAATAATAACTTAATTTTTATTAGCCATCCATTGATAAGTATCTTAATTAAAATTAAAATTGTAAATCCTGTAAATGTTGTATGATTTGATACTTGAAGAAAATGTGAGTATTTCCAGAGTGATTGACCTGAAAAGCAGCAGTTGCTTGTAGAACAGACTTTACCTGCAGCATTGATCTCCACATAGGCTTGCTGCAGCTTGTCACCGACATAATACGGACACAGTGTGACACCTCTTGCTTAGTCATTGGCCCCATGGCATTTTGATTCATGCTCCAAGCCTTTGATTTTAAACACCATGATAAAAGTGGCCCGAATCCAATAGTGAAGAAGTAATCAGTCTTAGAAAGGTGTTAAGCCGTCTGCTAGTGCCTTGGCATTTCAAGATTCTCATCCAGCATCTCATAGATAAAACGTTTTCCTGATGCATGATTTGCAGGTTGCGATTCATTTCATTGGAACAAAATATGCAATTCAATGTTGCCTGTCGATGTTAAAATCTATGATTATACTCTAACACATTGTACCTTGCTGTATTGTCCCATATGTGCCAGTGACTTGACTTCAACCAACAAATATTTTCACTTTCCCACAGTTTCCAGTGTACCTTGGAATATATGGAATATCTAGGTGGCCTTTGGTGTGGAGATTGCTGTGGGACCATGAAAGGCAGACTTGTTCCTGGTTGAGCTAAGACTAGAAACCCTGGTGACCCTGAAAGGGCCATAGGCATTTTGCCTGAATGTCAGATATAAGGCCCCTGTCACTAATCACAGCCCTTCATAGATTTGTGGCCATCAGTCATGTAAGGGCAACATCCCAAGCCCCTCTACAGGTAGAGGACCTAACCACAGGTATCTGTAGGCTCAGGACATATCTCCATTACTATATGAAATCTAAAGGTCTGGAGGCTTAGCCAATGAACATTCCTTCCCAGACTTTCCTCCCTGTAAAAGGTATCTAATCTCAGACCCATGCTGAGAAGTGGGGCACAGGTTTACTCATTCATTTTTTCACCATGACAATAAATGCCTTAAAATCATGGTCTGCCTTTTAACAAATCTTTTTACAACAGATTCCTCCTTGGGGGGCCATAGAGATGCCTTTCACCTACAGAGCCACAGTCTAATCTCTAGAAAGCTTCTCTGCCCTCCCACCCATGGCCACTAACAAGCCCAAGCATTAATCTGCCAATCCAAGGGTTCTCTGGTGGGGACCAGCAGGAGCTCCCCTCATTTCCCTTGGCCCTGGGCCAGCACTCTGTTTTGAGCTCTTCTGTGGCATCCAGAATGCCTACATGCCTGAGAGCCCAGGAACCAGATGACCCAGCCTCACTGCAGGCCCAGTGACACCTGAGGCAGCTCCGCTGACCCGTGCCTAAAACTGTGCTTCTCTCACACCCCCTGAGTTGTGTCCTGTAGCTTCCCTACAGCCTGACAGCCAACTGGTGATGGTGTGGGGTAAGCACAGTCAAACTTCCCATGTTCAGCCTCCCCAGCAGCCATGCCCTGTGGTGGAGCAGACACTCAACCCCTCACCCTACAGATTTCTATTTTAAAAGAGATGTTTTTAAGTTTAGCTGATCTCTACACTGTGAACATTAGCTCTAAGAGCTAAACACAGAGCTTAATTCTATCTCTTGGAATTCCCTACTCACAGTATAAAATGTCAATGCTAGTAGGTAGAATGTTATGAAACATAGGTCTTAAAATAGTATGAGTAATATCATCCTCACTATCCGGTAATGCTTGGCCTTTATTCCTAAAGATGAGCAAATGCATACAAATATATTAAAAATTAGAAGACATCTGAATTCAAAGTTTGTCCAACCCTTTCTTGTAGTTGATGGCAGTTGATTTGAAAATAACTGCTCCACTCTTTTTCCCTGTATTTCCTCCCTTGATTATTTGGTTCCCCCTTCTAAGAAGGACTGAAGTATCTATCCATACTTAGACCTTCCTTCATCTTGAGCTCCATCTAGTTTATAAATTATATCTTGGGTGTTCTTAGCTTTTGGGCTAGTATCCACTTATCAGTGAGTGCATACCATCTGGTCTTATTTTGTGTCTGAGTTACCTCACTCAGGAGATTTTCTAGTTCTACCCATGGATGGGGGTGACATCCTCATAGAAGCAGGGGAAGTGGGGATCAAAAAACCTGGAAAGGGGCTAATATTTGAAATGTAAATACATAATATATCCAATAAAAAATAAAGAAATGTCCTGTCATTTAGAGCAAGAGCTAGAAATATGTCTGTCAAAGACTTCAAAACAACAGCTCTCAGAATTAAGATTATGACAAGGACATATCTTAAAACAAAAACTATATTTAAATGAAAGATAAAAGAGCATGCACTTGGCTTCCTCCTTTATTTTGGTGCTCCATGCTCACCTCTGCCTTGAGGCTGCACAGGAAGGAAATTGAGAGGAGAAAACTGGAACCTGGTTATGAAGTTGCTTGTCTCTGACAAGCTCACTCCCTCCCATATCTCACTGCTGCTGCAGTCACAGATCAAAAGCAATAACTGACATCATAGTATTTCCTTCCTGCAATTCTAAAGCTAAGTGTTCTTCCTCCTCCCTCCCTTTCTCCTCCTCCCTCCCTTCCTCCTCCTCCCTCACCCCCTTCTCTCTCTCCTCACACCTGCTGTGCTCCACTCACTCTTTATCTTCTGTCTATTCACCTGTAATAAAATTCTGTCTAAAACAAAAACTTCTGTTGTTTATAAGTAATTTCATTCTTTGCATTCATTTGATGAGTTCTTGAAAGCCACTAGTTTTCTCTTTCTCAAGTTTTGAGGACGCTAACAAGCAATAAGAGAACATATCTATCATTTTCAAAGGTAGTCCAATACCGCATGTCACTATGATTCATTCATTGTGACAATATCTGAATGGGCAGTTTGAAGGTTAAGACACCTGTATACTCTGCTGTTCCCTGCTACACATTTAGTGAAGAGGTTTTGATAAAGCTCCAGTTTTTCTGATTATTTCCCTGGCTTCTGTTTTCTCTTTCTTTTAAGTTCTTTGACAACTTTGGCTTCATCCCTCCCTGATTCACCTTCTAAATCATTTGACTACAGAAAACATACAATTCCTTGTAATTTATCAAATCTCTCACTTTGCCCACTAACTAATGAATTTAACCATATTAAGTGGGAGCAATAACTAATCCCCTCATGTCAGCAAATTACATATCCATGTAGTATTTGTAACAGGGTAAAATTGAGAAGTTCCCACAAGGTAGAACAGGCCTTTGGAACTCAGAATTTGGAATACACAGTCATATGTGTATTCTCTGATTTCACTTGGTTTTCTGTTTTTGTTTTTGTTTTTTTGTTTTTTTTTTTTTTTTTTTTTTGTTTTTTTTTTGGTTTGGGTTTGGTTTGAATTTAATTTTCTATTCTTATCTCACATATCACATTTTGACTACAGTTTTCTCTGACTTGGTTCTTGGTATGGAGATCTTGAGGTATATTGGCCATGAAAGGCATAGGGCCAAAGAAGGTAGTAAATACCTTTAATTCTAGGAGACTGCAGTAAGGAGATCACTGAGTTCAAGATCAACCAGAAACAATTTAAAGAACCAGATCCAGCCATGGTGGTTCACATCTTTAATCTGTGCCACACATTCAGACTTAGGCCTGCATAACAACATTAGAAGAGGGAAGATTCATTCTTCTGGGACAGATGGAGTTCCTTGTCAGTACATTTGTTGACATCTACTTCTATAGGAGACCAACTTAAATAACTAGCCTTATGAAACTGGGTAACTCTTAAATTCTTGGACTTCTCATCCACAGCTACCTCTTGATCATTGGTTAGGTGGACTACAGATTGTAAGTCATCAAAAAAAAATCCAAAAACCTCAATATGAAGAGATATTCCATAAGTTCTATAACTTTAGAGAACCCCAAGACAATTCATAAATATATAAATTCAACTTCCTCTGTCTGCCCAATGTTACTTGTATATTTGTTTGAAGTATGATTTATTTAGTATTTGATAACCCATTGGTGTGGTCTTACCTGTGGAAGACTATATCTCCTGATTTCTAGTTCTTGATTGCTTATAGCTTTTGTTTGTTTGTCTGTTTTTTTTTTTTCTAAAGTTGTAGCCTCTATGGAATTTTTTTATACTGATTTCAGTAAAATATGTTTAAGATGATATTGGGATCAGCTTGTCAGCTTCTAAAATAAGTATGTGAGTGTTTTAATTGAAGCTTGCTAAAATCAGAGTTTTAATTAGAGGACAAATGGATAAGACAACAGTATTGACACATCCTATTCATCATCAAGGGTCTTTTAAATTTTCTCAGGGGTGCCTCATAATTTTCAGTAAGAACTTTTTGTATAGACCATAATCAATTCTAAAATGTTTGACAACATTGTAGGTGGAATTGTTTATTTTAGTTTTCAATTACTTCATATAATTTTTTCTATAAAGACCTAGTGATCTCTTTTTCCTAATAAGGCTGCTGTGTTGATTTATGTCAATTGTCACATTGACAGAATTTACAGTATAACAAATATTTTGACATGTCTGTGGAGGGTTTTGTAGATTGGGTTAATTGAGCAGAAAAGACATACCCATTAGCCATGGTCACAGCATTTTGTAAAACTTTTCTATTTTAGTTAAACAGATATTTTCTTTTAGATTCTTGACTTCCATGACCCAATGACTATTTGTAATAACAAGCCACAAAAGATGTTGATTGGTTGTTTGACATTTTCTAACACATTTTTACAGCATATTCTCCTAGGTCCCCATAGCAACAGTAAACTTTGAGCTAAAAGTAGAATGTTACTTGGGCCTCCTTTCCCCTCCTTCTCTTGACCTGTAATATGCTATGTTCAGACAAATAGCGATTTTCACTGAACCAACCAGAGCCAGTCATCTGCTTCAGAGCTGGTTCTCTGACTAGACAAACCACACAGGTATTTCCATGAATGTAGGTTACTGTGTCCTTGAGTCATTGGTCCTTTCATCTGTCTTCTTTCCTCGGTGGCCTTGCACCACTATATAAGCATCACAGTGAGCATCTTAGACTCTGTATAAAGTCAGCTGAGCACCGATGTTCACCACTCTGCCCTTCCTGATAATACTTTAGGTGTAGTGGAATCAGCTGCTTCATATCCCTTATACTAAGCCTCCAAACCACAATGGACAGTGTCCCATTTACCTGAAAACCAAATAAAACTGTTTTCCTTCACTCTCCCATGTCGCTATTTTGTCAGAGAAATGTGAAAAAAATAGTAATAAAAGAAATCAACACCACGATTGAGGAAATTTACTATGTTAAAATTGAGCATTTGGTTCTTAGTCATTTGATTTGGGGGAGGAATTTGCGAAACCCAAGAATGTTGTTATCTGATTTAACTTGATAGTGATTTTTGTGCTCTGGAAGCCAAGAATGTGAAGACATCTACAGAGAATATATATCTAGTGTTTGTGCTTTCAGATGAAAGCAGAAACTGTACCAGGGGCTGGGCCAGAGGCATTTTAGGTGTAGTCTAGCAAAGAATTTTAGAGCATTATTCTTTTGTCTTGAGAACTTAAGAGAAGATGAATTTAAATAAATGGACAAGACTAATGTAGGCAGGGTTTCTAGTACTGTGAAGAAATACCATGATCCAAATCAAGTTGGAGAGAAAAGCATTTATTTGGCTTACACTTCCACGTCTCCATTCATCCTCAAAGGACATTGGGACAGAAACCCAAATAGGGCAGGAACCTGGACATAGGAGCTAATGCAGTGGCCATAAGTGGGTGATGCTCAAATGTTTCCAGCTTATGTCAAGTTGACATATAACCATTCAACATACACTCATAAAATATTACATCATATCATAAAGCTAAATATTTTTACCATTCATATTTATTGATGCTCTATTTATAACAACAATAAAATAGAAACAATCTAGATGTCCTTTAAAATATTGAGCAGTTAAGATGTGATATACCACACAAATAGATTAATATTCAGTTAAAAAATAGAACTTGCAGCAGAAATCGGTAGAATTATGATATATAATATTAAGTGAGGTCATTCAGACACAGAAAAGAAACCAAAACACATATTCTTACTTACATGAATATTCTAGACCACAATATATACATGTTCAAATGTGAACAGCTATAAATGTGGTTATTTACAATATTTAGAAAAAAAAATAAAAGGTAATATTGGGGATGAGGTTAGATGAAACGCAAGCAAAAGGACACATGAGTCATGAAAGAATTGATTGTTTCTCTCATTTGACATTTTTCTTTTCTTACTGTGAGTAAATTACAAATTGTTTTTCACAGTGAAAGTGTAAAACTCTGTGCAAAGCTCTGTGAAAAAAATGGCTATTGTCAGTTTATAGACATTAACTGAGATACATAGTCTGAGACCGGGGAAATGTCTTTTGGCAGTGGCTAGCAAAATCTAGTTTGTGATTTGTGTGTGTACCCTGTGTGTATGTTTTTTGTGTATGTTCATTACAGTAAATGATTGTTTTATACTGAAATATATAAATGAGATCATTTCTCTTGCAGAGTAAACTTCAAGACAATATAGCATTCAGGCTTTGCAGTGGTTATTACTAAGAGCTTCATCCAGGTCTATAGTGAAAAAAAAAAAGTAACAAAGGATATGATAATGTCTTGCTCTCTAGACAAGGAAGAAAAACAAAAGTTTCAGCTAACTCTAATATAAGAAAGTATCTAGAATTTTTAAAGATATTGTTGACATTGTAAAAACACCTCCTACACTACCCTACATTCATGAGGAGCAAAGACACTACCTACTAAAGATACCATCTAATGAGCATCCAAGTTAATTTGAAAGGAGAAAATAAACACAAAATGGCAATATTATTGAAGAGATTTCATGTTTCATACATCCATTTATGGAAGTGTTTCCCCAGAGTTGACAAGGAATGTATTCAGGAGCCAACATAACTCTGGTTCAAGTGAGTCATCCTACATCCTGAGCTGTCAGCTTCATCTTTTGGCACAGATGGTACTAATACTGTAGTCCTGAAAGATACACAATTGGGGGAGTCCTGCAATCTGGTGTCATAGATTCAGAGAACAGTTGAGTCTAAGCAACATGTGAAAGGGTCACTTTCCTTGTAAGGAGAACCAAGAGGCTATTATTTGTAGCTCTGACAAAATTAAGTTGAAATACATATGTCTGGATGAAAGAGATCCTAATATTATGAGGTAAAACTATGTGGTGTATACATCCCTGAGAGACAGGTAATTGGTGCAGTAATTACTTAAACAAGTAACCTTTTACACTGAGCTAGTGCCTGCACCATTAGAGACTCATGGCATGCAGCGGCTACTCTGCCCCAAGGTCTACAGGCTGCCCTCTACCAGATCTCTCTCTTTTAGTTGCAGTTTACACACACACACACACACACACACACACATCTCATTCTTTGGACCCTGCACGTTGTCAGTCAGCACAGCCAACAGAGCTGGAATCACATGCGCCAGCTGCCTCTCAGCCATTGCTTTCACACACTGTCCTCCACAACCCAGAAAAAAGCATGACTCAATAATCAGTAATTGATCAAATAGATTTTTATGTTAATTTTTCAACCAACAATACATCCAAACAGTAAGTACACTGCCAATGAATAACGATATAAACTGCCCACCCAGAAAAGATAAAAATCCATCTAGTTCCCCATCCTCCTCTGCTGGCTCTATCTTGATTCTTTCTTCCTTCCTCCTACCTTACAAAAACATTGTCCCTGCCCCACTGTTTACTGTCCAGTCCTGCATCACCTTAATATCAACCTACAGATAATATGTATGGAAAGCAATAGAGTTGAAAGTCTGGCTCTCCACATGTCTTTTGAAACCCAAATATTTTTGTCATATGCCCCAGGTGCCACACATTGAGCCATGGGACTTTTCCTATTTGCAGTCAGTCTTTTTCTTTGGTTTGATGTTTTATTTCTATGCCTCTTTTCTTCCCCTTTGAAATTGAAATATTTACTATGTGTCATTACACATTTGAACTGTATACCTTGTTTGGGACTAGGAAGGAGACCACAGCTAAGAAGTTGTATTAACTTTCAAAAAAGACTTAGAATTAGCAGTCTTAAAATTCTTAGAAAAAAGTTAATGACTATGGGAATATTTACTTATTTACTTGTATATATGTACAACATGTACTTGACTAGTGCAGATCTTACTATGAGGCTTTTAGAACACTGAAACATTTTATTTTTATTATGATATGTCCATACATTTAGGGAGGGAAAATTATAAAGTCTTGGCTTTAAAATGACATATTTGGTGTAGCATGTGTCCTTGTTGTATGTTGGAAAATCTTTTGGGTAGATGCCAAGTAGTGGAATACCTGTGTTCTCAGGTTGTACTATGTCCAATTCTCTAATGAACCACCAGACTGAACTAAACAATGGTTATACCAGCTTGCAATCCCACAAGCAATGCGTGAGTGTTCTTCTTTCTCCACATACTCACCAACATCTTATCTCACCTGAGTTTTTGATCTTACTCATTCTGATTGGTGTGAGGTAGAATCTCAGGGACCCTATGAATTGCATTTCCCTGATGACTAAGGATGTAGAAGTTTCTTTAGGTGCTTGTTGGCCATTCAAGTTTCCACAGTTGAGAATTCTTTGTTTGACTCTCTGCCCAACTTTTAATGGGGTTATTTTGTTCTCTGGAGTCTAAGTTTTTGAGTTCTTTGTATATATTGCGTATTATCCCTCTGTTGGATGTAAGATTGGTAAAGATCTTTTCCCAATCTGGTAGGTTGCCATTTTGTCCTGATATCAGTGTCCTTTGCTTCATAGAAACTTTTCAATTTTATTAGACCCCATTTGTTTATAGTTTAACTTAGAGTCTGGGGCACTGGTGTGTTCAGGAAATTTTCCCATAAGCCTAAGTGTTAGAGACTCTTCCCCAATTTCTTGTCTGTTATATTCGGTATATATGGTTTTATGAAGAGGTCCTTGATCCACTAGGACTTAAGCTTTGTACAAAAAATGAGAACAGATCAATTTTCAGTCATCTACATGCTGACCACTACTTAAGCCAGCATTATTTCTTGAAAGTACTGTCTTTTTTCTACTAGATGGTTTTGGCTTCTTTGTCAAAGATCAGGTGACCATTAGTGTGTGGGTTTTTTCTTTATTAGATATTTTATGTATTTACATTTCAAATGTTATCCCACATCCCCCTGCCTTATCTCCCTCACTTCTCCCCTTGCTTCTTCCATAAAGGAGCTCCCATTCCCAACCCATTGCTCTAGCATTTCCCTATACCAGGGAAATAACCCTTTATAAGAACAAAAGCGTCTTCTGCTATTGATGCCAGACAATGCCATCCTCTTCTACATATGCAACTGGAGCAATAATGTGTACCCATTGGTTTCTGTTTTTGTCCCTGTGAGCTCTGGGGAGTTTGGTTGGTTCATATTGTCTTTTTTCCCATGGGGTTGACCATTTCAGTTCCTTAGTCCTTTCTCTAGCTTACCCACTGGCTTCCCCTACTCAGTCTGATGGTTAGCTGTAAGCATCCTCATCTGCATCTGTATGGCTCTGGCAGTGAATCTCAGGAGGTATCCATATCAGGCTCCTGTCAACAAACACTTTTTGGCATCAGCAATAGTGCTTGGGTTTGGTGGCTGCACATGAGATGGATCCTAACATGAGGCAATCTCTGGATGATCTTATCTTTAGTCCCTGCTCCTCTATTTGTCCCTGTATTTCCTCCCTTGAGAATTTTGTTCTACCTTCTAAAACAGACTGAAGCATCCACATTTGGGTCATCCTTCTTAAGCTTCATATGGTCTGTAAATTGTTTCTTGGGTATTCCAAGATTTTGGACTAGCATCTGCTTCTTATTGAGTACATACCTTGTGTACTCTTTTGTGACTGGGTTACCTCACACAGGATGTTATTTGCTAGTTCCATACATTTGTCTAAGAATTTCATGAAGTCATTTTTTAAATATCTGAGTAGTATTCCACTGTGTAATGTACCACATTTTCTGTATCCATTCCTCTGTTGAAGAATATCTGGATTGTTTACAAGTTCTGGCTATTATAAATAAGGCTGCTATGAATATAGTAGAGCATGTGTCCTTGTTATATGTTGGAACAACATTTGGGTATATGCCCAATAGTGGTATAACTGAGTCTTCATGTAATACTATGTCCAATTTTCTGTGGAACCACCAGACTGATTTCCAGAGAGGTTATATCAGTGTGGAATCCCACCAACAATGGAGGGGTGTTCCTATTTCTCCACTATCCTTGCCAGCATCTGCTGTCACCTGAGTTTTTGATTTTAGCCATTCTCATTGGTGTGAGTTGGAATCTCAGGGTTGTTTTGATTTGCATTTTCCTGATGACTAAGTATGTGGAACATTCTTTATGTGCTTCTCAGCCATTTCACATTCCTCAATTGAGAATTCTTTTTCTTTCTTTCTTTCTTTTTTGAGAGAAATGCCTCCTTTAATAATGTACTGGCTGCTCAGCTACATTTAAATGTATTTTTTCAATGAATCACAGCAATCGTATCGTGATCCTTAATCATTGAAGAGAAAATTGCACATTCAAATAGCATCCAAAGCCTTCCAAACACTCTCAACTTCATGGGGGATTTGGTAGGATACATATAACATTAGAGAGCCCTCGTGAAAATCATGCTTCTAGGTTTTACATTAATCTCCTAACCTGTATGGTTCTTAAACCTCTTCAGCACTGTGAGAGCATCCCGTCATTTAAACTGACTGTCTAACCCAGCCCAACACAGTAGAAATTTACCAGCCTTTTAAATAATATCCAAGCAGATGAGTAATTCAACAAAAGAAATAAAATACGCTTTATCATAGTAGTCTAAATTATAAAAGAGAAAACAGTTTTTATAAAACCTCCCAAGGAGAACATGTTAAATACATACTCTCATAAGAAACTCATTTACCAAGGATCTACTGAAAGGTAGTTAGGAAAAATCCAGGCATCAGGACATTCAGGTAAGACTGGTTGGTTTCTAGAAGCAGTCAATGAGGGGTAGGGTTCTGCAAAAAGGTAGTTCTTTCATATTATCTGTGAGGGCATTGTGTAGTAATGGGTAATTCTTTGTATAGATCTATATACTCTTTTTGAATAGGAATATTTGTTTTTTGTTTCTCTGGAGTTTAACTTTTTGATAATATAATAATATATATATTATTCCTCTATTGGATGTAGGATTGGTAAGAATCTATTCCCAACCTGTTGGTTCTTGTTTTGTCCTTTTAACATTGGCCTTTGTTCTACATAATCTTTGCAATTTTATGAGTTTCTATTTGTCGATTCTTGATCTTTGAACTTAAGCCATTGGTGTTATTTTCAGGAAATTTTCTCCTGTGCTGTTGTGTTGTAAGTGCTTTCCCATTTTCTCTTTTATTAGTTTCATTGTATCTGGTTTTATGTGGCAGTTTTTGATCCACTTGGACTTGAGCCTTTTACAAGGATATAAGTGGGTTGATTTGCATTCTTCTGCATGTTGACTTTTTTTTTTTTTTAATTCATGGTTTTAACTTTTATGTGAAACATCAAGTGACCATAGGTGTGTGAGCTAAATTCTGGGTCTTTAATTCGAATCCATTGATCTACTTGCCTGAATCTGTACCAATACCATGCACTTTTTAGCTTGATTTCTCTATAGGACAGCTTGAAATCAAGGAGGGTGATTCCCCCAGAAGATCTTTTACTGTTCAGGAGAGTTTTTGCTTTTCCTGGTTTCTTTGTTATTCTAAATGAATTTGCAAATAGCTCATTCTAGCTATTGAAGAACTGAGTTAGAATATTTATTAGTATTACATTGAATCTGTTGATTGCTTTTGGAAAGATGGCAATTTTTACTATATTAATCCTGCTAATCCATGATCATGAGAGGTCTTTTTGTCTTTTGAGATCTTATGTAATTTATTTCTTCACATTCTTGTAGTCCATGTCATACAGATCTTTCACTTGCTTGGTTAGTGTCATTACAAGGTATTTTATATTGTTTGTGACTATTGTGAAGTTCCCTAATTTCTTTCTCAGCCTGTTTATCCTTAGAGTATAGGAAGGTTACTGATTTTTGGGTTTTTTTTTTTTTTTTTTTTTTCATTTTGAATCCAGCCTCTTTGAAGAAGTTGTTTGTCAGAATTAGCAGTTCTCTGATGGAATTTTTGGGGACACTTAAGTATGCTATTATAGCATCTTCAAATAGTAATATTTTGACTTCTTTTCCAATTTCTATCAATTCGACCTCCTTTTGTTGTCTAATTGCTCTGGCTAGGACTTGACTTACTATATTGAGTGAGTAAGAGGAGAGTGAGCATCTTTTTCTTTTTTTTTTTTTTAAATTGAACAACATTATTTTAAAAAACAAAGATAAATGTACAGATTTTAAAAGCACTTTTGCATAAAAGTATATGAATACATTTTTGTCAGTACTTGATTTTCATTAATTGAAGAAGTTTATTTTTTTAAAAAGAAGATAAATGTACAAATTTTAACCATTTTTGCATAAAAGTATAGGAATAAATTTTTGTCATTGCTTGGCATGTTTTTTACATAAGGTTTGATAGTATGCATTAAGATCTTACTAGTTACAATGAGCATAAAATACATGTAAAACAGGATGTAACATGGAATTAGTCAAAGTTTTCTTTGTGTGTAAGGAGTAAACATAATGATTTTTTCTTTTCTTTTATTTTTTTTTCTTGAACATCACACAGTCTGTGAGGTGTTTCTGGAATATTCAGAGCTTTCTGGGATTGGTATTCAATTATCAGTGACTGGATATTATGTCTGTTCTTTTGTGACTAGGTTATCTTACTCAGGATGATATTCTCTAGATGCATCCATTTTTTAGGAATTTCATAAGGTCATTTTTTTCTGATAGCTGAGTAGTACTCCATTGTGTAAATATACCACAATTTTTGTATCCATTCATCTACTGAAGGACATCTGGGTTCTTTCCAGCTTCTGGCTATTATAAATAGAGCTGCTATGAACATTGTGGTGCATGTGTCTTTGTTGTATGATGGAGCATCTCTGGGATAAATGTCCAGAAGTGGAATAACAGGGTATTCAGTTAGTACTATGTCCAAATTTCTGAGGAACTGCCAGACTTATTTCCAGAGTGGTTGTACCAGTTTACAACCCCACGGACAGTGGAGAAGTCTTCCTCTTACCCAACATCCTCGCCAGCATCTGCTGTCATCTGAATTTTAGATCTTGGCCAATCTGTTTAGTGTGAGGTGGTATCTCAGGGTTGTTTTGATTTGAATTTCCCTGATGGCTAATGATGTCAAGCACATCCTTGTATGCTTCTCAGCCATTTGATATTCCTCAATTGAGAATGTTTTGTTTAGCACTGTACCCCATTTTTTAATACGGTTTTTTGATTCTCTGGTGTCTAGCTTATTGAGTTATTTGTATATCTTGAATATTAGACCTCTTTCTTATGTGGGGTTGGTAAGGATCTTCTCCCACTCTGTTGGCTGCCATTTGGCTTTCTTGACAGTGTCCTGAGACATACAGAAACTTTGTAATCTCATTAAGTCCCATTTGTCAATTTTTGACCTTAGAGCTTGAGCCATTGGTGTTCTGTTCAGGAAATTTTCTACTGTGCCTATGTGTTCTAAGGTTTTCCCTACTTTCTTATGTAATAGTTTCAGTGTACCTAGTTTAATGTGGAGATCTTTGATCCACTTACACTTTAGCTTTGTACAAGGAGATAAGAAAGGGTCTATTTTCATTCTTCTGCATACTGAGTGCCAGTTGGACCAACACCATTTGTTGAATAGGCTATCCTTTTTCCATTGAATGTTTACAGCTCCTTTGTCAAAAATTAGATAACCATATATTTGAGGGCTCATTTCTGGATCTTCTATTCTATTCAATTGATCCACATACCTATTCCTGCAATAGTACCATGCAGTTTTCAGCACAACTGCCTTGTAATATAGCTTGAGGTCAGGGATAGTGATTCCTGCAGATGTTTTCTTGCTGTGGAGGATGGATTTCACTATTCTAGGTCTTTTGTTGTTCCATATGAAAATACACATTGATCTTTCCAATTCAATGAAGAATTGGGTTGGAATTTTGATGGGGATTGCATTGAATCTGTAGATTGCTTTTGGTAGGATGGCCATTTTTAAAATGTTGATCCTTCCAATCCATGAGCATGGGAAATCTTTCCAATTTCTGAGATATTCCTCAATTTCCTTCTTTAGTGGTTTGAAGTTCTTGTCATACAGGTCCTTCACTTGCTTAGTTAGAGTCACACCAAGGTATTGCATAGTTTTTGTGACTATTGTGAAGGGTATATTTTCCCTAATTTCTTTTGCCACATGTTTCTCCTTTGAATATAGGAAGGCTACTGATTTGTTTGAGTTAATTTTATATCCAGCCACTTTGCTGAACTTGTTTTTCAGCTGTAGGATTTCTCTGGTGGAATTTGTGGGGGCACTTAAGTACACTATCATGTCATCTGCAAAAGTGATGATTTTACTTCTTCCTTTCCTAAATTTGTTCCTTTGATTTCCTTTTGCTGTCTAATTGCTCCAGCCAGGACTTCCAGTACTATGTTAAATAGGTAGGGGGAGAGTGGGCAGTCTTGTCTAGTCCCTGATTTTAGTGGTATTTCTTCACGTTTCCCACAGATAAGTTTGATGTTAGTTGTTGGTTTGCTTTATATTGCTTTTATTATGTTTAGGTATGGACCTTGGATTCCTGTTCTTTCCAGGACTTTTAACATGGAGGGGTGTTGAATTTTTTCAAATGCTTTCTCAGCATCTAGTGAGATGACCATGTGATTTTCTTTCTTTGAGTTTGTTTAAATGGTGATTACGTTGATGGATATCCATATATTAAACCATCCCTGCAATCTAGGGATGAAGCCTACTTCCTTTTGTTCTAGAGCTTTCAACTGTGCTGTCAGGTTGCTAGTGTATGTTCTCTCCAGTTTCTTTTTGGAAAGACTCAGCACTATGTGTTTTCCTCACTGTTACTGCTTTCATTGCATCCCATAGGTTTTGGTATGTTTTGTTTTAGTTTTCATTGAATTCTATAAAATCCTTAATTTTTTTCTTTATTTCTTTTTTGACCCTGCTATCATTTAATAGAGCATTGTTTAGTTTCCATGTGTATATGGGCATTTTGTTGTCTTTGCTGTTATTAAACACCAGCCTTTGACCATGGTGATCTGAAAGGATGCATGGGAGTATTTCAATCTTCTTATAACTATTGGGGCTTGTTTTGTGACCAATTATGTTGTCAATTTTTGAGAAAATGCCATGAGGTGCTGAAAAGAAGGAGTATTCTTTTTTTTTTTTTTTTAGGATGATATGTTCTGTAGATATTTATTAATTCCAGTTGGTTTATAACCTCTGCTAGTTTTACAGTGTCCTTTTTCAGTTTTTGTTTCCATGATCTGTCCATTGGTTAGAGTGGGGTATTGAGTTCTCCCACTATCATTGTGTGGGGCGCAATGTATGTGTTGAGCTTTAGTTGGGTTTCTTTCATGAATATCGGTGCTTTTTTATTTGGAGCATTTATGTTAAGGATTGAGAGTTCCTCCTGACAAATTTCCCCTGTAATGAGTAAAAAGTATCCTTCCTTATCTTTTTTGATAGCTTTTGGTTAAAAATCTACTTAATTCAATATTAGAATGGCCACTCCAGCTTCCTTCTTGGGGCCATTTGCTTGGAAATTTTTTTCCCAACCTTTTACTCTGAGATAGTGTCTGTCTTTGTCTCTGAGATGAGGTTCCTGCATACAGCAAAATGCTGGGTTTTGTTTATGTATCCAGTCTGATAGCCTATATCTTTTTATTGGGGAATTGAATCCATTTATGTTAACAGATATCAGGGAATAGTGGTTACTGTTTCCTGCTATTTTTGCTTTCCTCTTGCCATCTTGTTGTCTTTGATTATTTGTGGTCTTGTTGTCAGTGATTGGTTCTTGCCTCTCCCTTGTACCTGGCCCATGTCTCTGGATCTCCTGCTCCCCAGCTAGTCGGAATGCCTTCTCACCAGGCCTGTGTCCCTGGATCTCCTCTGTTCCTGGTGGTGGATTGGGCATCTTTTTCTAGTCCCTGATTTTAGTGGGTTGCTTCAAATTTCTCTCTATTTTTGCTGTACATTGTTTTTACTATGTTTTAGTATGTTTGGGCCTTGAATTTCTGCTCTTTCCAAGAAGAAGTGCTGTTGGATTTTTGTCAACTGCTTTCTCTGTATCTAATGAGATGATCATGTGTTGTTTTTCTTTTTTTTTTTTTTTTTTGTGGTTGTTCATATAATGGATTAATTTGATGGATTCCCATATATTGTACCATCCTTGCATCTCTGGGATTAAGCCTTCTTGATCATGATAAACGTTGGTTTTTATATGTTCTTGGATTCAGTTTGAAAAGATATCTGTCATATATAATACAAGTCATAAGATGCACATTTTGAAGAGATTAGGATCTGAGGCTGACACTGTCACAGCAGATGTTATCCAAATACCTGGTTATGTCACTATTGGCTTCTGTTTTAATCAGTTTGAATGTTATATTTTAAAACTAATGTATTTTATATAATCCATTAAAAGGGATGCTTTTTATAAAAAATAGTCTTTTTTTTTTAAATCAAGGTGGTAGGCCTGATTAGACAGAAAATATAAAACCACAGCTTATCTGCAGTAGAAAATTAGTTCTTTGTCCTGTATTTTCATTTCATATAAAATATTTCTTATTCAAAACTTACTGAACAATTAGGTCCAAGTTATCATGGAGAACTTACGTTTCTCATTGTTGAACGTCTTTAACTGATATTCCTTCCTCACCATCTTAGAAATATGTCCCTCAAGGCCTTCCTTATAATTCTATGAGCTAGACTGATTTCAGCATTTCTTAATGATTCAGCCACCACACTGGACTGTCCTCAGGCTATGACTACACACTCAGGAAACCTATCCCATAGAATTCTACTTCAAGCTCTGCTTGCATCTTCCACTCTCCAAAACCTTTTAAACAATTTCTATACTTACTTCAGGATTGGAAGTAGTTCATGGCCAGCATACGAGTGGAGTGTAGGCATTACCAGTATATATTATAGGGTAAGAACTAAACTCAAATTATATTTTGTATTTAACTTAATTGTACTTTTCTTTGCTTAGATAATGTAACTTACATCACAGAAAAGCTCCCCTGCTTGTATCACTGCTATTGACAAAAATCAAGAAAAGGAAATTATAGGTATTAAGCACATAGCATACTTTTCTATGATATGTATGCTAGTAACGAATGACCTTTGCTGAGACATATAGTACTTGAAAAACCAAAATATTAGAAATCGAATTTTCTTGTTAAAGTTGCTTCCTGAATAATTTTTAGAAAGTGTATGTTATCACTGCTTTGCTCCATTACATTTTTACCTTAATGACGTACAATTTTGACCCATTTTAAAGTTTCCCCAATATTTTGCTTTTACTCCAAATTATTAATTAACACATTGCACTATCATATTTATGCATTTTTCCTCTAACTTTCCCAACACAAGGAGGCAAAGGACAGCATAACATCTCTACCTTTATAGGAAGGCATGCAATTTTCCTCAAGTGCCTTTCACAAAGGATGCGTGATTGAATGGCCAAGCAAATTTTTGGTGATTTTTCTTCTGAGCACGACATCAGGCAGTGCTGATAAAACCACTCAAGATGATGAATATGGCAATCTTGGCAGTTATATTTCCCGGGACCATATAGATTAGACACAAATACTCCTCTCGGGACTTGCAGCTTTGCGTAGTTACTATATCACTACTGTCAGCTTCCCAGAAGACACACTGACCTTTCTTAATCAGGGCATCATTTGGAAGACATGTTGATGGAGCTTCTTGACAATTCTCAAGCTTGAAAAGCATCCTCTGCATGTAAAGATTCCCTGCACACACAGCTCGTGGTTTCTGTCTTCATCTGCCTTGTCATTAATGGTTCTATGCTGACCCTGCATCTATTTTTTAACATGCAAGAATGCAATGATTAGCAGTTTCTGGATTACCATCTGAGGATTTATGATGATCTTCATGGCTTGTTGAATTAAAAAGGTTTCCCAGAGGATCAGAAGCACATTATGATATTAGCTTCCATTTTTAACATATGTCCTGGGGTAAATTTAATATACCAGTAGCTGCCTTAAAACAGACATTCATTCTTTCTACTTAAGAAATACATAACTCATTAAGTAAAACATATTTTTTGCTTTCCTAATGGAAAAATAGAATAAGTACATCAACCATGAAGTAGAAAATAAAATGAAAATATATATATATAAAAAAACACTTGACATAATTAATAAATGACCAGGGATAATTACAGATATTCGATTGGACCACCAAGTTAGCTTTTCCTTGCTAAAGTGATAACATTTCTAGGTTTGGTATTTTGTTGCCATGAGAGCCAAAAAGAAAAACATGGAAAAGATGAAATTAATTCATTATTTCATAGACACAAAATATGTCTGTCTGCATGTTATGAAAATCATTGTGCTTTCTATTTGTGTGTGTGTGTGTGTGTGTGTGTGTGTGTGTGTGTGTGTGTTTAAAAGAGGGGTGGAAGAGTGGAGGAGGAAGGAGGAAGAGGGGAGAGGAAGAGGGAGTGGAAGTCAATGGACAGGCAGTATCTGTAAGAGACTCCACATTGTAGATTCAAACAACCGACTCTTTTACTCTGCCTACAAAGTCCTATAATGCCTAGAAGCATCACCGTGCCCATTAATTTTGGAAACTGGTTACATGGAATATCAATAAATTAGTCTCCTTATTCTTTCCATGGATTCCTTGTAAACATTACCCTTAGCACATGGAAACTAAGTTCTCTGGGAATATTTGGTCCTTTATTGTCTCTTATCAAACACATGATTTTATTTATAACTATATTATCAAAATTTTGAAAAACAAGTATAGAAGATATATCAAAGAGGCCATTGAATTTATCTTTTATTTTGAGAATAAAAAAAGGGATCACAAAAAAACACAAAACAAATATTAAAAAGCATTTGCAGAAATCCTAATTTGACTCATTGTTTCTAGGTCTGGTTTTCTACCTTCAGTTCTTCTTCCTGCCAGTTTCAAAACTGTATACCATATTGTATAATTTTTAGCTCAAAAATCAGCAGATTTAAATCTGGGTAATATACTCACACTAACTCAAAGGTCTATTCCAAGTTCTGATAGAACCTACTGGTACACCTCTCTACGTCAAGTCACCACCAGCCCAGTTCATCACCTGCTTCTCATTCTTTGATTTAGTTTTGCTTTGCTTTGTTTTGCTTCTGACAAGCCAGACTCCTGCCTAGAATGCATTTCATTCATGCTTTCCCCGAAACCCTTGTCTCAGTTACTTTGTGTCTTTGCCAAAGTACCTTGTGATCATTGTGAACTCTGTTTCCCTGTAGGGTTTATACATTCTATTTACCCCTCTTACTGCTCAGTTACTTTTACTTTACCAGAATATAGTTTTACAAATCACAAAGTGGGAAGAGCTCCCTGAGGTTCTAGATTAGATTTTATTTTCCTTTAAGGCCTGCAAGCCAATATTCCACCAGGGGCCATAGTATGTATCTATTTCTGTCTTTGCATATGTGAAATTAAGAAAGATTCCAGATTTTCTTTTTCATATCCACATGGCTTTTTCCATATTCCTTCTGGAAATACTTAAGACCTGTCCTCTCTACTATCTTTCCTTCTCTTCTCTTCATTTCCCATTCCTTCTATCTTCCTTTCCTCTTTTTCTCTCTCACTCACAATTTTATGTAGTTGAAAAAATAACATGCCTTAAAGCAGGCCTCCTTTTTATCTTTCTTCTGAATAAATGGATGTTCAGGTTTTGTTAAATAAAAGTGTTCGGTTTTAATAGAATTTATTTTTTCTGACATTTAAAATTTTTCCTGATATTATTGAAACTTTCTAAATTTATCTTTTTAACTAAAATATTTTCTATAGGACAGAAATTAAGAGTAACAAGTAAAAATGGGACAATATGAAATTACAAAACACTTTTACAGAGAATGAAAATTTTACTTGGAGTGGTGAGGCAACCTGGAGAATGAAAGGAAATTATTTATTGCAGTACAATCAAATAATTTTATCAACATATACAAAGAGCTCACGAAACCACACATACACACACACACACACACACACACTCACACACACACACACACACACAGACACACACACCAAGCAGCTGGATAAAAATAGGCTATAGAAATCAATGAAAATTTTCAAAACAAAAATATAAATGGTTGACAAAAATCTTTGATGGACAATCAACATTCTTAACTATCAGGAAAATGCAAATTAAAACCATTATAAGACTCCAAATCATCTCAATCAGAATTGCCATGGTAAGGACTTCAAAGGACACAGAATGTTAACTCATGTGGGGAGAAAAGTCCTCTTATATCCTGTAAGTGGGAGTGCAGCATTCTTAAGCTACTTTCGAAAATCAGCTTGGAAATTTCTAAAGAGTAACTAATAGAAGAACTAATGTACAACCCAGTTCTATACTACTTCTAGAAAGTATAATCAAAGGATGCTTCATTGTACTGTAGAAATCCTTCTGTAACTCCATTGTGGTTCTATTCATGAGAACCAGGAAACTCTACCAACTAAGATGTCCATTAACTGATGAGATAATTAAAACATGGTTCATATTCAATGTATAATATTAATAATCTATAAAGTGTAAGTATTAAGTTTGGAAATAAATGAATATATAACAAGAAAAATACACTAAGGTCATACAGAAAGCAAAATATCATGTCTCCTGGCTCATATCTGGAGTTCATCTTTGATCCTTTCTTTTATATATTTTGCTGAGTGTATGTTTGTCAGTCAAGCTACTAGGAAATGGCCAAATGAAACGGTTGTGTTATGGAAAAGGATATAATAAGATACAGGTAAAAATAAAATGGTAATACTGAGGCGCAAACCATGAAGTAGCTGGTGGATAAAAAAATGAAGCGGAAAGGGAAACCTCCACCAAAGTGAAATGCATCAGAATGCTACATGAAAATACAGGGCAGTATAAGCCAAGTTTACAAAATATGCAGAGTAGAACTTGTGTCATGAAAGGACAGGTGGATAGAACTCACAATGTTAAACTGGCATGGGAAAAGAGATGGGAGAAGTGAGGTCACCATCTAAGAATGTATGGAGAAGTCTTAAGAAAATCTAAGAAGCATCTAAGGAAGTGTTTGACATACTTAGTCATCAGGGAAATGCAAATCAAAACAACCCTGAGATTCCACCTCACACAAAACAGAATGGCTAAGATCAAAAATTCAGATGACAGCAGATTCTGGAAAGGATGCAGGAAAAGAGGAACACTTCTCCACTGTTGGTGGGGTTGTAAGCTGGTACAACCACTCTGGAAATCAGTCTGGCAGTTTCTCAGAAAATTGGACTGAAGAATCTTAGAGGAGAAAGAGCTTAATGTGTCAACCAAGAGCAGAGTGTACGGTGGTGAAGAGGTTAAATCAGCAAGAGCTTGAGTCAACCAGTCATATTGCACACGAAATCAGCAAGCAGAGTGAGGGTGAATGCTGTTTTCAGTTCTCTTTCTCATTCTTTACCAATTCTGGGTGCCATCCTAGGGTGCTCTCACCAGTTAGTACATCTCCTCAGTCCAGTTAACCTAATAAAGGTAATTCCCAAAAAGCAAGACACTAGAATAATCTGATGAAGACAATACCTCACATTTGTGCCAGAAGGCCTGTTTCCTAGGTGATTTTAGAACTGTCAAATTGCCTACACTTATTATTATTATTTTGTTGGAAGATGTGTTATCTGGTCTCCTAATTATCCAGGTCTTGTCTAAAGATCTATTTTTTTTATGGGAAAGATAAGTCTTTGAGCAATGACTATGCTTTGTTTACTCTCATGTCAATAGAATTGGTATTATTTTACTGTGTGATAGCCACTGCTCTAAGTACTAAGCAGACCTTTACTTTACAAATAAGGAAACCGGGCCCCATCTTACTTCTGGTCTGCACCTTCACCTGCAATTTGAGGATTAGTGTGAGCACGCAATTGGACACACACACACACACGCACACACACACACGAGAGAGAGAATGAGAGAGAGAGAGAGAGAGAGAGAGAGAGAGTTGTGCTTATCTCTCCTGGAGAACTATTCTAACCATGAATACAGATGAGACACTTGCCCCAACCTGCACACCAGCTGGGACATGATAACATTGAGCAGATATGGGTTCTGTACCTTACAATCTGAGCGCCATCTCCCTTCCAGTATCAAGTCCACAAGCACTCAAGGTAGATCTAGACATACCCCACAGCTCACTCAGCCTCTTTGAAAGCCTGCTTCAATCTAGAACACCCAGTTTAGCTAAAACCAAGGGCAACCAGATGACAAAATGCAAACACAAGGACATAATCAACAGAAGCCTATGCAATTGGGCGCTAACAAATCTCACCTATCCTATTACAGAGAGATGCAGATATCCTAACATATGAAAAACAAGGTTCTGGCCATGAATACCATCTCATGAAGAAGATAGAGGTCTTTAAACAGATTATACATAATACTTTTAAAGAAATACAGGAAAACATAGTCTAACAAGTAGAAACACTTAAAGAAGAAAACAAATATTCCTTAAAGAAATACAGAAAACTACAATCAAACAGGTGACTGAAAGGAACAACATCATCCAAAAACAGAAAAGGGAGATAGAAACAATAAAAAAAACAGAAATGGAGTCAACTATGGAATGGAAACTTAGGAAAGAGAACAGCAACTATGGATGCAAGCATTATCAACAGAATACAAGAGATCCAAAAGAAAATATCATGAACAATACCATAGAAGAATTTGACATCAGTCAAAGAAAATGCAAAATCATAAGTTCCTAACCCAAATATCCAGGGAATTTGGGACACAAAGTAAAGACCAAACCTTGTTGAATAATTAGAATAAAATAAAGGGAAAATTCTCCATTCAAAATCCTAGAAAACATCTTCAGCAAAATTATACTGAAAAAAGAGATGGCTAGATAGATTTATAAGAAATCTATAGAACCCTAAATAGAGTGGACCAAAAAAGAAAATCCTCTACCACATATAATCCATACACTAGATGTGCTGAAGAAGGAAAGAATATTAAATGGTGCAAAGGAAAAACACCAAGTAATATATAAAGACAGATCAATCCAAATTATACCTGACTTCTAAACAGAGACTATAAGAGCCAGAAGAACCTGGATAGATTTCCTACAGACCCTATGATACCACAGATTACCAGCTATACTCTATAATATAGAGCCAAGACTACTATACCCAGAAAAACTCTCAATCACCAAAGATAGAAAAAAAACCCAAGATATTCCATGATAAAACTAAATTTACATGATACCAGTCTACTAATCCAACCATATAGAAGGTCATCTAAGGAAAACTCTAAAACAAGGAAGATAACTACATTCAAAACATTATTTCTCTCAAAACTATCCTAATGGAATAATCTCTCTCTCTCTCTCTCTCTCTCTCACACACACACACACACACACACACACACACACACATACACACACAGAGTATCATTTCATTTCCAACAACAAAATAACAGGAATAACAATAATTGTTCATTAAAATCTCTCAATATGAGTTGATTCAATTCACCAATAAACTAACACAGGAAAACAGACTAGATACAGAAACAGCACCCCCAGGTCTGTTGTATGCAAAAAAAAAAAAAAAAAAAAAAAAAAAAAAAAAAAAAAAAAAAACACTTCAGCAAGAAAAGTAGACACTATCTCAGAGTGAAGAGATAGAAATAGGTTTTCTAAGCAAACTGTTCCAAGAAACAAGCTGGAGTAGACAGTCTTATATTTAATAAAATTGACTTTCAACCAAAAATAATCAGAAGAGATGGGGAAGGACTCTTTATACTCATCAGAGAAAAAAATCAAATAAGATCAATTCTTAATTCTGAACATCTATGCCCCAAATGCTTGGGCAGCCACATTGATAAAAGAAATTTACCTAAATGTGCTTGCTGGTTTTGTGTGTCAACTTGATACCATCTGGAGTTATCACAAAGAATGGAGGCTCTCTTAAGAAAATGCCCCCATGAGATGCAGTTGAAAGGCATTTTCTCAATTAGTGATCAAGGTGGCAGGCCCCAACCCATTGTGGGTAGTTCCATCTTTGGGCTGGTAGTACTGGCTTCTATAATAAAGTAAGTTGAGCAAGCCAGGGGAAGCATGTCAATAAGTAAAATACCTCCATGACCTTTGATTCAGCTCCTGCTTCCTGGCCTGCTATTTAGCATCTCAGATAAACTTTTTCCAAAACTAACCATATAAACAGACACAAAACAAGTCTCAAAAGATATAAAAAGATTGAAAACCCCCCTTTCATTCTATCAGATTACCACCAACTAAGGATGTATTTTAACAACAACAGAAACAACAGGAAGCTCACATCCTCATGGAAACTGAACAACTCTCTACTCATTGATAATGTGGTTAGGGAAGACATAAAGAAATTAAGACTTTCTAGAATTCAATGAAAATGAAGGCACAGTGTACCCAAACTTATGGGATACAATGTAATAACTATTATGATGAAAATTCATAGCACCAAGGGCCACCATGAAGAACTTAATTGCAGAAATCTCATACTAGGATCTTAACAGCACAGCTGAAAGCTCTAGAACTAAAAGAACAGGTCATCCAAAAAGGAGTAGATGGAAGGAAAGAGTCAAATTCAGAGCTGATATCATCAGCTTAAAAACCAAGAAAAAGATACAAAGAATCAACAAAACCAAGAGCTTGTTCAATGAGAAAATCAACAAGCTAGGCAAAACCTTAGATAAACAAAATGCACTGACAATATGCAAATGAACACAATCAGAAATGAAAAGGGAGATAGATATAACAACAGACACTGAGGAAACTCAAAATAAAAATCTTACTTCAAAACAAAACTGGAATTCTAAAGGAAATGAATGATTTTCTAGACAAACCCTATGTACCAAAGTTAAATCAAGATCAGGTAAACTATATAAAATGTCCCATAAACCCCAAGGAATTAGGAGCAGTCACTAAAAACCTTCCAACAATAACAACAACAACAAAGCTCAGGGCTAGACTGGAATTCTAAGAAGACCTAATACTAATATTCCTCAAAATATTTCCCAAAGTAGAAAAAGAAATAATACTGCCTAATTCATTCTATGAGCTCACAGTTACCCTGACACCTAAACCACACAAAGAATCAACAAAGAAAGATAATTTCAGACCAATTTAGCTTATGCATATTGATGCAAAATGCTCAATAATATTTCCAGCAAACAGAATCCAAAATCACATCAAAACCACCATTCACCACAATCAAGTATGCTTCATCTCAGGATGGTTCAATATACAGAAATCCATCAACTTAATCCTCTCTATAAACAAACTCAAAGAAAAGTAAATCACAAGGTCATCTGATTAGATTTTAAAAAATCTTTGACAAAATTCAGCAGCACTTCATATTTATAGTCTTACACAGATCAGGAATTCAAGGCACATACATACACATGATAAAAACAGAATAAAAGCAATGCATATCAAGCTAGTAGCCAGCTTTAAATTAAATGTAGAAAAACTTGAAGTAATCCACCTAAAACAAGGATATCCACTCTCTTCCTATCTATTCAATACAGTACTTGAAGTTCTAGCTAGAGCAATAAGACAATAAGACATCAAGAGGATAGAAATTGGAAAGGAAGAAGTCAAGTTATCACTAATCTCAAGGATAATGCAAAAGTGTACATAAGCAACCCCAAAAACTCTATGAACGAACTCTTTCAGATAACAATTTCAGCAAAGTGTCTGGATATAAAACTATACTAAAGAAATTAATAGCTCTACTGTAAACAAATGAAAAACAGGCAAAGAAAGAAATTAGGAAAGCAACACCATGCACAATGACCACAAATAATATAAAATATCTAGAAGTAAGTTTATCAAGCAAGTGAAAAATCTGTATGATAAGAACTTCAAGTCCCTAAAGAAAAGAAAAAAAAAATAGAAGAAGACATTAGAAGATGGAAAGATCTCCCATGCTCGTGGATAGGTAGGATTAACATAGTGAAAATGGACATCTTAAGTAAAGCAGTCTACAGATTCAATGCAATCCCTATAAAAATTCTAACACACATTGTATTGAATTTGAAAAAGAAATTACAAACTTCATATAAAAACAAATCCAAGAGAGCCAAAACTATACTGAACAATGTAAATCTTCAAGCACAATCACCATTCATGACCTCAAGCCTTGGTACAGAGCAATAGTGATCAAAACCCTTATTACTCGTACAGAAACAGGCAGGTTGATGAATGGAAGTGAACTGACTGAAGACCCAGAAAAAGTCTTATACTCCTACAGTCACTTGAATTTTAACAAAGAAGCCAAAACCATACAGTAGAAGAAATAAAGCAACTTCAACAAATGGTGTTGATCTGTCTGTCTGCATGTAGAAGAATACAAATTGATCCAGATCTATAACCTTATACAAAATTCAAGTCTACTTGGATTAGGGACCTAAATATAAAATAGGATACACTGAATATAATAGTAGAGAAGGTGGCAAATACCCTTGAACACGTTGACACAGGAGAAAATGCACTGAACACGATACCAGTGGCTCTGTCTCTGTAAGATTAACAATTATAGTCTGACCTCATGAAATTTAAAAGCTTCTCTAGGACAAAAGACACTGTCAACAGGACAAACAACAAACTACAGAATGGAAGGGGAATCTTTACTAACACTGCACCTGATAGAGGGCTAATTCCCAAATATATAGAAGGAACTCAGGAAGTAGATAGAATCCAAAAAAGTCAAACACATCAGACAGAGCTCAGGGAATGTGGTGAGGGAGCTGGTAGGACTGGAGAAAAGCAGGGGTGTTACAACCTTATTAGAAGAACAACATAGGCTGGCCTGATCAATCAGTTCTCACAGAGTCTAGACTACCAACCAAGGAGCATGCCTGGAGGATCCATGGTTCCAGATACATATGTAGCAGTTGATGCGCTTGCCTGACAGCAATGGGAAGAAAGGCCCTTGGTCCCTGGGAAGCTTGACATCCCAACAAAGTGGGATACTGGATTGGTGGCTGTAGAGGTCGAAATTTGGAATGAACTAATAGAGCAGGTGTTACATAAGGAAACAAATGAAGTCTTTAGACATCCAAGTTTGAGAAAAGAAAGCCCTAAGACAGAGACAAATGACAGAATGGAAAAAAAAAAATGATTTCACTGATGGGATCTAGAAATGTCTAGTTAGGAGTCTTTAAAGATTCATAGATCTAGTATAACTGTTTTAGTTAGTTAGGCTCTAATTCACCCAACACTTCCCATTAGGCTCTTGTGTCTTGAAAATGGAAAAAAAAATCACCCTTGGACTATATTGGCACCCAACAGAACAGAAGCATGCAGCTAATTAGGGCTATCACTGCTAGAAGTCAAATTTCTGCATATTGAACAAGGAAGGAAAAGCAGCAATCAAGTGGGTTACCTGGTGAGTATTAGTGTGAGGGTAAATCTAAGCTTTGACAAAATAATTATGCAGAAAATACAACTCTATGACAACAATCGTCTGTGTCGGTTTTCCCTGGAAAGCAAAGCATTCAAGCTCTACTTTAAAGTTATATTCAATTAGTTTTCACTTTGCTACCAGAGTGTTCTGGTTTTCAGAGAAGATAACCTATCAAAATTATTATCCAGAAACCGTAGGGCTTAACCCAATTGTAGCATACTTCTTATGTCCCTTGAGGCAGATTCAAACATTTGAGAGATGAACAGGGATCAATACAGTGAAAGACTAGAAAAAAAAAAAAAATAACATGAATACATTGTTATCTAAGCTGCAATGGGAGGGAGCATGCTTGCAAAGACCATCCATTCACTACTGACAAAAGTAATCTAAATGAACATGTTTTCCTCTTTTCCAGGATAAAACACTGCTTTGTGAAGTATCTAATCCTTTAATCCAAACCAGAGCCCTTAGTTCTGAGAAGAATAACCCCCAAATAGAAGCTACAATGATAATTTCAAACCGATCCATCATCACACCAATGAGAACAGACTTTTGCAGAGGGTGATCTTCCTGCTGCATTGCGTTTCTGACTTGTCAGTTCTGGAAAATCAAATAAGCACCCATGAGGAAAAAAAAGCACCTCCCAATATAAGAGCTTTGCAAGAACCACCAATAAGAAAATGCTTCTTTTTTTTCTGTAATAATATTAAATGCATAGCTCAAGAAGTTAAACACAGATTCTTCTGTAAACATGTTTAGAACACAATAATAATTTCTAATATTACTAATGATACAATTACTGATAGTGACCAAGTAAAGGATTTAACACAACAGGCAGTACTGATTGGTTCCATAAAGACTGCCTAAAATGCATGTAGCCGGACAGCAGAATTGGTACAACATTTAACAACCAGCCCAATTTCACAACTTTAGTGAATAATCACTACTCATTTATATGCTTTTATTTTTGTTTGCCAATAAAAAAGTAGGAAATACAGACATTTCTGCTTAGTTGAGAAAATAAAATTATATGTTGTACATGCAAGGGAATAAAGACACTTTATTAAATTTTAGTTAAACAGAAGGAACTTTACAAATATCTACTGGGTGACTAAGTGTTCACCCTGATCACACTCAGATAGCTTATTAAATTACTCCTTTTTTAAAATTTGAATTTTGTCAAAGTTCCAGTAGGCTGGCTACATGTTACCAGGTAAATTGGGAACCCGACCTAGGTTTCTTAGTTCTATTAAAAGAACTAAGAACAGGATTCAAATGGAAATGTGAAGAAGTTTTAATGGCCTTTAAGGGAAGAATTTTACAGTACAACTTGAAGTATATCTTAGTGGCTATCCAGGAGAGGGGATGAAGGAAAAGGAAGAAAGGAAGGAAAAAAGGAAGGAAGGAGGGAGGGAGGGAAAATGAAGTAAGGAAAGGAGGCAGGAAAAAAGGAAGGAAGGAAAAGGGGAAGGAAAAAAGAAAAAAGAAGGAAGAAAGAAAGGAAGGAAGGGAGGGAGGGAGGGAGGAAGGAAGGGAAGGAGGGAGGGAGGGAGGGAGGGAGGAAGGAAGGAAGGAAGGAAGGAAGAAAAAAGAAGGAAGGAAGGGAGGGAGGGAGGAAGGGAGGAAGAGAAGGAGGAAGAGAGGAAGGAAAGAAGGAAGGAAGGAAGGAAGGAAGGAAGGAAGAAAGGAAGGGGGAGGGAGGGAAGGAGGGAGGGAGAAAGGAAGAAAAAAAGGAAGGAAGAAAGGAAGGGAAGGAGGGAGGAAGGAAGGAAGGAAGGAAAAAAAAGAAGGAAGAAAGGAAGAGAGGGAGGGAGGGAGGGAGGAAGGAAGGAAAGAAGGAAGGAAGAAAAAAGAAGGAAGGAAGAAAAAGAAGGAAGGAAGGAAGGGAGGGAGGGAGGGAGAGAGGAAGAAAGAAAGGAAGGAAGGAAGAAAAAAGAAGGAAGGAAGGAAAGAAGGAAGGAAGAAAAAGAAGGGAAAAAGGAAGGGAGGGACAGAGGGAGGGACGGAGGGAGGGAGGGTGGGAGGAAGGAAGGAAAGAAGGAAGGAAGGAAGGAAGAAAGAAAAAGAAGGAAGGAAGTAAAAAAGGAAGGAAGAAAGGGAGGGAGGGAGGGAGGGAGGAAGGATGGAAGAAAGGAAGGAAGGAAGGAAGAAAAAATGAAGGAAGGAAAGAAGGAAGGAAAGAAGGGACGAAGGGAGGGAGGGAGGGAGGAAGGAAGGACGGAAGAAAAAGAAGGAAGGAAGGAAGGAAGGAAGGAAGGGAGGGAGGGAGGGAGGGAGGGAGGAAGGAAGGAAAGAAGGAAGGAAGGAAGGAAGAAAGAAAAAGAAGGAAGGAAGTAAAAAAGGAAGGAAGAAAGGGAGGGAGGGAGGGAGGGAGGGAGGGAGGAAGGATGGAAGAAAGGAAGGAAGGAAGGAAGAAAAAATGAAGGAAGGAAAGAAGGAAGGAAAGAAGGGACGAAGGGAGGGAGGGAGGGAGGAAGGAAGGAAGGAAGAAAAAGAAGGAAGGAAGGAAGAAAGAAAGGAAGGAAGGAAGGAAGGGAGGGAGGGAGGGAGGGAGGAAGGAAGGAAAGAAGGAAGGAAGGAAGGAAGAAAGAAAGAAAGAAAAAGAAGGAAGGAAGGAAGAAAGAAAGAAAGAAAAAGAAGGAAGGAAGGAAGGAAAGGACGAAGGGAGGGAAGGAGGGAGGGAGGGAGGGAGGGAGAAAGCAAGCAAGGAAGGAAGGAAGGAAGGAAGAAAGTCCTGTTGCTTTAGCCAGGCAAGGAGGTCAGCCAAACAACATACCAAACAGGCAATTGTTGGGATGGGACTTTTTAGAGAAAAAGTGAGGCACAGAGTATTAGAGAAAAAAGTTTAGAAATGGGGTAAGAAGGTAAAACAGAAAAGCAATTCAGGAATTTCAGCAGACAAAAGAATCTGCATGATTGCAGCTCTGTAAGTTTGCAGGGGCAGGGAGGGGATGTTCCGGGGGGAAGGATGGTTTGTTTTATTTAAAAGTAAGAACACTGTTTCTCTTATCAATTCAGTTTTTTTTTATTGGTAACTGACCTTCCTGAGGGATGTTCTACCCCAAATATGGGGTCTCTACCCAAGCCAGATATTTCACTCTCCTGCTCTGAATAAAAACTAGGTTCCCCTAATCTGTCTTCACTGCTACCGTAATACAATGACTTTAAGTAACTGGATTCTCTGTGTAGTCATCCTTTTTTACTGTGGTGTTTATCTCAGCTATAGTTAACCTTTCTGTAGCTGCGCACCTACTGAGCGTCATAGTCCTAGAAATACCAGAGGATGCTAAAAGTAATGAAGTGTCCACAATTTACTTTTAGTGATTATTGCAGTCTGGATAGGCGGTCTTCTAAAGCTTGTGTTTTTAAAAAATTATCATCTCACCGACTCATATTTTAGACATTCAGAGATGCTAAACATAAAAATAATATCAAGAAGAAGCAAAAGAGTCAACATATGCAAGTACCCAGTGAAGCACACATTCAAGTGCTGAAAACGAAGGCAAGGAAATGTGTTTACTGTTAGGTCATAAGAATGCTGCCTCTTGGGCTGGAGAGATGGCTCAGTGGTTAAGAGCACTGACTGCTCTTCCAGAGGTCCTGAATTTAAATTCCACCAACCACATGGTGGCTCACACCCATCTGGAGAGGGATCTGATGTCCTCTTCTGTGTGTTCTGTGTCTGAAGACAGCTACTTCGTACTTATATAATAATAAATAAATAAATTATCATAGAACAACAATAAGAAAAATTAATGCTGCCTTTTTATGTACTTAACAATGATACTGTGAACAAAAACAAAGCAGGAAATAGATGTAAATCTTCATTAGAGATGAAGCCATCATCCCCCGAGTAACAGACAGATAACATAGACAGGAAAGCCAGGAAAATAAGACCTTCCAGTAGATTACTACATACTTAAGCTGATTGGTATCTATGAAATGTGTCCTGCAACTGTGTAGAATTAACATTCCCTTCAAGGCCACATATAAAAGTTTTACTAGGACATACCATATTCTGAGTGATAAAATTATACCCAGTAAATTTAAAAAGACTCAAACTGTACAACCTATCTTTTAGCTTGGCAAAGATAATTATAGTCAACTGAAGAACAGAGGATATTTTAAATTTCCTAAATATACAAAAATGAAATGTATTTTAAGCAAACCCAGAATCATAGGAAAAACAGGAAAAGTTAGAAAGAATTTAACTGGAACAATAGTAAACAAATACCAACATTCATAGACCATAGTTACAATGGTAACACATATGTTCCAAAAATATATTTATTACAAATGTATATACTAATAGTTATTGATAGATTTATTCTGGTGATCAATTTTTACTTGGCATTACAAAGGAAACAAACAAAATATAATAACGGGACAATCTACTAGAGGCTGTAATGAGACAACAAGTACTAAAATAAACCTACATACAAAATTGCTAAGTATAGGGACCCATTACATAAATCAATAACATTTGTTCAATTTGTAGAAAAGCTGATCATATCAAGATAGGGCATTCAAATATCAAAACAAAACTATTTCAGTCTTCTCCTGCAGTGGCCAAAGACATTTACAAAAGAAACATTTAGTTTAAGACTTTCTTACTGCTTTAGAGGGTTGAGTCAAAGACCAACACTGGAGAGTCCATTATCATTTTATGGTGGAAACTATGGCAGTAGGCAACATGTCATGTCTCTAAAGTGACAATTGAGAGTTTACCACTGATTCACAATCTCAACCCAAAGAGGAAAGGAGGAAGGAAAAGAGGGAGGAAAGAAGGGAGGGGGTGAACACTTACTGGAATGGCTTGAGGTATTGAAACACCAAAGCCTACCCCGAATAACACACACCCCTTTACAAGATCATAGTTCTTAATCCTTCCCCAAAAGTTCGGCATGCTGGTGACCTAGCATTTAAACATATAAGCCTATGACAGCCATTTTAATTCAAACTAAATTGAGAAGAATGTGTTTACATCAGTTAAAATAAGGAACTGCTCTGAATACCTGTGCCATTTTTGAAGGCATCCAGAACAGTTGGTGAATTCAGTTAAAAAGAAAAAAATCAAAAATGATATACAAGTCTAGAAGGGAGATAATAAAAGAAATTGCTGCATTCTCCCCTTGTCCTTACAGCACTTGCTCTGTAAGTTGTTTCTTTGTGATACGGATAGCCAAACATAACTAGTTTTTGAAAAGAGTTATGTGGCTAGACACTAATGTGTCCTGCCATTAGTCATAAAGAAACAGGGCTTCTTCCAGGCACCCACTTGGAATGAATAATGTCACAGAAGTCTTGTGACACATGCAAGTGTGTGAGACATTTGAAACAGAATTCTCTTGCTTATCATTCCTAAAATATTGCTGACCCAGAGCAATTTGAAATAAGAGCTTGGTGCTTTCAGTGTTACACTTTGTGGCAACATGTTATATAGTGATGGATAAGTAATGAGAACTTTATGTTAATCAATTCGTTCATTTATCCTAAATGGGAAAACCCCATGGATTGCCTAGCATAACACTGAATATAGAAGAAATGATCTGCATGATTTTAAATCTGATGAAATAACTTGAATCTACCATGCAAACCTTTCTTACAAAGAAAGATACAAAGTTCTGGTATCTTCATTTATTATTTCGTCTGTAAACTCAAAAAGGAGTAACGGCAGCATTACCAAAGCTCTCTCAGAAAAATCTCAGTTATTCAATGAAACCACAATTCCTTTCAAATCAAACACAAACTGCAAAATCTGTTCAAAACTTGATGTGAGACCAAGGTTATTGGCGGTCCGTGTGATATGGCATGTAAGTATGAAAGAATTCTCTTGACAAAGAATTACTTCACAAAGTAATGAATTAAACAAAATTCACACATAGTTTAACTATTATGATTTTTCTTCATCCTTAAGTATTGAGATAGTTATGATTACAAGGGTATATGTATATATAGTTAGTATTAAGGAAGTATTGTTATGAAAGTTTGTATGAAAAAAATTTAAAAATATAAAACCAAGAATAAATTTCTAAAAGTGTACAAAGATGGCAAAAATCTTCACACTTTTCTTTCAGTCTACAGCTAAGGCCACACAAGGAACTGACATTGGTGAGACAGAAATGTATAAATGGAGGAGAATGGGCAATGTCATTCATGATCAGTTGATTTTCAGTAAGTGTACAAAGGCAATACAATGAAGGAAAGGCAGCCACTGAACAATAATAATACAACTGAATACTCAATTTAAACAAAGCAAAGCATGGAATCAGTACGCTGACTGCACTTTGCACATATAATTCCAATAAACTTTAAACTCAAAAATAAAAGACAAAATGTAAAACTCCCAAGGGAAAATGACAGTGTAGGTTTATTAGGATAAGGCAACGGCTTCTTAGAAATCAGTGCAGCTCAAATGCCAAAAAGTAAAAATCAAAGGATGTCTTAATTCATCACGATGGAGAACCCCATTCTTTGAAAGTCACCAGTGAGTGACTGAACAGAAAAGACTGTTCCCTTCTCAAGGAATCTGCTCAGGGTATAAACAGAATTCAAGCTACACAATTATCCCTTTACTTCAGCTTGGTCACAGTTTCCGTATTTGTCCCTTCTTATTCATAGCCCACCATGTGTCCTTTTATTTTTTTTTTCCTGTGAATCTTCTTAAGAACATTTTCATTTTTTAATTATTGCTCAATTCTAGAGCCAAGTTGCCTATTTTAAATGCTTTTGCATCTGTTGCCAACTTATAGAGTTATTCAGATCTATAACTGCATTTTCTAATGCAAAACGTAGAAGCTGAGAGTCTTAATTCTTACCTTACATGAATACTAAGTTCTGCTGACAACTTATCTCCTGGATTCTTTGTTGACCATATTACATTTTGTCCCACATAGGGACCTACTCGTTAGGCAACCTCCCTGGGCAGAGATTGTTGATAAATGTGTCATTCCAAAAGACAAAGAAGAAACTATGTTATACATGTTCTCTTAGTCTTTAAAATCACTGTGGCTTATATAGCTTGATTTTTTGTGTAGAGACAAACAATCAAAGGTACCCTAGATTCGTAACAATCCAACAGAGTTCTCCCTGAATGATGGAAAGATGAAAAACATGGACAGCTAAATCTATAGTCATTCTTTTCTTTATTGAAAAACTTTATTTTAAAAAACAAACATAAATGTACATTTTTGCATAGAAGTATACGAATACATTTTATAAGGTTGTAATTATTTGTGGATACATATACATACACGCATGTATATATGTAACAATAATATAGGAAAAGAGGGTATTAATTGAGGGGATATGAGAGAAACTGGGAGGGGTTGTAGGAAGGAAAGGGGGATGTGATACAGTTCTATTTTAATTAAAATATATTCTTTTTTTTTCTTGAACTTCACACAGTCTAAGAGTTGTTTCTGGGCTGTTCAGAAATTTCTGGGGTTAGTATCCCATTATCAGTGACTGCATATTATGTATGTTCTTTTGTGACTAGGTTATCTCACTTAGGATGATATTCTCTAGATGCATCCATTTTCTTAAGAATTTCGTTAAGCCATTGTTTCTGATAGCTGAGTAGTACTCCATTGTGTAAATGTACCACAATTTTTGTATCCATTCATCTACTGAAGGACATCTGGGTTCTTTCCAGCTTCTGGCTATTATAAATAGAGCTGCAAAGAACATTGTGGTTCATGTATCTTTGTGGTATGTTGGAGCGTCTCTGGGGTAAATGCCCAGAAGTGGATAAATTGGTCTTCATGTAGTACTATGTCCATTTTTCTGAGGAACCGCCAGACTGATTTCCAGAGTGGTTGTACCAGTTTACAACCCCACCAACAGTGGAGAAGAGTTCCTCTTTCTCCATATTTTTGCCAGCATCTGTTGTCATCTGAGTTTTAGATCTTGGCCAATCTGACTGGTGTGAGGTGAAATCTCAGGGTTGTTTTGATTTGCATTTCCCTGATGGCTAAGGATGTTGAGCACTTCCTTAGATGTTTCTCAGCCATTTGATATTCATTGATTGAGAACTTTTTGTTTAAGTATGTACCCCATTTTTAATAGGGTTGTTTGAGTCTCTGGTGTCTTGCTATTTGAGTTCTTTGTATACCTTGGATGTTAGGCCTCTATCTGATGTGGGGTTGGTAATTATCTTTTCCCACTCTGTTGGCTGCCATTTTGTTTTCTTGAAAGTGTCTTTAGCCTTACAGAAACTTTGCAATCTCATTAAGTCCCATTTGTCAATCTTTGACCTTATAACTTGAGCTATTGGTGTCCTGTTCAGGAAATTTTCTTCTGTGACTATGAGTTCTAAGGTTTTCCCTACTTTCTCATCTAATAGTTGCAGTGTATCTAGTTTAATGTGGAGATCTTTGATCCATTTGCACTTGAGCTTTGTACAAGGAGACGAGAAAGGGTCTATTTTTATTCTTCTGCATGCTGAGGGCCAGTTGGACCAACACCATTTGTTGAATAGGCTGTCCTTTTTCCATTGAATGTTTATAGCTCCTCTCTCAAAAATCAGGTGACCATATACATGGGGGCTCATTTCTGGATCTTCTATTCTATTCCATTTATCCACGTGCCTATTTCTGTACCAGTACCATGCAGTTTTCAGCACAATTGCTTGTAATATAGCTTGAGGTCAGGGATAGTGATTCCCGCAGATGTTTTCTTGTTGTTGAGGATGGATTTCACTATTCTAGGTCTTTTTTCATTACAGATGAAATTATCACATTGCTCTTTCCAACTCAGTGAAGAACTGGGTTGGAATTTTGATGGGGGATTGCATTGAATCTGTAGATTGATGTTGGTAGGATGGCCATTTTTAAAATGTTGATCCTTCCAATCCATGAGCATGGGAGATCTTTCCGTTTTCTGAGATCTTCCTCGATTTCCTTCTTTAGTGGTTTGAAGTTCTTGTCATACAGGTCCTTCACTTGCTCAGTTAGAGTCACACCAAAGTATTTCATAGTTTTTGTGACTATTGTAAAGGGTATATTTTCCCTAATTTTTTTGTCCACATGTTTGTCCTTTGAATATAGGAAGGCTACTGATTTGTTTGAGTTAATTTTATATCCAGCCACTTTGCTGAACTTGTTTATCAGCTGTAAGAGTTCTCTGGTAGAATTTGTGGGGTCGTTTATGTACACTACCATGTCATCTGCAAATAGTGATATTTTTACTTCTTCCTTTCCAATTTGTATCCCTTTAATTTCCTTTATAATCATTCTTTGGAAACGATGTTTTATATTCTGACTGCTCTTTGTGAATTGACTGCCATACCAAATTCTATTTCATGGATTATAAAACAAACTATAATTATACATTTGTTCAACATATAAATGAAAAGGTTAGTGTAAATTATTTATTCAGTCTTTAGGACAAACTGAGTAGCCAATGCTTTGTAGACACTATCTTCACTTGCATGTTCACATTAGACTTACTCTTTTGAATTCCCCCATAGTGGTCTTTGCTATACTAAAAGTTCAGATGCAGTCTTGAAGGGCTCCATTATCCATTAACATTTTTAATTACTTATCTCTACCTAGGAAACACTCATTTTAGAAATTTTAGTTATTACTTACATGTAAATGTCCATAAATATATATCATAGATTCAATCTTTTCTCCTAAATTCCAACTAATGTATTCAATTATATTTTTAAAACATATCCGCATCTCAAATTCCTCAGAATAAAAAACAAATCTCTCCATTTACTACTTGTGGTTTGAACAAGTTTGGCCTCCATAGACTCGTGTTTGAATGCATGGGCATAGGCATTGGCACTATTGAGAAGCTGTGGCCTTCTTGGAGGAAGTGTGTCACTGTGTAGGTGGGCACTGAGGTCTCCTAAGCTCATCCTCTGTTCTGGCTGCCTACAGGGGGCGTACTTTCCTACTGCTGCCTCTAGGTAAAGATCTAGAACTCTCAGCTTCTCCAGCAGCCTCTCTGCCTGCACTCTTCCATGCTTCCCACCATGGTAACAATGGACTGAAACTGGAAGCCATCTCCAATTAAATGTTATGTTTATAACCCTTACCTTGATCATGATGTCTCATCATAGCAGTGGAAACCTGACCTGAGACAGTCCCTGTATCTAAGCATCTGTTTGTTTTTCCTTCCTTGACTGAAGAATATTAATGAGCTTACCTTGTTTATTTCTTTCATCTTTAAATCTTAAAATAGACTCTGAGACATCTTAACCCTCAGCTTGCCATCATATAATGATATCCAAAGTAAGCGACTCTGTGATATGATACCCCTCACAAAATATTCATAAATTTGATCATAATAAATACTTTTAATTCTCCTTGCAATGTTTGACTATACAACTTGACACGAGGTAGATGTGAAATAAAACTACTAATTTTTAAAACCAGAATACAAAAACAATTCTGTAAATTCGGTATTTTTTAATAAAAGATTGAAAGAGAAAACATTGTTAATTAAACCTCAAATATTAAAGAATCAATATATCATTTTAAATACTGTATCTTCCTTACTTACTATTAAAAACCCTACACATCAAAAACTTTAACCCAGTAATTTAACAAGGTTAAAACAAACAAATGGAATAACTTTATATTGATATTTTTTTTTTGCTCAAGTACTTATCTAAGCCTATAAATCAATGTGTTGTTCTGTAAAGAGCTTAACTACACATTTGAAGATTTGTCAAGGATCAGGAAATGACAGACAGTGAAATGTTTGCGAATGTCTTGAATTTTCCTTAGTTCAGTGATCTTATCTTTTTTAAATTAGAGCTTTGATTGAACTTATATATGTTCACACAAAAACTTAGAAGTATTTAGTTCATTATTTTTCCCCAAGATTTTTCTTTCCTCCTATCTTAGAGCATTCAAAGTACAGCACTGGAAAGCTGTCCATGAAGAAATGTAGCATTCTACTAGCTCAGATGAGGTATCACATCTTCAGATGCACATCACTGGAAAGAATTCTCTGGGTGGACCTGAAATCAAACATGTGAGAAATGGAGAGAAGAGATAATGGCGTTCCCTGGAGCTTCTAACAACTGAAGCTGTTAATAGCTACACTGACAGATATGAACATACTCACTAAAGCCAAGTTTTCCCACTGAAAATCAGAAGAACAATGAATGGCCACAATGAGGTCAAAATGGAAGTCACTAGCCAGATCAAACATTATAAACTTGGACCTTTATATATAGTCCCTTTCCAAACTAACAGCAAATATCTTAAGCATAGTTAATGATATGAGGAATTTATGACTCCCGAGAGCCTCCTAATTATCCTGGGAAACACAGAGCCATTAGTTTTAGGCAAAGTGAGTCAGAGTGTTTTAGTGTTTTAGTTTATATTTATTCTTAGTGTGATGATAGTTCATTTTTATATAAAATTGTTTTCTTTAATGTATTTAAAACATTGTTTACATCTTTGTTTGAATACACATACAAACATACACACATACAAACACATATACACACACATAGACACACACACATACACACAAACACATACACACACATACACACATATACACACACATAAGCACACACACATACACACATACATACACATATAAGCACACACACATACATACACATACAAACACACACATACACATGCACATACACACATAAACACACACACATACACACACATACACACATATACACACACATACACACACACTTACACACACATAAACACACACAGATACACACATGCACAAACATGCACACACATGCACACACATATACATACACATACACACACATACACACATACACACACACATACACACACATACACACACTTACACACACATAAACACACACACATACACACACATGCACACACATGCACACACATATACACACACACACATAAACACACACACATACACACACATGCACACACATGCACACACATATACACACACACACATACACACACATAGACACACACATACACAATCACCATGAAGCATATTTGGAAGCCAGATGTCATTTCTCTCTCATTACATGGTTTCTGTGAATCAAATTTGGCACATCAGTCTGGCCTGCTGGTGCCTTTGCCTATGGGACTATGTCACTGGGCCCTTATTTTGACTGCATTGAGACAGATTTATGTTTTTCTCTAAATTGCAAAGTATCAGAGAAAGAAATCCCCACAGAAGAGTTTCAAGCATCTAGAGGAGTCTAGTTGTTTGTAGACCAGTGAGCTAGGGATCATTTCTACCACTGGGAAGTCAGAACTCTCCAGTGTTGCTGTAAAGTTTGCAGGTTGGTTATTGATTAAGGACTTCGGATTGGTTTCATTGTGTGGGCAGAAAGGGTGAAGATTTATTTATCATGAAAATTCAGTTCAAAATCACCCTCCCATAATTATGGGGTAATTGACTATATCACCCCAGATCTTAGGTTTACTTTTGAAAATGTGGAGTGTTGGTGTTACTCCATCTTGAATTAATCTGTTGGGGTAGGGCATGGGAGTCCTGTTTAAAGCAATGGTGACTCATAAGTCAAGATTTACAGGCAACTATTTCACAGGAAACTATCATTCCATAATCAGAATGAGAAGAAGGAAAGTCAATTCTCAATTCGTGGATCAATTACTGTTGGCACAAAGACTTGATTACTATTTCATGGATATATTCTGAATTCACAGAGGAATCTTTGTCTATAGACAGACTTTGGATGAAGGGACAGTCCCTTTAGAGGTTACTACTTCTTCACCTAGAGCTAGAATATAGAACACTATCAGATGTCCAGGGAAGGAAAAACAACAAACAAACAAACAACAACAACAACAAAGCAGATGAGGCTGGGATGATCAGCTGTTATAACAACCTCACATTTTTCCACAATTTTTTTTCTGTAACTATCTCAGTAAAGGTTACACTTCCACCTCTTTCCAGTTCCTGATTTTAGGTTCATGACAATATTCATGCTCATGTGCCAGTTTCCATTCCTCTGTCTGTGGAGGTCACGTATTTCACATAACTTTGGTATTAAAACTGCTCGAGGTGGTGTTACATGGAATACAACAGAGATGGGGACGGATGTGCCACCACTCAGTCACCTGATTTGAGGGCAGATTTTCTCACAAGCATTTTACAACATCCAAACTTCTCTTCTGAGATAGATTATAGAAACTAAGGGTTTGTGGCCCCTGATGAGGTTTGTGTTGCTGTTTAGATTCCACTGAGTCCTATATCTGTTAAAGGATCTCTAGACTAGGTGTAAAACAGATGCATTTGGCCTCAACACGAAAGGAGAATGCAGCAGGCTGCTTCCTCATTGGGACGATTGCATGTCAGCCAGATCAGCAGTTCTTATAAAATATGATATTCATTATTTTTACTCCGGCCAAATATGTGGATATTTTCTGCTTTCAAAGCTGGTGATTCAATGAGCTTGGCATAGAATCTGTCTATTTATCAGGTGCACAGTATAAACTGAAAAGTAGGAGGTTATTAAAAGTATATAAAAAAGAACCTTAGGTACAATACATGAATAGAATAGATATCTGATTCCTGGGGCCTGACTTTGTAGAAATGCAGGCATACTATTTCTTTGAAAGCACTACACACCGTTTTTCTCTTTTCTGGTGGTCCATGTTCTCCTCTACCCCCACACTGGTTACTCTATTCCAACTGTCTCCTCTATCACAAGCTATGAATTATTTTGTCAGTCTTTCTCTTTAGCTCCGCTGAATTTGAAGATCAATGAACTCACTTTCCAATATGACAGGGCTATCAGTTGTTGTAACAATCAATTAAGCCTTAGAAATTATTGGAACCCATGACAAGAATTCTGTCCATTGTTTAACCAATATACAATCTCACAGCTAAATTTGCCTGAAATAGACATGGCAGATATTTTTGACCAGCTGTCCTGCTTAGAATTTACTGAACACCTTAAAAAAAATTAAGCCTTCAACAGAAGAATCTTTTGTAAGCACTTGAAAATGTCCCTTTCTCCTTCAAAAACTAATTTGTAGTCAAGCTAACGTGTAATGAGAAAGCAGTGCTCTGTCTGGTTGGTGTTTAGCACTAATTCAGGGAAGACAAAGCAACCAGAGAGAGCAGTATCCAGGAGGAGAGGATACTTAAGGCAGGGCTATGTAAACACACTTAGCACATTTCCATTTATCTGCTTCATTGACTTTGTCTCATGAAAATTATAGCCAAGGAGTGAAGTTGGTAATGTGAACAACTCCATTGCTGATTGTCACGCTTAAAATATCATTCAACCTGACAAGCTGACTGGGAAGCCAACAATCTATCTACCTGTAAAAATCCACTTAGGTCTCTTTAGTGCTGAGAAACATTCTTCATACCATAGCCCTGGCAAACACATTAACTCTGTAGTTGTATGTGAGGTGACAGAAGTTGTGTTTTCAGAAACACTATTAGTGTCTGGATTTTAGTAGAGGCCATGAAATGTTTGCAATATATAAACTGTCTTCAAAATCATTATTTTAAAATGGCACATTTCCTTTTTTTAAAGACATAAATGTATGTATTATTTATTCCCAACAGGGTAGATGCTTTTTTTATGCTTGTATGCTTGTGAAAGCAAATATGTGGAGAGAGAGGAAGAGACAGAAAGGGAGAGGGAGGGAGGGCATGGGGAGGTATGTTTGGAGAAATCTATATGCGCAGCAACATCCACTAACCACTATGAACTAGATCCACAGCCATGGCGAGAGTCAGTGCTGTTCATCGTTTGAGAGTTGCATATGTCATTTGTGTCCTTCCCAGTTGGTTGTCACTGGTGAATTACACTTGGTTCCCAGAAAACAATGAGTAAAGAAAATAGAAACCAATTCTGCTGCATGTTTATACCGACCATTGATTGACTCAATATCATCATCACACTACAGAGCCAGTGTCTGCTTCCTTGAACCGAGGCTGCCACCACAATGTATTTTATGTCTTCTGAATGGTTCTTCCTCTCACCTTAATTTAGTTTCCAGGTCTGGCCTCATTTGTTTTTGTTCTTTTTCTTAACCCTTTCATAAATGACTATGCTTGCCACTAACCCTACCTTTAAGTGCTTCCTATTGACCTTTCTGTTTCGAATAACAGACCCTAAGCTTTGGAAAATAATTGTGACTTAAATGAGTCCCAACTCTAACCACAACCCTGCTAACTGTAAAAAAAAAAAAAAAAAAAAAAAAAAAAATCTCCTGAGGCTTCAGAGACACTCAATAAAATTTAATGAAATGAATATAGGAACTAAACCTTTGATGTAGGGAAATGGTCAGACAGGGTTATCACTGCAAAAACCTGAGTTGGGAAAAGGCTTGAAGATGTTAGTGGTTTTAGAACCTTCAAGGGAGGGAAGATGCTGCAGATTGAATCCATACATCATTTATATGCCTGGGACCACGAGAATGATGATTTTGATCGAATTTGTGGATTTCCTCTTCATTATTTATTCTCAAAATAACTACCGGAAATGAATTGTAGATCACTAGGCAATGTGTTGCTCTACACTTTATTGGTCAGATGAGCATCAGGAAGTAGGCAATGCAAATTTCATCAAGGAACTGAAATGAATATTTTCATACTGAAATGCATGTAGCTAGGATATGGCCCATAGGTTGACTATCTACTATTTATAATTTTAAAGATTATGTGTAATGACTAAGTATATTCCATTGATCTTTTATAGTAAACATTGACGCTCTTCACTTTTAAACTTAAAGTCCACATTTAAATATAAGCTGTTTCTCTATACTTGTTTTTCATTCAGGTTCATGGTAAGTGGATGGATAAATCATCACCAATTCACTTTTCCTCCATGTACAGTCTCCCCACATATAACAAATAGAGTGGACTCAATTTAAGACGATCAAACCATAGGGAAAAACCACTATGTTTTTAAAGTTACTCCAACAAATGATTGCTCACCTACCAGAGATCAGGTTCTTCATCTGGAACCATCTTTCTTAGCAACCATAATTTGCTAATAGCTTCACAGATAGGTGTAGGGGGCTGGTGAGCCTTCTACCTCCTCCATTCTAACAGGAATTTTTACTGGCTTGTCTTGTACAAGAAGCAGACATCCACAACTGCTAGAACTTCATTAGTGCAATAATCATGTACAGAGACACTTGGCTCTTATATAGTTCCTACATGGTCTTCTGCTCTTAAATTCTTTTTGTCTCCTATCTACAGTGGCTCCTAAGCTTTGGGGTATGAAGAATAATTCAGAAGGTTAAAGCTTAGCTTTAAACACACATTTCATTGTTGTGTGTTAGTCACTTGTAATGTCTTACATTAACTTTTGTTCATGGCACAAAGAAGCTTGTCTGATGACACCTGAGAATTCCCTAGGCTATAGGTATCAAGGCATGTGTTAACAGGACAACATGATTTTAAAAGCCATCTAGAAAGAGCTAAAAGCATACAAGTGACTGTTCTGAAGATGGCACTGAATTTGTGCATGCCCTGCAATGGGGAAAGTTCTGAGGAAAAATCCCCAGAGACTTTGAGCCAGGATTGCCTCTTGCTGCTGATATGCCTATTTTCTGTCACTATATCATAGCCTAATGATTTCTGGGCATTAGTTTACCCCATTGGACAAATTCTACAGATTATCATGAAGATGGACTCTTATGTAGTTATGTTTGTAGACAAACTGACAATTTCATAGTTTATAATAATGATTTTATAAAATTCCGAAATTGATACAAGTAATTTTGTGCCAAATAAAAGTTGGAAATAGAACTGTGTAAACCTTCATATGTCTTAGGATAATTGCACTAGAATACAAAGGCAGACTTGGAACAAATTTATGATCAGGGAAAACTTTTTTTCTAGATTAGCCATGAGATCATTATCTGGCATCTATGTCATTAAATGAGAATTTATTTTAGGAGCAAGAAAAGAAAAGAAAATATTGACTAGCTTATCTATATTAAACTTCAACATAATAAGGAGATAGGTAGATGATTTGCCTACTGACAAATCCATACTTATGTATAATATAAAATTATTGCTCTAAATCTATATTGAACTTAATGGGTCTAGGTGATAGATAATGAATGTTTAATCAGGTACTAGTCTTATGGGAAGACACATAAGCATTTCTGCTGTAATTCTGTCAATTTAGACATGAACTCCCATCTTGAAAATGCCATGACCTTAGAAAACCATGTGATAAGTTATCCCAACAGAGTAAAAACAAAAAAAGAAAGAAAGAAAGAAAGAAAAAAAGAAAGAAAGAAAGAAAAAAGAAAAACAAATGTTAACAATGGTGCAGTTTTCTTCAGGTTTATCCAGATCGAATGAGAATTTTCTGCATTATCTTTTTTTCTTTTATCTTTTTTATTCTTTCTCTTCTTTACTTTTTGGTCCTGCTCACACAGAGTTAACACATCCCATGCCTAGCCAGCTAGAGACAGAGACAAAAGAACCTAGTAAAGAAGACCTTTCTCTATCTAATCTTGGCTGCAGACAGTAGGAGTTAATTACCAGAAGCTAGGGGCCTCTTGCTTTAGAATAGAAAGAGTTAAAGAAAGGTATTACCAAAAACAAACAATGTGTGCTTTACTCCTGCCCATTGCCACTTTACAGTTACTTCTGGTACCCTGGTTGGTCTGTACACCATCCTGTTCTGTTCACAAATTAATGTAGTATGTCTCCCTCCAAGATCCTTGAGTCTGCCAGATGTAAATTTTTGCTCAGCTAATTAAATTTCAATATGCTTCAAACTCTGGAATGTATTATAGTGGATTAATAAGCTGTACATAGTTATGATGGCTTTCTGTGTATTCTTTCCTTGTGATGGTTTGCATATGCTTGCACAAAGGAATGGCACTATTAGAAAGTGTGGCCTGGGTGAGGAAGTGTGTCACTCTGAGGGTGGGCTTGAAAACCCTCTTCCTATCTTCCCCAGGGTGCTCAGTCTGTTCCTAGCTTCCTTTGGATGAAGATGTAGAACTCTCAGCTCCTCCTGCACCATGACTGCCTGGATGCTGCCATGTTCTCATCTCATGATAGTGGACTGAACTGCTGAACCTGTAAGCCAGCCCCAGTTAAATACTGTCATTTATAAGACTTGCCTTGGTCATGGTGTCCGTACACAGCAATAAAACCATAACTAAGACATCCCTTTATGGAAGTCTATCTCGTTGTTGACATTTCATGCAAAATTCACCTATTAGTTGATGTACTTACTCAATTGAATAACATTGCGTTGTTATTCAAAACAACAGTGTTTTCTCAAATTTTAGTTGCTCTTTATAAAATTTTAGTTATAATGTACATTAAAAATATTAAGTTCCATGTCTGTGCAAGTCAATCAGTAGGATTGCTACCAAATATTCATCTAGTTGGCTGTGCTTCCTGAGAAAGACTGGGTTTCAGAGAGTGGTTCACATGTAGCTCTTAATGACAAACATGCAGCATATGCTTTTCAAATTCTTTCCCACCTGGTTCCACAAATGATCAGTCTTGGGCCAAAAAAAAAAAAAAATCTTAAACCTGTTTTAATAATCATTCTCCCTAAGGTCACTATGAAGATGGACGAGGTAAAGGAAATCTGACCCAAGAACAATATAATTTTATGTTAACCTTTGATTTTTTTTCATCCCAGCCACACTTAAGCCACATCCATTATAAATAAATCCAGATTGAACAGAAACTGCATCTATATGTTTGTAAATTAACGGGCTCTACGAAGTGTGTTTTTATGTTCATCATGTGCAGCAAATTGGCATCCAGTACGGCAATCTGAAAATGTATGGATTCTTGTAGATGGGAGCTTAAGAGACCATTATTGCCATTGTCCTTGGAAGAAACTGAGGAAATGATTATAACATAACAAAACTTTTCTGCTAAATGGGATGCTAGTGAACACATGACATTGAACTGTTCTACAAAGTGCCACCATACTGTCATATTTCAAGATATGACTGAACCAAAGCAATCCTCAACAGATCTTAGATCTATATTGTCTAAACTTTTAGCCTCCCGAATGTGCTAGTCACAAGTAACTTTGCCTCATACATGTGTTATCACAGTCCAAAGTAGACTAGTAACTGTCCTGGCAGAATTAAAAATATACTAAGGAAATAGACTTGTGTCTCAAATTAGCTGTCAGATAATTGAAACAAGTGGTCCAACTAAATGGAATTCCTTTAGGAATCTTGTGTTGGAAAAAGAAAAAAATTCTCAGAGAAAGGAAGACCTTCCTCTTCAAATAAATTATGAGACAGAAGTCTAGGCAATGCAGGCTAGTGGCAGGGCCATAGTTGAAGGGAAGGACCTGAGTCAGAGAGGGAAGGAGGAGGGGAAAAGAACAGGAACAGGTATGGCGGTGGGAGAGGAGAGAAGCCCAGAGAACCAAGGAAATGAGTGGCTTCTGGGACTTGTAGGTAGGGGGATATTCTACAAAGAACCAGAGACCAGAGAGAAGAGAGACTCTCAAGACTCATTGGGGGAGAGGGGTCTTAGAGGAAATGCACAACAATTGGAAAAGAGAACTCAAAGAGTCCACCCCATTAGACAGATAGGTCTTCAAGTGGTGAGACTGTGTTACTAATTCACAGTCAAAATTTCTGACCCAGACTTGTTCCTGTCTAAAAGAAATGCAGGAACAAAAACAGAGAAAAGACTGAAGGAAAAGTAGTACAATGACTGGCCCAAGTTGAAATCCATCTCAAAGGGCTTGGAGAGCTCCAAGGCCTGACAGTTTTACTGATGCTATGAAGGGCTACAGACAGGAGATTGGCTTGGCTGTCCTCTGAGAGGCCCTATCAGCAGCTGACTAAGACAGATATGCAAACCCAACCATCAGACTGATGTCAGGGACTTCTATATTTGTATTGGGGAAGGATTGAAGAAACTGAAAGGGAGAGACACTCAACAGGAAGACCACAGATCTATATTAACTCAAATTCCAGGGAGTTCCCAGAAAGTAAGCTTCCATCCAGGAGTTAATATGTAGGCTGGTCTGAGACCCATGACACATACATAGCAGAGATCTGCCTGCTCTGGCCTCAGTGGGAGACTTTGCACTTAATGCTAGAGAGATGTGTGGCCCCAGGAAATGAGGAGGCTTCCTGGGCAGGGAATATCCTCTCAGAGTCAAGGAGGAGGAAGAAGAGGAAGAGGAAGAGGAGGAAAAGGAAGAAGAGAAGGAGGAGGAGGAGGAAGAATGAAAGGTAGAAGGGGGGACTGAGGGGAAGGCAATGATAGGAATGTAAATAAATAAAATATTTTTAAAACTGCCAGAGGTCCTCCTATAGACCAGGTTGAACCTACATATGATGTTGAGACTGCCTTTAGAAATTTGGGAAATATGGGTTTTATTTGTACCTCACAATTAACAAAGTGTAATTACAAAGCCATTGCTTTGATATACATTCTGACATGTGTCTATGGGAGCCATTATTCTGGACACTTAAAGAGGAGATTGAGCCCAAAGTTCAAGGCACAAGGGCAATGTTCTCTACCAGAAATATAAAAGAGAAGAAATGAACATACTTTTCCTTTACACTTGATAGAAATTTACATCTACCAGTCCCTGATATAAGTGTTACTATTGCTAGGATGAGATACCATGACCAAAACAACTTGAGGCAGAAAGGGTTTATTCAGATTCGGCTTCTACATCAAGATTCATCACCAAAGGAGTCAAAATAGGAATCTAAGCTGTACAGGAATCTGGAAGCTGTACCTGATGCAGAGGCCATTAAAAATAGCTGCTTACTGGTTTGCTATGTGTAGACTCTTCAGCCTGTTTTCTTAGAGAATCCCAGATCCCTAGACTAAGGATGCTACCAGAAACTATATGCTGGCCCCTCCCTCTTAATCACTAATTAATAAGATGTGCTGCATGCTGGTGTGCAACAAAATCTTATGGAGACATTTTCACAGCAGCCTCTCTCTCATTGCTGATTGCATTAACTTGTGACAAGTTGACATAAAACTAACCAGTGCACTCTTTAAAAAAAAAGAATGATATTACAGTGAGTGATATTTTAGATGTGACAATAAAACATTAAAAAAATAAACAACACGAAGTGATCCCGGTGAGTGTTCATTGTGTAGGTTTTTTCTCATTGTTCTTTCAAGGAACACAGCCTGAATGTTAGAAGACATAGTACAGATTCATAAAACTCGTGTGCTTTGTTTTTCTGTATCTGCCAGTGTACATGCATACTCTCTCTCTTTTTCTTCCTTTGTCACTTTAGTTTACACATAACTGTTTCTCAGTGAAGATGTTTGCATATTTCCTAGGCAATATTTAAAGATAATTTCTGCTCTGCTTCACAATGACTTTTTTAGGAAACTCATTTCAGTATTTAATAAGTATTGCTCCTCTAGGGTAATGTTCTTTACAGCCAACTTAAATTACTTATTCTGTAGCCTAAAGCCATTGGTAGATTTGTTCACAGCCATATTCAGAGGCTATCAATTAGAAGACAACCAGTAAGTTATTTCCCATTCACATTCTGGTGTTTCATTTGCTTGTTTGATTGTTATTTCTTCACACAGAGCTAAAATGCTGTGAATTGCTCACCACTAATCATATTTAGACATGAACTTATTGCAGTAGATACAAACATATATAAGTAAAAGAAGAGGTGAAGGAGGAGGAGAAAGAAGAGGAAGAAGAAGAAGAAGAAGAAGAAGAAGAAGAAGAAGAAGAAGAAGAAGAAGAAGAAGAAGAAGAAGAAGAAGAAGAAGAAGAAGAAGAAGAAGTTCATTAAAAGGGTTAGGGACATAAAACAATTTAGTTATACTTTGTCATTCAGTGGCAAAAAAACAAAAAGAAAGAAAAAATAAAAAGAAAAGAAAACTAGGCCAGCATATCTTTTGTAATAAATTTTGCACTAGTCTGTCTAATCTTCAATGCTCTTCTGTTGTAAAAAACTACAATATATATGTCACATGCACATATTCATTTCTCCAGTAATCTCATGATCTCATGTTGAGAGAATAAAATATCTGAGGAGTGGTGGCAGACAAAGTGGTGACTTATCTCCACAAATAAAATGTCATTTAGATTTTACAACTCATCAAATCACCTTGCAGGATGAGGTGAGAGCTGAGAAAATTGTAGGGGTAAGACTACTTAGCAAGACTAAGTAGAAAGAAACCTATGGTTAGTCCTGTATAACTCTTGCCTTCTACTGAAATTTAACCTAAATCTCATAACTGTAAAAAGAATGTATTGCTTGGTGCTAAACTTTTTTGTTTATATCTCTCATGTGACTACTATAGAGCTTCTAGCTGAATCAAATTCACACTACTCAAGGTGTCCCAGTGGTGGTGGTGGTAGTTATATCCTTTGCAACCCACCTCAAACTCAGAGTTCTAGAATGAAACACACACACACACACACACACACACACACACACACACACAGCCTTGTATTTTAATATGCCTTAAACACCTCAATAGCTGGACTACTTCCAAACCTCCACATGGCTAATACACTCCCCTCTGATATTGCTGAGTTATTCTTTACTAAAACCTACATTCCATCTTGGCTGCCCCAGACATAGACCTGCAGCCCTCTCAGACTGATCTCCCCAGTACCTATATGAAGGTTATGTCTTCTGTCTGGCATACCTCAGGTATGGCTTTTACTCATTTCTCAACATGGTAGCTATAACTTTTTCTCTGTTCCTTCCTCAGTCTCTTGCCTTGAATTGCTAAAGTTCTTCCTCTGTCTCTCTGGCCAACCATTAGCTGCAGACAAATTTATTTACCAATTAAAACCAACTGGGGCCAGGGTCTCTGAGCATCTTATGTGTGGGCCTATAGATTCTCCTGCAATTTTGGTGAGAAAATTACCATAATACAAGCAGCATTATGCCAAATCCGCATTAGTCCATCAACATGGCCACTCTGATCACCTCAAAGACGTTTTATGTCTGTGTGATCTGGCTAGATTGCAGACATGCTCTTAGCATATACATTTAATTCTTCTTTTTAAACCCTTGAGGTGTATATACCTTTAACCTCAAATGATGATGTCTAATTGTGGTGAAGTCAAAGAAACATATCAAAGAAAGATTTGTCAGCATGAGACAGAGATAGAATATGCCCAACTCTCAGGAGACAAGTGATTTAAGCAGGAAAGGGAGAGTGAAGGGAGTTCAGTCAATTCAATTGGAAACTGGGAGTCAGCGCGGTGAGTGCCATGCAGTGGAGTTGAGTTCATTCATGAGTTCATGCCGTTCAGTGCAAGTCAGCAAAAGCAGCTGTAGCCAGATACTAAAAAGGAGCCATGCAATTAGAACAAATTGCCATCGTTAGTTTGATGCTAAGCAGAGCAATTTGGGGAGAAGCTGAGGGAAGCCAGATTGAATAAGTCAGCTTGAAGAAGAGTTTGGGTAAGAACAGCAGAACTGAACCAGCCAGATAAATTTCAGAAGGAACTAGAAAGTGTGAGCTTGATCAGCAGTAAGCCTCCCAGATGATCGTTACATCAAATGTATAAAGGATAAGTTTGCACAGTACATTGAACAAATCAGCTTTTCTTAGTGTTCACCACACATTGCTTCTTCTAGAGGATAGAGGACAAATGATGGACCCTTACAATTCCAATGAAATGCTATGTTCACTTTTCTACTTTATTAATATAACATCAATTCATATGCATATCTTAATATGTTATCTTCATTTACAAAGAACCAACTTTTTTAGCAGAAAATGATAAAGGGTATGTTGAAAGTCTCTTAAATTAAGGGGACTAATTGGGTTATTTGTAAGTTAATTTTCACTGAATGAAGAAAATGATGGTGGTGTAATCCTTTAATCCTAAAACTTAAAAGGAAGAAGCAAGCAGCTGATATACACAGCTAGTTCTAGAATAGCCAAAGATACATAAAGAAATCTAGTCTTGGAAGAAACAAAGAAACGTGTAATGTAGGTGATGCATAAGAAGACCACTGAGTACAAATATCCAAGCAGTTAGTGTTATTGAGTCTTAAGGCACAATATGATCTAAGAATTCTGGAGTCAATCATGGCAATGGAATAGTGACACCTCGAAAGCAGGCAGATGGGCATTAAATTATGTGGTGCCGGAAAAAAAGTGGAAAATCAGCAAGTCTCTCTTTCATAATCCCTCATCCAAAAATTTAACAGATAAAGTATCATGGTAATCTTCAGGGATTAAAAAACCAAAGCTGAATCTAACTACAGAATGAATTCTCTTCGGGAACAAGTTGATTTCCCAGATGAGAAAAAGCAGTAGCAAAAGGCTTAATAGCAGCTTGTGTATTTATTGGGAAGTGTGTGTCTGTATCAAAAATGAGAGATGTTAAATTTTATACTATCTATTTATCAGAGCAAGTACATCTTCATTCCTACTTATGTTTTTGCTCATCTACTTTTATGGTACAGAGGAATGAACCCAAGGACCTTAGCACATGGTAAGAAAACATGACACTAGTAACCTACATCTTTAGACTATGGCATTTCAATATTTTGCATATTATTTTTACACAACCCTGAATGTCTGTACTGTTAGATATAGCTCAAAGGAAAATATAGCTTTAGTATGTGCTCTGGATTTAACCTTCAGTGAGTGTCAAAACTAATCAACTAATTTGTATTAAGACATATATAATGATCAAAAAGGGAATATCACCCAGGAACATAAAGTTTACCAAAACATTAGGTAACTAACAGTTAAGATGCTGCAAATTAGATTTGGCTCCTACGTGAAAGTATTTATCAAATTTGTAAAATTGGTTAATGGAATCCTTCCCATTGTTAACTAACATAAAGATCTTGTGGTCCTGTGAAAACATTCAGAAGGAGTACCTGCCGAAAGACCATGCTGATTCATTCTAGAGACTCTCTGTTAGCTACAATACCAGGGAATTTTTTCAGCTTAATAAAAATGCTTTAAAAATCCGTAGCAACATACGTATTAATATGAAAATCAAAGCTTGTCTTAAAAAAATCAGGAACAATGTAATGATGTCATTACCCATGTTGTGGGACATCAGTACTTACATTTCTTTAAAAAGAAATTCCAAATAAACATACTCTTTACTCTTTTAACTTAATTATCTATAAATGACTAATAATTCTAAATTGTATAGCTGTGACTCACAGAAGATAGACAGGGAAATTATTTATTTGTGCTTAGGAACCAAAGGCATGGAATCAATTTATCATAAAATATGAACAATATATATGTGTACATATATATGTATATATGTACACACACACACACATATATATATATACATATATATATGTATATATATATATATATATATATATTCAACACCAAAGCATAAAAGAAAGATAATCTTAGCTCTGAAATATTAGACCAATAATGTAATTATTGTTAACATTGACTGGAATTGGACAAAGGAACCAGCAGACAGAGAGGAAACAATAGTATAGACCAAACAGATTACAACACATACAGCTTTTTCTTAGCCACACAAGGAAATACACTAAGGTAGGTCACGTTAGACAACAAACATGCTTAAATGAAATTGAAGAGAAGATAGAAATGAAATGATAAATTATTTTTGACCCATAATGGGATGAAACCGAAAACTCTTTTGATTAGAAAAATCACAAACATAGAATTTACTAGCGCAATATTAAGCATCAGTGATTCATAAACAAACCAGAGCATTAAAGTTATGAAAATAATAAATATTAAATTATTTCTTTCTTGGAGTTTATTGCATTTTGTCTATTATACCGTGGAGACCAATAAAGAACATTTTCAGTATTTACATTTTTCAGAACCTATCATCTTTGATTAAAACATTTTTAATTTTAGTTAAACATATTAAATGGATACTAAAGAAATGTTTTCTGATTTCAAAAATATTCCTGTGACCAAACAAATAAATTTTTACAATCACTCAAACATGGCATAGATCCCCTTGGCCTTTCTTTGATGCCATATCTCTAGCATGTTTCATTGACAACCAAAAGCATATTTTAAAGTAAAGAACTCTTACTCTATTAGAAAGAAGCATGGCCACAGTAATACATTAAGGATTACTAAGATGCCTGAGGGAGTGTAAGGAGTAGCAATGCTGAAATAGTCTGTAAGGATGTTGAAGCCCAAACATGATCCATTCATGTCAGCATGGGTATATTCTTCATGTTAGGGTGTGATGATGGGTGGGAAATCTCATCACCCTGCCATAACAAGTCAGAAGAGGGGAAACAATGAATTGAGAATAGCAAGGAGCAGATGTTCCTTCTGGGGAATTAAGATGAGGTTATGACATGAATATATGCAACATTGCGGAACTACCCAGGGATGTAATTTTGAGTTCTCACCATGCTAAAACATGTTTTACTCTGACTTTGTACACACTATCTGAACACACTTCCTTCACCTGTAACATGCCATAAATAAGACACATTTTTTTAAAGAAAAGCTGAAAGATCACTTAGCTTTTAAAACTATACCAATTACTAGGTATATCAAAACAATATTGAATCACTAGGGAATCGTACAACTTCCTTAAAAAACAGTTTTACTTTTGAGCCATGATTTACCCACCTTTTTTTTTAAAAAAAAAAAAATCATTACATGAAATTCTATGGGAGAATATATCATGTCAAAATTTCAATCCCTTAGAAGTGGTGAGTTGTCAGTTTGAAAGTGAAAAATGTATTGTCATAGTTGAAAGGGTGATTTTGTTTATTTTATTTTTAACTAGAACTAGAGAAAGTAGAATAAACTTTCAAGCTATGAGCATAAACAGCTGACACATTTTATAAGAGTTCACATAATATATCATTTTATTGAATTAGGGGTTTAAAGAAAGCACTTTTGTCACTTTTGTTCCTCTATAATTAGCAGAGGTGTGTGTGTGTGTGCACTCACACACACACACCATTGCTTTTGACCAGTGGGTTATATTTTGAAGGCTAGTCTTGCTCCCTTCTTTTCCCCATTGTATTTTCTGTAATGATTACAGAGTAAGTGCTGGTTTGGTTTTGCCAACAATGTTTATCTCTTAGTACCTGGGAAAATAATTCTCAAGTTACTAAATACATCCAGGGTTTTCTGTGTGTGAAATAAGATTCTTCTAACAAATCAGACAAATAAACATGTGAGGTCGAGTTATCAAACACTGCTGTTGATTGCCTAACACAAGAATAGGAAACAAAACACTATAGTTATAAGTCCAAACATAGGAACAGACACAGGAGAGCTGCTTCTAAACGTAAAGAGTTCATTTGTCCCACTCTGGTCCTTCTCGTTCATTTTGTAAAGGTATAATTTGGCAACTTGCAGGACACAGGTATCGGTATCGTGTCTTAACTTGAGAACATATTGAACATTTGGGCCTATTATTTTACACAATATTCATAAACATAGCTATTTTTACTTATAAATAATGTCCAGATATGGTATCACACTGACCTTTGCTGAAAAAGGAAACTTTGTAAATGCTTTAACTACACATTTTCCCATCTCCTTTAGTGCATAAGAAGTGGAATTAAAGGAAATGGCCTCTTACGGTGTTTTGTAGGTTACAAGTTAATATTAAATCAAGGTTTAATCGTTGAGGTTCTCAAAACCAGGTCTGATTCAGCCTCACCTAACGAGGTAAGACTTATTGGGAAATTTCATTTTCTAATCACTAAGGGATACTGGGTGATAAGGAGAGACTGTGCTAAAATCTACAGTATAACAGATTTTCGAAACACCGAAGGATGAAGACATTTCTTCTACAGTCCACTTGAGGAGACTATGGTGGAGCTCAGATCATCATTGTATTTGAATCACAGTATCAGAAAGGAGAGAGAAACCTTTACAAAGGAACATTCTGAAGCATTCCAAGGTGATTCTACCACAGTTAAAGACTTATACAGTGCCATTTCTAAGGCTTATATATAGTGAGCTACACTTCTAGGTTTTCTGAATTCTACAGTGTTTTGTTGTCTTCTATCATGGTATGTCTGGTCCCGTTCTTGCTTTAAGCTCAACTACACTCAAAAATTAAAATGCTTCCTAATATACCCGAGATCTGGGATATTATGACTGCAGGCATCTAGTCTTTCTAGAAATGTCTATCCAACTTTCTTCTCAGTGGAGTGTGACTTACTGTGAAGAGACTTATGAGGACTAAAATTCCTGACTGTGTGCTATCATGACAATGATCTCTTCCCTTTGCTACTTATACATTTTATTCAGTTGTACTCCAATACTTAGAGGTTTTTCTTTATAAATAAACTACATTTTTCATAATTAAAAAGGGGATCTTGTCTTATCAATAATCTAATCTCAAGGTCTTTTAGGATTTATTGATAAAGCAGTCACTTATATTTGTACAGGTTCAAAGTATGTTCCAAATGTTTTAGCCATACTTTTCCCAAAATATGTTTAAATAATGTTTTTAATGCCTTTGGAGAAATAAAATTAGTGTTTTTAGGCTAATTTTAAGGAACTTAATTGATGGTTTTGAAGTTGGACTATTTGACTTAGGAAGCTAGCCTTTAATTAGATAAATAATTACAAATATTTCCACCTATCCTATGGCCATACTTTCATGTTCTTTATTTGGACAGTGTCGCATGTGATTTTTTAGTGTGCACAGATATATCTATTTTTATTATTTATTATTAGTTTGTACAGTGGCTTGACCATAGTTACCCACCTTCCACCAATCCTCCAAGATCTACCCCTCCTTACTCGTCTAGCTTTGCGCCCACCTACAGAGGTCCTTAATGAAAGCTGACTATCCCTCTCCCAGCAGTTCCCAGTTATCAGTAATTACTCAGCTACAGGTTCCAAAGCATTCACATTTCTTCTCTGCAAGCCGAAATCTTTTCTCACTTGAGATTTCCCAGGTCTTGAACTTAGTGACACAACCACTGTAAGTTTATAAGTTCAATGCCTCATTAACCTCTGGAAAACAAAATTTCCTTATAGTCGTCAAGGCTCCAGAGTATTGGCTTTTGTCTTTCAGCACACTTTCTCAATGATCCCTGAGTATTTAGCTAGAGAAGAGATAGCACAGGTATTCTATTTAGAGCCGAACATTCCACCATCTCTTATGCTCTTCACCTTGGCCATTTGTGAGTCTCTGTGTTAATCTTCCTCCACCACAAATAGAAGGTTCTTTGATGATGACTGAGAGACACATTGGTCTGATGATGTCACAGTAAGTAATTTAGAGCTAGATTAATAACATATTCACTTGGCATAACAAGAGTAACCATTTGTATTCTGTAGCCTGTGACTTCTCAGACCTAGTAAGGGTGACATATACAAGATTCATCATAAATATTGTTTGTGATGTATAAACAGGATGTAGATATTGTTACACATCCCCATGACATTTGTGCATATATTTCCCCAGTAGGCATCTTGTGGCCAGCTGGGTCATTATTGCTGCTCACAGAAAATATGACTGCTCATTATTATTATTCCCCAGTAGTATGCACAGCATCTTCTAGCACTATTGCCAATTACCATTAGGGAAGAAGCTTCCAGAACACAGCCAACTTGATATATCCATTTTCTAAAACCCAAGAATATGGTATCTTTATTGAGCTCTCGGGTTTAACAGAGAATCACCAAACACCTGTAAAGCTTTGGAGTGTGTATGGAATTTTATATGGAAACCCATACTTTTTATTTCTCCACTTGTGGTGTCTAGTAAGTATAATTTCACTTGTATGGTAGCTCCATTTAATTTTTTTACATATATGTAAGTATATATATATATTTTTTTTTTCACCATCTAAACTAGATTTGCAAATTACTTTTCTAAACATCTTCAGTAATAGTTACCTTTTCCCATATTTTCTCCTCTGGTAATACACACAAAGCTTATAATAAAATAAATTTTAGTTGAAATTCATATTCGTAATCACCATAATACTGTAGTATCTCTGTACCTAATTGGGCTACTCATTGCATTCAGTCTACCCATTCTCATTAAATTCAAGAAAACCATCACATAAGGAAATTCTTATTCTTTCAGGTTTTGTCTGTCCCGTGTCGATAGATTAGGAAATGTGATTTAACAGCATGCTAGGCACTAATACTATCCTCTCACTATCAGTAATAGGGTGTTCAGGCTCACTTTCTTAGTGGATAAGGTATCCAGAATTCCACTCTCAGATACTGTTTAAGACTTTATTTACAAAAATAGGCCTAATCTCTACACAAAGACCTACAGATACCCGAGGGATGCTGAAAATAAGAGATACAGTCTTCTCCTGGGTAAAAACACAAACAGGTTAACCGATAATAAATTGTCAATTCCAAAAAAAAATATCACATGCATACAAGCATCATTATACAGTCTTACTAGATATGTGTAGACATACACACACAAACAGATGTAGCAAAAATTAATGAACCAAGAATCTCTATGCTTTCTAGTCATGAGAGCCAGAGGGACTTAATAATTAACTTCATGACTTATGTTGGGACAATCCTGCCAAATGCTCCTGCTTGTCCCATGTCTAGGAATTAAACTGAAGATTTTGAAGAAGGCTCCAAGATACAGTAACCTGAGATGTTTATCTTTAGATTTGTCGCTTACATACTAAAGCAAAATTAAATGATGCAATTGACGATGAGTCTGTAGCCAGAATAACTTCTAAAAATGTTCTTCATAAGATAAACAAGTTAATTTTAGTAGATGATTAATATTTGTTAAACTATTTTTACTGAAATATTACTAAGGATTTATCCCCTCTATGTTGTGAATGAATAAATATCTCCACTGGAATTAATTTACCAATAGAAGAAACTGGCAATCAGTAAACAACATGAATTGGTATAAATAGAAATATGTGTGAGTGTATCTATCTATCTATCTATCATCTATCTATCTATCTAACAATATCTATCTATTTATCATTTGTCTGTCATCTGTCTATCATCTATCTATCATCTGTCTATCTATCTATCTATCTATCTATCTATCTATCTATCTATCTATCTATCTAGTCTGTCCTCTATCCTCTGTCTTCTTCCCTGTCTCTGCATCTACAGTGAAATTGCCCATAAAACAAAGTTTAACAATTTAGTCTAGAAAGGGCCTGTGGAGAAGGTTGATGAAGTAGAAAGAAAGTTAAGGTGTAGTAACAACCAAGTAGCAGATACAGTTATGTATAGCTGTTTGAAAATAGAGGCTTAAAGGCTGGTTGGACTGGGTACAGTTAATGAGGACCAAGTTAATGAATTTGAAGAAAATTAGTACTGAATGAATGAAAGATCCAAGAATGAAAGCTGAGGTGATTAGTGTAGAAAGAGGGACAAGAATAAGCAAAGATTTTCTATTTCCTGCTAGTGGATGAAAATTCCTTAGAACCATTGGGATATCAAGTCCTTTACTACAACCAGGTTTGAAATTTCAATTTGTTGCTTTAATTAAGTGTCCAGGATAAGATGTTGGTGAACACAGATGAGAGACACTAGTGAAGTAGTGTCATGTGATGAGGTAGACCTCAGACATCAGAATCAAATCCTTAGAGATCTTCCCAATAAAATAGTTTATAATTATTTTTCTGATTCTGCTATGTGTATGTAGATATTATAACAATGTGATATATGTAGATAGTTTTGCCAATATTTCTTAAAGTATGTTCAATATACCCTCATTTGAGTGTGTACATTCTCATGCTTCATTCAAATGGAAAATTAATTTGAAATTCTAAAAGGAACAATTGGGAGAAGTCATTAGTGCTCATAATGAAACAGAGAAAATAAAGTCTACAGTTGAAAATGTTGATTTCTATTTACTAGAAGTTATTTCCATCTACAGGCAAATATCTTATTTATTAAACATTTTCAAATTCCTTAAGTCAGCTACTAGCCATATTTCAAAGCCTGTTCTAATGAGAAGCAATGACAGAGCATTTCAGGAGAATGACAATGTAGAATTTTTTTTCTGTGATATATGGTTTTCCTTTAATATTTTTCCACTAAGATGGCTAACTTGAAGGGAATTAGTCTGAAATACAATTTACAGATATTGAATAATCATTCTCCCCTCTGCAGATGATATATCTCACTGCATCCTGCCGGCACTTAATCACTTTTATAGAATTACAATTTGGTTTCCACTAACTGTGATTTACTTAGTGTGGGTTGATTTATGCCATGGGGAATTCATTTAGTTAATGGAACATTTTAATTTATGACAGAAGGCAGCTTTGAATATCTCAATTGCATTACTATTGACTGACACTCAAAATGTTCAAATGATATGGACAGAGATAATAAACATATTTTTAGGTGCACCTAGTACTGGTAGAGTATAGGTTTGATACAGAACTCTGAGTAAACAGTACCATTTATATTTGTTTTGCAAATTTGGACTCACTGTTCTGGCTCTCAATGACATATGGTCTTGACTATGAAGTCTTTCAGTGAATGCTTACAGGGAATGAGTGAGATGTTTTATAATATGTTTCCTAATGGATACTATGGGCATCCAGCCCTGTGTCTCCTTCCATCTGCAAAGATGGTACAGATCCTGAACTTATTCAGTGTTTCTCTGAGATAAGGAAAGAGTAGAACCCTAGTAAGCTAACATGCTATAGTTCTATTTTCAGAATGGCATGTATAGTCCATACAAACAAGGCCAGCTAAAGCATTTGCTTCTCTAATAGTAGAGGTTCACCGAACCGTCAGTGTGAAGGAACAGAACTCGCATTTGATGTCTAGGTTATGCATATCATTTTTTATGCCTAAAGAATTCATTTGTGTCTATGTTCCCTGTCTGTAATGTGTGTGACTTTTCTTGAAAGAATGTGATATAATTTCGTTCCACAGAATCAGAGAATTTGTGGTCTGATAAGTTTGCAATTAGTTAAGATATCTATTACATTTCCCATAAGATGCCTTCATGATATAGGTGCATGAGTTCATAACTTCTCAAGACACTGTCAGTCTGACAGTATTTTTCTTTTGGATTTAACAAATTTAGACAAATAGCAAAAGGCTGAGGTGTTTGGTGGCACTAACACCAGAGATGGCCATATATTCACATTCCCAGCATCTCTCCTCCCAGGTTAATGGGTGCTGCAGAAGGTATATATTTTGTCTTAGTCTTTGGTTTCTGTGGTATAATTTTTTACATGGAAAAAGTAACTGACTCCCTCTAAATTCTGAAAATCATTCACTTCTTCAGTGCTTTCAGCTTTAGGATGGTAATAGTTTATCATTCCTGACAGTCCCAGCTTACTCCTTTGGCTCTTATTAATCGCTCTTAACCACAAGACACTATTTTCATATAATCTATTATTAAATCCCCTATTTTTGGTATCTCTATTTCAGAATGCCATTGATCTCCTAGCATTGCCTTATGATAGACTCACTGAGTCCACACACTTTGGATGATCAAATTGTCATCGCAGAACCCTTTCTTGATGTTATATTTGGCCTTGAAGAATGTGGTAAGAGAAGAGATATTTACCAAGACAACTAATTCTAGCATTAATCAAACTTAACAAAATAATTCTTTATCTATTCAAAAATAGAGAATATCACCATGCAACTAGAGAAATACCACCATTACATAAATAGTTCCTTTTGGGGATGGACACAAGGAACTTGGAATAAAGAACAAATTTAGAAGATCAAAGGTGATTGGGTGTTTATTTTTCTTCATAATCAGGTATAGAAAAATAATCTTGTAGTCAAGAGATCAAGCGATGACATTTTTAAAGTTAATAAATCCAGGAGCCATATGTCTTAGTTTGGCTTTCTATTTCTGTGATGAAACACCATGACCAAAAAGAAAGTGATGAGGAAAGGGTTTAATTACCTTACACATCCACACTGTAGTTTATATTGAAGGAAGCAAGAATAATTACTCAAACAGGTCAGAATCATGGAGGCAAGGGTTGGTGCAGAGGACAAAACTGTACTAATTACTGTCTTGCTCCTCATGAATTGTTCAGCTTGCTTTCATGCAGAACCCAGGACTACCAGCTCAGAGATGACACTGCCTTACAATGGTCTGAACATTACCCCATTGATCACTAATCAAGAAAATAACTTGCAGCTAGATTTTATTAGCCCTTTTCTCAATCAAGGTCCCTTTCTTTAAAATATGTGTAGATTGAGTCAAGCTGACATAAAACTGATCAGGACATTATTCATTTAAATTCTAAAAATTTGTAAATTAGGAGCTTTATTTTTTTTATTGGTTATCTTATTATCATTTCAAATTTTATCCTCCTAAGTTTGTCTACACAAGCCCCCATTCCCTCCTCCCCCTGACTCTATGAAGTTGCTCCTCCACCTGCCTAGCTTTCCTCTATCCTGGCTCATCAAACCTTCACAGAACCAAGAAGCTTCTTTCCCAGTGATGACAGATAAGGCCATCTCTGCTACATATCCACCTGGAGCTATGGATACCCCTGTCACTCTTTGTTGGTGGTTTAGTCTTTAGGAGCTTTGGGGGTTCTGGTTAGTTGATATTGTTGTTCTTCTATAAGGTTGCAAACCCCTTCAAGGAGCTTAGTTTTCTTTACAGATAAACTTTGTTTCTGTTTAAGGGATCATGTTCCCCCATGGTTCCTGTGAGCAGAAGACAGCAGTACTTTCCCACATTCTATATAAATCCCAAGCCCATAATTTTAGTCTTGTTTCATAGCAACAGTTGCTTGGCCATAATCCCACCTGTCTGATTTAGAGAACAGAATATCAAGAGCCAGTAAATTGTTGTTGTAACCACAGTAGATTAATTCAGATTTGTTTTCAGCATAAAATAAATAAATAAGAGCATTAAAAATTTATTACCTTTCTCTCTTCTATGTTTGAGCTGATACTATAAATGTCCTAGAGGAAATCCACTTCAGAAGGAAGCAGTTTAAATGTCTGACCTTGATGGCCTAAACATCTCTTCAGTATGCTCAGTCTTAAAATATTTATAATTTTTTTCTCAATTCCCTGGCTGAGAAAAAAAAATTCACCTAAATTCATCATTTGTTTAAATGACAGTGTATGTCTCTACAAAATAAAATGCATTACCCATAGCCTTCTATTTAGTGTAAAACATATCAGTTTCAGAAAGAAAAGCAGAAAAGGAAAAAAATCAAAGTGATGGGGACAGTTTAGGTTTACCATAATACAGCATCTTCAGGAAGTGCTCAAGACTGATCATTTTAAGTTATTTAGCAACTAAGCATAAGGAACAGTTCAGGAAAAATCAAACTGATCATTTAGCACTGTTTTGATCATGTGCTTTTGTTGTTGTTTTTATTAAGAAAAATTAGCTGCTTCCATAACAGTGACTTTAGTCTCTTTTAATAAGAGAAGGTCAACGCATAAAAGAAAGTGATTGTGTTACTAGCAAAAGAAAGATCCACACTTTGAACAAACGCTAAAGAAATTGTGATCACCTTTTTCTTTCCAAATCAAAGAACACTAGCAAGAGGAAGAATATAAGCAAAACTGTGAAGGAAAGTTGGAAAAAGTGTTTGTATAAACTAGAAAATCTGATAAAATAGGGTACTGGAAAAAATTCAGTGAAAGTGGCAAATTAAAGTGGAGTGAATTTTCTTTTTTTTTTATTTTTTAACAACTTTATTTTACAAAACAAAGATAAATGTACAGATTTTAAGCATTGTTTGCATAAAATTACATAATACATTTTTGTCAGTACTTTTTTCAGATTTTAAAATAATTTTTACATAAAACTGTATGAATATATTTTTTAGTCAGTATTTGATTTTTTTAAAGGTTTGATAGTATGCATTGAAAACTTAATAGTTACAATGAGCATAAAGTACATGTAAAACAAAATGTAACATGGAAATAGTCAAAGTTTTCTTGTTGTATAGAGATTTTTTTGTTTTGTTTTGTTTTGTTTTGTTTATTTCTTGGACTTCATACAGACTGTGACTTGTTTCTGGGGCAGTGCAAGCCTCTGGGGTTAGCATCCCATTATCAGTGACTGCATATTATGTCTGTTCTTTTGTGACTGGGTTATCTCACTCAGAATGATATTCTCTAGATGCATCCATTTTCTTAAGAATTTGGTCAAGTCATTGTTTCTGGTGGCTGAGTAGTATTCCATTGTGTAAATGTACCACAATTTTTGTATCCATTCATCTTCTGAAGGACATCTGGGTTCTTTCCAGCTTCTGGCTATTATAAATAGAGCTGCTATGAACATTGTGGTGCATATATCTTTGTTGTGTACTAAGGTGTCTCTGGGGTATATGCCCAGAAGTGGAATAGCTGGGTCTTCAGGTAGTATTATGTCCAATTTTCTGAGGTATCGCCAGACTGATTTCCAGAGTGGTTGTATTAGTTTGCAACCCCACCAACAGTGGAGAAGGGTTCCTCTTTCTCCGCAACCTCGCCAGCATCTGTTGTTGTCTGAGTTTTGGATCTTGGCCAATCTGACTGGTGTGAGGTGAAATCTCAGGGTTGTTTTGATTTGCATTTCCCTGATGGCTAAGGGAGCACTTCCTCAGATATTTCTCAGCCATTCGATATTCCTCAACTGAGAATGTTTTGTTTAGCTCTGTACCCCATTTTTAATAGGGTTATTTGATTCTCTGGTGTCTAGCTTTTTGAGTTCTTTGTATACCTTAGATATTAGGCCTCTATCTGATGTGGAGTTGGTAAAAATCTTTTCCCATTCTGTTGGCTGCCATTTTGTTTTCTTGATTGAATTTTCTTGAAAGGTTTTGCTTGTATGTTTGGCTTATTTTGTATTTTCTGTTTATACCTGACTGAAACAGATGAAAAATTATATATGCTAATGTCTTTCAATCAAGATAATTACACTTCATTTCTTTTTCTGATAAGTTAATAGTTTAAGGAGATGCAGCTGACTCTTGACCACTGATTTTTACATTCTGCAACTTTATTAGATGGTTTCATAAATTTAGAGTTTTATGTCACTTCCTACATAATTTAGATAAGGTTGTCTGCAAATAAAAACTTTTCTTCCTTATTTTGATTATTTTTACTGCTTTTCTTGTCATGTTGATCGTAAGACATACAGTACAAAATTGAATATAAGAAGTAAAAAAAATTATTCTTGACTTACACAGAATTTTATTAGAAAAGCGTTTAGTTTTCATGTAGAATATAGTTTTAGCTATAATTTTGTACTAATGAACTTTATTATAATTCAGGAATTTTCTTTCTGTACCTATTTGAGTTTTCATCAAGTAAGAATTTTTCCCCAATTATTATGTAAATATTACTATGTTACTCTTGATTTATGGTGGAAATACTAGTCATCATAACAATTAGAGTTATGTGGTAACAAAGGTAACATCCCAGGGAATAGTTCAACTTATATTCATGGCTTGTGGTTTTGATTATCAGGTAATGTGTTGACTGGTGTTTCTTTATGTATTTATTGCTCATGAAAGAATTCTGCATGCAATTTTTTGAGATGTCGTTCATACATTTGAAATGAATAATTAAGCATGGTAGTTAAGTCACTAAGGTGGCATTTTTAGTGCACCCTCCCATTCCATTTTTTAAGAAAATATGAGTAGACATGATTGGTAATATTTGGCATCCATGTATGAAGAATGGAATTAAACCCCATCTAACAATGTACACAAAAAAATCTGTTCCAAATATATTACAAACTTTAACATGTAACTCAAAGTAGTAAAATCGTTGAAAGAATATACAAACTGTTTCTTGTTATCACCCTTGATACTAATTATTTCAACATGACTAAATTTCAAGTTGACAAAGCAAAAACAAAAGGGATGCGAGACACTTCTTCTCCACAGGAGGGAAAAGCAATGAACAGCAGACAATGATAATCGTGCAGTAGACAAGGTATTTGTAAATTATATACCTGTCTCACTTCCAGACTACATTAGAAATTCATACAATTCAATAGAAAGCAAGCACAATCCACTTTAAATGGAATTTTAAAGACACTTTTAAAACAACTATAATAATTATCAGGATCTCTCAAACCCTGTGATGACCCAAAAACGGACCAGCGTAAAGATCCAATAAATAAGCCAATATCGATGGAGAAATTCTTCATGTTCTCTCATTTTCATGAAGCATGATGTGTGTTTAGAAAAAAGAGACAATCAGTTTCCTCCAGGGCTGAGTTATTCCATAGGTTCCCCTTCCCTGAGTGATTAAGTCTGGTCATAAATATATGCAAGCCACATTCAATGGACTCAGTAGGTTTTATACATAAAAATAGTACACACACACACACACACACACACACACACACACACACACACACACATCCAGTCTTTGCAAACACATTTTTTTCCAGAAATTCTTGTTCACATATAGTGAAACTTATGAATCTCGCTTCATATAATATTGAAAAAAATTATTGGAAAAGAACTGTATTTACAAAGACAAATTGACTGATTAAAACTGCAGTAATATGGAAAAGTTTGAATGTTTGTGATCAACTTTAGCTTCCTAAATAAAAGTGTCCTGCCCATCTATGTAAATAACTGTGTTACGACTAATGGGTAGAAAATATTTTGGTATCTACTAATTTAACAAAATATGATATTATACTAACTTAAGTGACCCAAAAGCTAAGCCTGTCATCAGTATGCATGTAGGGCTGATAGGATTGATTTCCTTAATTTGTAATGCATCTCTGAATTTTTTTCTAATGGAATTATTAAATGCCTAGATCAATGACATTCTTACCTTGAGTACTTTGGAATGCCAGGAAACTCATCTAACACATCTTTTTGTTTCCTGGGACACGATGACATAATTTGGACTTTAAAATCAACTCTTCCTTATTTGCTTTGCCATGAAGTCATTATATAAATGCACAGGCATGTACACACACATACATGTACATGTATATGTGTGCACACAAACTATTACAAGATGTCATACGATTGAGAGGGAAGCAAACACTGGAAAAATTGGAGTAGTAGATTCTGTTCTGGCAGGTAACACTAGTATATCAAATAATTAAGAAGATAAAACATGTAATTCTAAGCCTATTTGGGAATAGAACCAGTGCTGTACTCAAGATGCAAATGAGGAAGGAGGAGAGATAAGTAAGGTCAGAAAGGACTTGATGAACTGGATAGTGTCTCCTGTGCTTTTAAAAATGGGAAAGTACCTATGGAATGTGATGAACTACTCATTGGCACAATAAAGAATTTTGTGAGCCTTCTCAATGGAACAGATTGAAAAGCAATTGGATATAAATTTAGATATTTAGACTAGATAAAATGCTTATAATTTCATTCAGAAGACAGTAGCCACTTTGAAATGAATCTCTTGCCCCATCTTGCCTCACCTGTCAAATTAATATTTCAAAATTCCAAACTTTCATGTACTCTGTAGATATTTTCTTTTTCTGAATTGAACTCATCTGAATTGAATTTATCAGGGAGAGAAGGGAAGTAGTAAAAATTCAGAGGAGGAAAAATCATGAGATGTAAACCTCAGGAAGCTCAGGACACTTGCAAGGCTCAGGACATTCACAAAGCTGTAGAAAACATGAGGTCTTACCATGGGGTTGTACAAGCTTATGTAGGTGGTGGGGAAGAGGGGACTCTTCATTAGAGTTTTCTCTACCCTGTGCCGTATGGAAATGATTCAACCTTCTGGATTTGTCTTCTGTGCAAGGCATGTGAGGATTTTCAACTATGCAGCTGCTTTTCAGTCATCTGTTCTCCAACAAGTAACTCCTCATATATATACCACACATAACCTCATAGATTCACCACCTCCTTAGTAAATAAATAAAATTTAATTGAGGCCAAAATATAGATATCATTTTATCACCCAAAAGATAAAAAGAACAACTATTGGTGATGATGCAATAAATAAATAAATAAATAAATAAATAAATAAATAAATAAATAGAATATTCATTTTATACTATTGATGGCATTGTAAATCTGTTACTATACCACTGAACAAGTATACTGGGTCTTCCAAAAATTAAAAAAAAAAAAAAAATAACACTACACTGTTTTTTGCATCAGTGTTCAAAGAGCTAAGATATGGAAAAACAGACTTTTATGAATAGTGAAAGAACAAATTATAGTTTATGATAGGATAAAATTGTAGCTCAAAAATCCATTCTTGCCTTTCACAATAACATAGGTAAGACTGTCCTATAAATTATCTCTTGAAATAAGTCTGACAAAAAGATAAATACCATATTGTATTATACATGAGATGTCTTGAGGAGAAGCAGAATATTTAAGGAGAATGTAAGCAGCAATGACCCAGGGTTCTGGGAAAGCCACATGTACAGAGTATGAAGCTATGTACCCATGTACAGTACCAGGGTATAGTGAACTGATATTGACCATGAGGAAAACACTCAAGTTCTAGCTAATGAAGCCTGCTCTTTCCTTGTAGGTGACCTTTCTTATGAGTAACATCAGCCAGTTGAAAAGGGTGAATTGTGTTAACTGTTTGACCTATATTAACTATATTAATCATTTCATTGCATCTTCACATTATGTTGCACACATTGGTTTGAATAATTACTTTTAAAAGGCAGGTATTAAAAGCAATATGAAAGTAAGTAAATGTTTTGATTTTCAATACATCAGAAAAATTGTCACTCTGTATGTTTTAAGAAAAAGAATTTCAAAAGAGCTAGAAAACAGTTTTGGGAAAGGACAGAGGCTCAAATGGGAATCGAGTCTACCTGTAAGTGTCCATATAAGGTAAATGTAAACTATCAAGTCACAATATGATTTTGGAAAGCAATATATTATTAAATCTAAAGTATAATACAATTACTTTAACAATAATACTCAGAAGCAGAAGCTATAGAATATGATGCTAGGCTTTAAATGTAAAAATTATTACAAATAACATAATGTAAATAATGACTTTGGAATGACAGAGGTATATTTCTGTTAGAAATGACAATTTGATTTATATGTTGCTGCTTCACTGATATTCAGCATAATGTTGGTGCAAAGAAAGAGGTAAAAGCAAAATCATGGAGAGATAGATCCTCCTTCTGGAACATGCAAAAGAAAGAAGTGAACATAAAAGGTTTTAGAAGATAATAACCAAGTTAATAAATTGTATCTGAGAATATTCAATAATGATTTATCCAAAATAGAAGAATACAAGTTAATTGTTATCCATATGGGGCAGCCATTCAAATTTTAGGTTGAGATGTAAACAAATCATAATTAATAAAATTGTTCAGATAATTTTAATCACCACCAAACTTAAAACAGGTAATTTCAATTGTTTGAGAATTAAACAATGTAATTATACATAGCTCAGAATTTGAAAACAAATGACCACACAAGAACTGTGTCTTCCTTTTTTATACCCTTGATACAAACAATAATAAAAATTATAGAGAAGCCAACTTATAGAAGTGATTTATGGATACAGTTCTAAAGACAAGGGCCCACCATGTCAAGATTATGTGATGTATGTCAACATGACATGAAAATGGATTAACGGGAACTACAACCCTTCGGCATGAAGTATAATCCTGAGAAAGTGATTTCGAGCTGGAAATGGGCAAAAATATTTTCCCTTTTTATTAGATATTTTATGTATTTATATTACAAATATGTTCTTCCTTTCCCATCCAGAGCTCCCAGGGACTAAACTACCAACCGAAGAGTACGAAAATATATTTAAAAAATTTTTTACAACTTTATTTTTAAAAAAACAAATACATATACAGATTTTTTTTCGTTTTTTTTTTTTTTTTTTTTAATTTAAAAGATGATGCCAGTGATTTACACATGAGTTCCCCAATGGTGCAACTCTTATGGGGCCTGATGAAGAAAGCCTGGCAGAGGATGTGGGATATATTTCTGAACTGAACTATCAAAGTGAGTAAAGGATATTTTGTACTGGACAATCGTCACATGATATCTCAGAATTTATGAATGGACATTAGGCATAAAGCACTGCATAGAGGGAAAATAAACTTTTGAATTTGAAAATAAAAAGAAAATTTGACTCAATTGAAATCAATAATAGAAAGTAATATATATATATATATATATATATATATATATATATATATACACACACACACACACACACACACACACACACACACACACACACACACAAGTGAGCTAAAAACTTAAAAATTGATTCCTAGAAAAGATGTAAAATGAGACCAATAAGAAATCAGAAATTAGAGCATATTTGAGGTATATGCCCAGGAGAGGGATAACTGAATCTTCAGGTAGGACTATGTCCAATTTTCTGAGGAATCGCCAGACTGATTTCAAGAGTGTTTGTATCAGTTTACAACTCCACCAACAGTGGAGGAGTGTTCCTCTTTCTCCTCATCCTCACCATCATCTGCTGTCTTCTCAGTTTATGATCTTAGCCATTCTGACTGGTGTGAGGTGCAATCTCAGGGTTGTTTTGATTTGCATTTCCCTGATGACTAGAAATGTTGAGCATTTCCTTAGGTGGTTCTCAGCCATTAGATATTCCTCAATTGAGAACATTTTGTTTAGCTCTGTACCCCATTTTTTAATAGGGTTGTTTGATTCTCTGGAGCCTAACTTCATGAGTTCTTTGTATATATTGGATATTAAACCTCTATCAGATGTGAGACTGGTAAATAGATGTCCTTCAGTAGATGAATGGATACAGAAATTGTGGTACATTTTCACAATTGAGTACTACTAGAAACAATGACTTTATGAAATTCCTAGGCAAATGGAAGGATCTAGACAATATCATCCTGAGTGAGGTGTGGTTACCAAGTCGCTAAAGAACAGACATAATATGCAGTCATTGGATACTAGCCTGAGAAAGCTCTGAATACCCAAGAAAAAACTTACAGACCATATAAATCATTTAAAAAAAGAAAAGAAAAAGCCTCAGTCCTTTTTAGAAAAAAATAAATAAATAAAAGTATAGCACCCTCTCAGAGTGGGGGACACTTAGACCTCAAATCATCAATAATTCAAGAGCTAAGATTGTAGCATTGTGGCAATTCTTGGTATTTAAAAATCATTATGTTTAATCTTTACACACCACCAAAACTTTGACTATTTCCATGTTGTTTTATATGTACTTTATGCTCAGTGTAACTAGTAAGATTTCAATGCACACTATCAAACCTTTAAAAAATCAATTACTGACAAAAATATATTCATATAGTTTTATGCAAAAATTCTTTCAAAAATCTGTACATTTATTTCTGTTTTTTAAAGTAAAATTGTTTAAATAAAATTTTTAAAAAATTACAATGTATGAACAGCAAATAAGAAGATTGATAAGATTTATCACAGATATTATAGGCAATATTTGGTCAACAGAATTATGGAAAGGCATTGAAGGTGTAAATTTTAAAATAGGGAGAGTTTTAAAATATATTTTATTTAACCTAAAAATATAATGAAAATATTTCTTTTTACTAAATAAAATGAATCCTTTATTTTTCATAAAATTCTCCCAACAGGAAACTGTACATCTAGCTTCCTACAATATTGTAATACTAACTAAATTAAAATAAAACCAATGGTGTCTTCTTAAGTACATTTTATTTCCTAAAGAAAAAAAAAAAAAAAAAAAAAAAGGACAGAAGGAACGGTGATTAGTATTTTACATGGCTCATGTGTCCTGAGACATAATACTTGTCAAACCTTGTAAAGAAAATGTACAAGAAATAGCCAAATAGAGAAGCAAATAACAGTTGTTTTAGCATCTTCCATATGGAGATGTAGAGCCCTCAGCTCCTCATGCACCATGCCTGCCTGGATGCTGCCATACTCCTGCCTTGATGGTACTGGACTGAACCTCTGAACCCGCAAACCAGCCCCAATTAAATGTTGTTTTTATAAGATTTTCCTTGGTCAGGGTGTCTGTTCACAGCAGTAATACCCCAACTAGCACAGAGGCTGATACTGGGATGTGCTATAACTTAGACTCCATGTGAGTAATAACCCAACTAGCACAGAGGCTGATACTGGGATGTGCTATAACTGAGATTCCATGTGTACCAAGACAGGACACAACAAGCAACATTTGTCTCAGGGGAAGCTGTTGCAGTAACTATTTTAAAAGGCGTGTTTCTTTATCGATCCCCAAGGTCTCACTCAGCCTGCATGACTCCCTTCCCTGGTGGATTACTCTGCCTGCCCTACTGCCTCTATCCCATGGTATTACTTTACCCCAAATCCTAAAACAATCACAACTTTAAGGCCTGATAGCTTTTCATACAGGTTTATCTATTTAATTCTCAATCCACAAACCCTCTACACAACAAGATTACATCAAATGGAGAAAGGTTCAAACTGCCTTTCTGTATGAGATTAAAGATCCATACAATCCTTAAATGTTCATAGCTATTTAACACCAATTAAGCCAAACTGGATCCAATTCATCCTTCTTGACCTCCATCTTGGAGCTTCGTTTTCTCATTTTTGTACAGTTAAAAGGCTCTTTTCCCTCAACTATAAAATGAGTACAATGTTCGTGGTCCTAGAGCTGTTTGTATCTTAATGTTAATTCTACTTCCCCAAGAAGGGCTGCCTAGTCACATACTCATGAAGGTGACTTCATCTGAAACTTCCCATTCAATTAGTAAATAAAGTTGACAGCAGTTGACTGGGCAGGGTAATGAAGGTGGAGAAAGAGGGTCAGAGTTCAAAGGACAAAGGAGGAGGAAAGGGAAGCTCCAAGATGGACCTCAGGAAGGATGAATTGGATCCATGTGGGCTTTTTGGCATTAAGTGGCTACAAACATTTAAGGATTTTATAGGTCTTACATCTCATATAAAATGGTAGCTTGTATCTTTGTCTATTTGATACAATCTTATTGTGTAGAAGGTTTGTGGAATGAGAATTGAATATATAAACCTGTATGAAAAGCTATCAGGCCTTAGAGTTGTGTTTGTGTTGGGATTTGTGGTAAAGTAATACCCTGGGACATAGGCAGTAGGGAAGGCATAGTAAACTGGCAGAGAAGGAGGGCAGGCAGTGTGAGACTGTGGGGGTGGAGGGCAGGCAGAGTGAGACTGTGGGGGGTGGCTTGGGCCAAGGAACAGAGGCCACGCACTGGCTCTGTACAAGAAATGGCACAGGCAGAGTGAGACCTCGGGGCTGATAAAGAGAGAAGCCTTTCCCTTTTTAATATTCACTGCAACTGAAAACGTACCATTTAGTGTTGCAGCCACAAGCCAGAGGATTCTCCTAAAATCCTTTTAAATGAAAGAAAACTAAGTAGGAGGTGCAACTCCATGGTAGAGCATGGGCAGTGACCTAAATTCTGTTTCCAGAACTGAGACAAACACAGGCTGATATAGACAGGGTGCCTCAAGTACACCATCCTAGGTTCAAACCCCAGCACTGCATAAATCAGGAACAGTGTGATCAGGTGATACCAGGACTAGGAAAGCTGAAAAAGTGGATGTCAAATACAGCATCATCCTAAGCTAATTCATGAGTACGAGTAAACCTTCTGAAAGTGTGATCCACTGTCTGGAAGGTTTGTGTGATAAAACAACTTGGACAAAATTCTGGGATTTACAGAAATCCCATTGTAGGAGCAGATGTCTTAACTTGTCTGTATATTAAATTGTTTTCATTTAAAACCCTCAACAATAATGTGATCTTAAACAATTCAACCATTGAAATCTATGTGTAGAAGGAGGGGAAGAAGCGACATTTAATGATATACAAAATTACTTGGCAAGATTGAGCATGCATTTAAGAGCCAAGGCCTCCATAATAATAAATCAGAAATGTCTGTAATCTGTCACAGAATACCTATGGTAAAAAGCCCTATCATGAATCCGATTTGTCGATGATTAAAAAGAGTTCTTTTGAGCCTGCAAATATAATAGGTTGAAATGAGTGTAGGGCAATCCATCTAAGTTCACAAAGAACCAAGGGTTTGCAGAGGCTTTAAGAAATAAAGAGGTGAAACTTAAAAGGTAGAAATAAAATTGTCAGTTTTGTAGATACCATTACTCAGAGAAAGCAAGGGAATTTGCAAGAAAATCTTAGACTTAGCTGAAATTAGTAAGGTGGTAAAGCATAGGTGTCCCATGTGCCAAAGAGCACCATAAGCAAAGAAGTTCACTTTCAGCAACTGTAAAATCTTGGAGCTCAGTGGACTCTGTGTGAGGTTCCTACAGCTCACAGAAGTTAGCATCTTTGATATTAACATGTTGAGACTGGAATTAGTTGAGATCTGTTCATTGCTTAGGATTGTCAGTATTCTAACGATGTCAGTTCTGCCTGGTTCATATACGTGTCTGAGTTTCTGCAAACCGTGTGTGTGTGTGTGTGTGTGTGTGTGTGTGTGTGTGTGTGTGTATGCATATATATTTCAATGAGTGATTGGAAATTGATGAGCTGTTTTTAATTTTGTTATGACAAATAGAGAAGGGAAAACAACAATGCCAATCTTAGGGAACAGCTTTGAGTGCATGCACTACCAAATACAAATATTTATTGTAATACTATAATAATTATTTAGTGTTGTGCTTGTACAAAAAGAAAAAAATATATAGCAGAAGAGAATTCCTAAAAAACAGTATACATATAGATTTATTTGGTGATTATACTTGTCATACATTCTGCTTAACAAATTGCCTCCAGACTTAGAGCTAAAGCAGCAAGCATTTATCATCTCATATCGTCCTTGTTAACCACTCCTGCGGCCTCGCTGGGTAGCACTGGCTTATGGTCTATCATGAGCGGTCGTCCAGCTGTCAGCTGTGGGGTGCAGTAACAGCTTCCAAGCTCACTCAGGTGGCTTCCGGTGAGAGGCTTCCTGTTCCATCTAGCTTGGGTCTCTCCATAGGCTTTCAGAGCAGCTGGCTTCCTCAGCAAACACTGGTACAAGGAAAAAAAAAGACTAAAAAGAGAACACTCATAATAGAAGCACAGCCTTTCACAGCTTAATATCACAGATGACAAACTGTCCTTTCCTGTGAATGTTATCAGTGTCCCAGAACAACTTGATACAATGTGTAATCCCTTACACAGTGAGAATATCTGAAGGTGACAGTCTAGGGCTAATTTTAGGACTGACTACCTCATAGGTGACAGTGGTGGACTAGTTAAGTATAAAAAGAATGTTCTCCTTTTTAAAAAGAAATCTGAGCAATTTGGATTCTTTTATAAGTGAAGAAATTTTGGTCGTATGCCGCATGTCATATTAAGAAATAAATGTCAGCATCAGTATAAAAGGCAGCACAAATTTCAAGGGGCCTTAGACATGTTCTTACACAGTGAGGATGTTGAATAATAAGGGTGATATTGTGTTCCGAGGTCTTTATAAAGCAAGATGCACAAAATTATCACTTGGTAATGAAAAAATAAATAAGAAGGTTTCTTCGTTTAAGGCTATCATGAAGAGTACAGTGTAAGACAGCACATGGTAGAAGACAAGATGGAGGCCATAGTGACCCACAAGATGAAGCAGATGTCACTAAGGAAAAAATTAAAAGACAAATCGCAATGCTGTCAATGTAAATTTAACAACAACAACAAAAAAAAAAAAAAACACATTTTTCAAAGAACCATGTGTCATGAATTGGATGTAGTGATAAGTCCCTGGGTCCCTTGGGAAGTGTCCTCAAATAGGTCACAGGACCTCAGCTCTTTTTAGTCTGTCTTTGCTCACATGTTTGCTGTGGAAGCCCCAGCGTCCATGTTGAAGTATTACCCTCACTGACTTAGCACAACTGTCAGTGTGTGTGCACCCCCACCACCCTCCCTGTGGAAATACCACCATCGTTGCAGGAGTAGCACCTTGAATGGTAAAGCAGCACACTCACCGTATAAGCATCACCTACACATGGTGAGTACCACCCTCACTGCAGGATGATTGTTATCACTCTCAGATCCTGACCATCACTGTGTTAGGATCCCTTCACTCCTAGAGGAACACCCCTGTTATGGCTAGTTTACCATCATTCTTGGAGTATCCTCTTCACCGTAGAAGGGGCACTGTCTTTGTGAGAGGACCAACTTCACCATGGGAGAAACATCCTCACTTAATGGCAGCATGACAGCTTCTTCATATGAATATAATACTTAGTATTTATCTGTTGTATCATCCACAGTTATTTATAATCACACATTCCAACTTCCCCCGTTTTTACTAAATGGGTCTTGAACTTCATTAGTGGTGATTTTAATCAACTTCAAATGTGAGGTATGTTTGAAATGTGTCCTGAATTCACACTGGATTTAGAGATATCTAGGATATCTTGGACTTGAAAGAGACAACCAGAACAAATCAAGATTTACCAGACATTTTAAGATTTGGGGAAATTTACATACATAATTTTCTCTTTATAGTTTTTTTCTATTAGTCACTTATGTTTAGAAGTGTGTAGATCTTCAGAGGCCTCATTAAAATAGAAATCTCTGCTTCAAATATTTATAAATACAACACATCTCTTTTTATCATTTATTTAAGTAAATATCTCAATAATTAAAAGTGATACTTTAAAGCAAACAAAAGACAAAAAATGGGACAGTAAGGCTTGAGATGCCCTAAAAACAAAATTTTAAATCTTAAAAGTAAACAATGGCAGATATTAAGAATATAGTACTAAGACTTTCTGTGTACTTCTGGACACTTTTTAATTAAAAATTTGGTGAGAATATTTTTAATAATATTAAAATAAACAAGCTAAAACTTCATTCGATATTGAAAAAGCTTAAAATCTTGAATTAAAAAGAAAATTTATTAACCATCGGTGCTTGCTGGTAAACCACTTCTTTTCTTGTTAGGAGTTTCAACTTTCAAACACAGCCTTGTAAATCCTCATGTTAGTCATACCAGGTGTCTCTCTACTATTAAGGTGCTAAGCTGGACATTTGAAGTTCTTTCTCTGATTGCAGGCACAGCCAGAGATGCTAGGAGTAGTTATTGAGTGTCCTTGCTTTGTTACCAGACATTTTCTAAACTAACCTGGTTACAGAAATGTCCCTGAACCTACAAATCACCTGTCTCCAGTATAGAGCAATCAGAATTCTGCCTGTTTATCTGGGTAAGCCGGTGATGTTCATTTCATGCTAAATTAAAGTTTATGGCCCTTAACCTTTTCTACACGGGCTAGACAACTCAACCACAAACTCAAGCTCCACACACCTCTACAGATCATTTGCTTGTGGAAGTAATCCAGGTAGGAGCAGCTCCTATCTTAGCTCCGTTCCCCAAGTCCAAACACCACAACATCCCTATCTTTGTGCCAGCTATTCCTCATAAGAGTTGATGGCAATTAAGTGCAATATGACAGTGTTAATAGAGTACAGAAAAAATACAAATTTGTAATACTTGGCTCACTCTTAATGGTCTAGGAATCAGTGCATTAAACTATTTCACAAGTCAAAGGCTATTTAAAATACTTACTATGCGTATTGGTATGTATTTAAGTTGGTTGTATGAACTTGTATGTACATACATACATGAGAAAATGCTGTGAAAATTTTAACAAATATCACAAGATAAGCAATGCTTATAAATGCTAAATTTATTTCATAAATGCTTATTTAATCAAATATATGCCAAGAACCTATGCCCTACGTAAATTAAGAAAACTAAAATGAAAAAAGTGTACTAGTTGTTAAAGTGCTAACACTATCTGTGAACACCATCAGAAAAATATGTCTAAATTTCTCTCAGCCTAATTTCATTCAGAAATAATTTCGAAGCTAAATGTAGCAGAATACACTGCGAATCCATGCACTAGGAAGAAAGACAAAGGAAGATCTCTCTGAGTTCAAGGCCAGTCTGGTTTCCATAGCAAGTTTCAGGCCAAGAAGAACTGAAAAAAAAAAAAAAAACAAACCTTTTCACTACTGAATGTGTAATTGCTGGGATTCTATTGTGTAGGATGATTTTTTTTCTCTATTCCAGTGATGTTACTGTTTTGTGAAGAAGCTTTTGTTTTCATTCAATCCCACAGCTCACATACTGGGGTTATTTCCCGTAATGCTGGACTCCTTTGCAGAAATTTCTTGTCAGTTTCTATAAACTGAAAATATGGTAAAAATGTTTCATTTTCATTCCAAAAAAGTGTGAAAGTACTGCATTTCATTAGAAAATATGTTAGTGACAGAAAGTCAATCCTGTGTGCCCTCATATTAGCTTTGACATGCCCATTTCTTCAGATCAACACTTGGCTGCGTGACTTCAACTACTACGACATTTCAACAATTAAAATATGGCAACAATGGAGCAAAAGAATATCTATGCTTTAAAATATATCATTACCTATGGAAAATGAAATCTTATGAACCTTGATACCATGTTGATAAATAGCAAAATACACCACAAACCCCAAATAACTGCAAAATATAGCTTAATATTCAATGAAATGGGATTCCCATTGCAGATATTTCTAGTATAAATACATAAATCTGAGTATCACAACCTACTGTGCCATAGATTAACTATTATGATATTGTTACCTAATCCTAGAAGTAGTTTACTATCATTGAATACTATCATTGGAGGAACAGAGGTTGTCTGGTGTATTGTCTACTGACATTATCTCTGGTATATCAAAATTTCCAGAAACATACATTTATTTATTTATTTATGTTTGTTTGTTTGTTTGTTTGTTTGTTTTTCCTTTTATCTTTTTCTTTTGTGTAATGATCTTTGTTCTTATGACTTTATTTTTAAAAACAGTGATACAGGTACAGATTTTTAAAAGCATTTTGGCATAAAACTATATGAATATATTTTTGTCAGCACTTGATTTTTTTAAAGGTTTGATAGCATGCATTGAAATCTTCTAGTTACAATAAGCATAAAGTACATGTAAAACAAAACATAACATGGAAATAGTCAAAGTGTGTATAGATTAAACATAATGATTTTTAAATACCAAAAGTTGCTACAAGACTATCTTCTTAGCTCTTGAGCTATTAATGATTTAAGGTCTAGGTGTACCCCACTCTGAGAGGGTGCTATACATTTATTGTTATTTTTTTCTAAGAAGGACTGAGGCTTCCACTTTTTGTACTTTATTTTTTGAGCTTCATATGGTCTGTGAGTTATTTCTTGGGTATTCAGAGCTTTCTGGGGTTAGTATCCAGTTATCAGTGACTGCATATTATGTCTGTTCTTTTGTGACTGGGTTACCTCACTCAGTATGATATTCTCTAGATACATCCATTTTCCTAGGAATTTCATAAAGTCATTGTTTCTGATAGCTGAGTAGTACTCCATTGTGTAAATATACCACAATTTCTGTACCCATTCATCTACTGAAGGACATCTATTTTCTTTCCAGCTTCTGGCTATTACAAATAAACCTGCTATTAACATGGTGGAGCATGTGTCCTTGTTATATGTTGGAGCGTCTTTGGGGTATATGCCCAGAAGTGGAATAGCTGTGTCTTCAGGTAGGACTAACTTTTGGAGTTCTTTGTATATATTGGATTCTAGCCCTCTATCAGATATAGGATTGGTAAAGACCTTTTCCCAATTGTTCATTGCCACTTTGTCCTATTGACAGTGTCCTTCGCCTTACAGAAGCTTTGCAATTTTATGAGGTCCCATTTGTGGATTCTTGATATTAGTGCATAAGCCATTGCTGTTCTGTTCAGGAAGTTTTTCCCTGTGCCCATGTGTTCTAAGCTCTTCCCCACTTTCTTTTCAATTAATATGACAATTGCATACAGTTAATGAAAAGATGAATAAAAACAATAGTCACTAGATCAAGGTTTTAGTAGAGGTTTCTGCAAACCTTTTCTTTTTCTCATAAGAAGCAAATCTGCAGAATGGTTCTGTTTATGCAGCAGGAGCCGTGGATGCACATGCCGTATTCACTAATACTGCCATGCTATTTTCCGTCCCTCAAACATAGCATCTTTTTCAGTAAAATGGGTTGAATTTGGACATATCCAGCTTACATAACCAATTTATACTATCATGAAAAATTACAATTGTATGTGACTTGCATATACTTTCAGACATGATTATAGATAGAATGTTACTGTTATATGTAGTAATGAACTATTTTCGATTTCTTTTTTTGGTAGCATAATATAATCACTTTATTTCTACCATCCCATTGATACTCACAAGAAAGTTTGTTCTACCCCCACATCAAGGGAAACAAAATTTCTCTTTGCAACTGATGGGGACCATTACCGAAAACTACAGCCAATGAAAATGCAGCTATGTAGCCCCGTGACAATGCATTCATATCCAATAAATCTCTCACACCAGAGGCTCACAGATTTCTACATAAGAAGGAATAGAAGAATTTTTAAGACAGAGTCATGGGGATGTGGCTGTGTGATTTTGTCTTCTAGAAATGTAAGAAGGAATGCTCATAAAATCTCACCAAATAGATCACCTAAACATGAGCCAAGAAATAGATGTACTAAGCTGGGCAGAGAGGAAGACACAGGATTCAAGCACACACAAAGAACTACAGAACCATGGATTTCTCCCTTTAATGGACATGTGCTTGCTCATACTGTCACTTTGAGTGGTGTATAGTAAATATCCTTGCATCCAGGAGGACAGAGTCTACCAAAACAACTAGTAACTAGGTGTGGCATAGTACAACTCTCCAAGTTAAATCCCCATGTAACAGTGTAATCATTGCATTCCTCCTTTTCTTTAAACCAGAGAACAAAGTAATGGTATGCATTTTAACTCTATATAATATAAGCATTTGGAGATACATGAAAGTTCCCTTGGGCCAGCCAGCAGAGATGACCTAGATAACCTACTTCTTTTAGAGAGCTTTTTCAGCTGTATTGTGGCACAATACCAAATGAATACTTCATAAATTTCAGCTCTTTTGATTCATTGAAAAATCCAACCTGACAGTCTTTAAAACACAACACATGACTATTGGAAAATATATTAAATTATGATGTGGAAGAACTTATGCAACACAGCTAGTGTTTGTTTATAACTAAGTTTTTTTTGTTTTGTTTTGTTTTGTATTTCTCATGCAAAATGTAACAAAGGACAAGATGCAACACCTCAGTGTGTTAAGTGAAAGCGAGAGTGTTCTCGATATCAATGTGAAAGTGACGTCTCCCAACAAAGTAACCTTAGGGCTTTCCTGTAGGCAAATACAATAGCCTGCATGCATCCTTCTTCCTTTTACTTCCCTCTCCTTTCAGTGAGGCACAAGGTTCATTGACACTTTTTATAATGCCTCCTTCTGTCAAGGCGTCCCTTTGCCAATCCACACACTTTTGTCCATCTCGAAATCTTTATTTAAGCTTTTCTCCAGTGGCATCTTTTATCTACTGAGATAACCAACCCCTTTTATCTCCAGGACACTCAGATGAAGGGCTTAAGAAAAACTAGAGTGGGGTGGGCAAGCAGGGCTGGCGTGTACTACAGAAGGCTCCGGGTTTCATTCTATTTTGTTTACTTACACGTGTGGGGAAATTCAAAAGGGTACTTTAACATTCTGCTGGCTGCTCTGCTCTTGTCACTAGCCCATGTTTTTTTATGCATTTCCTACAGTGAGGGGAAAAAGAAAACACACAGCAGAGCCATGCTTTGTTTCACAAATAATCTCCAGCTCAAGTGTCTTAGATCGCCATGAAGCACTTATCTGAATCATTTCAGAAATTGCTTCCCAGGGCACGTTGAGGCCTTAATAACAGAACTGAATGATGGCTGTAGTGTTGTCCCCTAAGGTCGCAGCCTTCTCCTGCGGCGTTCAAAGCTTCTTCACATTACACTGAAATTATAAGAGACCAGCCACGCTTTTCTTCATCAGGCACCATAGATTCGGATGATTACTTGGTCTGCCGGGTTGGTGTCTATTATTAAGAAGCAGTGAAAGGGAGTTTCACTAGGAACATAAGCATCTGAGCTGGAGACATCCTTTGAATGACTTGCTATCGTTCTGATACCTCCCATAGTTAATCTTTGTTTGATTTATCCTTCTATGTGTATTTGAAAGTAAATATCCTATGTTCCATAAATCTTGTATCTAGGACATAGTAACATCAACTCAGGCTGTAACCCAGTAATGGCAGCTCTGGGCATCTGTATCTTGACTGTCAAGAATCAATGTCCTTTCCTCTCAGGATTACCAGGAACCTAAAACAAAAACGTAAATATTTTAGCACAATGTACACAGATCACTGCCTCAACCTCAGTAGCCATTCAATACATTTTGATAAATGATATTATACTTAGATTATTGAATGAATTCTCGGGTTCCTTACACCTTAATAAAGAAGATGTGTAATTCTTTGTGTCTTATGTTGGGGGCACATATATCTTGACAAAAAAATGAAAAATAAAGATAATTTACCAGATGATCTTTAAACAAAGCTATGAGGCAATACAATGGAATGGACGGTCCTTGTATGAAATGTCCAGCATAACTCTTCCGTACTGCCATAATTTTAATGAATCAAACAACACACTTTATTGCTCTGAGGATCAGAAGAAGCAGAGCACTTGTCTCTGCTTCCCTAATAGCATGTGTTGGTGTGGATGCCTTTCTCCTGCATCTTGATCTCCTTGTAGAAGGACATTTTCCTTAGTCACAAACATGATTGGGTTCATTTTATTTTATTTTATTTTTCTGATTGCTGACCTGGGGTGAATCTCAGCTTTGAAGAGGAGACAAGTATCTTTGTTAATACTATTTATTTCTGCAGATTTGAAGGCTACAAGTTTTGGTCATGGACTCCATTTTTCTTTAATCTCTTGGCCCCTTTGCCAAATACTGTGACGCTTATTTCATCTCCTTTTAATGAAAATATTGTTAAATTATGTATGTGATACCTTAAAATTATAGGGTTGCTATTTCAGTAGTGTGTTGGGGAATGAGTTTTGACACTCTTGACCCTCACAGGACTTCCCTGTTTCACCCATTCTTACAGCTTCATCTCCTATGAAAACCTTTCCCTCAATTATGCTCATGCCTTGCCTGCTGGGCTTTATAATTTTTACTAACATCAACAACAGGCTGCATCAGAATTCTTACAGGTGAAGAGACTTAAGACTCTTGTCATAACACAGCGTTTGTACATTTGTTAAAGTTTTTGTAAGAAAATATAAAATTATGCATCTCATAAACTTCCTGTCTTTGAGTTGAGTGATGCAAAGTACACAGGAAGAACCTTTTCTCTTTAATGGTGTCTGTGTTCCTGCAACGTACACAGGAAGAACCTCATTTCTTTAGTGATGTCTGTGTGTTCCAGGAACACCGGCAAACATGGGACCCACACAAAGACTGAGAATCCTGAACTTCATGCAGGAACTACATTCTAACTAGGTTGAAGTGACAATGAGATGTTGCCCTTCCTAGGTATTTCTGTCATAGTAGGTCTGCTAGTTGATTGAAGACATTAAAGGAAAAGCCAGAAGATTGAATGACATACTGCACAGACACCACATGTCTTAGAAGAGGAGCTACCATTGGCTGCATTTTACAGAAGAAAGGACTATAAGCTTCATAACTTTGTGAACTGACAACTAATGTTAGTCCCACGCCTCCCTCCATCACACATGCACATTTTTTATTCGAATGGCAACAAGACAAGTTATGTTTGTTCAATTATTAAGCTGACTCATTTCACACTCGGAGGAAAAAACACAGTATAAAGTATTTATAACCTAAATATTGCTTACTATTGTTAGGAAGATTTATTGAGGGGCAAGCTTACCAATTATGGCACTGAAAAATATAGAAACTATTCTAGTAAAATTAAATATTGTACCTTCTTGTAATCTTCTCTAGGCTTAAACTCATTTAGTCCTGTTATTGAAAATATCAGGATAAAAAAAATGATGGGTTGATGGGTGAATTCAATTTTTATTTTTAGCAACTTTGATTTTCTTTTTACCCTGAAGGATAGTTTATACAAAATCTGAGAGGAACTTCTCTCTCTCTCTCTCTCTCTCTCTCTCTCTCTCTCTCTCTCTCTCTCTCTGTGTGTGTGTGTGTGTGTGTGTGTGTGTGTCTTTGTTCTGACCTTATCTGGAGATGTCTAGCTGAGATTGGAGGTTGAGATTTCCTGAGGTTGGAGGTAGATATTATCAATTAGCAATTGTTCTTAGTTACCTAATTTGAGCAGCTTACAGTGTTGGTAAATGCCAAGTGGTTGAAGGTCAGTATTAATTATATGTAACATTATGCTACTATAGATCTCCAATGTTAATAGCAACATGCAGTGTTGTCTGAATTAGTTCAGTGTTTAGCACCTCATCACATAAGCTTTTCATGTCTTACACGAGAGGTCAGAGTATCGTGAAAGATGTTGTGAACTGGAAACAAAAATATACAATCATGAATTAACATCATGAATTTTCTCATGTAACTGGAAATGAACAGAAAATTCAAAATATTCACTCATTATGCTGATTAAAATTTATAGATTTTCTCAAATGACCAAATTAACAAATAGAGACAGTTATTGCTTATGAAATGATATTTTTATAAAACATTACGTTAGGTTGCTTGTAGGCAGGACACAATTTGGGTTGAAGATTTTGTGGGTGGGTTGCTGTCTTTATCTTCCACTGGTAGTCCTGATGGCTTAAAGGAAATGACCTCTTGAGGAATCATATCCCCCTTTGCTAGGAGTCTCAGCTACATTTGCCCCCATAGATATTCTGGGATCTCCCCACCATGTCCCAGGTCTTTCAACCATCCAAGAGATGACCCCCTCTCTCCCCACTGCCTATTTCTATTCTCCCTTACCTGCTGTCCACACACCTGATTCCCTATCCACTTCTCTGCTCCCAGAACTATCTCTTTACCCACCCGTTCTCTCCCTCCATCCACCTCATTTATTTATTTATTTATTTACCCTTCTGAGAAATATTCAACCACCTTCCCGTGAGCCTTAGTGAAAGAGAACACACCATAGTCTTGCAATGGCTTGAAGTGGGAGGTTAGAGGGATAAAGGAGTATGTGTTGGGGGAAGTGTGGGAGTGTGATGAGGGGAGGAATATGGAAGTGGCATGAGGCATGATCCCTGGGGGTCCCCTTCTCAGAAGAGAAAAGGAGGGGAGAAAGCATGGGGGGGCAGATCTTGTGGAAGAGTACTGGAAGGAGAGATGTGGCTGAGATATGGGTGTAAAGTAAATGAGCACTATTTTAAAAAAAAAAACATACATTTTCTAAATTAAATTTTAGCTTTTGAATTTAACTTGACAAAAGTAAACCTTTCAGACATCTGAAGAGTCAGACCAGAGTCAGATTTAACAAAGAGAATTGTAGCAGCTCAGCACCTAGGTATGGAGATGACAGTCAAAGAAACAGGTGGGCGCAAGGTCTTTCTTCCAATAGATCAGTGTTGCACAGTGAGCTTTGGACAGACAACATCATCTACTTATCACAGTAGGGATTTCTGTTTGAGTGGGAACAGAAACTCTAGTAAAGATGAGAGACAGAGTGTCTGAGGACTCTCAGAACCTCAAGAGATCCAACTCCGGAGATGTCTTATTTTCAGCAAATGTGAGAACTTTTACTCAATGAAGGGAAACTAAGGTTAAAATGCAGGCTCTTTAAGCCCCAAACACAATATCATATGAATTACTACTAAGTTCTGTTTGATAGTTACTGTATGTGACGCATTATGCAGGGTGCAGGGAAAAGGGATCAGATGAACTTACCATAAAAAGATCATTAAAAAAAAAAAACTTTGCTGAGTGGAATGAAAGGTTTCAGTCCGAGCTCTCAACGTTGTAGTCCTCTGCCTGGATGGTGACAAAGGCAGAAAAAATATTTCTCCAGACATAGGACAGCTTTTGTTTTGCTGCAATAAAAGGAGAAGTGAGATACTAACATTGAAATCTAGTCAAGTGCATTCTGAATTAAAAGATATTTACAATGCATAATTAACTCATCTAAATGAATCCACTACAAATACTGAATCTTTCTTTAAAGTGTAATTGAAGTTTTGATATATATATATTTAATGGCTTCTTTTTTATTATCATTTTATTGGATATTCTCTGTATTTACATTTTAAGTGTTCTCCCCTTTCCCTCCACTACAATCCCCTCCCCTTCCCCTTGTTTCCATGTAGATGGAAGCCGCCCCTCCCAACCAACAACTTCCTCATCCCTCCATCCACTCACACACCCTCCACTGAATTCTTCCCTGTGTCCTCATACTCTCAAGTTTATAGCCCATATTTTTAAGTTCATGTGTTCTATGTGCACATGCTGTATGCTTAGACATATATAACACAATTTGTTATGTCTGCTTTTATTGGCGGTGTGCAAGTGGTTTGAAGTCTGAAATTCTGCACTGGTAAATGTTTAAGGTGGATCATCCATGGGAGGTGTTAATTTTCCTCCCAGCAGTCATCAGTTACCTGTAGTTCTTTTTTGATGGATAGGTCCATGCTCACATTTCCCCCCTTCCATCTTAGGATTTCAGTTTGTATTGACATTGTTTAGTCTTGTTTATTATGCCATTTCTAGTAGGCACTGTTTCACAGCTCAATTCCTGCTATTCTGGTTCTCAGTATCTTTTTTCCCCACCTCTCTGATGTTCCATAAACTATTCAGGAGAGCTGGGGCCTAGATGTGTGCTTTGGGTCTGGGATCCCCATGACCTGATTAACTCTGCATTGTGCCCACTGTGATTTTTCTGTGATAGTACCTATTAGTTAGTGAATAGTAAGTGATTATTCTCTACTACCTAAAAAAAATTTACCTTATGACCCATCTATATCCCTCTTTGGCATATGACTCAATGACATGAGGACATACTCCACAGATAGCTTGCTCAGACATATTTTTTTTTCAAAAACTGTGCTAGACCATACAAATGTCACATTTAGAGATTCTTAAGCAGCCATATCACTACCAATAAAATGACAGAGTCCATTCAAATAGTCACTCTGGAATCAAACACATGAAAGTATATCTTTCCTTCGTTTCTTACATTTTTTAATCTTCATCTTTCTATCTATATAATAACCATGAAGCTAACACAATCATTTTGAGGTAAATCTTATATGCAAAAATTATTCATAATATATACACACAAACAAGCACGTTTTAAAACGTCATTTAAATTTTTTCTCAATGCGAACCTTTGGGTGATTTATCAATGGCTAAGGAAATCTGTTATGATGACAAAGACACCGTGAATGTCAACCACAAGGAAAAGAAGCACCAATCTTTCCTTCTAATGGGAAAATCCCAAAGGATGCTCAGGAGTAAAAGATCATTGTGTGGTGCCAAGTTATCTGAGAACATTTGCATCTACTAGTGATTTTGCTCATGATCCTGGTTTTACCATGTGCTGTTGCTGTTACTGACTTCATATTGTTTACTTAACGTCATGGTCACATGATTAGAAAAACTTAAATGCTAAGAATCATAACCGGGATGTCTAAATCAGCATACCTTAATATTAATTACGATGCAAGATATGGGGCATCTCCGTGTTCTACAATAGTTTTAAAATTCTACATATTATGTGGGCAAAGTAATTGATTTTTCAATCCGTGTACTTTGACAGCCTGGGTTGGTATATGGCAGAATAAATCTTTTGAGCTAAAAGCTTTATTTTTGTACCAAAATTGCATAAGTATGGACAGATGGTGCACTTGATGGCCCTACTAAATACCAGTGTCCCTGAGTGTTGTGGGGCGGGTAGTGTACAGTTACCAAATTATTAATTATAGAAACCACTCGGGCAGTAGTTTAGCTCTGTGTAGGACTTTTTGTTTTGCTTTTATATCTTTACTTACTCTAAGAATATGAAAAATATTTTTATTGCTGTTTTAACAGAATAAATCAAACCTAATTATATAATTGAGAATGCTACATTTTTGGTTCTAAATGTTTATAAAACCTGCCCTGTGCTCTTCAGATATAGAAGCCAATGATATTCTGGGTCTTTTCCCACAATCCTTGATGGTACAGCCATGACCCATTATAATATCTCAGCATCAGCCAGTATCTCCACTTCTGTTCTATCTTTTCATGTAATCCTATCCAGGACTACATATTACATACTAAAAAAATCATTATTTATCTATTGATAGATGTAATGACCTCACTAAGATTCTAAATGCCTGTATACTATGAAGATTACATTTATATCTGCATTTTGGGTTTTTCTTCAGCCATCCATAATATTTTTCTGTCATTATAAGGTTGTTCTGTCTTCCTGCCTTCATTCTTATTTGATTCATTAAGAGCATCATGATTCTGAGCCACTGCAACACTGTATTTACTGAACTCAGATGATCTTAGCTTGCCACGTTTCCATAGTCTGATGTGCCAGACCAGTCATTTTTAAGGGAGGGGAAAGTTACTGTATAGCTCTTATAAAATAATAAAGTACTAATTCTTTTTTAAAAATTGTTTTATTTACATTCAGAATCTTGGCCCTCTCTGTGGTCCTCCCTCCAAGAGTTCTTCATCCCATCCTGCTCTGCTTTGCCTCTGAGACGGTGCTCCCTAATCCCCCCAGCCCCTCTCCCACCCTAGTAAAGGATGATGCTGACACTCAGGTTGCAGTGAGACAGGATTACTAGACATATTAATGAGGAGGGCAAAGATTTTTCTTAGTTGCGAACATGTGTATGAAGGCCTACTTCTCCCAACTATGTACATACCTGCTTTCCCTTAAAACTGGGCAGCATCCTTGTCTCTGCATTCCAGAAAGGGGTGCAAGCTTATTAATCAACACCCACTTACCATTCCCCTCCTCTCATGTGACTCACATTCTCCAGACAGTACTTTAAAGAAAAGTTGAGTAATTCCAGGTCACTGTATGTTGCTAATACTATTCAAAAATTTCCTTTAAGTTTTGATGTGTAAGCTTGAAATCCTCAAAGAGTTATTATCAAAAAGGGGAAGTTAAAAAGCAAAGATAGCATTGGAAAAAAGATTGTCAACCCTCATCACCCGTGAAAATTTGATAGTCGGAGTTGGAGTCCAGTGCTGTATGGAAAAGATGGCAAACACTGCCAGACAACAGTTTCTTCACCATGAAGCAAAACTTTAAGGCAAAGATACTATGTCCTGTAAATAGCCCTTCTGTGACTGTGCCTGTTCTTTCTCTGGGGAAGACTGGAAGTCCCCCTGGACCAAAGAGGTTGTCAGCAGGATATTTATGAGCACCAGTGAAACCTTCAAGCTGTTAATTCGATTTTCCCCATGCATCACATAGATGAGGAAGTGAACCAGGTGCCTTTTATTTCACCTTCCTAAAAAGGAATGATAGCCTATCACAGCCAAGTCTTCCAAACTCCACCACAGTTACACCTAGGCATAGGCATTATCTGCTGCTCATGAAGAAATACACAGTCCGGGTCAGTTCATTGGTGATGCTAATTAAATCATGAGGAAGCAATCCCCATACTTTATTCTGTTTTTCTCGAGTACCATTTTAAAAGGAACAAATGTCCCCAGAAATCAAGATTTTGCAATTTACATATTTCCTGTTCCTAAAAGAAAAATGAGGAATACCAAGCAGTTTTCTATTTACATGAATAAATAATAACCATTGTTTCTCAAATGGCTTTTGTTTATAGGCAACTCAGAACCTACAGGTTGGCATTTTAGAGGTTTTCATGAGCTCTCATTCAGGCTTCTGATAGTTATTATTTTAATATTGAAATCATAATTCAAAGAAAATAAATGCATGAAGAGGTAAACTTTTCCATGAGATTGATTTATTTTACTAACCTTTGTCCTTGCAAGTACATTTGGGCCATTAAATGTGGTGTTCGTCAATACCTGGTTAGGCACTGAACTGGTTCAAACATGCTTTTATGCTTTGTTATGAAGAAAAGCAGAGAAATGTCCCATTTTTCACATATGACCCCACAGCATTGTACTTTATAAGAGACTCTTTCCCATTTCCAGCCTAAACAGCAATCTCTGCTTGCAGCTGCTCTGTTTGAGTAACCTGATTAAAATGGACCGATAACTTTCCTGTCTTTACAGCATTTTGATTGCTAAAATAAATGGCCACAATCTTCTTTCTCTGGATAGGATATTTTCCTGCAGAAGCGTGATGTCCTTTACCTCTTAGCTTTGAAGACTTTCCTTTTCCATGCTCTTTTGTGCAGATTGTTTGATCAAAGCCTCTTTTACTACTAAGGAGCTGGCTCATTATCAAACTCATCAAATAAGCAGTATGCCAGAAAGGAAAATGATATGCTTAATGGATTTGAGCAGACAAACATAAATAAGTAGCAGATAACATTATCCTCGAAAATGTTTTTATTTATTTATCTTTGAAGCATTTTTATGTTCATATATCCACTTAAGAGATAATGGCATAGGAAAGAATGTTGACCCTAGATGATGATTTGGCATTTACAATTGCATGCTGTTAAAATCAAGGCATTTACACCTAAAGAAAATAATACTACATATTAAACTCTGGATGACGTCTAACTTCATGGTCTGAGATATACAGGCAGAAGTAACATTCAAATATATATTCATGTTACAAAGGATTAGTGCACCTAATCAACCGAGATGAAGCGATGTCTTGTTTATCAAGTTTATTAGATATTCTCAGTTTTTACATTTCAAATGTTATAGCATTTCCCCCCTACTATCCTTTCTACTGCCCTTCACATTGCTTTCCTGAAGGTTCTCCCTCTCTTAATCACCCTCTCTACCTCAGGAGCCACCTCTTAATAAACCACCAACAGCAAATTTCCTCGAGGCTGTCCATAAGTAGAAACCCTTGTTCTTCACAAAGAACGAAATGCATTACTATTTAACATTTCTGACATAAATGTGTCTTTCTATGTTTAGCAAAATATTACTTCCCCAGTTTTGCTCTTATTCTTTTATATATATATATATATATATATATATATATATATATATATATGTGTGTGTGTATGTGTGTGTGTGTGTGTGTGTGTGTGTGTGTGTGTGTGTGTGTGTATACAGAATAGAGTTTTTTCAAGTCATGGGAGAGTTAAGAGGGTAGTAGAGGCAGAGAGAGAGAGAGAGAAGAGAGAGAAATAGAGAAGTAGAGGCCAGCCATGAGCATTTGGAGAGAAAGGGGGTGAAGGGAAGGGGAAGAGGAGGGGGAAGTGGGGGAGCAAGAGCAAGAGAAGATGAGCAAGAGTGTCTAGAGAACAAGAGCGCACTCCTATTCTTTATATTCAAATCCAGCCAAGTCTAAAACAATAATGTGAATACACCAGATATTAAATTATGTTAATATAGCAGTCTTTCAAACTTATCTCATCCATATCTTTAAAGTGATGAACTGACATCTGAATTTTAAGCAATATTGAACAGCATACAGTTGATTATATGACTTGAAATTTATGCCTTCCTTGGAAAAAACCTTTTAATTATGAACATGCATGTGTGCATCATTTTGTGGGTAGGTACATGTGAGTGATGACAACCCTAGAAGACCACTGTTGTCAGATCCTTCTAAAACTACAGTTGCAGGTAGCTGGTAGTCTGGTGTGAGTAGAGGGAAATTAATTTAGGTCCTGTGTCAGAGAAGAATATACGTGCTCTTATCAGTTGAGTGATCACTTCAAACCCAACTTTTCTGATTTTGATTAAAGCCAGTTAATGGCACATTTACGGTTTTATGCTCCACTCTGTAATAATAGCCATTTTTTGGTCTAGCTAAAAGCAAATACTTTAAATTGATTTAAGTAAATGACAGCAATATTTCTTGTATGTTTATGCAAATATACCATTATTCATGAGGGTCAGACAAATATATTTTCCCTGTGTTTGTACAGATTAATTGCTATTGATCTATATACCCCTCCTATGAGTAGTATAATAATCCAGAACACTGTGCCAACAATACTGTCATTTCATGTTTCAACAACTGCACTGCACAAATCATCTCCTTTCTGTCCTCAGGTTGCATTCAAAGCATACACATTACTACATTCTTACTCACTTTGGAATTTAATCCACAAAAGTAAAATACACTGTTTAAATGATGTTCTTCTTGCTTTTTAATTGAACAACTTTATTTTTCAAAAAGATAAATGTACAACTTTTAAAAGTATTTTTGCATAAAAGTATATGAATACATTTTTGTCAGTACTTGATTTTATTAAAGGTTTGAAAGCATGCACTAAACTCTTACTATTTGCAATAAGCATAAAGTACATGTAAAAAAAGATGCAACCAGGAAATAGACAAATTTTCTTGCAGTGTAAAGATTAAGCATAATGATTTTTCATCATTTTTATTGGACTTTGTTTTACTGGAACTTCATATAGTCTGTGAGTTGTTTCTAGGGTGTTCAGAGCTTTCTGGGGTTAGTATCAAATTATTAGTCTGTTTCTTTGTGACTGGGTTATCTCACTCAGGATGATATTCTCTAGATGCATCCATTTTCTTATGAATTTCATAAACTCATTGTTTCTGATAGCTGAGTAGTACTCCATTGTGTAAATGTACCACAATTTATGTATCAATTCATCTACTGAAGGACATCTGGGTCCTTTCCAGTGTCTGGCTACTATAAATAGAGCTGCTATGAACATTGTGGAGCATGTGTCTTTGTTGTATATTGGAGTGTCTCTAGGGTATATGCCCAGAAGTGGAATAGCTGGATCTTCAGGTAGTACTATGTCCAATTTTCTGAGGAATCGCCAGACTGATTTCCAGAGTGGTTGTACCAGTTCACAACCCTAACCCTAACCCTAACCCAGCTTACAACGCCACCAAGAGTGGAGAAGTGTTCCTCTTTCTCCACAACCTCGCCAGCATCTGCTGTCATCTGAGTTTTGGATCTTGGCCAATCTGACTGGTGTGAGGTGGAATCTCAGGTTTGTTTTGATTTGCATTTCCCTGATGGCTAGGGATGTCAAGCACTTCCTTAGATGTTTCTCAGCTATTCGATATTCCTCAATTGACAATGTTTTGTTTAACTCTATACCCCATTTTTAATAGGGTTGTTTAATTCTCTGGTGTCTAGCTTTTTGAGTTCTTTGTATACCTTAGATATTAGGCCTCTATCTGATGTGGGGTTGGTAAATATCTTTTCCCACTCTGTTGGATGCCATTTTGTTTTCTTAACAATATCCTTAGACTTACAGAAACTTTGCAATCTCATTAAGTCCCATTTGTTAACCTTTGACCTTAGAGCACGAGCCATAGGTGTTCTGTACAGGAAATTTTCTCCTGTGCCTATGTGTTCTAAGGTTTTCCCTACTTTCTCATCTAATAGTTGCAGTGTACCTGGTTTAATGTGGAGATCTTTGATCCACTTGCACTTGAGCTTTGTACAAGGAGATAAGAAAGGGTCTATTTTTATTCTTCTACATGCTGAGTACCAGTTGGACCAACACCATTTGTTGAATAGGCTGTCCTTTTTCCATTGAATGTTTATAGCACCTTTGTCAAAAATCAGGTGACCATATATGTGAGGGCTCATTTTTGGATCTTCTATTCTATTCCATTGATCCACATGCCTATCTCTGTACTAATACCATCCAGTTTTTAACACAATTGCCTTGTAATATAGCTTGAGATCAGGGATGGTGATTCCCACAGATGTCTTCTTTTTGTTGAGGATGGATTTTGCCTTTCTAGGTCTTTTTTCATTACAGATGAAATTGCACATTGCTCTTTTCACTCTATGAAGAACTGGGTTGGGATTTTGATGGGGATTGCATTAAATCTGTAGATTGCTTTTGGTAAGATGGCCATTTTTATAATGTTGACCCTTCCAATCCATGAGCATGGGAGATCTTTCCATTTTCTGAGATCTTCCTCGATTTTCTTCTTGAAAGATTTAAAGTTCTTGTCATACAGGTCCTTCACTTGCTTAGTTAGAGTCACACCAAAGTACTTCATATTGTTTGTGACTACCGTGAAGGGTATCTTTTCCCTAATTTCTTTCTCCATGTTTGTCTTTTGAGTAGAGGAAAGCAACTGATTTGTGTGAGTTAATCTTATATCCAGCCACTTTGCTGAAGTTGTTTATCACTGGTAGGTCTTCTCTGGTGTAATTTGTGTGGTAGCTTAAATATACAATCATGTTATCTGCAAATAGTGATGTTTTTACTTCTTCCTTTCCAATTGTATCCCTTTGATTTCCTTTTGCTGTCTAATTGCTCCGGCCAGGACTTCCAGTACTATGTTGAATAGGTAGGGGGTGAGTGGGCAGCCTTGTCGAGTCCCTGATTTTAGCGGGATTGCTTCAAGTTTCCCACTGTTAAGTTTCATGTTGGCTGTTGGTTTGCTGTATATTGCTTTTAAGATGTTTAGGTATTGGCCTTGGATTCCTGTTCTTTCCAAGACTTTTAACATGAAGGGGTGTTTAATTTTTCCAAATGCTTTCTCAGCCTCTAGTAAGATGACTATGTGGTTTTTTTATTTTAGTTTGTTTATGTGGTAGATTATGTGGATGGATTTCTGTATATTAAACCATCCCTACATACCAGGGATGAAGCCTACTTGATCATGGCGAATGATCCTTTTGATGTGTTCTTGGATTCATTTTGCAAGAATTTTGTTGAGTATTTTTGCATCAATGTTCATAAGTGAGATTGGTCTGAAGTTCTCTTTCCTTGTAGGTTCTTTGTGTGGTTTAGGAATCAGGGTTATTGTGGCCTCGAAAAATGAGTTAGGTAGTATTCCATGTGACTCTATTTTGTGGAATAGTTTGGAGAGTATTGGTATTAGGTCGTCAATAAATGTCTGATAGAATTCTGCAGTGAACCCATCTGAAACTGAGCTTTTTTGGGGGAAGGGGGAGGCTTTGATGACTGCTTCTATTTCTTTAGGTGTTATGGGATTATTTAGATGGATTACCTGGTCCAGGTTTAACTTTGGTATCTTGTATCTGTCTAGGAATTCATCCATTTCCTCCAGATTTTCCAGCTTTGTTGAGTATATGCTTTTGTAGTAAGATCTGGTGATTTCTTGAATTTTCTGTTTCAGTTATTATGTCTCCACTTTCATTTCTTGTTTTGTTAATTTATATACTCTCTCTTTGCCTTCTAGTTAGTCTGGCTAAGGTTTTATGAATCTTGTTAATTTTCTCAAAGAACCAGCTCTTGGTTTTGTTGATTCTTTCAATGGTTCCTTTTGTTTCTATTTGGTCAATTCCTGCTCTAAGTTTGATTATTTCTTGCTGTCTACTCCTTTTGGATATATCTGCTTCCTTTTGTTCTAGAGCTTTCAACTGTGCTATCAAGTTGTTGGGTATGCTCTCTCCAGTTTCTTTTTGGAAGCACTCAGTGCTATGAGTTTTCCTCTATGTGCTGCTTTCATTGCATCCCATAGGTTTGGGTATATTGTGTTTTCATTTTCATTAAATTCTAAAAAATCCTTAATTTTTTTCTTTATTTCTTCTTTGACTATGCTATCTTTTAATAGAGCATTGTTTAGTTGCCATGTATATATGGGCATTTTGTTTTTGTTTTTTTGTTGTTATTAAAGACCAGCCTTAGACCATGGTGGTCTGATAGGATGCATGGCTGTATTTAAAACTTCTTATATCTATTAAGGCTTGTTTTGTGACCAATTATAAGGTCAATTTTGGAGAAGGTACCATGAGTTGCTGTGAAGAAGCTGTATTCTTTTGTTTTAGGATGAAATTTTCTGCAGATGTATATTAATTAAAATTGGTTCATAACCTCTGCTAGTTTCACTGTGTCCTTGTTCAGTTTCTGGTTCCATGACCTTTCCATTGATGAAATTGTGTTATTGAGGTCTCCCACTATTATTGTGTGGGGTGAAATGTATTTTTTGAGCTTTAGTAGGGTTTCTTTTATGAATATGGGTGCTCTTGTATTTGGAGTATATATGCTAAGGATTGAGAGTTCCTCCTGACAGATTTTCCCTGTAATGAGTAAAAAGTGTCCTTCCTTATCTTTTTGATAATTTTTGGTTGAAAATCTACTTTAGTTGCCATTAGAATGTCTACTCCAGCTTGTTTCTTCGGGCCGTTTTCTTGGAGGGTTTCTTCCCAACCTTTTACTCTGAAATAGTATCTGTCTTTGTCTCTGAGATGAGTTTCCTATATGCAGCAAAATGCTGGATTCTGTTTATGTATCCAGTCTGATAGCCTATGTCTTTTTATTGGGGAATTGAGTCTCTTTATGTTAACAGATATTAAGGAATAGTGGTTGCCATTTCCTGCTATTTTTGCTTTTAGGGGTAGAATTGTGCCTGTGTGTCTTTCTTCTTTTGGTTTTCTTGCTTAGGTATTTTCTTGTTTTACCTAAGATGCAGTTTCCTTTCTTGTATTGGGTTTACCACCTATAATTCGTTGTAGTGCTGTGTTTGTGATCAGATATTGTGTAAATTTAGTTTTGCCTTGGAATATCTTGCTCTCTTCACCTATGGTGATTAAGAGTTTTGCTGGGTATAGCAGCTTTGGCTGACACTTGTCTTCCCTTAGGGTCTGCATGATGTCTGTCCAGGATCTTCTAGCTTTCATAGTCTCTGTTGCAAAGTCAAGTGTGAATCTGGTTGGTCTGCCTTCATATGTTGCATGACCTTCTTCCTTTACTGATTTTAGTATTCTTTCTTTGCTTTGGGAACTTTGCATTTAGACTATTATACGGCGGGAGGAATTTCTTTTTTGGTCCACTCTATTTGGAGTTCTGTAGGCTTCTTTTTTACTCATGGTCTTCTCATATTAAAGGGTATGGAAGTTTTCTTCTATGATTTTGTTGAAGATATTTACTGTGACTCTTAGTTGATATTCTTCACCCTCTTCTTTTCCTATTTTCCTTAGGTTTGGTCTTGAAGTTCTTCTTATTGGCTAAAAAGTTATATCCAAGAATATTTCCTGATTCAAAGAGCTGTTTACTAAATATCTTTTGAACTATAACAAAATAGATGATCAAAAATTTTCAATAATATTTTAAATGTTGGGAAAAGGAATTGGAGAAAAGATTATCTAGAGACTGCCTCACCTGGGAATACACCCCATATGTGCCCAATAAACCCAAGAACTATTGCTAATGCCAAGTAGTGCTTACTGGCAAGAACCCGGTCTGTCCTCAGAGTCTATGCCAGAGCCATACTAATACAGAGGAGGATGGTTGCAGCTAACCATCAGACTGAAGATGAGGACTCCAATGAAGAAGGTAGAGAAAGGAATGAAAGAGCTGAAAGGGTCTGCAACCCCATGGGAAGAACAAAGTGATAAACTATCCAATCCCACCACAGCTCCCAGGACCTAAAGCACCAAGAAATGAGTTTGCATGGAGAGACCCATGGAGCATATACAGCAGAGAATAGCATTTTCTGAAATCAATGGGAAGAGAGGCCTTTGGTCCAGCAATGGCTCATTTTTCCTGTGTAGGGGAAAAAGGAGCTGAGGTGGGAGATGGTGTTTGGTAGAGGGGGCATCTTCCTGGAGGAAATGGGAGGGAGAAGAGAGGATGGGATTGTGGTAAAGGGATAACATCTGAAATGTAAATGCAGATAATTTTCAATAAAAAATGGTGAAAAATTCAAAGATTCCTTCAAAATTGTGGTTCAACTATGACTGGTACTGAGAGAAGTTTCTTAATGGCTGTGGTGTATGTCATTGAAGCCTCTTCAATTTATCTTCAGAGTCAAACTACTGTATTTTGGAGCTATTAATGCCTCCAATAGTATAAGAAAAACACACCCAATAAATTAGGTTTATGTTACTAATTAAAACATAAACCATGTTGTGTAAAACACATCTAGGGAAAATAAATAATTATTTTTAAGTTCAAAGAATGACAAAAATCCTTGGATTTTTTTTTAAACAGAAAAGAATATTTTCCATTGAAAATGAGCAAATTTAAACCAAACTGATAAAATACTAATATTCTCTCTTTTTCAGACATCTTATCATATATAGTTTTTCATGGATAACACATAGAAGATGGGCTAAAAATGATGATGACTTTACTGTCAGCAACTGGAGAGCCAAAGAGACGTTGTCAATTCCCAGGAGGTTGAGAGCCTCTGATACATCTCACACAGAGGTGCCCATCTCTGGTAGAAACAGTAGTGCTCCCAAGCTATACACCCTGACATTCTTTCTTAAAACCTCTATCAAGTATCTGAAGCTTGTAGATCTTGTAATTTCCCATCAGCCTTCACTTTACCATTATTTCCTCTATAGTCATATTTAGATATTAAATAGGGATCTCTGCATCCTACTCAGAGGATGATTTCTTGGGGGTAAAACAGTAAAATTTTTAAGAAAAGAGTTTCTTTTTATAGTGCTTGCAATCCAACTATGAGCCCAGTGCACATTAGAGCAAGTTTCCCCAGCCTATGAAGAAAGAAGTGTGAAGGGCTCTTAAATAAATCTGCTCTGGTGATAAAGGTTAGTGATGCTTCGATTAGTTGATAGTTTAGTTGTGCAGTCTTAGGATGTTAAATATTTTTAATTCACCTGGCACATGGGTCTGATTGTAAATTCACTGGAAAGATACCAGGCTACCTTTATTTCTTGTGTGCTCCACATCTCTGTGCCATTCACTAAAGCACATGTATCTATTCAAAATTTCAGACTGATTTTTTTTCTGCCTATATACATAGTCTTCAAAATAGAGAAATCAATGGTAAGAAAGTATACTTAGGATGTAGCATATTCTATTTTACCCTAACTCTGGAAATAGACAAATGTGAAACACACATGAACACACAAACACACACACATATGTGTATATATATACATATATATAAATTTTATGGAGCAATAACATTGGAATGCATAAACCCTGGGATGTTAGCTTCCAACTGAATCTCCGTCCACACTGTCTGGAAGTCTTTGGACTGTGAATCTGCAGTTATAACAATGACTTCCTAAAGGATGTTATTTGACAGAAATTGCAAGAGATGAGTTGAGTCTGCAGAACTTCACCCGTCACTTATTTTACATTTAGAAACCAACCTTCTTAGCAGACTAGCTTTTGAAAATATTTGTATAATAAATTATCTCAGGTGTCCTGTAGATCCTTCTGGAAGGGATGCTTTCCAAAGTCGTCTGTTATTCAGAAATTTTGCTAGTGCACTCTATTAGCAGTAATTTATGTTTGCCAATGAAACCCGAAGGGACAACTTGACACCTTGACATTTAATGCTGTGGTGAGGAGAAGTAAATTGGTGGTTTCATACTGTCTGCACACTGGCGTAATTTATGCTGCTCTAGCACATATTGAACAATAATACTTGAATCCGTAAAGAACTATCTATAGTTTGGAGTAATTCGCTCTGTAATGTGCATCATGCTCAGTTCCTACCTTACTACTTAAATGTAGATTGCCAGGTGGGTATGCATACTTTACATAGTCACTTCCACTCACCTAATTTGTCACTTCTGTATAAAATCAAAAGAGCTTGTTTAACCCTTTTAAAGAATATTTCATGTAAATTTAATTGTATAGACCTATTTTTAAAAGTTTTTTTTTGAATCTAAGTGACATGCCTGACTTCTTGAACTATTGGTTACTTATATCTTGATTCTATTTTTAAATAAGATCTTAAAAATATATTTGCTTTCTGTGTAAAATGATGCCCACTTGTCTATCATCATAATCGTAAACCAGGAACGACTCCTCTAATTGGACTCAACAAGTGCTGGTCAGGATTGGCTCAATGGGATACCACACTGCTATAGAAAAAAAAAATGTTCATGAACTCCACTAGATATTTCATCTTCTGCAATGTGTAAGTCCCAGGATGTAAATAGCATATGGTCATGCTTTGAATATGTTTGGCCCAGGGAGTGGTACTATTTGGAAGTGTGGCCTTCTTGGAGTAGGTGTGTCACTGTAGGCATGGTATTTTACACCCTAGCCCTAGCTACCTGGAAGCCTTCCGATGAAGATGGAAAACTCTCAGCTCCGTCTGCACCATGTCTACCTCACTGCATCAGCCAAGCTTCCACTTTGAAGATATTGGATTAAATCTTTGAAGCTGTAAGTCAGACCCAATTAAAATGTTGCCTTTTATAAGATTTACCTTGGTCATGGTGTCTGTTCCCAGCAGCAAAACCCTAACTAAGACACAGTTGTTCAACATATTGTACTATAAGAGGGGGGGTAGGGGCAGAGGCACATGGAGGCTAATCTAAGGCTGCATCTGGGTCTCAGATATCTACTATTTACCTGATAGAATGAACTTAATCTCTGAAATAAGTTTGCATTGTAATTTTATCCCACAGAATGGGGGTGCTGAGTGTTTGTTGCATATGAATTACACACAAAATTTAAATCTGTATTGTGACTACAGGAATTATATACATATATGTATAAACCATATGTATATCATGAATGTTTATATGTATACATGGTGAACCTTAGACAATACTAGTAGGATATTTCCACACCCCACTCTCATCAGTGGACAGATGAGGAAAACAGAATCTAAACAAAGATACAGTGAAACTAACAGAAGTTATGAACCAAATGGATTGAACAGATATCTATAGATATCCTGAAAAAAAGAATATACCTTCTTTACAGTATCTCATGTTGCCTTCTCAAAAATCAACCATATAATTAGACACAAAATATGCCTCAATAGGTACAAGAATTTGAATTAATCGCATGTATTCTGCTATACAACCACAAATTAAAGCTTGTCTTAAATAACAACAAAAACAACAGACAGCCTCCATACACGAGGAAGATGAACAACTATCTACAAGAGAATAATCAAACTCAGGGCTGAAATCAACCAAGTAGAAACAAAGACAACTATACAAAGAATCAACCAAACGTGGAGCTGGTTCTTTGAGAAACTCAACAAGATAGGTGAACCCTTAGCCAAACTAACTACAAAGAATAAAGACAGTATTCGAATTAACAAAATCATGAAATAAGAGAGACATAACAATAGAAACCAAAGAAATTTAAAAAAAAAATATCAGTCCTACTACAAAACTGGAAAGTCAAGACAAAATGGGTGATTTTCTTTTTCTTTATTTTTTTAACTGTAATAGCAGATTTTAAAATGTTTAAAATTTTTAGGCATTATTGAAATGCAAATCAAAACAACTATCTTCCATGGCCTCTGCATCAGCTCCTGCTTCCTGACCTGCTTGAGTTCCAGTCCTGACTTCCTTTGGTGATGAACAGCAATGTGGAAGTGTAAGCTGAACAAACCCTTTCCTCCCCAACTTGCTTCTTGGTCCTGATGTTTTGTGCAGGAATAGAAACCGAATAAGCCAAATAGGTACCATCACAATGGGGTATTCCTGTGGCAACTTGACCATTTTGCAGGGAGGACTGTGGAAAGACATTGGGACTTTGAGCTAGAAGAGCCATTGGGAAATTAAGAACTCTGTGGGGTGTTCTGTAGGACCTTAGAAGGTAATGTTAAGAACAGTGCAGAAGATGGAGACCTGGCTTGTGAAATTTCAGAGGGAAGATTAAAGACTTGTCAGGACTGATGCTGTTTTGATTCAAGAAATTCTGTGGTTTTGGCTAGCTGGGGCTGAAGAATCAGCCATGATTAAAAAGATACCAGAACTCCTAGAGCAAAAGCTTTGCATTACTGGGACTATTGATATTGATGCTGGTCAGATGGAGCTAAGAAATTAGTGGTGATTAAGAAGAGACCAGCATCATTTAGGTGAAATTGTCTGGAAAGTGTTTCCTGAGATCACAAAGAAGCTGTGTTTCAATGGTAGCCAAGGATGTACCTCCAGCTGTGGCTGAACTTGGTAATGTGTAAGAGTCACCCAGGTGGTACTCCTTTTGAAGGAATGAAAGGATGATGAAGATCAGCTGAGGCTTGGCTCTGTTAAAGGCTATGGAAGGCTATTGGGGTAAGTGTGCAAAAGTGTGAACCTGAAGTTGAATACTTCAAGTATATAAAGCCATGCATGGTAGTTAGCATGTGTCTACAAAACCTCAGCTCCTGTGTCACATAAGGGGAAGAGATGGAGAAATCTTGGAATCTCACAGGCTTGCTAACTTGGCATACACAGCAAGCAGCCATCAACAAAGAGATCCAGTTTCAATGAAGGGGGAAGGTGATGACTGAACCAAGGCCGTTGAAATGCATTCAACCACACACATGCACAAGTATCATACATACATGCTAACATGCATACATGCAAACACAAAGAACAAACACAAGGCATGCATTATGCATATATACAAAATAAGTGTGTATTTACAGTGGTCAGTTTTATTTTAAAAAAATTTCTCAGTTCTATATGCAACAATAATATGAAAATTTCCCAATTCAATTGCAATATTTAAAATTGTATCAGGCAGCTGTGGCACATGCCCTTAATATCAGCACTGAAGGCCAGGGCTACACAGAGAAACTCTCTCCCCCAAAACAAAACAAAGTCCATGTGCTTCTTTGTAACTACCTACAAATAGGAACAAACGAGAAAACAGTACACTTTCCTCATTGAAGGGCATGGCACTATCAAAAATGCTGGAAATGCTTTAGAAAGCTAGTGCTGCCTCTTAGAAATTCTACAAGCTGGAATTTGAAGAGATTGGAAGAGCAGCATTCTTCATTTTTAAACTTGGCTCTGGTCACTGCCAGGAATCTTACTGCAGTTCTATCTTTTTTTTTTTTTTTTTTTTTTTTTTTTTTTTTCCCTCATGAGCCTCAAGGGCAGTCTGAGGTTAGTGACTATCATTTAGGATTCGGACAGCCATGGAAGCTGCAGAATAGCTTGGGCTGGCTGCACATTCTTTCAGTACCCTATTTTACAGTTCCTGATGTAGCACCTTAGCAGAAAAATAAGATGGAAGATTATGTTCTCACATTTTCTTTCAGAGCATTGTTCATCTAAGTACCTAACACCCATGAGGGAGACATCCTGCAAATTCACAGGCTTCACAACAGATTTCAAAGCTCACAGCAGATAGAGTGGAAGGCAGAAAAGGGCTGACATTAGTTAATCATCACAACTGATTATTTAATCATCACAGTTTCTAAAATTTAAGCAACAGATTTTTAACCTAACTATTTTGGGAGTTTTGTATCACTTGAGAAGGGAACAAGAGCAAAAGAAAAAAGGAAATAAGTCGCTGCATTCTATAAATAGATTGACAAATCTTCCTTAAGGCAAAAATAGGAGTATGTGTAGTTCAAAAGGAAATACCATATGTTGCTTCAGAGAGCACAGGAAGAGGAAAAGAGAGAGGGAATAAGGACAAAGGGGGGCTTTCATATGTGCAAGAAAACATTTGGAAATGTAGTTCATCAGATCCTAGGGATTTAAGTGTGAACCTTGATCTCAAGGTATGCCTTACCATTATAATACCTTTACTAAATAATTCCCCAGGAACATATGAAATAACAAAGATTCAGAATTTACCAGGAATTAACTAAAGATTTTCTAAGCCATAAGTTATATTACAAGCCAATAGGATTGTTTTCCACATGTGTGCACGTGGCCACAAACCTCAGGAGAGGGCATTATATCTTCAGTAGCTTATTATACATGTGTTTGAGAGTGATGTGAGAAGAGAGCAGAGGACCAAATTCCAGTTTTCTGGAGGATAGACAAGTGACCTGAACCAGTGAGGCATCACCCAATAACCACTTCCTCACAGTGTGGTTTCTCTGAGGCTTTTCTGTAAGGTTTTATACAAAACTTTCTAAGAAGCAAAAGTACTAATTTCCTAAAGATTGAAGATAGACATAAATGGCATTATTGATAGTTAGCATAAAAATATTTTGAAAGTGTGTCACATCATTTGTCAATGTAAAGGGGAGAGAAAAGAAATAGCCTCAAAATATTGGATGAGGTGTCTCTGAGCATGCAATCACAGGCTTCATTTGTGTGTGTAATTGCACATGTGTGTGTGTGTGTGTGTGTGTGTGTGTGTGTGTGTGCATTTAAAGAAGTAAATAAAATTAAAGAAAAAACACATGAAAGCAAGGAATAGAAACAGGAAGTGAGAAAGAGACACAGGGAAGCAAGAAATTTCCTTTAAGTTTCTTGAACAGGAAGAATATTTTAAATGTACCCAAATAAAATACAATCTATTGGAAATATTTTATTCTCTTGTTTTTTCATTAGATTCAATAGCTTTCAGCTTATATGCTAAGTTAATATGGCTTAATATGAGGATGGGCGTGCTTGAAATACAAACAGGAAGAAACTGTAAAACTTGAGTGTATTTCCCAGAGAGTATGAATGACCTGAATGGCTTAGAAAATACAGCCACTAACCCCCAAGTGTTATAGGAACTGAGGCCTGATCTAGACAGTACACACAGGAAACATAGTTATTCTGAGAATTTGTAAAGAAAAGCATGGGCATTCTCATATTAAGAGTGAAATTGGGACCAGAAAATTGGATCAAAGATTACATGCACTTGGCCTGAGTTTGAGACTCAGAGACCACATGGTTGAAGTAGAGAACACTGTATTCTGCTGATATATACACATGGATCATGCTATGGATATACATATATGAGTGTACACATATACATAGATTCACACACAGATCACATACACACACAAACACACAATTTAGAAACTGATACAAGTCCTCAAAAACAGTGGTTTACAATTAACTAAGAATCAGGCTTAAACAAACCCATTTGAGACTAATTTGTGCTTCTTTTATGTGCATGGGTATAGAGCCACCCACTGAATCACAGTAACCTCTCTACGCTCAATAGCTACTTTTAAGGAGTTCCTTGGCCTCCATTTCCCTTACGTGCTATGTGTTTGTAGCTTGCAGCTGAAGATCCTCTAACTAGGTTATAATAGAACCTTTGGGAGACTTAGAGGGAAGTCATTTATGGAAATTCCCTTAAAACCTATGAAGACATTTCTCCTGTTATAAAAGTCCAGTGTGGACCTACTCTTTCCCCGTACAGTTTTCTTTACTGAGACACAATTCCTTTACCCCCAGGTACTCCCCAGATCATCATCACCTGCAAGGACATTGACAGAGCATGCATCACGCTGTCTGAACTTTTAGCCTCCAAAAGTTAAATAAGTAAAGCTCTTTAAAATAGAAACTTAGCCTGTGTCTGATATTTTGTAATACCATGACCAGATTTATAAAGACTTACGTATAATTGCATGTGCACATGATCAAACTTAGGTGCATTAGAGACAAACATTCATTGAGCAAAGGCTCACTCATCTAATTTTATCAAACAAAATAGAGATTCATCAAGACTGTGTTTCCTAGCACCAAAAGTTCTCCTGAAAACCCAAAGTCATTGAATACTCACATATTCACAGTCCCTCTCTCAGTCTTGACAGTGATTTCATTCTTGTTTATGCATTTCCTTGATTGTTTGTGATTTTTTTTTTAAAAAATAAAGTTACCTTGCTACCTGGCATTTTGTATGTCTTTATTTCAATTGATTGACTGTGAGATGGAGAACCTGGAGACCATGGACTTTTGTGAACAACAACATTACAACATGGTCTGGCGAGATACAGGACTGAATTTTAGCCCATTCCCTCTGTGCTGCTTGGCCAGTGTTCTATAGACTCTGCTATAGAATCTATCTCAAAAAATATTTTAAGTATGTTTTAGGGATGTTTAATGTTAAAGGGTAGAAGTATTGTTGTTAATGTTATCTATCGGATGAAAACATGTATTGGTACTCTGGCTTTCTTATGCTCTTCAAACAGCAAAATTAATGAGTTCTATATTGAAAAAAAGAAATAGTATCCATTCAGAGCTGGCTTAGAGGTCTCTTCAAGTCGACAGGTGATGTTTAATTTTGCATAAGGCTGACAATAGTAATGCGCAGTTGGTCTGCATTTTCTCATTGCAAAAGCAAGATTATATATAGCTATATTGATGAAAATGGGAAGAAAAAAATTTGAGGGCAGCGGTTCATGGTCATGAAGGTTGTGGAATTAATAGCAATAGCTACAGCCAGAAACACATTAGCTTCCTTTTACTACATCAGGAAAATAAAACAAGACCTTCTCCAGTCACGGATTTCTACTATGTGAAGATAAATGATTCTAGGATTAGTTAGCATTGTCAAAGTTCATTTAACATTTTAGAAAGCATGTTTTTTTTTTTTTTTTCATGGCCTCAAAATGGAATGACAACGTGGGTTCAGAATTAGGTGAAAAATGCAAATTTTGTTGTTCTGTTCTATAAAATAAAAATATTTTATTCTTTTTTAATTGAATATTCTCTGTATTTACATTTCAAAGGTTATCTCCTTTCCCCCAATCCCATAACCCCCACCCATCCCATTGCCTCCATGAAGGTGTTTCTTTTCCCAACCACACTCTTCCACCTCAGCGCCTTGGGATTCCCCTACACTGGGAAAAGAAGCCTTCACTGGACCAAAGGCCTCTCCTCCCATTGATACCAGAGAAGTCTATCCTCTGCTACATATGCACCTGGAGCCATGGGTCTCTCCATGCAAATTCATTGGTTGGTGTTAGACAAATGGATGGAACTTGAAGCTATCATCCCAAGTGATGTAACCCTGTCACAAAAGCACACTAATGGCATGTACTTACTGATAAGTGGATACTAGATGAGAAGGCTCAGAAGACCCCAGAAACAATTCACAGAAATTATGAAGCTCAAAGGAAATAAAGGGACAAATAGAAGAGCAGGGATTAGAGAAAAAAACAATCTCACCTGGGATCTATCCTATATGCATCCACTAAACCCAAGCACTATTGCTGATGCCATGTAGTGCTTACTGGCAGAAATCTGATATGGATGCCTGCTCAGAGGCTCTGCTAGAGCCGTACTGGTACAGATGAGGATGCTTGCAACTGAACACAGGGACCACAATGAAGGAGCTAGAGAAAGGACTAAAGGAGCTCAGTGGGTCTGCAACCCCATGGGAAGAATAAAGTGATCAACTAACCAAACCCACCGCAGCTCCCAGGGACTAAAACACCAAGCAATAAAATAAAATTATAATAGCTTTAGAAGTTTTTTGATTCTAGTTTCTTTATAATGGTAATCAAAGTTGCTTTTCCTGTCTGTCACCATATTAAACAGAACAGTATAACATGTAGTATTTTGAAGGTTACAAACAGACATGAAAAGAAGATATAGAGCAAGAAAGAAAAACACAAAGGTGTATTCTAAGCATGACTACATGGTACTACTTATTAAAAGAAAAACTCTGAGTCTTTGTGTACTAATGCCTAATTAACAGTCCAGGTAGTTTGAGATTTGATTCTTTATTTCTCTGTTTTATTGGTTGTTTTATTTACATTCTAAATGCTAGCCCACTCCCCGTTTTCCCCTCTATATACCATTTTATCCCCTCTTCCCTCCTCCTGCTCACCCACCCACTCCTGCCTTAGCAGCCAACAATTCTTCTATCCTGGGTCCTCAAGCCTCCACAGGACCAAGGGATTCCCTCTTTTTGATACCAGATAAGGCAATCAGCTGCCTCATATCTAGTTGGAGTTTGGTTGCTGGTTTAGTCCCTGGGAGCACTGAGGTGTCTGGTTAGTTGATATTGTTTTTTCTACGAATTTGCAAACCCCATCAGCTCCTATAGTCCTTGTCCTAACTTCCCCATTGAGGTACCCAGGCTCAGTCTGATGTTTGGCTGTGTACATTCGTATCTTTATTGGTCTGCTTCTCACAGAGCCTCTCAGGAGACAGCTAGCTATACTTGGCTCTTGTCAGTAAGCACTCCTTTGATTTTTTGATTCTTTATGTGAGCAGTGCTTATCTCTGCAGGTAGACTAATATGTCATTTTTGAATAGGTACCTTTGATAATTAACATTTTCTATACTGTATGTTACATATATAAAAGAAGACTTAAGAGGAGAGATTATTTCAGTGTTGCCTGCAGGATAATTTTAAGGAGCTGTTTTACTCACTTGCCACAGTTAACATTTAGAGCTTCAGAAGCCTTTGATGACTGTGATGCCAATTATGATAATGGATTAATAATAGAATGCATTAGTTAGTGACAGGTGTATGTTGAATTTTCTTATGTTCTTGGATAGATGTGAACAAAGATCTTTTTTTCAATACTGTTATAAATCACAAATGAAAAACCAAAACCAATTCCAGTAAACTTTAGTATGGGGGTCCAGTGTGTCTACTGTTGTTACTGACAGGAACTTGGTACATGTAAGGCATCTGTATCACCAGAAGTCTCAACCTAGCATGACTAAAACCACTAAAGCAGCCTTGCTAGAGCTCCTTGCAAAATTTGAAAAGGCTTCTCTCTCCTGAGATTATTTATTACCTGAAAACCTTGGAGAAAAAATACTGTAAATCCTATAACCTTCTGAGCTTCCTAAGTGTTGTAAATTTTATCATCTTCCCGAATCACACAAGTTGCCCCCTCTCCCTCCTTCCTCCCTGTGTCTAGGAAGGAAAGCTTCCTTTTGATTAGAAATAACCACATACCATTTAATACCTCTGAACATGGAAGCTCCTTTCCACATTAAATACATAACAAATTATGCTGTGATCTTACAAGTCTCAGTTCATTTTCTTTCCCTATATGCTCTCTTTATCTTCTAGATGTTCATAATAAAAGTTATAAAATGCACTCCCAGGTCCCCTCTTACTTGTCATGCTCGTATCTGGCCCATGTCATAAACCATTCCCTAGTTTCCATAACTCTGAAATGGAAACATTGATGTTTTCATTATGAAGATGAAGCTAATTCAGGATGGAAGAGGTTAAAAGTTCTGGGTGAGATATTGAGCAAATGTCACTGTATGAGTTTTTTTTTTTCCTGGTTAATCTAAAATAAGAACTTTTTTCTATCATTTTTTGAATCACATTAAGAAATTACTCAAAAGGACAATCAATTCATATGAACTTTAGAAACACATTCAGAAGCATTTATATATTAATATATACCATAGAGTTAATCTCAAGTCTTCTGAGATTTCTAGCTGACGCCATGGAACTTGGATCTGTAACCACCCTGCTGACCACATCATTAACAATGCCAATGTCTGGCAGAGGTCCCTGGCTATAAGTGTCCTGGGCTAATGCTTTTTGGGATGCTGTAGAAAATAAAAACATTATGAAGGTTTAAACCCAAAATGGGGCATTTTGAGTACACATCTCTGATTTTTTTTATACATCTTTCAATCTACCTCATATCCATTCTTTCTTTATGGAGGAATGATGGAGAAGAATTTTACAATGATATATTCACAGAAGTCTTGCTGAAAAAGCCTGACAAAGCCAATGTGAATGCTGAGCTGTCCAACTCATTCATGCTCTAGATCCTGTTGTAATTTTTTTACAGGGTACAGCCAGGGCTTTTAAATCTGTGCTTTCTATCTCTTTTCAAATGATTGTTCTCCCCTCAAATACATTTATTTTGGGATGAGGTTTGATCCCTGCCTTTTTTTAGATAATATGTACCTCTCCTCCACCAAATGCCTTTGTTGTAATCCTACATTTTGGGGTGCATCCAATCATCTTTAGCTGATGTCCAATAACAGTGAACCACCTTCCTCATGCTATGACACTTAAGCGTGACTCTCAAAGTTGTGGTAACCCCCAACACTAAAATTATTTTGTTGCTATTTCATAGCTCTAATTTAGCTACTAATATGACTTGTGATATCAATATCTGTGTGATGCCTACTGTGAAAGTGTCACTACAGCTGCAAATGGGTCATGACCCATTGGCTGAGAACCATTATCTTATATTGAGAGAAACAGTGCACACCATTCTCAGATCTGTTTAAGTCACTGCCTGTTTCCTTTATGTTGGGAACCCTATAATTCCTACATATGGGTTTGATCTAGGGAATGACTGACTTTGAAAATGGTCTGAGAGACAGTTAACTTAACTTTGAGGGATTCTGGGGAACTAGATTCCACCTTAAGATAATTGACCTGCTTCCATTAATTATTGTGACCAAACTAGTACACTTGGTTAGTGCTAGAAGTGTTCAGTGAGAGCAATACAATCTATGCAGGGCTCTAGTAAATATCACACTAAAGACATCCTATAGCATAATAGTGAGTTTTATATATATAGTTGTGAAACGCTTGGCGGTACATCTTAAATCTTAAGTTTATCCAGTCTCTTGGTGATAATTGCCTTCAATGTTTGCAATATTAGGCTATTATACTGATAAACATTGATGTATGCTGAGAAGATTGTTTACATTTTCCTATTTAACAGGAGAGTTTTTCAAAATTGAGGGGGTCATACTTAATTTAATATTTAAAATATATTTAATAAGAATATAATTATATGATTTCTTCCTTTTACTCTCTCTCACATTTCCAGCACCCTATTCATTTTCTTCCAAATTCAGTGCATCTTTTTCTTGAATTGTTATTAGCGTGCACACAAACACACACACACACACACACACACACACACACACACACACACACACATACACAAACATTTCTGTAAATATAACCTCTGAATCTATTATGTATTACTTATATTAATTCAGGAATAGCTGCTTGGAGTTAGATAACCCCCATAGAGAGTTTATCTTGTAAGAGACTAATTCTCCTTTTCTCTAAGACCATTAGTTGTCTCTAGTTCTTAGTGTGAGAATGGAATCCCATTGAATCTGCCCTGCCAAGAAACCATCTCTATTAATGTTGTTCTATTCCAGTCTTGCTTTGGCAGCTCTATGAAGTAGCATTTAGCTTCCCTGTGTTTTCTGCAAGACAAAATTACCAAAGACTTCCTTACATGTTCTTCTGCCTCTTTCTGTGGTGTTCGGTGCATGTGTTATGTTTTAATGTTCACTGGATCTGAGTATCCTAAGATCAGTGTTTTTATGGTTTTGAGCAGTTGTTTTGTTTTGTGGTAGCATCAGTCTGCTGTGAGCAAAGGGTCCTTGATGAGGGGAAAAGCGACACTCACACATGCTTATCTGTGTACATAAAAATACTTGTCTAGAGTGCAGCTAGGTGTTATGCCAGTTGATTAAAGTGGTTTCAGACATCCTATTAAGAATCATGAACTCACTAGCCCAGAAAAATTGTGGGGATTTTAAGTCTCAGACAGAATTTCTCTCCTGGTATGTGGGCCTTAAGTCCAATTATATTTCTGTTGACTACTTCAGACAAGTGACATTATTGCTTTAGTTTTTTTTTTTTTTTTTTTTTTTTTTGGAATGAGAATACCCTCCACAGGATCATTTATATGTGGCCTTATTGGAGAGAATCCATCACAGGGTAGGAGAGATGAGATTTCCCAAAGGCCACACCAGGCTCAAGCACACTCCAGACTCTCTCTCTCTCTCTCTCTCTCTCTCTCTCTCTGTCTCTCTCTCTCTCTCTCTCTCTCTCTCTCTCTCTCTCTCTCTCTCCCTCCCTCCCTCCCTCCCTCCCTCCCTCCCTCCCTCCCTCCCTCTCTCTCTCTCTCTCTCTCTCTCTCTCTCTCTCTCTCTCTCTCTCTCTCTCTTTCCCTGCTATGATAATACTGAACCAACCTCCTAACACTTTAAAACATGTCCCCCACTCATCAAATGATTTTCTTTATGAGTTACCTTGGGGCTTATAGGTACCACAGCTGATAAGACTCTCGGTGGCTACCCACCCTCAGCAGCTTGTTAAATACCTTCTGGGACTATAGAACCTGGTCCACAGAGAAAAGGCTTCCAAGTCACATCTAACCCAGATGGTGAAGAGACTTGTTTTGTAAATGCTTTTAAGACCCTGGGTCCATACTGTAAATTTGCTTTCCTGAGATGTTTGCATGAATTCACACTTGATTGTTCACACTTGATTGACAGGCCCTTACGAGCACTGGGTATTAGAAAATAAATTTCTAAGGATTAAAGATTAAATATAATGAAAATAACCATAAGTCTTTAATCCATCAGGGATTTATTTTGGCATAAAACATGATGTAGAAATGCATTTTATTAGAATCTTTTTGCACTGGCATTTATGGATTAATCCACTTGGTCATCCTGCTCCTTTAAAATGTCAGTTTGAGTTTCCTTAAGTAAGTAATTATGCCTTCACTGCTAAACTCTCATCACTCATGTGCCAACCTATACAGATACTCACTGTTTTTTTACTATAGTTCCTCATTAAAAGAGTTTATGACATTTTAGAAATTGGGAGAGTAAACTCCTACCATTATTTGTATATGTACATTAAAAAGTATTTAGAATACATTTTAAAGTAGAATTTACATCCATAAGTTAAAAATGAGGATTAGGTGGATGCCTCAGTCCTTCTTGGAAGGGAGAACAAAGCACTCATGGGAGGAAATAAAGAGACAAATAGAGGAGCAGGGATTGCAGCAAAAAAATCATTCAGAGACTGCCTCACCTGGAGATCTACCACATAGGCAGCCATTAAACCCAAGCACTATTGCTGATACCAAGCAGTGCTTACTAGAAAGAACCTAATATGGATGCCTCCTCAGAGGCTCTGCCAGAGCCATACTGCTACAGAGGAGATGCTGGCAGCTAATGATCAGACTGAACAGGAAGACCCCATGAAGGAGCTAGAGGAAGGACAGGAGGAGCTGAAAGGGTCTACAACCTCATGGGAAGAACAAAATGATCAACTAACCAAACCTACCAGAGCTCCCAGGGAGTAAACACCTACCAATGAGTTTGCATGGAGAGACCCATGTCTCCAGGTGTATATGTAGCAGAGGATGGCATTCTCTGGCATTAATGTGAGGAGAGGCCTTTGGTCCAGTGAAGGCTCATTTTCCCCGTGTAAGGGAATGCCAAGGTGCTGAGGTGGGAGAGGGTCATTGGGAGAGGGAGCACTCTCATGGAGGCAATGGGTGGGGGAGGGGGTATAAGACTGGGGAAAGAAGATAAAGTCTGAAATGCAAATGCAGAGAATACCCAATTTAAAAAAAATGAGGATTACGATAGTATTCTTTCTTTATCTGAGGAAGGGTGGGATGTTTTTGTTTATTTAACATAATTTAACTTTTGTCTTGACATTTTAGAGACAGTGTAGAATCCATCAATTAAAGAACTAAAGAGTTTCTCTCGCTGAATGATTTAGAATTTGCATTTTTATTCTACTCTAATGACTCTCTGTAATTTTGTTTTTGCTGATGTTGCATGATACATGCCCCCCCCACCATTATCAATTACCCGGTGCTAATAATACACTGTTAAGAGCTAATGGGCTGGAGGTAGCTTCCTTTGATTTCCAGGGTAGAAAATTATGTCTTCAGTAATTAATATTTGCATTTCTCATTAGGCTATAATTTTGCTCTTGTTTTTTTCTGGCTGTGCTAGAAGTTTCAAAATAATGATTAAAAAAAATAATGGCCCCACTGTTGAATTTCATCTTGTTCCCATGTTAAATGGAAAATCCTTAATGCTGAACTATGTGGTAAAAGGCTCAAAGCAGCCTTGAGGGTGTTTTCTAAGGAGGTATCCCTGTTATTTTCCCTTTCTCTCTCTTATTTTTCTGGTTTTCTAAGTTTCTCTTCACAGATTCTTTCAAAGGATTTAATTTGTTTTCAATGCTTGCATATTAGGTATAATAGCAATCTACATTCTGTAATGTGACCAGCCCTTTTAATTCCTAGCATAAAAAGAGTTTTCAATTTAAGAGGTATTGTCAAGTGTTACATTTACCCAGAAAACTACATAAACCTTCTCTTATTGATCTAATAGTCTATGATACATTAAAACAACACATTCTATAGAATTAAACACCTTTTAAAATTTACTTTATTGATGGATATATATGTTTAGACTTTTTAACATGTATTTATGTATGATGCTGGTTTGTAATTTTCTTTTAATGTACTATACATTTAGTTCTAATCCCAATTTCTTCAAATGATATCAGAGAAATTAAGCATAAGCTAATAACTTTTTAAATTACTTGTTTTAATATATTTAATATATTGTTTAATATATTTAATATATTGTTTGTAATTTGTCAGTAAAAAAGAAACTTCTTTACATAAGAAAAACTCATTAACACTGGAAAGTTGGGAGAAAGATAATTTATTTGAAATGTTTTCTGTCTTGCCTTCTAGTATAGGAATTATTAAGTAAAACAATTAGTCAGACACTAACAAATATAAGGTCAAATTAAAGGAAATATGATTGAATACGTTTTAGTACATACTAGTAACAGAATCATCCAGGGGTCACAATTGTACACATTTTGGTATCCAATCACTACATGTATATAAAAAATTTGGGGATGTAGCTGAATAGCAGAGAGATTTGTTAGAGCATAAAATTTTTTAGCCCCTCTAAAATATAGTGTATGAGTACACTAAAGAGAAAAAAAATACAAAGCCTCCCAGCAGGATGTGCAAGAACATTTATCTTTACAATTCATTGAGATTCAGATTAAAACAACAACAAAATGGTTATAACAAGAACACACTGGAAAAGTTATGATGATATCTATGTCAACAATATCATCTGAAATACACAGAAAGAAGTAAGGTTTATTTAAAAGAATCACCATTAAAGTTGTACATTGTCTTAAACTTTGTGTAATTTGTTTGTTTTATAGTGAATTTACTTTCTCAGCTTTCTATCAATTTCTTAAAAGAATGTGTGTTGAGGTTTCAGTTTATTTCGTGTTTATTCTTCAGTAATTGGTGCCTTTTCTAATTCTTGGAGTAAGGTGTAGATTTCCCTTTTTGGTCTCCCTATTAGAAAATCTTCCAATCAACCTTTCAAGGGCGAGCATGCATAGACATTAGATGAAGGTTGGGCACTCATGAAGCGCACTCACAACTCCATTATTAAGTACTGCTGCTCTTCAGCATTTTTCATTGACCATGCTTGTATCAAACATTAACTATTTCATTGAGCTGGCATATGTCTGTAATTCCCACACATGGGAAGCAGATGCAAGTGGATTGTTGTGAGTTCCCAGCTATTCAGAACTTCCAAATATAGCCCTATGGATAAACAAACCGACAGACAAACACATTAGTATATAGCAGAATAATTATACAACACATTCCACTGTGGTTTTCAAGATGAATGGACACAGTTTCAGAAAATTAAAATCGTTTTCTTGTTTGATTTTATTAGTTCTTAAAGAGTTCCTAGCTGACTGGAGCCTGATAGAGCTGCCTTCTGAGAGGCTCTGCCAGAGCCTGACAAATACAGATGGGGATGCTAGCAGACAATCATTGTCTGAGCACAGGGTCACCAGTGGATGAGTTAGGGAACGGACTGAAGGAGCTGAAGGGGTTTGTGGCCCCATAGGAAGAACAACAATATCAACCAACCAGATGCCCCAGAACCCCCAGGGACTAAACCACCAACCAAAGAGTACACAGGGAAGGATCTATGGATCCAGCCGCATATGGAGCAGAGGATGGCATTGTCTGACATAAATAGGAGGAGAGGCCCTTGGTCCTGTGAAGGCCAGATGCCCTTATTTAGGGGAAAGCAAAGGCATTAAGGTGGAAGTAGACAGTTGGGGGACATCCTCATAGAAGCAGGAGGAAGGACGGGGTTATGCAGAGAAAAAACTAGGAAAGAGGATAACATTTGAAATGTAAATAAATAAAATATTCAATAGAAAAGATAGATAGAGTTTTATACAATGTGTTCTGATCATATTTACCTCCTCACCTAACTGTCCTCCAATCACTCTCTCTTACAAACACATGTAACTTTGTCATTCTTTAATCTCTCAAGACTAATATTATGCTGACCATATATATATATACATATATATATATATGTCAGAAATATATATATATATATATACTTCCAGAAACTAATATTTACCAATAACTCCATGTCTTACAGAGGGATTATGTATCTAATTCCTGTCTCTTCTATAGAAACTGGAATGAACTGGTTTTGCACCCTCCTTAAGCTGTTAAATTCTTTGTCTCCTCTACAAGATGACTCCTTTAGCCTTGATTACATTATCAACACTATGAGACAGAGGTCTAAGGAAGTCATTCCAAGCACTTATACATTTTATTGAGAAAAAGAAAAATAGAGTTTTCTTTTCATATGACCTATTTGTAAAACTGTACTTTTTAAATCCATGAAAAATCATTGTACATCATGAAGAAATTATGATTTATTATTTATACCACATTGATTTCATTAACTTCAGTAGGATCTTTTAAAATTAATATCTAGTATAGTTAGATATGTTTTCAGTCAATGACAGATGTCGCTTTTGGAAATTGAGAATGCATACAATATTTTCAGATGAATTTAAAATGTGGTAGTAATAATTATAATGAAAAATATGGATTCCTAAGATCAAATCCTGTTTCTGCCATCTATTAATAATTTATCCTGAAACAGTTTTAGTTTTATTAACCTCTCTCTACATTTTACAAACACCTCTCTCATAAAATTCTTAAAGCATTAAAATTGAATAACTGCTATATTCTAACCATTATATATATATATATATGATATATAATGATTTATATTATATATATATATTATATAAAGATTTGATACATATATCAAATCTTTACAAATGAAAGAAGTAGGAGGAGGAGAAGAAGGAAAAGCAGAAGAAGCAGAAGGATAAGAATAAGAATAAGAAAAATAAGGAGGAGAAGGAAGAGGTGGAGAAGGAGGAGGAGAAAGAAGAGGAGGAGGAGGAGGAGGTGGAGGAAGAGGAGAAGCAAGAAAATCTTCCTCAGCTCTATGAGACCTGAATATATCAGGGCCAGAATAGAAGTTCGAATACATGTCAGTTCTGCTGTTAGGTCACTGGAGGAACATTTCCACAATATGTTCACTTTAGAAATAAGTCCTGGTCCTCTAACCATGCAATTTATAAACTAATTTATCCTCTGAGCATGTCACCATATTATTAGTTACTTGTGCTATTTCTGATATTTGTACTTTAAAGAGATTCCTAATGAAAGGCCATTTTGAGAAGGTTAAGGCATAGTTTCTGCAGACAGTTATGCTCTTAAAGGATATTAGATAACATAATACTTACAGCTCTCTACTCGGCTAGGCATGCTCATGTACACGTTGCTTGTTTCAATGTCTATAAATAACAATCATCACTCATTCGTAGACATTGAAAACACTAATGTTTGCTTACTATGTTCCTATAAACTTCATAATGATGGTATTTTATTCACCATTCTCTTTAAGGACAAATATTGACTGTCAATTTGAGATGTTCTCAAACCACATAGGAGACAAGATGCTCTAGGCACATGTATTAGACAGTTTTGAAACTAAATTAATAGGTTTAAAAAAATCTACTGTACTGTCTAATTTTGTGTCAACGTGACACAAACTGGAGTTATCACAAATAAAGGAGCCTCAGTTGAGAAAATCCATCCATGAGATCCAGCTATAGGGCACTTTCTCAACTAGTGATCAAGGGCAGAAGACCTGGTTCACTGTGGGTGGTGCCATCCCTGGGCTGGTAGACTTGAGTTCTATAAGAAAGCAGGCTGAGCAAGCCAGGGGAAGCAAGCCAGTAAGTAGCACCCCTCCATGGCCTCTGCATCAGCTCCTGCTTCCTGACCTGCTTGAGTTCCAGTCTTCACTTCCTGCGGTGATGAACAGCAGTGTGGAAGTGTAGGCTGAATAAACCCTTTCCTCCCCAACTTGCTTCTTGGTCATGATGTTTTGTGCAGGAATAGAGACCCCGACTGAGACACTGACCTTAAATGTGGGTAACACCTGTCCATGGTCTGGGTTCTAGGCCTCAATCAAAAAGAAGAAAATAAATGGAAAACCAGAATGCAAATCTCTCTGTTCTGTAACTCAAATATTTTCTTTGTGACCTAAATTAAGGCAAAATATATACAAAAATGAGATTAGGGTTTCAGAGAGTTAGTGCCCATGATGGCAGAGCAGAGGAATGGTGAAAGAACAGCATATGTCACAATCCACCATCGAGAGGGAGAGAACACAACAGACATGGCCGCAGTACTTTTAAACACCAAAGACCACTAGAAGTAAGAATTCCTCCCTCAAGACTACGCCTCCTAAACCTTCCCAAATGTTTCCATCAAGTACATACTACATATTCCAACATAGGAGCATACACAGGCTATTATTGTTCAAACCATGATATATAATAGTGCTGTGCTTTTCTGTCTGGGGTGAACTTGACCTTTCTTTTCATGCTGTTACTGTTGGCTATTGTTTTAGAGTAACGAAAACGTAACTCCTACAACCTGCAACAGTTATTACAACAAAACAGTTATTGGATACATGTAGAAAAAGGTATGAAAATGGTTGATCAACAACAGGGAAGAATTCTGTTATCTTCTATTTTGCAATATTAGTTGTATTATTGGGCTATGATTTAATTTTGCTACCTCAGGTGGAATAAGATTTTCATTAGTATATGTTTCATTGTAATGTAAATATTCTTATGGCAAATTCAATTACAATAAGAGAAGAGGTCTAATGTTGGATGTAATCAGTAGTAGGTAAGAGGAAGTCAGAAAACAATAAGTATACTAAGCTTGTGTGGAAAATTCCATAAAAAGAAAGACATGGTTTTGATATGTACCTTTTAAAGGTTAGATAAAGTTCAGTGACATGCAGACTTGAACCATTAAAAACAACCTTGGGCATAAACAAGAAACAAAATCAAAGGCATGTGATGAAGTAAAACCTAGGGCAGTATATTAAAATATAATTCAAACAGAATCAGAGAGTTTCTATGGGTGGTCCTTGGACATTCTAGAGACATGATGATCTTTTAACTTTGTCTGGATAACAAAGAACGGAACGGTTGGAATCATCACAGATCCTGTATTCCTTAAGGTCTATTCTATGCCTCTTGATGGGAAACCAAGAAAAAAAAAGAACCTATTTCTGGGATATGAGAATGAGTGTTAATGATCCAAGGGATTTGGTCATTATGTTTCTTATCCTACGTCTCTTGATTTCACCACTTTGACCCATACAGATTCCAGAAGGAATCTGAAAACTAAACTGAGCAGTAACTTTAATTCTCCCTGCTGTAAAACCTGTAAGCCAGCCTTGGGGAGAAAATACACAGCTGCTGACTTATCAGATGATGTTTTTAATACTCATTACAAAAAATTCAGCAGCAGGTTTTTCTTGGGCAAATGAAGTTTGTCACAGTTTGCCTTACAATGCTACTTTCGTGAGAGTTAAAATGTAACAGAGAAAATTTGAACTCTATCAATTCTGCAAAATTTGATCTATTGAATGTATTAGATCAATGTCACTATAGGGATCAGGAATGAGAAAACAGTGTGATTATTTTACTTGTAAGGGATGGATATTATAGTGGCTACAGTGCTAACTATATTAATCAAAGGAATGAATAAATAAAGTCAATCACAATAATTGACTGGTAAGGGATATGAGCAAGATAATGCCTACTAAACTAAAGATAAAGTGGGATGTCTTTTAAGATTTATTAATTACCATTTTTTGTCCATGTACCAAAAAAAAAAATCTGAGAGTCCTGAGCAAAGAACAACTCTATAACATCATGATTCTTGTTGAACTATTTGTTCTGTAAAAGAAAACCTGAACTTACAAGTGGAAGCAAGGCTCACTTAATGCTATCTGGTGCTAAAGTAGAAGGTGCCACCATTGTAGTATCATGATACCTGGGTTCAAGGATAATTTGTGGAAACAACTGTAATACCAATTCTAGCACCCATACATGTATGAAATGGCAACAACAACAATCAGTATATCCTTTTTATAAGACAGCTTTTCCTTGAGCAAATAAAATGAACTTAGTTCTAAGTTGACCCCTTTGAGTCTTTTTAAGCATCCTGTGGTTTGTTTACTCAATGGATTCCTATTTTGATGAGGTTTCTGTCTTTTCTCACTTTCCTATCCAGGTACATACAGAGAATGCCTTGTCCACACCCACATATCCAGAAACAACAACAGAACAAAGGAAAAAAATTTTGTAACACCTAATGTGTCTCTCATGTTCCATGGACCTCATAAATAACCACCTTAAAGAGAACCAAGCACATCATCCTGGAAGTAATACCCTGAGCATTAAGGCTGCATCCCTAATGTTAGTTCACATGTTTAAAGAAGGAAGCATGTTCCATCCCCAGTTTACATTATGCACACTGAATTTTATACAATTATGTAGACAGAGCCAAGGAATACTGTTAAATATCCTGAAGCAGACAGGAAAGCCTCCCAAAGTACATGTCTTCATAAGCCACAAGTTCCCCAAGAGTGCCAAAGATGAGAAATAAATTAAGGTGTAAAGGAAGAGATCATTGATTTATAGGTCTGTATGTACTAGTGAAACCCACTGTTTTCTTAGCCTCCTTCCCATCTGATCCCAAGGTGGAAGCACTTTTGATACCATTTATTTCAACTTGAACTTCAAATACAGTAATCTGAGAGAGTTGCCTATACCATTTCAGAGTGAGTGAAACCTGCCATTGTGACTTCCCAGGGCAAATCCAATAGAAATGAAGAGTTTTCTAAATGGAATATTGTACTGAGTGCAAGGTTCCCTTGATGCCCGACACTCATTTTCTCAACTGCAATGAAATTCTCATCTTATTTTTAAGGGAACTTCAAGATATATATGTATATATATATATATATATATATATATATATATATATATATATATATATATATATTAGAAATGAAAACTTAAACCTTCCTTTGTAACTGTTATATTTTCTAATATAATATCTGATTTATAATGCTGCATATATTTTCACTAATCCTTTACCTCTGACATGAGTGGGAAAAGGAAATTAACAAATAGTAAGCCTATATTGAGACTCTGCTAGGCAAAATATTAAACCTGGCTATGTTAAATACTTTTCTATTTATTATTATGATTAAAAACAGCACATGCATTTGACGAGATACAATTGTTAAACATCAAATTGTTATTTCAGATAATATATATATATATATATATATATATATATGTATATATATATATACATATATATATATATACATATATATATATATATATATATATATCAGATTTTTGTCAACCACATCTTGCTCTGGGTAATGCCTTTTCTCTATTATGCTCTATTATTTGGGTCACACTGGTCATTAACTTATGTGGCAATTAGTCTAGAATTAGCCACAGTATAGGAAATAATAATGTTTGTTGTAACATACAGAATATGTAAAAATACAATCATATTTACCTTTTTCTGTTTGAACTTAAATGAGTGGTAAGTTAATTTCACCTGTAAGAATTGAATCATTTCTCCTGGATGGAGAGAAGTAGTGGTCCCATCAGGGACAAAACGTTCTTAATCTATATTACAAGAAATGGAAGGACATGATTTGTATTCTAAAAGATTTACTAGAAAATAAACAGAGAGACAACTTTTTTTAAAGTTAAATTGAATAAAACACACATTGATAACTTATTAATGTTGTGAATAGAAAGGAGTGATCTTTAAAAACACATTCTTATTGCTAGTCAATGGAGAAAGTCCTATGAATGAATGGAAATAATTAGAGCACTTCTTTGCTTTGTTACAGCTTATTATTAAATATATGATACAGACCTAAAACATGAAATGGGTTATCCTTTCTTCATGCTCCTCATTAAAAATGGAGAAGAAATCCACAGTTATATTATACAGGCTTCAGAGAATGTCATTTCCCAAATGGCATAGAAAGAGGAACAAGATCCATTAAAGCCCACATGTTTTCATGAGGAGAAAATGTATTCTCTAAAATAAGCACTTTGAAAATTTTCAGCCATTTTCTTTCTCTGTCAGTGTTTGTAACTGTGGAGAATTAGTTTTGAATTAAGTTTCTTTTTTTTTTAGCTGAGAAATCCTCTTCAAAAATAAATTTCACTAAGAAAACTAATTGTAAACAAAAGTTAAATTATTGCCATTCCTACTATATATAATAAAATGGTAATTATGATGGTGAGAAACAGAAGAATGACCCTAATAGGAAACCTTCTATATAGCAGATGGAGTGGTGATTCTCAGGGCAGAGGACTGACTCCTACTCTCAGCTACTCAGTCTACTGTTCATTTTGTCTTGTAGTAGTAATTGTGAAATTCTTCTCTAACAATAGTCCATCTGGACACAGTTTCGGGCTTCTCAGTTTGAGTAATCTCAATAGACTTCTGAGCATTCCTCCACTGATATTCATGCTACAAATGAGAAATACACAACTTTATCACTACAAAATTATTTTTTAATTAATTAATTTACTTTATTGAAATCCGGTTCTTCTCCAAGATATATGATCTCACATTGCTTAACTCTATTCTTCCCAAACAATAAGACAAGGTAAAAGCCTTCATATGGAGTCTGGAAAAGGCAATGCAACAGGAGGAAAAGAGTCCCAGGAGCAGCAAAAGAGTCAGAGATACACCTCATTGCTCTGTTAAGACTCTCAGAAAAACACTAAGCTAAAATACCCACAGGGAGAGGATATGTATACAGCAATTCTAAGTTGGAGGTTTCCATCAAGTTTTTCCCCGTAGAGAACTGAGAACCCTGAGAAAGAAAAGGAAGAAACATTGTAGAAGTCAGAAATGATAGAGTCCACTAGAAAAATGTGGTCCATGGAATCATTTAAGCAGGACACAGATGAGTTCAAAAAGACTGAATCAGCAAGCAAAGGAATATTATGGGTCCTCGCCATGACCTCTGGACATACAATTACCAAATTTCAATGTATGATTAAAAGGCAAGAGGCGGTTACAATCCTGGATGTGTTTTAAATCCCAATTATGGAAACTAGCATGTTGTAACACATTAATACCTGGTTCCCCATTGGTAAATTAGATCAAGTGATCAGTTACTAAAGAGGGGAAATATTTCGATTTTAAGAAGCACTAAACCACATAAGACTTGTCTCTGCAACACAGGAAAATACTGAAGGCAATAATTGGATTGATTGCATATATGTGATGTTTCCTCGCTATAAAATGTTACATGCCTTATATTTAAAAATCAATGACCCATTATATAAACAAATACTCATTAAATGCATGCTGCTTGTTGTTACCAAATACCTAGTAAATCTAGTAGCTGAGTTCAACATATTTTATTAACTAGAAAACCTATGCTTAGCAGTTCCCAAAGGTACAGGCCTGGCTAGAAGTTGATTCCAGTAGCCAGGGGGCAGAAAGATCTCTGCCAAGTGCTCACAGAAAGAACAAAACTGCCCTGCTTAATCCAGGGACCAGGAATCCAGCACTGGGACCTCTGTTCCCACCTGGCAGCTTTGGGGCACAGAACAGGGCTCGGCCCATCTGCCACCTGGACCAGGAGTTGCCAAAGGTACAGGCTTGGGGAGAAGTTGATCCGAGTAGCCAGGGGGCAGAAAGATTTCTGCCAAGTGCCCTCAGAAATCACGAACCTGCCCTGCCTGATCAAGGGACCAGGAACCCAGCATTGGGACCTCTGTTCCCATGTGGCAGCTTTGGGGTGCAGAACAGGGCTCGGACCATCCACCACCTGGACCATCAGAGATCCAGGGACACAGGCCAGGTACAAGGGATAGGAAAATACATATCAATGACAACAAGATGGCAAGAGGAAAGTGAAAGAGCATATCCCAAGGAAACCAAGACAACCTGGCAACACCAGTACCCAGTTCTCCATCACAGCAAACATTGGAATGCCAAACACTCCAGAAAAAGATGACACAGACCTAAAATCATACCTCAAAACACTGATAGAGATCCTTGAACAAGAACGGGAGGAAAAACAAAAAGAATCAGGCTCTTTTAAAGAGGAAACAAGAAAAACACTCAAAGAACTCAAAGAACTAGAAAAAAACAGAACCAAAGAGATGAAAGAATGAAAGAAGGAATTTAAAACAGAAACTGACACAATAAAGACAACATTAAAAGAGATAACCCTAGAAGTAGAACACCTAAAAAAGAAATCAGGAGTCACAGATGCAAGCATTTCCAGTAGACTACAAGAGATGGAAGAGAGAATCTCGGGGGCAGAAGACAACATTGTAAACATAAACAAAACAGTCAGAAAAGATGCAAAAACCAAAGAGCTCCTAAGCCAAAATGTCCAGGAGATCCAGGACACAATGAGAAGACCAAACCTAAGGATAATAGGAATAGAAGAGGGAGAAGAATATCAACTAAGAGGCACAGTAAATATCTTCAACAAAATTGTAGAAGAAAACTTCGCTACCCTTAAAAATGAGATGACCACGAGCATAAAAGAAGCCTTCAGAACTCAAAATAGGTTGGACCAGAAAAGAAATTTCTCCGGACACATAATAGTCAAAACACCAAGTGCCCAAAGCAAAGAAAGAATACTAAAAGCAGTAAGGGGAAAAGGTCAGGTAATATATAAAGGCAGACCAATCAGAATCACACCTGATTTCTCACCAGAGACTATGAAAGCTAGAAGAGCCTGGTCAGACATCATACAGACTCTAAGAGAGCACAAGTGCCAACCCAAGCTGGTATGCCCAGAAAAACTCAATCACGATAGATGGGGAGATGAAGATATTTCAAGAAAAACCTAAATTTACACAATATATGACCACAAACCCAGCACTACAATAATTTATAGGTGTAAAATCCAATACAATGAGGGGAACTACATGCTACTAAAAACAAGAAAACTCCTAAACAAGAAAACCAAAAGAAGAAAGAGACACAGACACAATTCAACCTACAAAAGCAATAATAGCAGGAAACAGCAACCACTATTCCTTGATATCTGTTAACATAAATGGACTCAACTCCCCAATAAAGAGACATAGGCTATCAGACTGGATACATAAACAAAATCCAGCATTTTGCTGCATACAGGAAACTCATCTCAGAGACAAAGACAGACACTATCTCAGAGTAAATGGTTGGGAAAAAAACTTCCAAGCAAACAGCCCCAAGAAGCAAGCAGGAGTGGCCATTCTAATATCGAATAAAGTAAATTTCCAATGAAAAGTTATCAAAAAAGAAAAGGAAGGACACTTTTTACTCATTACAGGAGAAATATGTCAGGAGGAACACTCAGTCCTTAACATATATGCTCCAAATACAAAAGCACCCACATTCATAAAAGAAACCCTAATAAGATCAAAAAATACATTTCACCCCACACAATAATAGTGGGAGACTTTAATACCCCACTCTCACCAATGGACAGATTATGGAAACAGAAACTGAACAAGGACACTCTAAAACTAGCAGAGACTTTGAACCAACTAGAATTAATAGATATATACAGAACATATCATCCTAAAGTAAAAGAATACACCTTCTTCTCAGCACCCCATGGCACCTTCTCGAAAATTGACCACATAATTGGACACAGAACCAGCCTGAATCGATGAAGAAGATTGAAATACTCCCATGCATCCTCTCAGATCACCATGGTCTATGGCTGGTCTTTAACAACAACAAAGACAACAAAAACCCCACATACACATGAAAACTAAACAATGCTATGTTAAAGGATAGCAGGGTCAAAAAAGAAAGAAAGAAAGAAAGAAAGGATTTTCAAGAATTCAATGAAAACAAAAACAAAACATACCCAAACATATGGGATGCAATGAAAGCAGTACTGAGAGGAAAACTCATAGCCCTAAGTGCTTCCAAAAAGAAACTGGAGAGAGCATACTTCAGCAACTTGACAGCACAGCTAAAAGCCCTAGACAAAACAAAGAAGATACACCCAAGAAGAGTAGAGGACAAGAAATAATCAAAATTAGGGCAGAAATAGACCAAATAGAAACAAAAAAAAAAAAACATTGAAAGAATCAACAAAACCAAAAGGTTGTTCTTTGAGAAAATCAACAAGATTGATAAACCCCTAGCCAGACTAACTAGAGGGCAAAGAGAGAGTATACAAATTAACAAAATCAGAAAGGAAAGTGGAGACATAACAACTGAAACTGAGGAAATTCAAGAAATCATCAGATCCTCCTACAAAAACCTATACTCCACAAAGTTGGAAAATCTGGAGGAAATGGATGAATTCCTAGACAGGTACAAGATCCGAAAGTTAAACCAGGACCAAGTAAACCATCTAAATAATCCCATAACACCTAAAGAAATAGAAGAAGTCATCAAAAGCCTCCCAACCAAAAAAAGCCCAGGTCTAGATAGGTTCAGTACAGAATTTTATCAGAAATTTATTGCAGACATAACACGAATACTCTCCAAACTATTCCACAAGATAGAATCAGATGGAATACTACCTAAATCATTTTTTGAGGCTACAATAACCCTCGTTCCTAAACCACACAAAGACCCTACAAGGAAAGAGACTTCAGACCAATCTCACTTATGAACATTGATGCAAAAATACTCAACAAAATCCTTGCAAACCGAATCCAGGAACACATAAAAATGATCATTCACCATGACCAAGTAGGCTTCATCCCTGGGATGCAGGGATGGTTTAATATAAGGAAATCCATAATCCACCATATAAACAAACTCAAAGAACAAAATCACATGGTGATCTCACTAGATGCTGAGAAAGCATTTGACAAAATTCAACACCCCATCATGTTAAAAGTCCTGGAAAGAACAGGAATCCAAGGTCCATACCTAAACATAATAAAAGCAATATACAGTAAACCAAAAGCCAACATCAAACTTAACTGTGGTAAACTTGAAGCAATCCCACTAAAATTAGGGACTCGACAAGGCTGCCCACTCTCCCCCTACCTATTCAACATAGTATTGGAAGTTCTGGCTGGAGCAATTATACAGCAAAAGGAGATCAAGTGGATACAAATCGGAAAGGAAGAGGTAAAAACATCACTTTTTGCAGATAACATGATAGTGTACTTAAGTGACCCCAAAAATTCCACCAGAGAACTCCTACAGCTGATAAACAAGTTAAGCAAAGTCGGTGGATACAAAATTAACTCAAACAAATCAGTAGCCTTCCTATACTCAAAGGACAAACATGTGGAGAAAGAAATTAGGGAAAAGATACCCTTCACAATAGTCACAAAAACTATGAAATAACTTGGTGTATCTCTAACTAAGCAAGTGAAGGACCTGTATGACAAGAACTTCAAACCTCTAAAGAAGGAAATTGAGGATGATCTCAGAAAATGGAAAGATCTCCCATGCTCATGGATTGGAATGATCAACATTTTAAAAATTGCCATTCTACCAAAAGCAATCTACAGATTCAATGCAATCCCCATCAAAATTCCAACCAAGTTCTTTATTGAGTTGGAAAGATCAATGTGCAATTTCATATGTAATTACAAAAGACCTAAAATAGCGAAATCCATCCTCAACAACAAGAAAACATCTGTGGGAATCACTATCCCTGACCTCAAGCTATATTACAAGGCAATTGTACTGAAAACTGCATGGTACTGGTACAGAAATTGGCACGTGGATCAATGGAATAGAATAGAAGATCCAGAAATGAGCCCTCATATATAGGGTCACCTGATTTTTGACAAAGAAGCCATAAACATTCAATGGAAAACGGACAGCCTATTCATCAAATGGTGCTGGTCCAACTGTCACTCAGCATGCAGAAGAATGAAAATAGACCCTTTCTTATCTCCTTGTACAAAGCTCAAGTGTAAGTGGATCAAAGATCTCCACATTAAACCAGATAGATACACTAAAACTATTAGATGAGAAAGTAGGGAAAACCTTAGAACACATAGGCACAGGAGAAAATTTTCTGAACAAAAAAACCAATGGCTCACGCTCTAACAAGTGGAACTTAATGAGATTGCAAAGTTTCTGTAAGGCTAAGAACGTTGTCGAGAAAACAAAACGGCAGGCAACAGAATGGGAAAAGATCTTTACCAACTCCACATCAGATAGAAGCCTAATATCCAAGGTATACAAAGAACTCACAAAGCTAGACACCAGAGAATCAAATAACCCCATTAAAAAATGGCGTACAGAGCTAAACAAAACGTTCTCAATTGAGGAATATCAAATGGCTAAGAAACATCTGAGGAAGTGCTGGACATGCTTAGCCATCAGGGAAATGCAAATCAAAATAACCCTGAGATTCTACCTCACACCAATCAGATTGGCCAAGGTCCAGAACTCAGATGACAACAGATGCTGGCGAGGTTGTGGAGAAAGAGGAACACTTCTCCACTGTTGGTGGGGTTGCAAACTAATACAACCACTCTGGAAATCTGTCTGTACTACCTGAAGACCCAGCTATTCCACTTCTGGGCATATGCCCCAGAGACACTTTAATACACAACAAAGATATATGCACCACAATGTTCATAGTAGCTCTATTTATAATAGCCAGAAGCTGGAAAGAACCCAGATGTCCTTCAGAAGATGAATGGATACAAAAATTGTGGTACATTTACACAATGAAATACTATTCAGCCACCAGAAACAATAACTTAACCAAATTCCTAAGAAAATGGCTGCATCTAGGGAATATCATCCTGAGTGTGATAGCCCAGTCACAAAAGAACAGACATAATATGCAGTCACTGATAGTGGGATTCTAACCCCAGAGGCTCGCACTGTCCCAGAATCAACTCACAGACTGTGTGAAGTTCAAGAAAAAAAGAAAAGAAAACAAAACACAAAAAAAAGTCATTCTCAATCCTTACACACCAAGAACACATTGACAAATTCCTGGTTACACCTTGTTTTACATGTACTTTTTGCTCATTGTAAAAAAAAGAAAAAAGAAAAAAAAAAGCCAAGCACTGACACAATTGTATTTGTATACATTTATGAAAAATGTTTAAAATTTTTTTATCTTTGTTTTTTAAAATAAAGTCTAAAAAAATAAAAGAGGAAATGAAAATTCATCAAGTCCAGTTAGTGTTGTCCATGTACTCAATGGATTAAGATCAAACTCTTAGTAGCCAGCACTTGAAGACAACTGAGCTTTTCTCCAAACACAGCACCAAAGCCATTAACAATGAAGAGCTACACTTCAACATCTTTATGATTGTCTTTGCAGACACCCATCAATAGCTGCCTGTCCCAACAATTATTTTTGTGGTGGGAGACTTCATACAGATGTATTCAATGTCTCTCCTTCTCAGTTATAAGTCAGCTGCCATTGATACCACTGCTAAAGACGGCACTGGCACCATGTGGCATCACCATTTCCACCGGAAATGGCAAAAGTCATGAAGCCAGTCCTGCTGTTTGAGCCAGATACAGCAAAGCTGAGCTGAATGTTGCAGTTACTGTCTCTCCCCGTTACATTTTGGTCTCTGTATGTTTCATTCTTGGGGACCTTCTGCATTATAATTCATTTCATATCTTTTCCTGAGAAAATTATGTCTGATTCTTTTTTGGGAAAGTCTTAAACTTACTATCCCTTCTGCTTTTAAGGAAGTACTTTATCTGGTCTCATTTGTAAGTCTTCCTTATGCCCTGGAGATTGTATAAATAAGCAGGAAGCTAGGAATCTCCAAATGGGTCCCTGGCATCAGGAATATTCTTGGATTATCCACAAGCTAAGCAAACTCAAGCAATATAATTGTTTCACGATAAACAGAGACAGTTGGCTACCTCTGGCTGGCCAGGAGAATTATTAACAAAGTAAGAGCTCTTGTTAAACATTGCTAAGAGTTCTCTGACAATGTAGTTTAAAGATAGGGGATCATACAGGCATATCTCTGGAGAAATAGAATTTAGCAAATGAGATAGATTGACTAAAATGACCTTTTCCTACTTAATGGGATAGATGTTGAATTGCTACAGTGAAAGGAGTTATTTATTAGTATTTGTTATTCATAAAGAGACCAATTCCCATATTTCATTCCCCTCGAGTGCTTTAAAAATGTAAACACTGCCAGCCTAAAACAGACTGTCATAGAATAGATGTGTTTGCTGTAGCAGAGACTTCAGAATCATTGAAGCAGAGTTGTAGGGCTAATAATAAAAATAAAATCTGTTAACTTGTACTTTCTAGTTGTGACTGAATTCCAGAGACAAAATGATATGATCTGTACTTCTGGGATAATCACTAGCCTGTCTTTTTTCAGTGAAACTTGTAGAAATAAAGCAACAACCTGCTTTCCAGTCAATCAGAGTTGCAAGATTCTCCTGACCAATATTTATGTTTCCTTCTTCCCTCTTGTAGTCCTGATCTCTTTTCTGGGCCACCCTGTTAATCTACCAACAAAGGTCCTGGTGAGCTTGGATCTTGGACTTCCAGTGTGACTTTCTGTGTTAGCCCTGATTGTAAGCATCAACACCTGGTCTCTGGCTCAGCTGTTCAAGGCTGGGCTCACACTAGACTTGCTTTCCATTCTTAGCTATCAGAGAAATGCAGACTGAAACAACTCTCAAATCTCATCTTGCCCTAGTTAGAAGCTATTAAGATTCCCAAGCAAAAATCTAATGACAACAAATGCTGATTTGGATGTGAGAAAAGGAGGACTCTAATTCACTGGTAATGAGAGTACAAAGTCTACCTGCCACTATTACTTGGTATGGAAGCTATTCCAAAGCTAAAATAGGCTTATTCTATGACTCAAATATTGCTACTCTTGGGAATATCTCCAAAGGGCTCTGTGTCCTGCTATAGAGACTTATGGTAACTCAGGTTCTTTCTGCTATATTCAGAACACCAAGGAATGGAAGCATTCTAGATGTTCATCACCTAGTGACTGTGCGAAACATTTTACATGTACATAAGGAAATATCATCCATCCATAAGGAAAAATGAAATTAGCAGGTTAGTGTTCTAGGCATAGCTGAAAATAATCATTCTGACCAAGATAGTCCAGAAACAGAAAATCTGCATATTCCTTCTCATAGACAGATGCTACTTTTGATTCTTTAGATACCTGTTAAAATTGCACTGCTCACAACATGTAAAAAGGAATTTGTGTGGTGGTTGGGAGCTTTCAAGACACGGGGTAGGCAGGATGTGGAGGGGATGAAAGGGGAAGTGTGGATAAAAACAACATGAAGGGGTAAATGGCACAGGAACTCGGAAAGCCTCAAAGAAGATGGGGAGTATGGTTAGGAACAACTAACCTTAATCTTCTTGGAAATGATAAATAGCAACCAACTATTCCTGAAGCTTCCTGAATGTGTGTGTGTGTGTGTGTGTGTGTGTGTGTGTGTGTGTGTGTGTGTGTGTGTAAAAAATATGGGTGAAGTTGCCCTTAACACCAGGTTACTGCCTCCCCCTACAAAAAAAAGGCTATCAAATAAAAATCCCAGAGCCAGGAATGAAATAGCCTCTTTCTAGTTGCTGTTCAATGGATTCCCACAGACTGTCTACCCAAGACTTACTGGATAGTACTATGGGTCTTGTTTATACTTCAAAAATTGCTGTCATCACTACAAGCTGATATGGTAGAACATTCTATTTATATTACATTGAAGAACAACAATCAGCCACCATTCATTATAAGCTAGGAAATCTAAGAAACCTATGAGCTATTAAAAAAGTTTTCCTGGCATGTACAACCAACCACTGGTGCAACAGTACTGTGTGTGTAACCAACTAGTTTCTTATTGAATTTAAAACCTTTCCCACCAGATAAAGCTCATGGTCATATATTCAATTAGGCAAAATTACTATATGTCCAGATAAATCACAGGTCCTTGAAGAGACCCTAAGAGTCTTATTCTGTTAAATGACATTAAACTTTTTCCTGATATCTTATTTTATTCCTCTAGATTACTGCAAGTCTCAACCTTCACCAATGGCATGATATAACCAGTTAATTTCCACAGAGTACTCATTGATGGACTGCTTAAAATATACAGAAATATGCATTCTCAAATGACAATTTACCAGTTGTGGTGCTACTTTAAATTAGGCAAGGCACTGTAACTAAAGTGGTAGAACAAACAGGAATCAAGGCATTTCAAAACACTTGATAGATCAACACAAATCAGAAAGGGATTTAGTGAAGAGAGAGTGATGTATTTACTCATCTTTCCAGTCATTCAAACCCACATCGTCCCAGGTACAAATTTGTGTAAATGGATGCCCTACTAAATTCCGTTGGCCAGGCAGTGAGCAAAGGTTCAAAATCTTTCCTACAGTCCTGTTCCTTTATATTTGTACTAACTGAAAACAGATCTTTAGTGCAGTTTCAAACTAAAGCAACAAGCCCAGAAATCTGAGCACTTCTCCACGTCTTCATATTACTCCCCAACTGCCCAGCTTGATATAAGCTACATTGTTTCAAAAGTATTAATCAAAGTTGAAAGAAGCAAAGGAAGCAATGGCTTCTTCTCTTCTTTATAGCAGAGTGGTTCTGAGAATTTCCAAGAGAGTGCATGCAGTTCTAAGCTTTATATCAATACAACTTTTCAGTGATTTGAATGAAAAAGGCTATATTAGGTTCATAGGGATGAATACTTGGTCAAGAAAGAATGACATTATTTAAAATGATTAGGAGATGGGGTCATGTTGTAGGTAGTATGTCACTGAGAAGGGAGTTTGAGGTTTCAGACATCTTAGTCAGGCTTAGTCGCTCTTTCTTCTTGCTGCCTGTGAAGCTGGATTTAGAACTCTCAGCTAATTTCTCCAGTATTATATCTGCCTGCCTGCTGCCATGTTCCACATGGTGATAATAGACTAAACCTCTGAAACTATAATCAAGCAACAATTAACTGATTTCTTTTATAAAAGTTACTGTGGTCCAGCTGACTCAGACAGATGCCCACACTCATAGTCAAACAGCGAATGGAGCTGGGATTCTTGCAGAAGACTAGTGGGAAAGATGGCAGGTCTGGAAGGTGATAAGTCCACAGGAAGACCAACAGAGTCAACTAACCTGGAGGCTCAGAGATATGAACCACCAAACAAATAACATAAACAGACTGCACTCAGTCTCCCTGAGCAGATGGACAGCTTGACCTTCAAGTGGGTCCTGGACTACTGAAGTAGGGGCTACCCCAAAAGCTGTTACCTGTACCTGGGATATATGTTACTAGCTGGACTTCCTTGTCTGGCTTCAGTGGGAAAGAAAGCACATAGCCTTGCATGGTACCATGGTGGGGTGATACCCAGGGGTCTCTCACCTGCCTAGAATAGAAGCAAAGGGGAATGGAAGAAGATTCTGTGAGGGGGTGAACCAAATGGGGTCAGTGAATTGGATGTAAAGTAAATAAGTAAGAAATAAAATTATATTGAATTTTAAAATTAAAAAGTGGTGATGTCTTGGTGTTTCTTCCCAGCATTAGAACACTAAGACACTATAAGTTACTTCTATTCTAAAATCACCTTACTGGATCACACTTAACTTTTTCCCCATTTAATTATTATATTGATGCTTGAATATCTGGTCAACATTCGCAACATTTTCTTTTTTTCATACTTTGTTTCTCCTGGTACATTACTTCTATAAATTTTTTCACTAACATATAAAGTGCATTTACAATTCTGCCATAGGAAGACAGACAATGTAACAAAATATATTAAAATGTATGTCAAAAAATCAAGATGAAAGATATAAAGTGATTTGTAGTACAATCTGTCATGGAAACACTGAATATTTGGAAATATATAAGAAATGTGTAAGAATCAGTATTAAAATGATGGTTAGTGCAGTTTTAGGTGGGAATAGTGACATTCAGCTCCAAATTTTATGTTTTGTAAATGGTTCTGAGGCAATTTTCATTTTAAAATCTTTAGCAGCAACATTTAGTTTTATTCTCTGAAATGTTACAAAGTATTACTGCATTAGGTCCATTATACAGTTCAGTCAGGATGCACAGAATAGACTTGTCATATCTCCTTTCATTTAGGTTGCTTTGGATCAGAGAACTCCAAGTTTAGCTTCAGCCCATACTGGGATATCAGGACTAATGCATATCCTGTGCTCCCTGAGTTCAGTCCAAGTTCACAGAAGTTATTCAATATTAGCTTAATCCACATAAGATAGAACTAATGAAAGTACAATTAATTTCAGAACACTGCAGAAGTGTAGCATCATTCCATGCACATAAACATAGCAGTACACATGAAAAATGGCAAAAGTACTGTGGGCCACTGACATCAATGGCTGTGTCCTTCTGAACACTAACCTGACTTTTCCTTAACAGTTTAAAAAAGTCTTTTAATATGTACAGATTTGGTGGAAAAATAATAAATCTCACTGAATACACCTGCTGGTGACTCACATGCTAACACTTGTGTTCTAAGGACAGGCTAAAATATAGACATATAAAAACCCACATACATATTCCATATCTGCTAATAATTTTTTGACTACCAAAGTAAGCCAAGTTACCGATATTATATTGATAAATGTTACTGTTATCTTAGGCAAACACTTTTAAATTCCTACTATATATTTTCAATCAGGATATTTTTTCTCATGAACTTGAATGGCCGCTGATGCATTCAAGAGAATTGCATGTCAAGAGAAGCTCATCACAGCTACAAACCTTTGTTTGATGTGACTAACAGAAGCGATAAGGAGACTGAGAGTCAGGGTCCTTCTCTGCTCTCACTATTCCTTACTTGCTTGTCTGAAAGGCAGGTTCAGTATGAGGAGAGAATACAGCCCTAGAAGAAAAGTTGTGCAACTAAGCATCAGGCACAGTCCTACCCTATTCTAGGTGTGAACGGGAGGGGGAACCCGCATTGAGAATCTGACACAGAATAGAACAAAAGTATCCCATTCTTTAAAATAATACAGAAAGACCAGACACACCTGTACATCATGCACATCTGTATATCAATGAATTTTCCTTGGCCTATTCTTCAGCCTTCTTCTTGGTTTGCTTCAAAAGCAAATCCAACTGTTCTCTTGCGCTTGTTTTTCATTTGTGCAGAGAAGTGTAGATATTTAACATACTATACGTGGTCAGCATCCTTCATGATGAAGTATCAATTTTAAGAACTGAATAATTGCCATGGTTACCTCACCAACTTTTTCTTTCTGGTGTCTTATAAATCATAAGTGCCATTCAGTGAATCAATAAGCAAATTACACTCATATATTTCTCATTCATTATGCATCTTGGACTGGTAGGGTGATTTTTTTCCATGAAATTCCTACTAATATCCTATCCAGTAACATCTTACCACGTGGAGCCAATGCTTGGCTAGATACTAAATTTCTTAAGTGTGGATGCGATACTAACCTTCCAAAGCATGATTGTGATGATAACAGTAAAAGTAAGAATCTTATAGGGGTACTAATGGGGTCAGAGACATGGTTATCAAGTGTTTTATTTGGTCCTTGGTACACAAGAGACAGTCAATAAAAACTGGCTGCTTTCATTCAAAGGCAACATCAAATATTGACAACCCAAGTTTGATAATGACACTTTAAAACTTCAAATATTTTTAGCTTAGGAAAAATGAAGGCTGAAGTTTATGTTGGAGTGCCTCTGGAGCACCAGACACTCTTCAGAGCAAAATTCGTGGCTGTCCTTGGCTTACAGCCTGCTAAATTACTTGATTCATGATATTGATTTTCCATGCATGGTACATGACCCTCCAAAAGAAGAGTGTTAAGTAACAATGGTTTAAAAAGAAAATACAAGATTGCTTTTAAGATTTTGCTGGGTCTTTAATTTTAAAATTGTGTAGATCATCTGGAAATGTGTCACATATTTTCACATTGCCCAAAGATACAAGACATTATTAGCCTGTCCATTTCTAAATACATATAACAAAGCTCTTCCTACTTCTCAAGCAGATGAATGGAGTGTTTACTATATGCCAAACACTGCCCTAAGGGCTTTGCATAAATTATCTTATTGGATTTTCACAATTATTTTTTTCTAAGGTTTGCTGTTCTCACATTGTTAGCCTTGGGTTATATTATGTGATTATGTATGAGTATAGTTAAAAATCATTTTACTTGATCCAACATGGATCATGGTTGACACTAAAGTCTCTAATGGTCTGACTGAGATTTCTGTTACTTTGGAAACCCTCCCTTGCCACCTTTGGTACATAATTGATGAATTAGTATTCATCAAATCCTGCAGATATCTCAACATAAGTGTCTTTCTTTTATTTTAGTTTTCTCCACTGTAGTCTGACAGTAAAGCTTTGTAACTGACATCCCATCATAGATCTCTCTGCCTTCAGGCTTCTCTCAACAGGATTGCAACAATTATCTCCCTAAAGAAATGCATCCATTGTATAAAGCCTCTAGAAATACCCTAGTGAGAATTCTTTGTCATCACCGCAGGCAGCATCCTATATTTGGACACTCACCCTGTCTCCTTACTATGGAACTACCTACCTCTCTGCTTGGCTACACATCATATGCAAGCATACTTGGGCCTTGCAAACTGAATCTTAAATTCTATCTCAAGCCCAATATCTCACAAAATACAGTAGTCTCTTTCTTTTGCTGGAATCACCCTTAAGGGACATGTGACCTTCTCCTACTATAAGCCTGCTGTACTATGTACTTCTTCTATAATTAGATTCATCTGAAGGATGTTTAGTGTGTATGGATTTTAGACACAATGCATGTGCAAAATTAAGTAAGAAATGCTTACAAGAGGGGAAAGGAATCTATAATATAAAGAAAACAGGCCCCAGAGTTGTTTCAGTGTTCTGAAACCAGGAATGAGATTCACAAATGTTCATTCCCCTTGAAGAAAGGAATTAAACTTCTGAGCAGCTGCCTTCATTAGGAAGCAGAATGACTGAGCAAGTAGGTGTGTAGTCCTGAAGAGAGAGGGCTCAGCCCAGCAGCAGGAAGAATGAGGAACGCATGCCTAAGGGAAACGCTAGGGAGCTCATCACAGAGTCTCCTATACTTCACAGTCCCTTCTACATCCCAATGTGTTTTGTGGGGTATCTCTCTCGCATGGAACTGTCAGCAGCAGCCACACTTCTGTGCCTTAACCTGCTGAAAATTCTCCTGGGTCTGGCTTTACAGGGTGACCTGGAACCACACGGGCTATAGCACAGCACAGGAACCTGATGACTCTTAAAAGAACAAATGAGTGGGTCAAAAAGAATAAAATGCCTTGTTTCTGAAATGACAGCAGACAGAGCTCAATGTCACCTTGCAGAGCAGGTACTACCATTGTTCTAAAAAGTAGAATTTTTCGAGCACTGATAATGACTGCATTGGCTTCCCATGTAGAAAATGGATCAGGCTGAGAAATTTGCTTTGTAAAGAAGTCTATCCATAAATTGGGAAAATCTTATCCAGGAAATAATGAATTGCCTCAGAATTCAGAAAGACAGTGGTTTGACAAACTCACAGTCTTGGAGATAAGGTGATCAAGCAGAAAATACTTTGAATGTATTGGACTTGTGTTTACAAACCAAACACAGAAAGGATGTAGAGAGAATCTAAAGCAGCCACATTTCATTTAAACATGCTGAACGCTCCAGTTGGAGTAGTTAACTACCAGAGAAAAACATGGTAAATGACATGTTGCTGGAGAATTGAAGGCTTATACAAAATAATGTCTCACCCAATGGTTCCTTCCATTAAGGTAAATGTTTAAATCATTTCAAAAACTTGTGCTAGATCCTAAAGAGTTTAGCTATTTCAGGGACTCTCAGTCAGCCATACCATTCACAGCAACCTACAGGCAACTCTAGTAGCCAGTCAGGATTACAAAAGATAAAAACCACTTTAAATGCCTTTCTTTGCTCTTTTATTCTTTTCGTTGTCTTCCATTTCCTATCCATTCAATAACCATAAAGTTATCCTGGACATTTAAGGTAAAAGTACAACACGCACACACACACACACACACACACACACTTATTCTTCCCACCGGGGCCTATGTTTCAGTTTGGAGTGTGATATATATTTGTGAGTATGTGTGTGTGTGTGTGTGTGTGTGTGTGTGTGTAAGTCTGTGTGTGTGTGAGTCTGTGTGTCTACATACATACATATGTACATATAATGCTTATAGAGTACTTTTCTAACATTGGGATGTCAAATTAGTTAAACGATTTCTACATGTAAGACTATGTTGCCAGCTGTTTGTCTGTTGATGCACAGACTTTTCCGAGAGACACCTAACCCACAATTCTACTCACCCCAGAAAAGAAACCTACAAAAGGCCAAAGAAGCAATTGTACCAATATTCAACTTGTTGAGCCAATGAGTGTGTGGCTATTTAGCAGGAACTGGGATAATTCAAAGCAACTGCATCACCAGAAAGTCTGCCCTAACAAGGACTATGAGTCTTGAAAGCCTTTATCCCTGGGTTTCTCTCCACAGCTTTCAGGAAGCTTCACTGTAAAAATGTCTGTTGTTCTCAGTGCTTTGGATGCTCAGCGTCAGTTTTCTTCCTTTTTGTACCACTGGTGTACACTCAGAATCTTCCAAGCTTCTATTTTTCTAAATATCTGACATTCTCATTATGGGTTGCTTGCCATATGAGGATGGTAAGCTTTTTCCCGATTTCTAGGGCAAACAGTTCAATCGGGAGAGAATTGAACTTGAGAGAATTGAGGCAACTTGAGGAAGAAGCCTCACAACACTCCAATCTCGGCTCTTGCTTTCATACTCTTTCCTTCCTGACCTACGCTTCCACCAAGTTTCCTGACTAGGGGACAAGTATAGATGTCCATCACCGGTAAAGGATTAGGCATCTCTGTTACTGTCGTATTAAGATGCTCTACAGAGTGTCATCCGTTGCTCTGAGGTGACACTGGTAGCAGTGATTTCTATGTACAAGAAAATTCAGACATGCAATGATGTAGGCTTATCATATTCAAAAATAATAAGTGAATAGTGTTGGTTTCCCCAGCGTACACTGTTACCTCTCCAGACACAGATATTTGTTTAATTTCCTAAGAGCAGGGGCAAACTCTACCCTGGAGTGGGATTTATGATGAGTCAGATAGTTGTCTAACCACTATACTACTAGTACAAAGTTGGCAAAATCTACCTGTTACTTCCATCAGGAAGCAAGAATGATCCACAGCTGAGTTGAACTGTTGGGTTTAATTCTCTTCTGCAAGCTCAGTAACAACATCTGCCACTACAGGGCCAACGTCCTAGATAAAGCTCTTCATGTCAAGGCTTGGCCTTATTTCTCCAAGACCTGCAACCAACCTATAAAACACCTTCAGAAGTAGGATCCTAACATTCAGTTCTGTAATGAAACCAACTACAGTAGTAATAGCTGTTATCTTTGGGGGTCTCCTGGGGCCTCTTTGACAAAAAATCCACGGGAAGCAACTGACTCCTTGTTCTGGAAGCTTCAATCATTAGCCTTGTGACTTTATGGAACATCTCTTTCTCCCTTAGTTTACTCTTCTTTACAAGATTCTTTTCATGATCATGCCTTCGGAAACACCTACAAGTATCTCCAATGGCTTTCAAAATCTCTAAACACACACTGCTATGTTTCATAGTAATTGACCAGTTGCTCCATCATTTGACTGTATCTCCCACTTTTACCATTTCGAATAAAGAATTTATTTTGGGAAGTTTGTATATACACAAGATTTGGGGGAGAGGAGAAATTTTATCTATAAATACACCATATAAACACTTTAAGGGGAAAGACACTGCCCCCAAAGCAGCCTGTATTCATTTCCAGGAGCTGCCAAAACAACCTTTGGCAGCCTAATTTCAAAGGAAGAACATTCCATGTTTCTATTACGAGAGATTATTCTAATTATCTGTTAGAAAGAGAAAACTAGTACTATATATATAGTATGGGATATTAAACAACTATGCCACTGGATCTGGAAGGTCTTAGGCAAGAAGTTAAACTACAAGGCTAGATAGATTAGTTTTCTGTTCTGGGAAAGAACTGTGAGGTGGAGATCTATGGCTAGAGTCTTCTGGAAGGGAAGGTTCTTGGAAATAAACTTGACAAAAAAGGAGCAGAATGCGAAAATGAAGACTCAGAAATGATGCAGGCATGCCTTTCAGTCCCAAGAATTACAGAGTTAAATGACTTTTCAAAATAGGCAACAGTTGAAGTCATCCAAAAGTCATGTGAACAGTTCTTTTAAAATATTTTACAAGTATGGGTGTTTGGCTGTTATCAATGTATACATACATCATGCATGCCTGGTGCCTATGACCTGACTCTCAATTTGTACTGAACTCTGGAGGAGGAGAAGTCATTTCAGATAATACTTTATGGTCAAAAGAAGCTCTCAGAAACATACTTTAGGGTAAGTAGCAAGCCCAACTTTCAACCCCAAGACAACCATACATCAGCCCTGAGTGGTGATCTAAACAGCACAGATCAGTTGACACTAAACTATTGAGCTTGAGACACCCACCACTATCCTTTAACACTCAGTATTTTCTACAACTACATTCAGTCTTCATAATCACTGAAAGATATTCATTGTAGCTAGAACACAGCTGCCTACAGAAAAAAAGTTGGGCATTTTAGTACTTCCTTGCCAAACATGAAAAAAAATCTAAGAATTTGTAGTATTATAATAGATAGTGACTTGACCTTTAAGAATGTTTTGTTAAAGTATTCTACCAAGGTGTTCTTTCCAGATCATTCTTGATCCTGAGGCACCAAGGAAAACGTTGTAAAGACAGTGGTAAATGACCAACATTTAAAGGAAGTGTAATATCTAATGTCTTTCCTAGAGGATACTTGGCAGTAGGAAACCCTTCCCAGACTTCATGCTGTATAAGACAAAAAGCAATAGTGGGATTATGGAATGAAGAGGGATAGGTAAAAGCATATAACATCTAGAGGAATTCAAATTTAAATTTTCTTCTGGGTGACATAGCGAGTTTGTGAGTTGGTAGGACTTGCATTTGAAGCTGTTGTGATAGAAAATAGAAATAATTCTAGCTTCCTAAGAAGATAAACTGAAAAGAGTATAACCTAGCCATTATGACAATACAAGTTTGCTAACTGATTAACTGACATTACTGGTCAACACGCAAAGCTGCTCTTGTCTTGACTAAGATGGTTGCTATTGTTTAAGTGAGAATCCAGGGCCCCATGAGAAGGATCTCCATAAAAATAAGGATTAGTGAATGAGACACACATTTCAATTTTCATTTCCAAGGTGAATTTTGGTTACTACCAGAATAACCCTATTTTGGAGATGCATGACAGATATTTCAAGGAATGTTGGATGAAGACTTTGAGTTCATAGCTGAACTAAGATACCATTCGTATACTCTGTGGGAGATGCAGCCATGTGGAGCTTGGAAGACTGTTTCCCAATACCTTTTAACCCACGTTTCTACACAAACGTAAGGTTGTTTCCCAGTTTCCAGTAGATTCCTCATGATTGGAAAAACTTATTCATTGATGTATGGTTCCTCTATCAACAAACATAGTAGTGGAAAGTAACAAACAGAAGTAATGCTCTATCCTGAATAATATAGAGAGAGCATACTATGTATCAAGAGCAATTACAGAGGTGTAATTATTAAGTATTCAAGAGATACTGAGGTAAATGCTCTATGACATCCCATGCAGCTCCTGGGCTGCTGAGAGAAGATAAGTTTCTATATACTATTTTTTTTTTATAAAATTGTTGACACTGTGGGTTGCACTTTGTTTAATATGGTTTATTTGCTGATTCAGTTCACTACTATCTTCTCGTACTTGTCTCACTCCATTGAGTTTTGTTAGGTTAATTGATGGGAGCAGAGGTATCCACATCATGTGGTCATCACATCATATGGTAGTGTAGAGAATTCAGAATCTGCTTCTAATACTATGCCAACACATTGTCTCGGATTCATGACAGATGAACATGCTGATCTTCTGATATTCTGAAGAACACCAAGCTATTCGAATAATATATCGTGATGATTAGTTTCAACAATAAAGAGCCAATATCATTCTATATACCTGGAAAGGTCACTGTAATGCCACAGAATAAAGGAAAGGCATGTTGAATATTTCCCTAGTTAAGTATAACTGTCAACTTGACATAGCCTATAGTCACGTGGAAATAGATTATCAATAGGACAGTTGCCCAAGTCATATTGGCTATAGGCTAACCTATGGAAGATCACCTTGAATGTTAATTAATGCAGGAGGCTCCAGCCTGCTTTCCCTGGAACCATTGTTATACAGGTGGTTTTGAACTATAAGAAATATATCTGAACATAAGCTGACCAGGGGTCCAGTAAATGATTCCTACATGGTTGCTGCTGTTCTTTTTGAATGTGAAATGAGTTCTTGGTTGGAAGAATTTCTGTGTATATAATGGGAAGCTAACAAGTTCAGGTTTTGTTTTCCTATCTTATACTTATGAGCTAGAAATGTAATCCAAATTAATTTGTCCATGCCTAAAATGCTTTTTCTCATGGTGTTTGCCACAGCAACGGAAAGAAACTAGACTATATATGAAGAATCCTGGTGTATTAGTAAATATTATGGAAGGTAAATTAACTGAGATACTATTTCATTGTAAACAAATTTTAATGTACTTCCTAATGCCTGATAATCATGTTTGGTGAGTGTCTGTTTTGATGTTGTTGTTGTTGTTAATATTTAATTATCTGTTTTATATGTTTTGATCACACATGAGAGAGAGAGAGAGAGAGAGAGAGAGAGAGAGAGAGAGAGAGAGAGAGAGAGAGAAACAGATAGACACAGATAGTCATAGAGGCAGAACCTCAAAATAAAACTTTAAGAAATCAACTATCTTCTCCCACAATATAGATTTGGGGGCCAAACTCAAGTAATCAGATTGAACCTCGTCATTGGCTTTATGCAGTTGTTGTAGACAGATTATGGCATTTCTTAAGTGAGTTTTATGATTCAATGTGTGATTCCAAATGGGCCAGAATTCACTGCACTAGGAGAAAAATTGCACCCTGCAACATCATATTAGGACACAGATACATGCTTCTCTGTTATTAAAAGTGTGTACTGTTACTCTAATAATACCCCATGGATATGGTAACTTGGAAAACTGAATTGGACCTCTGAAGAGTTCTAGTTTTGGGGAAAAAAAATCTATGTATGAGGTCAAGCTTGCCAACGTTAAATTTATTTCTAGCTCTTAGCAGATACGTGGATTCTGATCATAAGAATTACTGAAAAGTCACATTTCTTTTTCTTTTTTTATTGAAAAACTTTATTTTAAAAAGCAAAGATAAATGTACAAATTTTGAGTATTTTTGCATAAAAGTATACGAATACATTTTTGTCATTGCTTGGCTTTTTAAAAAATGTTTGATATTAAAAACTTTAAGAGAACTGGTGAATCATAAGTTTCTGAGTAAGAAAGCACAATTCATATTTCAAGAGAAAAAAATATAATATAGACAGAACAGATGATGTAGACATAAGAGAACATGAACTTGTGGCCTAGGCTTCCATATGACTTTCTCCTCTGTCCATTGACACCTATTTCTCCCTTGAGATCTGACATTGTGTTAAAGTGAGTTAGGAAAAGATAGGCAGGTGCAACTGAAAAGAGTGTCACCCAATTTATTCTCTAAACACCATATGGGACTAACAATCCTGTGAAGAAAAAGATCTTGTAAACTGTTCAAAGGCTACATCTCAGGAATGCAAATCTGATCAAATCTCAGAAATGAACATTGATGAGTGAAAGATAAAATCCAAAGCATTAAATATTAAATTTTTTCTTCTCCCCAGAAACAAGAATATAGTTAAGCTTTTGTTACTGTAATCATTTTTAGAAATGATCTCATAAGTGTGAAGTGTGTTCTATATTAAGTGATGGCTGGTATAATGCAATTCTTTAACCATTTCCTCTTCCTTGTCTTTATTCCCCCTTCCCTTATGTCTGTGTTCTTTTAGAAAGTAATACGATCTAAGTTCTGCTTTCTAGCCAAAAGTCAGTCTATGATAAAATGCTAGGAGTTGAGATAGGGGAGTGTCTTAGCCTCTCTTCTGATCATAAACACCATCAGCTCTGACTATTTGAAATATCAATACCTCCTCCTCATTTGTAGTTATTAGTATAGACACACATGTGTCCTATTGTATTTTTTCTGTTTTATATACTTTTCAAAAGTCATCATGTCTTTCAGATATTACATATTATACTCTTTAAAGCAGTGTATCCTCTGCTAATTAGATGCTACTTGTGAAATTTTTGTGATAATTTCATAACATATAATGGAGTAAGAATTAAGCTAAATTCATGTATATATTCTACTAAAGATTAATTGCAGTCAAGTCATTACAGCAAGATTTGCAAACTTCCTGAGTTTTCAAATACTTCTACAATGGTACAAACAACTGAGGGAAAATATTGTAAGATTACTAAAATTGTCTTGCAAGAAATATAATTTTTATTATAAATATAAATAGTGAAGCATTATAAATAAAAATTAACACATGTGCATTAGAATAAACATACCCATATAAGTATTATACTGCTGTGAAGAGACACCATGACCAAGGAAACTCTTATAAAGAATAACATTTAATTGGGGTAGCTTATAGGTTCTGAGGCTCAATCCATTATCAGCATGGAATGAAGCATGGTAGCATCCAGGCAGATATGGAGTCGAAGGAACTGTGTGGTCCATATGTTGACTGAAAGGCAGTCAAGGAAAACAAAACAAAACAAAACAAAAAACTCCCATGTGGCTAGGAGGAAGGTCTCAAAGCCCACCTCAAATCTCAGTAACACATTTCCTTCAACAAGGCCACACCTACTCAAACAAGGCCTCACCTCCCAATAGCTGGATATCTTAGATCATTATTTTAAAACAATAATATAACACAAAATAAAATGTTTCTTTTTTGTGCTCCTTAATTTTAAAACCAAAAGCTAATTTTAAAAAAAACTTAATAGTTGAAGTCTTTTTATTCTTATATGTTCCTATCATCAGTCCCATGACCCTGGAAATGTTTTCATCTCTGTGTTGAGCTGTGTTTATCAATGAGTATCTGTTTATTTAGCATTCAGCACCAGCACCTAAAATCACATGGGGTGAATAAGACTGTTCAGGATCAAAAATAATTCACAAAGACAATTTCAATTGCTAAGATTTCTGGTTAGAATTAAATTAAAATTTCCTAAAAAAATTAATAAAAAATCCCGAAAAGGGAGATGAAGTTTATCTCTTTGAATGTCACATGAATGCTCATAACAGTTTAATTAGATGACAGTGTAAAAATGGTAGAATCTCCCAAATTAAAACAGCAATTTTCCCCATGGTCCTTGAATTCTGTCAAGCTCTGTCCAGTGGCTTTTATCAAAGGTATTGCATGAGCACATATCTCACATTCTTTACTTGGTAACTGAAATCATAATCCTAGAGTGAATTTTAAATGAGGACAAGAACACTCTGATAGATTCTCCTGACCCCCTAGCTGGCCAACCCTGAAACATATAATAACTTTACATCATTTTTACTCTTCCTAAACTTTGGTGAGTTTCACATCTCATTGAACACTTTAATATTGACTTGAAAAGTTGTAAGTATATAATAACTATTCAAGTACATTAGGGATGCCATCTCTGGCTATGAAGTATGAACATTGTACCCCAGAATGCTGAAAGCTTAGAACATTAGGATGCACTATTTTCCATTAATAACTGCTGGGTAGCCAAGAACTCTGTTCTTGTGTTATTGTTTTGAATAATAATGTAAGACTCCACATTACAGAACATCTGCAAGGTTTACATGATCCCCTCTCAAAACAGATTTGTCATGTCTATACCAATGGGAACTGTAGTGTTGTGAAATTATGGACCATATTATACCCATGAAAACGTATTCACACAGATTTTAAGTAGATTACGTGATATTTCCGTACTGTAGGTGGAAAATACTGGATTAATCATGCCAGACATTTAATGATGGTGATCTGTAAGAATTTTGTTATAAATATTTCAGACAGCAACCGCTAAACAATCTTAGCTACAGTATAAGGCTTATATTCATTAATTTACTTGACTCAAATTTTCTTAATAAAATAATCATTGAATAGTGCAATTTGCAGTTAGTACCTGCAGCTTGGGAGCGTTTACGTCAATTATCAAGGTCTGTGTACCTATATGATGCCCAATTTGAGGTGATCAACTTCTTTCATATGGAAATTATTCCCACTCCTGTGGGCAGAGACCTCATGAAAAAATCCAACCTCTCCCAGGACTCACTGTTTAATACCATCATGATGGGTGTTTAGGATTCACTATAAGAATTTTATGGCAACCCAAATATTCAAAATGTAACAAGTGTTGTGAAGGTACTTTCTTTTAAAACCTGATCACCAATGGTTGTGTTTTACACATATCCTCATTCAACACCCATCTAAAGCCACAGAAAACACAACCCAGAACTAGAAGAGCTCACTATGCAGCAAGTATGCGAATGGGTTGTTATCCTATTTTAACTTCCTTAAGAATGCATCCAACACAGATTTAATTCCTGGAGGTGTACTCATGTTTTTGTTTCCTTTACCTTACAGCTACTTCTGTCCTCGTTTGAGGGCCCTTCCATATTACAGTCCGATGGAAGGCACTCACTGATGGCTGATTCCTGCTTTGTTTGGCTTCTCATTTTTTCCCGTCTACCCTTCTACCGAAGCCATTTGTCTGCACGTGTTTATTGTATTGGATGATCAGCACAGCCGTCCTCCCAGCTGTATGGCTGCATACCTCTGACAGCTCACTGTGCTATTTACATGTCAGCAATATACCTACTAGGCTCCTCTGACGCTTTTTCTCAACACTTCTTCTTTAGTACCCTTGACTCAATCTCAACTTTCCTTTATCGCTATTATTTTTAGCATTTCATTAAAATTCTCTTGTGTCAAAAGTATTTTAGTGAAAATCCCCTTTCATGTTCAGTATAAAAGCAATGTCATCTCTCAGTTCACTACAGCTTAGAGATCAAAGGGCACTTCTGAAAAAAAAAAAATTAGAGTAAATTCAACTACCATTGCCTTCTTCAAATATATGCTGCCATACAAACCTGGGTAGACTCTAGTGGGCATGTCTACTTTACATTATGTTCAGAAAAGGTTGATTTCCTGCTCCGCATTTATATTTTTCCTGTTCTCACTTATCGTGTGTCTTCTTCCTTTTCTTGATATTATTTTATAAATCATTTAAGATAAACATCTATGCTTAATTTTCCTTATAGAAAGGTGACTTTTTTCTGTCCTTGCCAATCAGTTACTTTACTTTCATCTTTAGCATCATACATATGTACAGTCACAGGATCTAAGATTTTAAATATATCTTGAACACTATATTTGAAATCTGGTTCAAATTTGCATTTTTCATATATCTATCAATACAATTTCCCCCAACTTTCCGTGAAAGCCTCAGATGGAAATGGAAATTCATATCATCAATGAGAACCAAGTCTGACATATAATCCAGTGCCAAATAACTGATCCAGAATGACCCATATCACCAGCAGACACCGTGTACAATCCCATGCCAAACTGGGAGATTTAGACAGACAGGAAAGAGGGTACTTTTTGGCAATAAATGAAATGTATCCATCTCCGAATTGAAAAAAAAAAACTCAAATATATTTCAGTTTCACTTGAATTCTAGCCTGAAATTACTCATAGGAAAATATGTGAAAAAAGTTGCGTTTCAACAGTGGCCTGAATTTATAGCTATTTGACTACATAGGCCTACCAGGATTTTTGTACTTGTTATTGATTGTTGGTATTAAATGATAAAAATGAAAACATTTGTCAACTGGTCGGCATGAATTCTTTAATAATACCTGAAAATGTAAACCAATAAACAAAATTATTTTAATCATATTTTGTGATAAATATAAAGGTACGTCTGTACAAATACTTATTTTTGCCAGAGACCTGAAATTGAATAAATTTAACTTACCCTCTTCACGGAACACCATAGCAAATGTGCATAAACTCCAGACACAAATTTAGCATTTTTGGAAGTTATTTCTGTTTTTTTTTTTTTTTTCATATTAATAACATTTCTTTCCTGGATCCTAAGTAAAAATTCACTCTCTTGTAAGAATACACAAAAGTTATTTCAAGAGGAATGCGTTTTCAGGGGATAGAGTTTTGTCCCACAGTGGATATTTTATTATTCCTTTTTCAAGTGTTATATTTGTTTTGCCTTTTCTTTCTGATATATCACAAAAAAATAAGGCAATCTTTTCTGTGGGAAAAAAGTTTTCTGTGATATAATAATCCTTCAATAACTATGGGAAAAATGGGACCCAGAACACCGCTTATGGGAGAGCTGTAAGAAGTTGGTGAACAGAAAATACTTGAAGTTTGTTTACACCATAGATCTTTAAGTCCTCGGAGCTTAATGTAGATGATGAAAACATCTTCTTCTTTCTTCTTTGTGACAGTTCTATGTCTTCCAGCATACAGAAGGGAGGCCAGCATGATGTATTTTCATCTTCAAGTCACAACCCTTACTAGAAACAAGAAATAGTCCTCTCAAATGGCAACTAACTTAAGTCTTCAGTCTGTCCAATTATCATAGCTTAGTTCATTGCCAACATAGCCCAGGTACAAGTCCCCTTGACTAAAAGCAAACAGCTAAAACAGTACAGTAATCAGCCAAAGGCACATTATACAAAGTCATAGCCAGAGACACCATTGTATATGACTGTGAGCATCAGGGTCTACTCTACACTAATGATAAAACCAGAGCTTCAAGTAGCATCCTTAAATTCTCAGTTCAAAGAAGGAAGCAATCTCTAAATTCTCTGCGGACCACTGTTAGTTGGGTTTAATTACAAAAATCTAGGTTTTTAATATGAATATAAAATTGGTGAACTTTTTTTGTACATTATGATAAACTACAAAGTTGCTGATGTGACCATTGGTTCAACCTAAAAATATGCTTAACTGTAGATAGTCCTGAAGCTGTTTGTATCTTAATGTTAAGTCCACTTTCTCAAGAAGGCTGCCTATTCTAGAAAGTGACTTCATTTGAACTTTCCCATTTTAATTAGTAAAATATAAATGAGAGCCAGTGATTGGGCAGGGGAAAGGGGGTGGAGAGGGAGAGTCGGGGGTCAGAGGACAGGGAGGACCCAGAAAAAAGTTCCAAGATGGATATCAGAAGAATGAATTGGATTCAGGTAGGCTTTATTGGTGTTAAGTAGCTATGAACATTAAGGATTTTATAGGTCTAATATCTCATATAGAAGGGTAACTTATACCTTTGTCTGTTTGATGTAATCTTGTTGTGCAGAGGGTTTTCGAATTGAGAATTGAATATATAAACTTGTATGAAAAGCTATCAGGCCTTAGAGTTGTGTTTCTGTTGGACCGGAGGCAGTAGCTCAGGCAGAATAAGCCTCCAGGGAAGGGAGTTGTGTGGAGGGAGTGAGACCTTGGGGGCATCTCAGAACAAAGGACAGAGTTTCTAACCAGTCTCCAAACTAGAAGGGGCAGACTCTGAGTGAGACTGTGGGGCCAGTTTAGAGATAATCAATTCTATTTTTAATCATCACTGCAAGTCTTAACTGCTAAGTTTTGTAGTTTGTTATACCTTAAAAAATAATCCCTGCGTTACCCCCATATCTATCAAAATGCACATCAATATTGGCAACCTCAGTCACAAGTTCAAAGTCACAGACCAGTTAGCAAGTCATAGAAGGAGATGCACCATCTTTCCTTAGCTCACACTGCAACCATCTAAAATGTCCCCGTGGGCCCTGATATTTCTGCTCTGTAGTCTTAGGCAGTTGATCACAATGGGAATTTCTGGCCTCCACATTTCCTCACTTGTTTTCCAACTAGAAGGCCCTAGAAAGAGACAAGTCTCTTTTCATACCCTGATGAAAATGTCATAGTCTCCATTTTTATCTTCCCTTCATATTGCTTTCATGCTTGCAGTTCAGGAATGACTTTCAATCTTAATACGCTGGATTTTGCCCTATAGTTCTAAAACAGTAGAATTTCCATGAAGAGTCACAGCTACAGTGTCCCACATATCACCAAACAAGTCAGAGCAGCAAAGCATTGGGGAATTCAGTATGCATTTAAAGCAGATGCACAGTTGGATGGTTATAGCTGAGAAGCACAGGTTAGCAAATGTAAAATCATTTATATGTTCTTAACCTATTAAATTAACCACAAGAATATAGGACTTGCTCATGCATCACTAAAAGGTAAGGATAGGTTACCACTGCATGTGTTCAAACAAATATCAAAAGAAAAAAAAAAAAAAAACCTTCACTCCAACACATTGAAACATAAAGCTAATTTTGGTAATTTATCAATGCTATTTGATTTTTCTTTTACTATTTAAAATGATCACCTAGTTATATTTTGTATGTTTTTGAATGATTCAGATTGTGTCCATGAAAATATATTTTATATTTTTGTGGAAAAGAGAATATGGTTATGGGAAAACACCCTATTCATATTTTATTGCACTCAATTCTTTAATAGTTCAGGAGTGGGGACTTCACCAACTTTTAAATAATTCAAGTAGCTAGCTTAATTAGTAAACCATCCAGTAGAGAAGCTAATTACTTGATTGTCAAATGAAACAACAGCTTCCCCTACAGTGGAAACTCCACCACTATAATTAGGTTATACCATATTTCACCCTGAAGGAATTTGAAAACAAAAGCTATTCAAGGACAGCTACAATATTGTTTCTATTTATAGTATGATGCAAAATTATTACCTTGTGTTAGAGCTAAGACATCAATTACAGCACACCAATAACTCTTTAGAAAAGCTCAATTATATTTGCTTTGTGGATATTAAGGTAAATATGGATTACAAATAGAGTGGTTTGCAAAGAGTAATCATTTATAGTAAAACAAATTAATAATTTCAAAGACCTTATGAATAACCAATACTTAGAAAATACAGGGACATTTCAACAATCAATCATGCACTGTTAATTTTGGATTATCCACTTTAATATTGAACATATATGAACTTCCATTGACATACAAGAAATGCAAACTGACTCAATACAAATCAAAATGTCATCACAAGAAGACATATAAACTTAGGAAAGAGATTGCAGTTGTATTCACAGGACAGTTGTTAGAAAAACAGAGGCATGTATATGACGAAGATACATTGAATATGTGTAAAATTTTAGAACATAAATAAAATAAGAGCATCAAACCAAATCACCAAATCATATGTGCTGATAAAGTTAATAAATGTTTTTGCTAGAATTCCAAATTATTTAATAAAAATTATTTAATCTTGTCAGTAACTATCATCATTTTTTTGCATCTATGAATCTAATAGATAAGAAAATAAAATAAACCTTTTACCTACAAATAATCCAAGAGAATTATACATAGGAATTAAAGAAATAAAACTGTGAAAAAAGACTCCAGCTAGCTAAAGATCATGTTGATTGGGTAGGTACATGTCAAGAAGGAAGAAAATGTTCTTTTGTGACTGGGTTACCTCACTCAGGATGATAGTTTCTAGTTCCATCCATTTGCCTAGGAATTTCATGAAGTCATTATTTTTAATAGCTGAATAGTTCTCCATTGTGTAAATGTACCACAATTTCTATATTCATTTCTGTATCCATTCTTCTGTTGAAGGGTATCTGGGTTCTTTTCAGCTTCTGGCTATTATAAATAAGGCTGCTATAAACATGGTGGAATGTGGAGAGCTGGTGTGGCGGCAGTCCCAAGATGATGCTTGGGACTCTAGCCTAGTCTTGTGACTAGCACCTGACTTCCTCCTGCTCTCCCTCCACCAAGATTTGCCACTCCCACTGTGGGAGCAGGCGCACCCATGATGCGAGATCAGGCCAGATGACGTGGACCTATGAACTGCAGCCACGCAACATGAACTGAGGAGGTGGAGTTGAGAGAGAATAAAAGGACTGCACTTGGGGGCGGGGAGAGGAGAAAGAGAAACAGAAAGAGAGACAGAAAGGGACAGAAAGATTTTCAGTGGCGTGAGGTAAGGTTCCTGAATAAACCACTTTGAGAAGAACACTGTGTAGTCGCTCCTTTTCTGTTGGTCGGAGACTGTAATGACAGTGGAACTTGTGTCCTTGTTATATTTGGAGCATCTTTGGGGTATATGCCCAGGAGTGGAATAACTGGGTCCTCAGGTAGTACTATGCCTAATTTTCTGACGAACCACCAGACAGATATCCAGAGTGGCTGTACCAGCTTGCCAACCCACCAATCATGGAGGAGTGATCCTCTTTCTCCACAGGGGAACCCCAATGAAGGAGCTAAAAAAAGAACTGAAGGAGCTGAAAGGGTTTGCAACCTCATGGGAAGAAAAAATCTTCAACCAAGCAAATTCTCCACAACTCCCTTGTACTAAAACACCAACCATTGAGCACAAACGGAGAGACCTATGGCTCCAGTTGCATTTATAGCAGAAGATAGCAGTGTCTGGAATCCATGGAAGCAGAGACCTTTGGTCCAATGAGGGCTCGTTTTCCCAGGGTAGGGAATGCCAAGGTGCTGAGGTTGAGAGGGTGATTGGGAGAGGAAGCAACTTTGTGGAGACAAGTGGTGAGGGATGGGGATGGGACGGGTAATGGAATAACATTTGAAATACAGAGAATAGTTAATAAAAAAGTAAAGTAAAATTTAATATACAAGTTATTCATTACAAAGGAAGAAAATGGCTTCTCACTCGTCCTTAATCATTATGCAAGCTTGAAATGATGCAACTGTGAATGAGCGGGATTTGGGTTTATAGTAGACTTTGATGTGCCAGTCTGAACAAGGAAGTGTTTCCGTGCTTTCATTACCTTTCTGTCTTATTGCTAGAGAATATGAATGTCTTTGCTTGTAACATTTAAGTTCATAAATAATAATCTTGTGAACTTTCTATATGGCCCACAGAAAAAGTATCACCCATAATGTGTTATGAAATCCCTTATAGAGACAGCTATATAATGAGTTTTAAAGGTGGCCGGTGTTCTAACCCAGCTAGTTTCCAAATAATTGTGATGGAGACCTATTACATTCATTCAACAAGCTTTAAGCACAGTGGTTGAGCAGATATTCCTAACTCTTTATGCTATCTATCTACTTTCCTATCCATATGTCCCATGGTACTGACATTCTGAGTTTCTCCATGGCTTGCTTTGCTTTGTATATGTCCTCCTGGAGAACTCCCTTGATGATTCTTCCTCATGACTGACCTCATGGCTGGCTACTTTCTTCTTCTATCTGCCTCACGGCCCATCTTCTCCTGAACCCTCACCTATCTCATGGCCCTTACTCCAGATCCTCACCTGTTTAGTGGTGAACCTTTCCCTTGGCTCTTCTTCCTCTTTAATTCCTCACTAAGAATGGAAATCCAGCCTTTTTATCTCCTGTGCTTTGGATGCTCAGCCGTTTATTAACCAATCAGAGATAATGATTAATGATTATTGTAAGGGATTGGGAAAATTCAGATTTAAAAGGAAGTGAAGAGCATCATCAAGAATACCACTGTCTGGGATTCCCCTGCTGTTATAACACAATGCTGAAGATTTAGTGGTTTCTGAAGGGTGAATAATGAATGTTCACATTCTAGATGTTTAGAAGTACAATATCGAGCCATAGGCGGAGGTGGTCCTGGTGAGAATATCTGTCTGCTCTCTCAAAGGAAAGCTATCATCACGACTTCAAACATATGGTAGAAAAGGGACAAATATTTTGTCTTTGCATGACAGAATTAAGAGAAAGAATAGCAGCATTCAGCAACTAATACAACTATCTGGGCTAAAGTCCTATCATTTTCTCTATTACCCCAAAGATAAAAAAAAATCACCATCACTTTCAAGCCTCAAATGTAATATATAACACTTGAACATATGATTATATTCAAACCATAACATAATTATTAATTATGTAGACAATAACAATATTTGTTATCTATCCTTTAGAGTATTCAACAACAGTTTTCTTTCTTTTGTTATTATACTTAATGGATTTTTACATTTAATTTTGACTCAGTACAATTCACATTATCTTTTATGCAGTTCTTTGATTTTTGTGGATTTTGATCACATTTAGTACTAGGATATTTGCAGTGGGCATTGGTAAATTTTTAGCAGACATTTATGGATTGCTTTAAGCAGATTATGTAATGAACAATGACCTCAGGACAAATCGTTATGGATGAAAGGGGTATATCTTCATGGAACATCTTTTATTTTTCTACAATTATTTGATTAGATACTCTCTGTCTTTACATTTCAAATATTATCCCCTTTCCTCCCCCAACCAATTCTCTTTTCTCTCCCCCTCAAATTGTCTCCACAAAGGTGCACCCTCTTCCAGTCACCTTCTCCACCTCAGTGCCTTGGCATTCCTTAGATTAAGAAAAGCACCCTCACTGGAGCAAAGGTCTCTTCTCACGTTGATGCCAGACAATGCTATCCTCTGCTATATATACAACTGGAGTCATGGGTCTCTCCATATGTGCTAAGCGGTTGATGATTTAGTGCATGGAAGTTGTGGAGGGTTTGGTTGGTTGATGATGTTGTTCTTCCCATGAGGTTGCAAACCTTTTCTGCTCCTTTATTTCATTCTCTAGCACTGTCATTGGGGTCTTCATGTTCAGTCCGATCGTTAGCTTCAAGTATGCTCAACTGTATCTTTACAACTCGGGCAAACCCTCTAAGGAGACATCGATATCTGGTTCCTGCCAGTAAGTACTTCTTGGCATCAACAATAGTGGTTGGGTTTATTGGGTGTTTATGAGGTGGATCCCCAGGTGAACCAGTCTCTGGATGATCTTTTCTCCAATCCATGCTCCTTTATTTACTTCCGTGAACGTTGTATTCTTCCTTCTAAGAAGGACTAAGGCATCTACTTCCTGGTCTTCCTTTTCTTTGAGCTTCATAAGTTCTATGGATGGTTTCTTAGATATTCTGAGTTTTGGGCTAGTATCCACTTATAAGTGAGTACATACCATGAATGCTCTTTTGTGACTGGGTTACCTCACTCAGGATGATAGCTTCAAGTTCAACCTATTTGCCTTGGAGTTTCAAGAACTAATTGGTTTTAATAATTGAGTAATGCTCCATTGTGTATATAAAGAAATGCTTAACATCCCTAGTAATCAGGGAAATGCAAATCAAAACAATCCTGAGATTCTACCTTACACCAATCAGGAAGGCTAAGATCAAAAACTCATGTGACAGCAGATGCTGGCAAGGACGTGGAGCAAGAGGAACACTCCTCCACTCTTGGGGAGTGTTGTAAACTGGGGAGGTTGTAAACTGGTACAACCACTCTGGAAATCAGTCTGGCAGTTCCTCAGAAAATTGGACAAAGTACTACCTGAGGACTCAGCTATACCACTCCTAGGAATATACCCAAAAGAAGTTCCAACTTCTAATAAAGACACATGCACAACCATGTTCATAGCAGCCTTATTTACAATATCCAGGAGATGGAAAGAACCCAGATGTCCTTCAACAGAGGAATGGATACAAAAGGTGTGGTACACATACATAATGGAGTTCATAGAACATATTAAAAAATGTTTTGGGCTCATAATTTATCTCCAGAGTAGAGCACTTGTCTAGCATGCTTAAGGCCTTGCTTTAAATCCTCAGAACGACAAAACAAAGGCATATAAGACAGTTATTTAGGTTGCTAACTAAACTATTCAAGTTATCAGTTAAGAATGTAACAATTTAAGAAAATCCCAGCCCAATTATCACTTGTATTACTAAATTTTACAGTTGTTGCATATGTATTTGAAATTATAAATTTTAATATTATAATTTGAATGTGAATTGATTTATTTTTATTTTAGTCACCAGTATGTTTTAGTAATGAAGTAAAAAAAACCTATTTATATGCATTTTTATTTCCTGTTTTTGCATTGCCTTCCTGTATTCTGTAACCATTGAATGTTGATTAACGTTTGTCACATGAGACATTGGGAACATAAGCTCATCATGAGCTTGAATAACTTGTGTGCTAAATGTATAGATTCTAGAACTAGAAGTCATATTTAATACCTTGGCTTTAACAGACATGGTTTTTATTGTTTCTCTATGTATTTATCTTTTTATGTTTTTGGAGGCTACCACAAATAGACCCTAACAGGGAGTTCCTGTGTATGCAGACTTGAAGTACAAAATAGATCACTTTTGCATTTTGGTTTAATTGCTGAAGAGATTGTAAGGATTAACTGATTTATTCCATCAAAAAAAAAATCTTCTTTAATACAGAAACCTGCTAAAAACTGCCTTTGTCTCTTGTTTAAAATTATTATCTTTAATCTTATTGTTTTTCCAGTCCATTCATTATCCCACTTCCATTCGGCCCTCTGACAGTTCCTCAGTCCATCTCTCCTCTCATGATTGCATGATGTTCCCACACACCCATATATGCCTACACTCCCCAACCCTCCCTACACACAGCAAGACCCTCCCATTTCTCGGTGGCCTCAAGTCTTTCAAGAGTTAGGTGCATCTTCTCTCACTGAGGCCAGTCCAGGCAGTCCTCTGCTGTATATGTGTCAGGGGCCTCAGACCAGCTTGTATATTCTAACTGGTTGGTGGTTCAGTGTCTCAGAGATCTTAGAGGTCTAGGTTTGTTGAGACTGATGGTCTTCCTATAGGATTGCCTTCCTCCCCAGCTTCTTCCAGCTTTTCCCTAATTCAAATACAGAAGTCCCTAATATCAGCACATTGGTTGCGTGTAAGTATCTGCTTCTGCTCTCAGACAGCTGCTTGTGGGGACACTCAGAGGGCAGCCATGCTAGGCTTTTCTCTATGTAATTCTATCATAGTGTCAGTAATAGTGTCAGGCCTTGGTGCCTCCCATTTGAGATGGGTCTCAATTTGGGCTCATCACCAGATCACCTTTCCCTCAGTCACTTCTTCATTTTTGTCCCTACAGTTCTTTCAAACAGGAGCAATTCAGGATCAGAGTTTTTGACTGTGGATGAAGACCCAACCCCACAACTTGATGCCCTTGATGTCTTTCAACTGGACTTGAACTCTACAAGATTCCCCTCCCCACTGCTGGGCATTGCATCCCTTTGAGTCTTGAGATTCTCTCATCTCCCAAGTCTCTGGTACATTCCAGATAGTCTTCCTACCTCCCACATAACCAGGTTGTATATATCCATTCATTCTGCTGCCCCTCAGAGCTACACTCCTGTTTGCCCCTAAATACCTGATCATGTTCCCCCTTTCCCCCCGCTTTGTTCCCTTCCCTCTCCTACCCAGTTTCTCCCTATCCTCTGCCTTCTGCTTTCTCTTCAGTCCCAAGTGGGATTGAAGCATCCTCACTGGGGCTCTTTGGCTTGTTAGCTGTCTTGAACTCTGTGGATTCTACCCTGGGTATTCAGTACTTCTTTGGCTAATTTCCACTTATTAGGGATTACATATCATGCATGTGCTTTTAAGTGAGAGATTCCTCACTCAGAATATTTTCAAGTTCCATCCATTTGCCTTCAACATTTATGATGTCCTCGTTCTTAAAAGCTGAATAATATTCCACTGTGTAAATGAAATATATTTTCTGTATCCATTCTTTCATTATTGGACATCTGGGTTGTTTCCAGCTTCTGGTTGTCACAAATAAAGTTACTATAAATGTAGTGGAGCACTTGTGCTTGTGGCATGGTGGGTTATCTTTTGAGAATATGTCCAGGAGTAGCATAGCTGGGTATTCAGGTACATTTTATTTGGCAAAAAAAAAAAAAAAAAAAAAAAAAAAAAAAAAAAAAAGTCAATAGCAGTCAATGAAATGCAAATCAAAACAACCCTGAGATTCCACCTCATACCAGTCAGAATGGCCAAGATCCAAAACTCAGATGACAGCAGATGCTGGTGAGAATGTGGACAGAGGAATACTTCTCCATTGCTGGTGGGATTGCAGGGTGGTAAGACCACTCTGGAAATCAGTGTGGCAGTTCCTCAGAAAATTGGACATAGTACTACATGAGGACTCAGCTATACCATGCCTGGGCATATATCCAAAGAAAGCTCCAACATACAACAAAGACACATACACCACAATGTTCATTGCAGCTCTATTTATAATATCCAGAAGCTGGAAAGAACCCAGATGTCCTTCAGTAGATGAATGGATACAAAAGTTGTGGTATATTTACACAATGGAGTACTACTCAGCTGTCAGAAACAATGACTTTATGAAATTCTTAAGAAAATGGATGCATCTAGAGAATATCATCCAGAGTGATTTAACACAGTTACAAAAGAAAAGACATAATATGCAGTCACTGATAATTGGATACTAACCCCAGAAAGCTCTGAACACCCCAGAAACAACTCACAGACTCTATGAAGTTTAAGAGAAAAAAAAATGAAAACCATTATGCTTAATCTTTCCACACCAAGAAAACTTTGACTAATTTCAGGTTACATCTTGTTTGAAATGTATTTTATGCTCATTGTAACTAGTAAGTAATGCACACTATCAAACCTTTAAAAAATAACCAAGTACTGACAAAAATGTATTCATATACTTCTATGCAAAAATGCTTAAAATCTGTACATTTATCTTTGTTTTTTAAATTAATTTGTTCAATTAAAATAAAAGAAGTCAAGGTATCACTGTTTGGTGTTGATATGATAGTACACATAAGCAATTACAAACTTCTACCAAAGAACTTCTATATTTGATAAGCAACTTCAGCAAAATAGCGAGATATAAAATTATCTCAAACAAATCATTAGCTGTCCTTTATTCAAATGACAAATGGAATGAGAAAGAAAATAAGAATACAACAGCCTTCAAAATAGTCACAAATTATATAAAATATCTTGGGGTAACTGTAAAGAATCAAGTGAAAGGTTTAGATGATAAGAACTAAAAGTCTCTCAAGAAAGAAATCAAAAAAGACCTCAGAAAATGAAGAGATTTCCATTTGCATGAATTGGTAGTATTAACATGGTAAAAATGGCCATCCTACCAAAAGCAATCTACCGACTCAATGAAATGCCTATCAAAATTCCAAAACAATTCTTCAAAAACAATTCTCAATTTCATATGGAAAAAGAAAAAAACAGAATAGCAAAAACAATTCTTAAGAATAGGTAGTTTTTGTGGGTTTCATCACCTAACCTCAAGTTATAATATAGAGCAATACTGATTAAAAAATGGCATGGTATTGGTACAGAGAGAAACAGATTAATCAATAAAATAGAACTGAAGACCAAGAAATAAAAACCACATAGCTTATAGACACTTGGTCTTTGACAAAGAAGCCAAAAATATACAATGAAAAAAAAAATAAAGCATCTTAAATAAATGGTGCTGGTCTAACTGGCAGTCAGTATGTAAAAAAAATGAAAATAGATCTATAATTTGCACTTTTTACAGAGCTCAAGTGCAAGTGGGACAAGGACCTCAACATAAAACCAGATATTATATTGTATTTAATAGAAAAGAAAGTAGCAGTGAGTCTTGAACTCATGGACATGGGGGGGCATTTCTAAACAGAACCCCAATGGCTCAAGCTCTAAGATCAAGAATTGATAAATAGGACCTCACAAAACTGAAAAAAAAAAAAAAAAAAAAAAAAACTGCTATATGGCATAGGATATAGTCAATAGGACAAATCATCAACCTACAGACTGCGAAAAAATCTTCACTAACCCCACATCTAATACAAGACTAATATCTAAAATTTATAAAGAACTCATGAAGCTAACCTTTACAAAACCAAGACCCGATTTAAAAAAAAAAAATGGGGCATAGAACTAAACAAAGGATTCCCAGCAAAGGAATCTGGAATGGATGAAGAGCTCTTAAAGAAATGCTCATAGTCCTTAGTGATCATGGAAATGGAAATCAAAATGACCCTGAGATTCCTACTTATACAAATCAAAATGATTAAGATAAAAAAACTCAGGTAATAGCACATGTTGACAAGAACATGAAGATTTCTATAATATCTAATGATCTGGAATTTGTGAAAAAGAATGTCTCTATTTTGGTGAGTTCTATTTGATCTCTTCAATTTTATGAGGCATTTAAACAATATGTTTTTTATATGTGTATGTATGTATACACAGACACACACACAGGACTGCATCTTTCCCCTATTACAAACTTTCCTTGCAAAGACCCTTCTACAAACTAACATTACCTTCTTTGTTTGGGATTAAAGGTGTATACTAAGTGTGCCAGTGGGAGTTAAAATATGTCATTCTAGCTGTATCACAAAGACCTAGAGATATTAGGCTATGATCCATTCTTGAACAGTCATGTTGCTTGATAAAACTCCCTCTATAATCTACTATCGTAGACTCTGAATATCTGCAACCATGAGTCCCAAATAAGCTTTTATTCTATAACTTGCTTTATCCATGGCCTTTTATTAAGTGAATAGGAAACTATCTAAGATACAAGTTGGCAGCAGAGGGCAGACTAATGCTATGACAGGGCTGACCATGATGGAATTTTGAAGGAATGCAGATGTTTTGGGGACATTGGACTAGGAAAATGGCTGCACACTATAAACAGAACTTACTAGAATGTCTTAGTAGGAGACTGCAAGACAGTAAAGGAAAAGCCAGTGAGGTCTGTGAATACCAGCTCTATTGCTTTCTGTAGGGAACAGTATTAGCAACTGTGATAGAAACAAATCTTTCGTATTTAGGCAGAGAAATTAATTTCATGGTAGCTAGATTTTAAAATACAGACTAATGTGGCCAAGGAGATTTTGAAATCTACCTTCTGGGAGTCTAATATGAACTCTATCATTTTTTGTTTGTTTCTTGGGTTTGTTAGAAATTACTCTTATGTCGGTCTACAATGAAGAAAAGCATTTGGGACAAAAGAAAGAGAAAATATACAGTTCAAAGAGTAAAAGAGCCCCCAGAAATTTACTGTAGAATCCAGGTTTATATTGAAAGAGACAAGATAAAGGAGAGACTAAGCAATTTTTAAATGTAGAGGGGTAATAACCTATCCAGCTAAGATTCCAACTTGTGAAAAGAAATGCTTAATACAGTTTCTGCTTCAGAAAATAACAAATACAAGTGGTTGTAAAACTTCTCTTGGTGGCGAACTCCTTTTAAATTGGGGGGCTGAATGTGCACACACTGGCCATGTATCTGCTGGTATTTCATTTAACATTTTCCTGTATTCCAAAGCTATGTAAATCTTTAAATACATGTTTATGAAGAAATGTTGAATCCCATAATAACAAGTGGCACTTCTAATTTACTAGCTTGCTTCAAGCTTAGTAAACTTTTTAGAATATGGTATGAATTGACTAACTGTTGAATAATAATTAAATGTGTATATCTACATTATCTGTGAATAATTTGAGTTCATTAAAGGACTAATCCTGCTGGTCCAAAGCTGCATAGTTTCCATGAGAGGGCAATAACAGGATAAGCAGACCAGTGAGGGCCAAATGTTGATGGTGTCAGAGAACCCAGAGAGCATCAATCATTATTAAATATATATTATATATAATATTATATATATATATATATATTATTCAGTGCATCAGACAATTATTTTATATATGTATATGTGTACATGAATGTACATATAGTATATATATGTATATATATATATACATATATATACATATATGTATGCCATAATTGCCTGGTGCTCTGAATAAAGCTGGCTGTTGCTTGAGACTTTAATTTACATCATTTATTAACTCCACGTTTACATACACACACACATAAACAAACATACAGAGACAGACAATGGCTGTGGATGTGTCTAATTAACCTCTAATCATTTATACCTTGTCAGTGGCCATTTTTTCATATTTTCAAATATTGAAGCATTTTTTACTTGGCTCATTCATAGCATCTTTTGTAGTCATTACAAATAACAGTCTTAAAAAGGAATGACTGATTTAATGATTGATGAGATTTAATGACTACCTATTGGAACATTGCCCCAAAATGGCATCATGTGGGGAGAATCCTGAGTGCTTATGAAAAAACTCTCCTAGAAACAATGCAAGAGTCTTGTGACCTACTTCTTCAATAATAATGGAATTGTTATCGGATCCTTCTTTTGTCTCCTTCCTGAGTGTAGCTGATAGGAGTAAGTTTACTTTAGATTATTCATTACAACTGAATAGTGGTATTTGTTTATATGGTTCAATGATAAAACATGGCTTTGCTACATGGAGTTTGTCTGCCACATGTGGTTTCTCATTATGATTGTATAGGCTCCTGGTGTGACTCATCATGACCTTCAGAGTATAAATTTTCTGATGCTCTGAATGAAGATGGCTGTTTCTTGACTCTTTAGTCTACTTTATTTATTAGCTCCACCCCCCTACACACTACCCCCTCAAAAGCAGTGAACAAGTACTCATTACTTGTAGCTACACTCTTCAGTGTAACCAAGGAACATAGACTTTTTGATGCCTATGACAGTCCATCTTGGTTGTCAAGCGCAGTCTAACTGCAATCACCTGTAAGATAAGCCACACAATACTTAGAAGGAATTATTTATTATCAGAATGTGTTAAGTGGGAAGACCTACTGTAAACTAGAAAGATGTTCTCCCTTTTATTTTCAGACAACTAAACTGAGTTTCCAAAATACTTTTTGTCACTTTACTCTGTATTATTGTCCCGTAATGCTGGCAAGTTCATGTGCCCTGGTCATATCTTGTAGTGTACCCTCTTCACATTTTGTTGTAGGTTCATCTACGAAGTGCTCATTTTGCTATGGGTTTATCTACCTGCTTCATGCCTTCTTATTGGTTCATATACACCCCTCATGTTTTGCTCTAGACTCTATCAACCCTGTTAAAACCTCTGTGTGGATTTTTCTCCAGAGTTCATATCCTGCTCTTGGCTCATCCACCCTGCTCACATCGTGCTGTGAATTTGTTCACCCTGTTCACACTCTTGCGTGGTGTTCATCTACCCTGTTCCCCTCTTAACCCTGCGTCCATCTGCCCTGTGCACACCTTAGTCTGATGTTACCTTTCCTGTCCACATCCTGCCATAATTGCATCTACAATGATCTGGCTTTAACCACTGTTGCTGCCATTTGTCTCTGACATCGGAACCTGAATTCTTCACCCCTCTGATGTGGGCTAACTAACAGAAGGTGTCCGGGAATTCCTATGGGACACTCCAGCAGACATGAGCTACTGATTCAGTCACCTACACTGACTGTACAGCTAACAGAATTTTCCTATAAAGTCAAGACAGAACTATTGAACTACCCACATTGTAAAACAGTCTTAAAAAGCAAAAACAACAGAAACCCTACTCTTTTTCAAATATATGTTCATTGTCAGGGGCCAGCCCTATCAGTTCTTCACTCTTGTTTGGTTCTTCTTGAGATAGTAGAAGGGGAAGAGCTTCGGAGGGGGTAATCCTTGGTCTTACTAGATAATTTAGGGAGGCTCTTTACAATAATAAAACATGTACTTGCCTTAAGTCTAAGTCACTTTGTTACAGTAGCTGACCTAACCATCTGAATTCCTGAGAAGCCAGAAACTCTTTAGCATCTCATCATCTAACTGCAGAGGAAAAGGGAAAAGATTTATTGTCGGTGCTCCTTTCTCTGGTGAACCAACCAGAAAACACTCTGGATAAATTGGATAACTTTGGAAATCAGTGAGGAAGGAAAGAAACAAAATAAGATGCTATATATAGGCAAATATTCACAGACACATATACATTCAAACATTCACACACCCACTCTCTGGCCAAGACAAACCGTCTATCACAATCAACCCCACAAATATTCATGCATGCTTACATACATGCTCTTACACATACAAAGATACAGATAGACAGAAATATACATTTGGATGGATGGATGGATGGATGGATGGATGAATGGATGGATGGATGGATGGATGGATGGATGGATGGATGGATGGATGGATGGATGGATGAATGGATGGATGGATGGATGGGGCAAAGCAACCAAAGTCAAACCATTCAACCAACCAAATTTATTTTCTCTGGTCTTTTTATACACTCCTAGACCAAAATTACTTTAGAAAATAACCTCAGAGAAAAAATGTTACATAAAATGGAAGAATATCAATATTAAGTTAAAAGAATGTCAATGTTAAGTTCAAAGCAGTGTTTCATTATAACATACTCATTAATAGTCCAAAGAAAGAGCTTTTACATGGCCTCACCTTATCATAGCACACACCCATGACTCTATCCTTGACCTAAATGTTTTACTTTGATCAGAAAATTGACCCAAGTCTAATTCTCTTTTTAATGTGATTATGAAAGCTCCTTGTATTTCTTATTATGCAGCTTTTACTTACTATTCTTAGCAGTGGGCACATTTTATTCTTGATCCTAACTTTCATACATACTTAAAGAAACTAATACCATCTCTAAAATACTTTTTCCTGAAACTATCTGAATCAAATCAGGCACTGTGTGGAATCATTGTCTACTTGTGTGTATAGCATTACTACAAGATATATGTCTTCCCAGTTCTGCAGAGATCTGCTCAAAAGTGTGGGCTAATACATAGTAATAATTATATATTTAATGATAATATTAAAAGCATATTAATAGAGGTAATCTTTCCTAAAATGAACTTCTTCTATTCCTTACCTATAGGGGCAAAACCATTGTGTACTAATCTAAAGACTCATCTCAGATCACCTGCTAGTTATTAGCTTCTTCTAAGGTGACTTCTAACAATTCATTATATTATTTCTTTTCCTCTAGTGTTCCTCAACCTTCCTAATTATTCAAACTTTTAATACATCTGCTTATGTTGTGTGACCCTAACATTAAAATTATCTTGTCACTTTTTTATTAATGACATTTTGCTACTATTGTCAAAAGTCATGTAAATATTGATTCTGAATAATATCAGATATACAACATCTATGGAGATTAAGACCCATGGGCTTAGAACCACTGAGATCCCTGACAAACACAGTGTTGTAACTAAAAAATGTCATATACCTTTCTAAATAAATATCAAAAAATAACTGTTTATGTTTTTAAGGTATGGTCTCATTGTACTCAACATCTATTATATCTAAATAATATAATAACATAAAAATAATTTTTAAAAGTATGGGATAAGCTATATTTTAGGTGTGTTTTATGATGTCATATTAAATTAGCATATTTCAAGACATATATTCATGAAAAGCATTTGAATTTGAGGATTGACATTTTATATCATAATATGCCAGTTATTAATGTTATTTCAGTAGTATCCATACTTACTTGACATTTATGCCTGGATGCAATGGAAGATGATTTTAATAATCAGTTGTTTTCTTGTAGAGATATAAGTATGATAAATTTTAATAGAAACTGATCAAAAATGAAAATGTCTGAATTGCTTTACTTTTAACTGACAAACTCCTGTGGGCTACATAACCGAGAGGTGATATGGTCTACTCAGCTTGGTCTCAGCTTCTCATTGATCTCGGCGTGTACAATTAGGCAATATTTCTTTCAATAATATCAATACCTAAGTGCGGTATTTATTACTTATAGCTTCAGATTCTTGTGATTTTTTTTAATTCATACTTTTAAATTTCTTGAATGTTGCATCAGATTTTGTAAGCAGTAAACTCTGTCACTGCAGTCAATGAGCAAATACAGCACAGAGCTCATAAATTCTTTACCATCATTGCTTTGAACTCTAACCTACTACGTTGTTTTTTTTTTCACTGATTTGTGCATATCTTCAGACATTTTTCTTCCTTCTTTTATAAATATTTATAATATATTTATTGGTGATAGTATTAAAAATTAGCAGTTTAAGCCTCTTATCTTCATGAACCACTTATTGGTGTTTATTGTTTTACTCAAAATATTGAGATATGAATGCTACATTATATAGCTAATAGTTTTGACAAAGAATTTTATATTTACTTTTAATTTAACTGTAGTTATTGTTAACATAATCCTAGAGATTTAATGAGCAACAATCTTGTGTGTTATAAGCATTTTTATTTCCTAGGCATCTGTCAAACAGTTAATGAGCCTACTCTATGGCAAGTGGTTTTGTTATTAACATGTATATCTGTGTCTGCCTTGTCCAGAATATGTGATCCTCCTGTCTCAGTCTTCACAAAGCATACACTGTTGGCATTATAAGTATCTACCATGATGTCTGTCAAGAAAGGATGTAAGTAACCATGCTAATATTTGATTATTCTAAATGCTAATTTTAAAATATTTTATGAATCATACATGAATTTACTGTATGAGAAAGGGAGGGAGAAAAATGAGAAAAGAGGGAGCAAGGGACAGAAAGAGAGAGAAAGAGAAGGGTCTGTGTCAGAGAACAATGTCTACCTTTTATATTCCAGAGCTAAGTCTCAGGCTATTGAGCAGGACAGAAATCAGCTTCACCTACAGAGCAATCTTGATGGCCCTTTATTGACTTTTTTATTTTTTATTCTTTGTGAGCTTCACATTGTTCCCTCCAGTCCCATCCACTCAGCTTCCTGTTCTCTTGCACAGGCCCTCAATCCTTGCAACCTCTACCCCACATAAACAAACAAAATATAGGTATGACAAGGCACAGAAAGCATCTTGTCATAGACACTGCAGTTGTCACAGTGTGTTCCACAGTATTCCCTTCTGTCCATCAATGTGCATTGCAATGACTCCTTTGTCTGACTTCTGTGACACTGTGAACATTGAATCCTCACTGGGATTCTTTCTGGTTATCCTGTTGTTGCCCTCTGTCATGGAAATTTTGGAGTGTTGGCTCAACAGGACCAGCCCTTTCATGTACCCAAACACTTCACAGATGACAGAGATTGTATTGTTGGCCAACTCAATACCCTAGCTCTGGGAGCTGTTCCCTATCCCTTATCCCCAATACCAGGGTGAGCTCTCCAGCATTGTTGTGGCTAGGCCACCCAATGCCACCACCTACAAAGCTCAAGGTCAGCTCTGTTCACATGTACACCTAGTAGGTTTGTCAGGACCCATGCCAGAAAAGACAACTCCATTGTGTTGCCCAGTCTAAGTGGAGACCTGCCTCTCCCAAGTGCTGCAGCTATCAAAGGTTTGGTTGAGCATTTCCTACTCTCATCCTCCACAGTGCTCATCTGTGCCTTCACCATCAGGGACAGGTCCACTCTGTTGCCTACTCTCAAGGGAAATAGTCATTGAGGGAAAGTGGTATCCTCCTAGTCTTGGGACCTCGGAGCCAGGTCTTCTGACTGCTGCAGCTGGCAAGGGATGAGGTGGATTGGAAACGGTACCCACCGACACAACCAGCTCGTGGCAGAGGAGTGGCGGGGCCAGCACTTCTGTGATCTTGCCCCTTTTCTGTGCTGTCCTGGTGAGATGCAAGATCTATTCTCCTGAGAGCTGCAACCAGTCAGGACCAGGTCTACATGTCCTGCTTTCATGACTCAGGGGCCAGCTTTCACCACTGTCACAGGTATCAAGGGACAAGGGCCTAGAGGAGGGCATTACCTATGTGCCTTTGCCACCTCATTACAGACAAGTGGTAAGTCAGCTCTTCCACATTCCTACCCTCTGGGCCAGCACTGACATCGCCCCATCCCCCAGATCTCTTGGGCTGTCCATGTAAGCGGTGCAGAGCCTGCTCTTAGGATTGCTACGGTAGTATATAGTAGTAGGGCCAGCTCTGCACAGAACTGCAGCTAGCAAGGGCTATGGCCAGCTTTACAAAGCCCTGGGACATCTTTATTTCTACCGGGCACATCTGTATGTTATTTACTAGTAATGTGAGTCCTAAAAATCAGCACAGACATCCTGCTGCTGCCTAGGAATGGAACCACATATGGCTCTCAGTGGCTTCAAGGCCTGGGACAGGCAAATCACCAACAGGCCTCTCCATCCCTGAATCTCCGTTTCACTTCTTTTTGGAAACTGCTCTGCTTGCCTTACTGCCCCGTCTTTCTACCCCATACTTGCACATTGTGGTGGCTCCTGCTGCAGGAGGGGCCACATGGCTTCCGGGCCTCTGGGTGATCTCTTTGCTGTACCACATGGCATGGTGGTAGGTGGGCCTCATATGTCTACAGCACACGGCATGACTGCTGATGGGTTTGCTGTAATCCCCCTCCTGCACCTCACCGCCTGCCTGGGCTGTATGACAAGGGAGAGGTCTCTGGGCATCTTTTGCAACTTAAATATTCACTTCAAAACTGTCTCTGTTTAATGACTTTTAAGTAAGATACTGTTATGGCATGTTCTACAACATGAAAGTAAATTCTTATTTTATTTAAAAAAAAAAAAAACTGTTTAGGTCCCTGATCAACAGTCTTAAGTTAGAAGAGAGAAACCCACGTAATATATTAGTTTATAGTTACATAAAGTTAAATGCTGTGTTAAATGTCACTCAGCTATTTAGTGTCATTTCCTGACTTAACTCTATTTTTGGAATGGATACTGATAAAGTTACTGACCTGGGTAGAAACGTAATAGAATATTCTGATGTACATTGCAACTTGCTCACTGGCTTCGCTTTATGGTACATAAACATCTGTATTTTCCATTCTCATGGAACATTAGAGACATTTTCAACTGAACAGGCAATTCCAATAGCATGGAGGATAAATGCCCACTTGGTCATCCAGACAGTATAATTGATTTACTCATTCAGCAACTGACTCCTTTAAATATTCAGGAGACCATTTTTTTTAAACATGCTTCAATAGTTGTTAATGCCTTCCACCAACCTCTGTTTTCCACTGCCCTCATCATGACTGAATCTTTTCAAGAGTTAGAGAGACAGCCTTTCGTGATACAAACTGACACAGTGGTTTGTTTCTGAACATGCTCCCACTTTAATGTTCCCTATGCTGCAGCCATCATATAGTTGGTAAAAGTCAGGAGAGATGCAATCAGGAGCTTACAAAGAAAAACCTTTGTGCTGGGATGCGGTGTGTTTATTTAGTGACTCATCATGCTTGTTTTCATGTAGGTAAGCAGATGAACTAAACTCCTGAAGAGTAGCAGATAAGGAAAGTGGCAGTTGCAATAGTTGGTGAAAGAGAATTTCTTTCAAAGAGAGAAATGCATGAGACTAGAAAATATCCTCAGAGAAATCTCAAGAGGCTCAAAAGTTCAGACAAGATGATCATGCTTGAACTTAGATACTCTTTGAAACCATGCTGCAATTTTGAAGGAGCCCTGTTTTTGTCCCTTTGAAGGAACAATGAATGAGTAACATTCTCTGAAAAACTTTAATTGTTTGGTTTTATGATCCATGAAAGTCAGGTAGGCTTTGCATTAAGCCTAATAGTGTATGTATTTTACAACATGCCTCACAGTTTGATATAGTAAGTTACAGATTTAAAGAATCCAAATAATCTCAACAAAATAACAACTGTAAGCAAAAATAACACATTCGAGGTAAGGTTTTCAAGCATTTTTTAACCTTTCTAATAAAATGTATTTTAAAACTAAAGAACAACTTTTATCCTTGTGAAAATCATAAAAGTGTAAGAACATCTGTCATATTTATACAATCCATTCTGTGAGTCAGGCATGCACTGCCTACAGTATACACAGACTCCTGTAGTAATCTAATGGCCCTAAATTAATGATTAAAGGCCATTTCCAGTTTATAGACAAAGAGGTCAAAATTGGGTTCAAGCTTATACAGCTCCCCAGTAGGATGTCAATCCAGACTGTCTGTGTCTGTGTTCTTGCCTTTATATGGTGTTGGTGGTGGGATCTAATTATCTCAGTCACAAAGTAATCAAGCTGTGCATGTTAATTGGTCAACCGTTGTTCCCATCCCATGTCCTTTCCATACTGAAGACCATAATGAAGTTCTAATCTTAAGCATGTACGATAAATCTGCAGAAAATCAGAAGTTCAAAGTGTGCTTCTTATTACATTTCCTTTTCAAAAATTGAATGTTTTCCCCTGTAAGTACATAAACACATACACTGTACGTTCTACAAATATCTCTGTTGTGAGTTTTTCACATAAAAAGGAAGCTGCCATCTTACAACTGTCACCTATTAAATTTTATTACCTATTATATTTTTGATGATTGCCAGTATGTTCATTGTCAGTTATTAGACTTAAATTCACCTATATGCTACTTCTTTTTGTAGCCTCATATTATTAATGGAACAATCTGTGGATTGCTCATAATTTCCTGGAAAAGCATTTTAATCATTCTGTGACTTTGTCTTAACGGTCTAGAATAATATTTGTTAATAATCTCATACCTGTGGTTATACATTATAATGTTAAAGGAAAATATTCTTATATTTTTCAATATATGCTTACCCTTGGTAGAATAGAAATCCATACATTTTGAGTGTCTGCCATAAAACATGTGCTGAAATATTTTTAAAGTAATTATGACTGTGCATGAGGAGCTTTTCATTAATGAGGTGATGAAGGCATTGGGATTCCAGCTTATTGTACATTATATGAGTCTCATTCACCCTAAATTAAAGTTTAAATAAAGTGGTCATATTGAAGAAAAATTGCATTTATTTGTTAATATTGTCCTGTACTCCTGACATATTGTTTGTGAATTGGTGTCTTTCACAATGCATATTTTTCTACTAGAAAAGAAAATGAGAATTTGCAAAAACCTCAAAATTGCTTGAGGATGTTACTTATCACTTTTTCCTGACTCGAAGCTCCTACCTACCTTTTGCTCCCATGGACTTTTCTTTTTCAGAACTTTAAGTGTCTCACTTATTATAGTTTTTAGAAGTTTCCCCTCCTGCAGCATGATTACAATTGCTAGCAAATGTGTCTGGCAAAGGCAATTGCCAGAGTCGGAAGTGCTGGTCTCTCCAAAGGGTATTTCTTGGAAGGCAATCAGAAGAAAAACTTGCAGGGATATAAGATGACTGTCCACATTGCAAAGCTAGTGAACCATGCTTCCATACCCTCAAATGTCAGAGCCTTCCATTATGGTTAAGAAGATTAATTCAGAAGAAGGTCACATGTCACATTCTGATTTGTGAGAATGTATGATCTATATTAATCTAAATAATTGAAATTTTGTGCATTACATTCTCATTTTTATAAGACAGCCATCATTTCATTGAGTATCAATAGGATTTTTTAAGTAGGTAATTTAAATCTGGATTTTTAGATGAAAATATTATTTAATATTCTATAATTACATACTTGCTACATAAATAATGTTCTTAATCTTTTATGGCAATTTTGTTTTCAGAAAGATATTAAAAACCAGTACATTAAAAAAAAACCACATTGAAAACAGTACATAATATAATCTTGATACAAATGTTTGTTCTTTCCTGCATGTTAGCTAAATTCTGGCAAATTAATTATACATTTTAATTTTGTATTTGTGATAGTCTAGTTGAAGGACAGTCCACACATGGCAAGTATTACATGGAAAATGGAATAAAGGAAATTATCTTGGTACTGGTTTAAAGAAAAAAAATAAGGTAAGATAGCTGGTATCAAGCTTGAGTGACAGAAATTGTAGAAGAATTAAACTTTCTAAGCCACTTAATAAAAATGTCAAAACTATATGTTAACCTGGTAAAGTGATAGGTCATAAACTTAATACAATTATGAGTCCTGGTATTATATGTTACCTCCTCTGTGTGTGAGAGGAACAAAATACCAGTCTGAGGAAACGATGACGAATTTCAAGTAGATAACATTCCAATTCTTATTCCATGTACCAATACTGTTGGTATATGATGCTTCTTCTAATATTTAGATCATACACACACAAAAGCTGATGCCCCGCGTCTTTATCGTAATCTATACTATGTGATCTCTACTTTCAAAGCTGCTAACATCCTCATGTGCCTGACAACACTCATGATGGACATCAAAAAGAAGAAAAAGAAAAAGAAACTGCATTCTGGAGCAGTGGAAATGCTGCCTTTTGCTTCTGCTTGAATAAACTTAAGATTGTTCCAGAGCTCTGAAACACACTAACCTTAGCATTCTAATCTGTGACTTCTATGATTGTGTAACCTCATGTTAGAAAAGTGAGTTTGACTGCCACTTGGACGTTATGAGTCTAGGGGATAGAGAGACAGTTTAGGGGTTGAAAGATCAGGCAGCTCCATCCCAAGCATCCAAGTGGTAGCTTTCATCTTTCTCTAACTGTAACTTACTGGGCAGACACAGCTTCTGGCCCCTACATGTACTGAATGAACATGATGCACTTATATACATGAAAGCAAAATGCTTACATACATGAAAAATTTATCAGTCCTAGTATTTTTCTTTATAAACAGGAATAATAATTTTTTAAATAATCAAATAATTGGAAGAGTCAAAAAATAAAATAAATGCTCAAGGATGTCAAAATTAAATATTATAATTATGTCTCTAGTGGAAAAGTTCATTTATGTTTATCCCTTTATTTTACTTTTCAGACATGATTTTACTATTTGTGTCCAGCTGCTTGGAACTCAGTCTGTAGACAGTGCTGTGGTTGAACTCAGACATTCGGTGCATCTAGAGTGCTGGTATTAAAGGTGTGTCCTGTCATTCTCAGCCAGACAAGCTTATTTTCAAGTGACCACTTTGGTTATGACATTGTAGATTAAAATATAAATGTGAATGAATAAATTATTTTCAATTTATTTCTAAAACTGCCATTGATATTGAGTGCATTGAGTGTGTTGATATTGAGTGCATAAAGATCTTCAAAGACCATTTAAGGTCACCTAACAAAACAGGCAATATTATATAAGATGTTTTATTCATGTTAGTTGAGCAATGTTGAACAAGCTAAATGACATTTAAACCAGAGTGGAGGAGTTAGGTGTGAATCAAAATTATATTTGCCAAAATAGGTACCTGGTATTTCTTACAGATTTTGAGGCTAAAAATAAATTTTAAAGTTTATTCACACTAGGCATATTTTCATGATGGACGGTTCCTGTTCTAAAGGCTATACTACAACAGTCTGTATGTAGAGCTTCTCTATTATTAACGGTGCATTAAGACAAAGTTTTCAAAGTTTGAGGACAGAAATGAATCTGAATGGGTGTATGCTTTCCTCACAGGTGCAAGGACCAAATATCTAGTACACACACACACACACACACACACACACACACACATGCACATAAGTACTCACACATGCACACACAATTTTATATAATCCCTTGCTGAGAAACTCCCTTAGGAACAAAGAGCGAAAAATAAAAGAAAAACCTTCAAATAAAATTACCTGAAGTTTTTTTTAAAAAAAAAAAAAAAAAAAAAAAAAAAAAAAAAAACAGTGTTTTTGTTTTCACTTCATTTATTCCTTTAAAACAAGTCACTTCATACATTTAGATATTGAAAATCACATATCATAAATAAAATGAATGCATCTTAATAACAAAGGCAAAATCATGAGTTATATAAAACGAAGGTAGACATCTCCCAGAGAGCAGGAGTGCATACACCTTGGAACTTGCTGGCAAACAAGGGAACATTTTGAAAGCAACACTACAAACACATTTTCACATGCCAAGAAAACAACTCTTTCTATTCGGCCCCCTTTTATACCTTTGAAATTATGTTCTGAGCTCTGTATTTCAGGCTTTACTGGTGATATTTTTTTATTTAAGGAACTCTGCTTCAATGAGACTATTTTCATTGTTAACCTTTTGACAAGCTATATGTACTTATTAGGCATTCTTAAAACAATTTGGTACAAATGCATTTCCTGTGGCACCTGGAATGGCACAAACATGAAGGGGCAACTTGTCCTTTAAGTTAGGGATGATTTACACTCAACTAAACATTCTGTTCACATTCTGGATCCAAGCCACATCATCTCGGTAGAAATTCTCAGCCTCCTCACCTATAACTTAACCAAACCATACATTCACTAAACTTAAACTCCTATATACATGTTCATGTGTTCCAAAACCAAAGTGAAAAGTGTACCATGAACAATGCTTGTACTCACAGCCTTACACATTTCCTCTTTAGCAGGGGTTTTTAACAAAAGCAAGAACGGCAAAATAAGAGTTCATGTTACTTTTCTTTACATTTAGATTGTATCTCAAGACCTGATGCCATGATTGATTGAAGACACATAGCTCCATTGGAGAGCAAAATTCATATTGGAAAATAATATGGACAAAAGATTTCTTTGAAATATTTTCAACACATCATCATATAAAGTTTACCGTGTTTCCAGTATTTTTGCTCATATAAACTTTTCTCCTCATGGTTTTCACGTATTAAAACCCAAAACTGGGTGAGAATGAATTAAAACATAACAAAATCAGAGAAAATATCATTTTCATGCATATATAAACAAAATAATTCATTGGCACTAAATAAATTCTTCCCTGTATTTTTTAGGATTATACTTCCATTCTAAGTAAAATAAAATTTGGTTATTTAGATGTGCTGGCTAATTTTCACCACCAACTTCACTGGATCTGGAATCAGCTAAGAAAAATGGCATCTAGGTGAGCAAGGCATTTCAAAGGGGGGGGAGCAAACCAAACACCTACCTGAGCCATGAGGACCTATTCAGAGTTGGCATCACACTCTGTGGAAGCCCATTAGAAAGATGCCCCTGTGATAAGTACTGTTGCTACCTGGCCAATACATGTCAGTGTTGATCTGTATCCTCACTCTTCTCTGATTTCTCCTTGAAGAAAGTTCTGCAGCCTCTAAACAACCAAAACCATAAACTCCTCAGGAATCCTCTAAGCCTTCAACGCTGCATGGGACCACAGAGCTATACAGGTTTATAAACTATCATTTACCCAATTCTCAGGATACACAGCACGAGGCAGTCATTCTTGGACCACACAGTTGTGTTGTGTAAGCCAATGGATTTCCCCATTGTAAGGTACATTTATTCTAACAGTTCTCCTCCTTTACATGTCTTTGACTAATATATATTATGTATCTTATAATTAAAATTTCATTTTATAAATACAAATTAAAGAGTTTACTTATCTTCCAGTATCTTTATTCAATTTTTCAGGTAGGAATAGACATTTCATTTTTTATATTAATGATATTTTTATATTAGAAAATCATGTTCATAGAATAATATGTTATATTATATTGAATAAGTTTTTTTGGGTTATACATCCCTTGGCTGTAGTTGGTTGTGAAACTGAATTGAATATACATATTCCCCATAGTCTTTAATAATCTGAATGTGTTACAATGTCCTAAATCTAAAATCTCTTCTTTCTAGGTAATCTTTTCAGTATGACAGCTTTTAAAATTAAGAAACAACAAATAATATACCTCTAGCCAATAAAAGAACTGAGTATGCATTTCCAATCCAAAGGAGAGGAATAGAAGCAAAACAATTAAAGACTAGGAAAAGAAAAAAAAATCAAAATCCAATAGGGCAGACACTAAGACATTCCACTCAATATCAGACATCCACAAATCCACAAATGAGATTATTTTTATTAAGTCTATATTTAAAGAGCTTAGGTGTTACTGTTCCTTCAACTTCCTGCCTGGCAACTCTATATGCCATGTCTTCATTGGCTTCCCAGTGACTCTCCAGTTTCCTAGATTCCATAAGGTACCTTGGGCTTTAACTGCACAGCACCATACCTTGGCATTTCATGGCTTCCTTCCAGGGATACAGACCTTTATCGTGCTCCAGGATGCTCTCAATCTGATACCTGTCATGCCTTCAAAATCAGCACCACCTTCTCTGGGACTTTCTTATGTTACTGTTGGTTCTGTTCTGAGACTTGATCTGCTTCCTTGGTCTCATCTTAGCTTTTGTTCAAACCACTTTTCCCCTTTCAGAGTATATATTACAGTGTTTAGGAGAAAGTAAAGTGATGCCTTAGTCACGTTCCTATTGTTGTGAAGAGATGCCATAACAAAAGCAGTTTGCAGAAGAAAGAGCTTGTAAGGTTTGACAGTTCCAGAGGTTTAGGGCCCTTGACAATTCCAGTGAGAAGCATGGCACTCCTGACACAGTTTCTCCACAAAGGCCATACAGCTGTATCATCCCTAAAAATTCTCTCTGTTGAAGACCATGCTTTCAAATATGTTAGCCATTCTCACTCAACCCACATAAAGTGGTGTAAGATTAATGGAGACCTTCCGTTATTTTTGTGGAGGCTGGACAGAGGATTGCATGCTCTATTTCTAGTCTTCTGACTGTCTGCCATTGTCCAGTTAAAAATACTCTCTCCGAGGTTTAGAACTTACATGCCAGTCCCTCCAGCTCTGTGCCTCATGTGTGTTTGTATCTGAATTTCACATCATGCATTCCAACCCAACTCATCTTCCCATCTTTTTGCATCTGCCCCTGGCCCTTGCAACCTCGCCTGCCAAAGAAAATCTAAAATTGAAATAAAAACGTCTCCATGGAAACTCTAGAGTGTCATTGTTTCACACACAGAGGTACACACTTTTGTCCACACATCGTTACTTGCGAATGTTCAGTACAAAGAGTCATTGGTTTGGTTTGAAGTCTCTGCCTTCAGCCACATCTTCGATAGTGAATCCTCACTGGTACTCCCCTCGGATATCCTGTTGCTGCTCTGTGACATGGAGATCATCAAGCTTCAGTTCCACAGGACTCGCCCCTTTATGTTTTCCAGCAGTGCTTAGATGGGGTATATGTTGGGGTGGGCCAACTCTAAGCCCTGGATCTGGGCCTGGGTGGTATCTTAGTTTGTTGGACACATCACCAAGCTTAGCTCTCCAGCACTGGTCCCCACTGGCTTGCTCAAGTGCTGCAACAGGCAAGTGGTAGAACCTGCATTCTATCTCACACAAAAATAATTTTTGAAAGAACTATTTAAAGCCGAACAGGCTGGAAAATGTATTCTGAGTTTTGAATGACTAGAACTATTAATCCACGTTGCTATTAAATCTAGCAAGACTAGCCACAAAAACTGAAGGATAAATAAAACTTTCCATGAAAAAAAAATGACGAAAAAAATTATGACCTTTAATCTAACTCTATAGAAGATATTGGAAGAAATTCTTTAATCAGAAGAGAAAACAAATAAGTCATATCTGAACACTAATTCAAAATATGTCAGACAAACACCATAAGATCAAACAATGACAGAAATCAATATATGTTTTTAAAACAATATTAATGGGCTCAGTTTGGCAATACAATGATACAGACACAGACTGAAGTAGAAAACAGATTCATAGTTTTGCTACCCTCAAACTCACATAGCACTGTTAGGTAAAATGACGGTACAAAGATAGTTCTAGCAACTGCAACTAGGAAACAAACAGGCATTGATATTCTGGTATCTAACAAAATATATTTCATACTAAAGTTACTCAGAAACTATAGAGGGTGTCTTTATATGCATTAAAGGAAAAAGTCACCAAGAGAATAACATAATTCTAACCACATATGCACTAACCACTGGTATACCCATAACCCAGGGAAAAAAATCGATCTAAATACCACCCACAGATTGACTCCAACATAGTAAAAATGGTGAGAGTAGGTGACCTTAATACTATGCTCTCTACAACAAACTGGTCATTTGGACAAAAATTGCACAGAGAAACCCTGGTGTTAAGTGATATCATAAATCAGATGAATCTGGAAGAATTCTCCTTGAGTATTATTGCACAGACATACTAAAAGCAATACTTTTTTTTTCTCAGCCACTGATGGAGCTTTCTTCAAAATTTACCAGATATTCGTACTTGGAGAAAGTTTCAACGAGTATATAAAAGTTGAAATAAACCGTGCCTTCTATCTGACCACAAAGTTATAAATCTGGATACTAACAACAGTAGAAATAACCAAAACAACAAACACACAAACAAATGAATAACTTTTTTTCTTAACTTACTTTTTACTATTAACTTTCCATCTAGCCCACTGCCTCCCTGCTGATAATATACACCTTCTCTGGTGTATTGCCTCCCTCCACCTTGGTACTTCAAGTCTCTACAAGGTTAGCCACATCCTCTCCCACTGAGTCCTGACAAGGCAGGCCAGCTAGATAAACACATTCACAGAGGCAACAGCTTTTTGGGTAGCTTTCATTCCAGTCATTTGGGACACACATGAAGACCAAGCTACAGATCTATTAATCGTCCAAGGAGGCCTAGGTCCAGACTACGCATGTTCTTTGGTTGGTGGTTTAGTGTCTGAGAGCCCCAAGAGTCCAGGTAAGTTGACTCTCTTGATTTTCCTGTGGAGTTCTTTCTGCTTTGGGGCCCACAGTCCTTCTTATTCTTCCTTAAGTGTCCCCAAGCTCCATCTACTGTTCGGCTGTGGGTGTCTGCATCTGTGTGAGTCACATTCAGAAAAAAAAAATTTTGAAAGTTAATCACATTATTTAATGAAGGCCCGGGTCAATGGAATCACCAATAAAAATATTTTAAACCTCTAGAACTGAACAAAAATAAAAAATATGGCAAATGTTGATATATGGAACAAACTGAGGTAGGGTGTTTATCAACTGGAAAGGTTCTGGGTCTTGAGGGCACACAGGTGTTAGCAGTCGAGCCAACTTTCCGGTCCAGAATTCCTCAGCCCACCTGAGGCTATGAGATTGTTAATTTACCCTCCTCAGCATACCTTTCCTGTTGCAGTGCAAAGCAGGGAATTCATGGTGTATCTCTCACCATTTTCTCACACGCATCAAGCCATTTTCTCACACTCATCCTCCTCGTTCACAGCTTTAAGCTTGATCTCATACCTTTGCTCTTCAACGTTTTTTTTCCTTCAACACTAACTTTCTTTTGTGCTCTTCGCATACATACTGTAGATATGGAAGAAAGCATAAGTCGAATGTGGCTCAGCATCAATGTTGTCCTGTTCGAAATCTCCTCTGCTGAGCAAAGTGGTTCATTAATTTAAAATTGTAACCTCATTAAAATCTTCAGGACATGAGTACAACGCATCTAAAACCTTTGCTGAATGGCCACTTTTTGACCCACCAATCGAATTCTTGTTCCCAGGGGAAACATCATGAGACAGCCCTTTACGTTCCACATTTTATCCAAACTTTGTTCTTCGAAATTTCTACCAGAATGGCACATACATCTCTGCCTTAAGAACAAGCCATTTTTACAAAGCAACACTCATCCTCCACAGAGTCAATTTCTGTCTTAGTTCCTTTTTCATTACTAGGACAAAGTACCCTGACAAAATGACATAAGGATGAAAGGGTTTATTTTGGCATCGTGTTCCAGAAAGACACCTTCTATCTTGGCATGGGCGATGCAAGAACAGGCTAGGAAGGCCTGAAAGCAGGATCAGCATACTGGCCGCACACACAGCGTCTACATTCCCAGAGTAAAGAGTAAACAAGAAGTCTGGCCATGCTGTAGGGAATGAAGGGGTGCTTTTAGGAACCCCTTCTTATATCTAGCTCTCTACTTCCTAACTAAAGGTTCCAAAACCTTCCTACATACCATCAGCAGCAAATCAACAAATGTTCAAATACATGAGGCTATATAGGATACTTAACATTCAAAGCATGATTGGTGTATGCAGTAAAAACTACATAGAACAAATACAAAGAAGAAACAGCATTACTCTGGCAGAGACTGGTACCTACTCTGGACCCTCCGCACAATGGCTTTAGTGCATCTCAACCTCAGCAAAGGCTGAGAAAGAGAAACTGCATGTCACTGCTACTCAGTCGAAAAATCCTTACTTACTCCCTTTACATTCTGCTCCTTGCCCCCCTTTCTTCACCCACTCCCATCAATCTTTCCTGACGTCACCCCTCCCTTCCTTCTGCGACCCGACTCTGGCACATCTTGTCTTGCACGGCTAGGTGCGTTGTCTCAAACTAAGTCCAGACAAGGTAGCCAAGCTAGAAGAACACATGCTTGTGGAATATCCCTGGGCCACAAGAAGGCCACGCTGCTCGTCTGCTACATATGTGTGGAAGGCCTATGTCCAGCCCATGTATGCATTTTGATTGGTGGTTTAGTCACTGAGAGCCCCAAGAGTCAAGGATAGTTGATTCTTCTGGTTTTCCTCAGGAGTTCCCATCTCACGTTCTTCCATAATTTTCTTGCCATATAAATCACCAATTTGCCATCCTGTTTCCTGTTAATGTATTATGCCAATTATATAGATTTACGATTTAGCGTCCAAAAAACCTCTTTTTGCTCATTGTCAGTCATTATTACTGAGTACAATCCATGGCTACGAAGTATATTTGAACCAATAAAGATTAAATTCTGAAACAAACAAACAAACAAGTGGTGTTACTTTTGAATCTTAAGCAGCAGTAACTTGGCTCTTATCAGCCAGATGGCATTTTGAAGCATCTCAAAATCTATGGAAAGAGGCCTGGAATTTCATAAAGGTACCAATAGAACTTTGTGAAAACAAAGTTTCCACCATCAGGGGTGAGAAGTCTAGTTTAGACTCTATCATGTATTTCCTTCTGTTAAGTAAATGTTCAAGTAATAGCTGCATTTGTCATTTTCTTTCTTATCTAGAGAACATATATAGCATGTTGTTTAGATGACCAAAGACCTAGCATTGTTTATTGTGTGTTATTTATATGCCTTGGTTTTCCTACCCTGTGTAGTTTGTCATGAGTGCTGAGTTTTTCACTTCTTATTTCAAAATCATTACTGTACACTAAATCCTTAAGGCTCTTTCCCAGAGAGGGGTGTTACTACACATAGTCTTTATTTACTCTTGTGTGCACATCTCATTTATTTTCCAATTGACTATGTATGGAAAACATCATCTTTGTTAGTTTTTTTCTTTTCTGGAGCAAATCTTAATTTCTCCTGCCAATAGCTTTTGAAAGATAGCAATGCATGCGCCATTTAGAAAGAGATGATCTTGTGGTGGTTTGTAAGAGAAATGTACCTGATAGACTCCAGCATGTGAACATGTGCTGCCAATATTGGGGATACTGTGATTGGGCAGGTTTGATAGAAGGACTATATACTGGCTTCGATGTTAAAAGGCTCACCCTACGTGTAGGTATCTTTCTCTTATGCTTAAGTTTGAAGATATGTGGTCTCAACATCCCAATCCTGACACCAGCTTATCTCAGGTGTACATACCATCTGGGATGGATTTCTTCTTTCTTCTCTAAGTTGTCTTGGTTATAGTGGTATTCTTTCTTTCCTTCCTTCCTTCCTTTCTTCCTTCCTTCCTTCCCTTTTTCTTTCCTTCCTACTCTTCTTCCTTCCTTCCCTTCTTCCTTTCTTGTTTTCTCCTTCCTTCCTTTCTTTCCTTCCTTTCTTTTTCTGGAGTATATAAAACTTTGTGACTTTGAACTAGGAAACGATTCTAAGGACATTAAAGGGTTGTCCTCATGGATCTGAGAGGATGATGGTGATGACAGCAGTTTGGGCTTTGTGGGTCCAAATGAGACAGGGACAATATAATCCATCCACTGAAGGCCATTTTGTGGTGTGGTAATAGACTCTGGCTCCCTTCTCCATGACCTGAGAGTTTTCTGGAGTCTACATTTAAAAATAATAGACAAATTTTGTCTGCAGAAACAATTGCAAAGCAGGATAATATTAAAGTTGCTGTGTGTTTATTGAGAATAATGCTTTTGGGGCATCTACAATGAAAAGGAGCACGTGGGGAAGAAAGAAATGGAGTGTGTACAATTTACAGGTGGATGGAAAGAACACTGGGAAACATAATGTGATAGCTAAGGCTTGGATGAAAAAGAAGCACTCAGTTTTGAGAAAAGGGTTACTACTGAGATGATTTCTGGTTTGCTGTGAAATAAAGGAAAGGGGATCCTTAGTGAATGGCCCGTCAAGTTAACTTTTCAATGTGCTATAGAGAGTCTAGGCATTTCCTGCCCCTATAAATCAATTTAAATGAGAATGCTTCTGTTACTGTTACTGTGACTCAGGAGGGCAGGATCCAGCCCAATCTGGAGTTCCAGTTTGGCAGTGTCTTCCACAGAGTGCTGGTGAAGAGTTGTGAAAGATGCACGAATGAGTGGTTGGTGGATTGTTCCTCTGCATTTTGAGAAAGCAACTGACACAAGGCAGCACACATTGATGGTCTTTCTGCATGAAGGTCCGCAGGATGAGATCATGAGAGGCCAGGGCATGGTGCTATAAAAGTAAAGTCTAGGTTTCAGTGGGTCTAGACCTCAAAATATTATAAATGCAGAGCTTTGTAATATCTACCAAGGAGAACTGAAAATAGGGAATGGAATTGTCATGTGATCTTGCTTTGCTCTAGTATCTCTTCTGCTGGGGTCTGTGAATCACCACACAAACCACTCAAATACCAATTTCAGCCAAATAGGAATGGTTTATTAAGTGCCCCACTGCAAGACTGATCGATCAGGTCCATCTTCAAGGCTCAGGATCTGAACAGTGGACTTTAGTCAAGATCTTTTAAGGCCTTTTAATCTTGAGATCTGCAAACATCTGTGCCAAGTTATTTTACCAATCAGGATTTAGGGATAAAGGACTTTCTTAGGAACATGTCTTCTTGTACACTTACCCTACTCCCATTGATTGGAATATTCAACTGTGGCAAAAGACTAGCCTTGTCTCACATTCCAAATAGTTTATTATATTGTCACAGGTCTCTCTCTTATGTTAGGGTCCATCTCAGGGGAAGCTTATAAAAGGAAATACTAGAAAAGCTTATACACAGGTGCAGGAAGTGCTGTTTGTTTGTTGGTTCCAGTCTAAGCTTATTATGGGTAATTACACAAAGCATTACTACTGACTTCTACCATGATTGTTTGCCTTCCTAGTGCACATAACAGAGTATTAATAACCTGGGGATGAGAACATTTCCTAGTTACATCAGATATGTATATATATATCACAAAATGTCAAGTAACAGTTACCAGGCCTTAATATTCCATCTACACATTAATATATTAATATTACCTAGGCCTTATCATCCCCTCTAGGCTGTAATATTATTTTATGTAGGCCTTAACATCTTCACTATGCCCTAATCCAACCTTTTAGGATAGTAACATAAATTCTTTGCCCTATATGTTTGAATTATATGATTTTTTTATTATTTTATGGGGGGGGGATAAAATTAAGTAATTACCCTGCATCTCACAAGGAGTTCAGCCTTTTAAATAGTATTTAGGAACTGAAATAATATGGGGACTCTTGACGTTGGACTAAGTGTATTTTATGTTAGAATTTCTCCACGAACCTATGGGGGCCAACAAATGGAGTCCAGTGTTTGGAATAAGATATGTCCTTTATAGTCTTGGGCTTTTAAACACATGATCCCTGACTGGTCATGCTGTTTTGAGGAGGTTTAAGTAGGGCAGTCTTGCTGGATGAAGCATGTCCCTGAGTGTAGGTTTCGAGATGAAAAGTCTCACGTGATTACAGTTCCTGCACTCTCTTGTTTTTAGTTTGAAGATGTGAGCTTACTTCCTGCTCTTACTGCCATACTTTTCTATCACTGGGGACTTTCACCCCTCTCACTGAAGTCCAAAGAAACCCTTTCATCTAGAAACTCCCCAAGTCATGGTATCTCAACCATAGAAACTGAAAAAAAAAAAATAATAATACAGAGCTTTATTTGAAACCCAAGAGCTCCTTACTTAATATTCCTGAATGGTGTGGGAAAGTAATAATCTCCGTATCTAATGAATAAATATGCAAACAAAATAGAAGTTACCAAATAATCTGGAGAGTTTTATGACAAGTTGATAAAAACCAGAATTGTCCAAAAGGGATAAAACACTTCCATAAGACCCAGCTATTGTTTAAAATTATTCATTAAAGACAGAAAGCCTGGCCTTTCTGGGATGGGTGGGTCCATCTCTGGGCTGATCTTCCTATGTTCTGTAGGAAAGCAGGCTGAAGGAACCATCAGGAGTGAAGCAATAAAAGCAGTAAGAAGTACTGCTGGTATACACTCTGCACCAGCCCCTGCCTAAAGTAGTCTGTCCTGTTTGAGTTTCTGTCCTGTTTTCCTTCATTGACGGAATACGGTGTAGGAGTGAAAGCCAACAAATCCTTTCCTCCCAAACTTGCTTCCTTGGTCATGGCAGCACTAGAAACCCTAATTCAAACACTGGACCAGACAAGTTTCTTTTGCAACAAGTACAGCTAGAATCCAGTCCAGTCTAGGAAGCAGCATACATGTCCTAGATGGAGACAATGTACCTTCGTGTACCTGATGCAGACAATGACTACATCTCTTCCCATTGGTAGGAGCTAAACTTTAAGATAGGATAGTTATTCACTAATTAGTAGAAAGGGAGTAAATGTGATAGAGCTTAGGAGTATCTATAAGTAGGACAGACAGGTATGTCTTACAATGAGGGAGGTTTGGGAAATACGAACTTTTGTCAAACCTGCTACTTTTAATAGAAAAAAAAAGTTTTTGTGCCATTTATTTTCTGTGCAGCATAGCCAGGAAAGAAACAAAATAATAGGTTTTTTTTATATTCCTTTTAGTGAACAGATGCTGAGCAAAACCCTGAGAGAGTAAAAGTGAGGTCACGGAGAATGAGACTGTATGGGATGGAGCGCTTAGTGAAGTGGAAAATACCTTCTGTGCTTAGACATCATTTCCCTTCCGCCCTTCCTTCTTTTGCATTTCAATTTTCTGGGGATTTATAAGGAGACATCGTTAGGGAGCCATTTTATCTGATTCTTAATGGGACAAAGTAGTTCAATAGATACTCTGTTGGAAACTATATTGGAAAAAAATTATTCTCAATAGTTGTTAAGAATAATAGAAATGAAGAAATGAAAACAAATAGGTGTTGTAGCTTTGGAAAGTTTAAGTTACACAAACGTGAAACTATAAGCCTTCGTGAGAAAACTGTAGAAAGAGAAAGGAAAACAATTTGGAGTTTTTAAGGGAATGGTTATGAGACATTATTATCTAGCATGATGAACAGTTTTCAAACTAACAGCATACATGAGGCTGTCAGCCCCCATTGGGATAAACCTACATTTTCATTGACATGGGGCAGTCAAGACTTAGGAACAAATCTTGAGAAACATCTAATGAAACTCTATATGACAATAGGTCAGAGGACAACTTGGAGAGCATGAGTCTTCACTGTTCTCCTTCATTTCCATTACAAAAGACAAACCAACCATGACTGTGAACAATTTAAATAAATTACCTACAACTGAAGACATGTGTCAGCAGTTAGGAACAAATGTTGCTCTTGAAGAAGACCAGGGTTCAGTTCCCACCACCTACACAAGACACCTACAAACACCTGTAATTGCAGTTCTGGATAAATCAGTGCCCTCCTCTGAGGATACAAATATGCATTTGAGGATATACATACTCTCAGACACATGCACATAAAATAATAAATAAATAAACGTCTAAATGTAAATGCTTCCTAAGAAAAAATAAGATTCCAAACCTCTATATAGAATATGTATATATGATAAAAATTATAAAATATGTTTGATGTTTCTCAGAAAAAAATATCAGGTCTCTGATATATGAAATTTCACCTATTATATTGTAGAAAACAATATTAAATTATTCTTCATTTAATTACTTGGAAGACTTAAATAACTCTGTTTCATATTTGGTAGCACACATGAGGGCAGTACCTAAGCTATAATTCTGAAAGCTACTGGCTTACACTGCATAAGTAATCAAATACCAACTTCATTTATTTTTGTTTTATTTCTTATTGGATATTTTATGTATTTTAATTTTAAATGTTACCACTTTTCTCAGTTCTCCTCTCTCCCATTCCATTGCCCCTCCCTGATTCTATGGAGATGCTGCCCCTCCTCCCCATCTACTTTACCTCACTACCCTGGCCTTCCTCTACTCTGGGGAAACAAGCCTTCACAAGATTAAGGGCTTCTCCTCCTATTGATTGCAGACAATGCCATAGACTGCTACATATGGGGCTGGAGCCATGGGTCTTTCCTTCTCTACTCTTTGATTGGTGGTTTAGTTCCTGCAACCTCTGGGAGACCTGGTTGGTTGAAATTGTTCTTCCTATGGGATTACAAACCCTTTCTGCTCCTTCAGTCCTTTCTCCAACTCCTCCATTGGGGTCCCCATGCTCAGTCCTATGGTTAACTGCTAGCATCCTCCTCTGTACCAGTAAGGCTCTCGTAGAGTCTTTCAAGAGACATCCATATCTGGCTCCAGTCAGCAAGCACCTCGTGGAATCAACAATAGTGACTGGGTTTGGTGGCCACACATGGGATGGATCCCTAGGTTGGGGAGTCTCTGGATGGCCTTTCCTCCAGTCTCTGCTCTAGTCCTTGACCCGTATTTTCTCATGTGAGTATTTTGTTTCCCCTTATAAGACAGACTGGAGCATCCATATTTTGTTCTTTCTTCTTTTTGAGCTTCATATTGTATTAGGCATCATGAACTGTAGGGCTAATATCCACTTATCAGTGAGTGCATACCATGTGTATTTTTTACCTCGCTCGGGATGATATCCAAGTACAAAGCTCAACTCCAAGTGGATCAAGGACCTCCACATAAAACCAGATACACTGAACCTAATAGAAGAGAAAACAGGGGAGAACCTTGAACACACAGGCACTGGAGAAAATTTCCTGAACAGAGTACCAATGACTTATGCTCTAAGATCAAGAATTGACAAGCGCGACCTCATAAAATTACAATGCTTCTGTAAGGCAAAGGACACTGTCAATATGACAAAATGGCAGCCAACTGATTGGGAAAAAGATCTTTCCCAAACCAACATCATTTACAATGGGAAAAGAATTTGGGACTTCCAGAATGCTCTATACTTAAGGACCCATTAAGCTATCTATTGAAAAAAAATTTGCTTAACTTCAGGTTCCTGGTCAATAAAATATCATAATAGTAATTATTTTACTACAAATTGTGTCTGTGGGAGAGAGGAAAAAGAGTACATATGTGGAACTATTTAGATGCTATATTTGAAATGCTCAAAACATAATGTAAGAAACAGTATGGAGTGAAATATGACATCATTCACTAACTTTATTCACGTTTTTAAACTATAAACAAGCAAGGAAATCAAGCAAAGGTATTGTGAAGTCCTTCTCTAAATGCAACCAAGTGGCAGGGAAACAGTAAAATGGTGGTTGGGTAAGATGATAATATGGAGTGCATGAATGTGTGAGCATGTGCCCAGGACACAGTCAAGAAAGATGGCTGCCAAGTTTCACTAACATTGGGCAAAAAGGAAGGGCTTATGAGTCAGGGATTACAGCATTTACTCCACCTGTGAGTTGTCTCCAGTAATTGTGTTTCTCTGAACTTATGAATGAAGAGAAAATGAATTAAATGGGAGATCTTTCTATTTATCTGTCTGTCTGCCTGTCTATCTATCTATCTATCTATCTATCTATATGGATAAAGAAGAGACATAACTTATTAATTCTAAATGCAAATGAAGATCGTCTTCCTCCCTAACCCTGATTTAATGATAGGTCCGCATCTCCTACATGACTACAGAGTTTATTTCCTTAGAGGTCAGTATGTGACCCTCATTTACCAGGAATCTATGTTCATGGTTGTTTTAATTGCATGTTAGTAGCTAGCAATTCAGATCCTGTTAATGACTTAATGAAAACTAAATCACCTTTCATAAATCTAACCACAGTGAATGAAAGCGATTAGGTCAGTCTGTCAGTCACAGGCTGCTTTTCAAGGGAGGAGCTGTGTATCATATTCTCAATTTTTTTTCAACTTCCAAATATTAGAAGTGATGATTCAGGGTAACTGGCCTGGCATGTTGGAAGAATGGTCATTCCTGATCCGTTATTCATGAGCCACACATTCCAGTTGCTCTCATCCCCAGACTATCCTTTCTTCAAATGCTTCCTCTTTCCATTATTTTCTTTCCTTTATTTTTTTTAGAAACAACTATATAACTTTTCCAGTACTTAAAGAAAAATCAAAGATTTTGACAACACATGAATTTCTATTACAATAAGTTAATAGCAAACAACAAAATACCTACAAGCTCAAAGGCACGTGCTTTGTTTAGGGGTCAATTTTGATTCATAATTTGCAGTTATCAAGTCGGCTGCCACAGTCAGGCATACAGGCGCTTAGTTTTGTCTATTTCCATCTAGTCAAGACATTTCTAGGCACTCTGCCTGTAATCTCAGTACTCTAGACATAGGATTATTAGTTAAAAGCCATCCTAGGCTATACAGAATCTGTCTCAAATACAGACAGACACACAGAAGATATATACTATCTGTCTCAAATTCAGACAGACAGATGCACAGAGAGAGAGAGAGAGAGGGAGGGAGGGAGGGAGGGGGGATGGAGAGGGAGGTGGGGGGAGGTTTAGAGAGTACAGTTAATCACACTGTACTCCGTGATAAACAGATTATAGGTAACTTGCCTCCACCAATCTCTGAGGGATGTCTATAATACAGGGTTGCCTCTTTAAGTGCCCAGATCTAGCCTTTAAAACCCTACTTTGGAAAGTGAACTTGAGGTACTAATTAACATCAATGCCTATTCTTATTAAAAAATTAACAACTTTGGGTACTTTCTTAGACGCTTTCTTGCAGTTTGGGCACATCATAATGTCTTTGTAGTGAGCATTCATTTCTTTGGCTCAGCATCCAACTGCAATGATTTGAAATGGATTCTGATTTCCAGGGCAATCTTCTTAAAACATCCAACAAAGCCACAGAGTTTACAGCATAGGCTGCTTTGGCACTGTCAGGGCAGGACCTAGACAGGTGTCCAATTTCTCCACAGACAAAACATTTTGCACAAGGAAATTCACCAAGGGTGTGGCCTATGCCATCTCTGCACTTTGTGGTTTTGTCTCCATGGACCTGCAGCAGTAAAAAAAAATACCTGGCTTGACTTTTCAGTGCAGCTGATCAATCAGTAATACCATGGCCAGATTTTCTACAATAGAACCATAACATTCCTATTGCATTTTTCTTTGCTGCTTCTCTTTTTAACCCCCTCCCATTGACTGTCCTTCTTTAAAGATGCTGCGATTTCGTCCCTTAGTTCCGGTCTGTCTGCTGCTATCTGGTCTCCGCTGTGAAGCATCTGTGACCTTAGTTTCAGGTATTACATGAATCATTCCATTTCTCCATTTAACTACTCTTTTTTTTTTTGTTGTTGTTCCTTTTATGTTTTGCTTGAGGTGCATAGTTTGTAAGGGACAGCCTATTGATTTGACATTGCTTATGATTTGGAAGGGTTTCTTTGCTCTCTCTACAGACCCCTTCTTCACATCTTCCCATGATGTTACCACCAAGGGTCTCTTACTACTTAAGTAGTAACTCTAGCCCATCTGTCATGGTTGTATCAGAAGTGCGTTACAGTCTTGTCTGAATCCTCCAGAGCAGCTGAAACAACAAGCCTACTAGTAGTTTCTTCATGTCCAGTCACGATCCTGCGCTGAGATAAATCTAATACATAACCAAATATAGTAATATTGTAGACTCAGGTTGATAACCTAGAACCTTCCCCTGCCATTTTGTGCACATTTGATCTTCTCTAGATTTGTTTCCTTAGATGTTTACTGTAGTCTGTAAACACATGTGTAATACATACACACATGTATTAGTAAAAGACACATATTGCTGTGACCACGGAAACGGAATTTGTTTTCTCTGCTATTCTCTATGTAGTGGCTTAAAAGGAGAGTTAAATAAACTGCATTAGGCCCAGCTCTCCTCCTAACTAACTGGGCTTCTGCTCTTTTCCTAATTTCTTTTCTTAATTGCAATTATTTAACTCTCCCCTAATAAAATTTTGAGTTCCATTCACCTTAATGTGTTTTACATTTTTTTCTAACCCTGCCACATTTCAGTTATAACTTATATCTTGTCATAATTCACCCATTTCTTGATATTAAGTTTTCAAAGGTAAGTCCCAGAGTTAAAGGTTTCTCATTGTTTTGTTTTATTTGTTTGGTTACAGAATGAAATGGTTGAGCATGTTAGGTCTCGGACTGAATTAGTGATTTTTGGCATGTACGCTGGCTTCATATGGCTTTTTCTCTCTCATTCTTACCTGTGACATTCTCTATAAAGGGCACACTATTTATGTCTCAGATAAAGGGACCAGAAAAGGTCAAGAATGGCATTTCAACTAATAGTTAAATTTTGCAAATATTTTCAGTATACCCCACCCCACAGTGGTTGACACTTCTACCTAATTGGTCATTCCAATCAACACAGGCATTGGGAAGAGAAAGCGATACATACAAACACCTTTATTCTTCCTGAGAACTCTGAAGTTAATAAAAATATCAAATGAATAATAGCCAAGTATTTCAAAGCATGTACCACAACTGGTGCTACTGATAAGGAATTGGAGAAGAACATCTGGTATCAATAGGCTGGTCACAAACACCTCAACCAAAACGTGTTTCCTTCACATCTTAGTTTTTCCAGTGTACATGGTGATCCTAATTTACACTTCCAGTGCCTGGATTTTGAGGTGCAGAATGCTGTGCAAACAGAAATAGTAAAGGACATGCAAAACTGAAATGGAACGAGGATAATGATATGGATAACTTGTTGATTTCTTGTTGGTTTTTGTAGGGGGCCTCAGCCAACGCCCTTCAAAGGTGGCGCCGGCTTCCGGGTCATGAATCAGCAAAAGACTGACAAACAACCTAAAAGCGCATGCATGAAGAGCAAGGCGAGCCAAAGTCACAGCCCATCTCGGGGCGGGCGTAATCATCAGACCACCAGGGAGCAGGCCATCAGGTAGAGACACGCTTCCCCAAGGGTATAAAACTGGGTGCTTTCCCTCCCTTTGGGGTCTTCCTCCATCACTCACAATAAAGCTTTGCTGCAGAAGGATCCTTGTGTATCGCGTCTGTTCTTGCTAGCGAGACGGTGGCGCAGGACAGGTTTTGAACTTGTGTTTAACATGATAAAGTTCATAAATAGTTCTATCGAATTCCCGGGGAACCTGGTATGCATCTTTCTAGTAGCTGATGCATTAGGAATATTATAATGAACTCTCTTACACATGAGGAACAAGGTGTTCATAGAGATACAGTGATGGTGGTCACTGTTTATCTTGTATAGAGCAGAACTGTTCATAGTCATACTCAGAGCAATATATTTGTTGGCAGTCAGCAGTATCATGCCTTATTATTAACAGTATCATCTCTCTTCCCTTTCTCCCTAGTATGCAAAAGTCACCCTCTTTGAATTCTTATATCATAGTGACATAAAAAAGATTACATCTTACTGAAGGAAACCAGAGCAATAGAATTCACCCAACTTCTTTACCCAGCACAATTCAAGCACCTTATATTAATAAATACTCACTATAAATAACATATTGTATCTTCCAGTAAGCCTTGTGATCATATTACTTTTAGGCTTATATAGATAAGAAAACGTGAAGTACAATTATTATATATGTACTAAGAGGAGATATTATATATAAGGAGAGAGCATGAGAGAGAAGCAAAAGTATTTCTAAGATAACTGGAGATACTAATCATTAATTAAATAATTGGAAAGTAAATTACATGGGGTTTTTAAATAAGGTATTTGTCCTGAGCCCTTCCATGTAATCTTCATATGTCATTGTCTCCCCCGGTGATTATCAGGGAAACACGTCTTTCACTAATGTGGTCACTTATGACTGAGTTCAGAAAAGCAAGTAGCCATTGCTGACTCACTTGTCAAGTGAGAACAGGATGCTACCAAGCTCCTCAGACGATACAGAGGATGTGGCAGTGATACTAATAATATTCAGTCTTGAGATCTTCTGTTTGCTGCTTTAGCATTTTAGCCTATGATCTTTGCTTGTGCATAGTGAGATAAGAAAAAGGAAAGAAAGGGGGAGAGAGAAAGAAGGAAATAAAAAAAGTTAAAAAGCAAAGACAATCTAAAACATAAGACCATGAAATTCTGTGCTCTAAAAACTAAGGTTAGTGATGACTCAAAGGCACTTGAGACTGAAGGCTCCTTGGTGGTTTTGTGATTGAGTTTGGTGGTTTTTCTCTCCCACGAAAAAATAAAGTTCAAACCACTGACACCACTTAAGAAACTGAATACTTGTAAGAGAAAAATTCAGTTCCTCATCTCTGGACTCCTTTATCATGAAGAAGTCTTACCTCAAAGAGGATCTTATTTCCAGACCAAAAAAAAAAAAAACAGAAAACAACTTCAGAGAGAAAACAAAGAAAAAGAAATACATACAGTTCCTTTGCAATCTTTTTTTTTTATAGCAGTGACTTTCTGAAAAGCTTTCTATTTCCAAGCAGAAGTTGGAAAAGTAGAGAAATGGATTTTTCTTACCCTGTTCGACATTTTTCTTTTTCCAAACTAGATTGTTAATGCTTACAGTTTTAATCACGGCATTTACTTTGGAAAAATTATAATGGAATCTTTCGAAGATTTTTCTGGAGCCCAATTTTTAATTATTTACCTAAAGTTAGAAAAACACTCTAAAGTCACATATCTGAACTTGAACTTCCCATTCTATCATTGGGTAAAAGTAGTATCCTTTATTGGAAATAGTTCCCCCCCCCCCCATTGCTCATCACAACAACATGTTTTTACTCCTCTTTTTAATAGTTTGTAATCTTTCTTTCCCTATCAATAATTGGTGGATGCTATTGAGCTTCTTCCCTGCCAAGGGGCCTTGGCAAATACTTGCCATGAAAACGTTTGAGTCCAATGTCTGCAAAGCCAGTTTCCCTGTGGGCTGAAACCAATATAATGTCTTTTGCATTAAAGTCACATATATTCAAATGGACACATAGGTTGCACCTTAACTAACATGATTCCAAGGGCACATTTCTGTCTTTGAATATTTCTCTTAAACTTTATTAGAATTTATTAGAATGCAAAGCAATGGTTTTTTATTATGACATTTGTACACAAAGCCTCATTTTATTGATCCTCTTTCTGTGGCCCCTGAACTTTTATTTGCCCCCATGCCACAATTGCCCCTGTTCCTTGTTCAGGTTTCCTGGAACATGCATTCTTTGCCCTGTGTTCCCTTTCTGTGAACTTTTAATGCTTCCCCTTTATGACTGCCCATTTCTAGTTTTATGACCTATAAACTTACATCATCGGCACATGCCTAGGAACACACATTTAAAAACAAAAATTTATATTCTATATATGAGAGAGAAAACGTGGCATTTGTCTATCTGAACTTGAGTTACTGCACATAATGTACTTCTGAAAAATTCATCTTTTTAAATTAATTCGTTTATTTATTTATTTTTACATTCCACATTTTATTCCCCTCCCAATCCACCCTCTGACTGTTCCACATCCCTGACCTCCTCATCGCTCTCTTGTCTCCACATGTACGTTCTCACACAGCCCAGCCCACCTTACCATGAAACTTCCTGGGGCCTCCAGTCTCTTGAGCGTTAGGTGCATCTTCTGACTGAATGCAGCCTCCCCAGTGGTCTCCTGTATGTGTCTTAGGCCCCATATCAGCTGGTGCATGCTTCCTGATTGACTGTCCAGTGTTTGAGAGAACCCAGGAGTCCAGGTTAATTGGTCTTCCTACAGGGTTGCCCTCCTCCCTAATGGGCTGCCTTCTTCCAGAGTTTCCCTAATTCAACCACAGGGATCAGCAGCTTCTGTCCATTGGCTGATGCTGCGTCCGACTCTTTCAGCTGCCTGTTGGGTCTTTCAGAGGACAGCCATGATAGGTACCTTTTTGTGAGCCCTACATAGCCTCAGTAATGGTGTCAGGCCTTGGGGCCTCCCCTTGAGCTGGATCCTATTTTGGGGCCTGATTTGGATCTTCTTTTACACGGGCTCCTGTCCATTTCCAGCCCTGAAGTTCTTTCAGACAGGAACACTTATGGGTCAAAGTTTTGAGTGTAGGATGGCAATCCCATCCCTCACTTGATGTCCTTTCTGCTGGAGGTAGGCTCTACAAGTTCCCTCTCCCCACTGTAGGGCATATTATCTCGGTCCCTCCCATTGAGTCCTGAAAGTCTCTCACCTCCCAGGTCTCTGGTACATTCTGGAAGGTCCTCACAACCTCCTACTTCCTGAGGTCGCCTGTTTCCTTTCTTTCTGCTGGCCCTCTGGGTTTCGGTCCTTTTCCCACACCCACCCCTCTCCCCCACCCTGTCCTCTTTCCCTCTCAGGTTCTTCCCTTCCTCCTCCCTTGTGGTTGCTTTCTTCTCTCACTCAAGTGGGCCTGGGGCATCCTCACTTGGGATCTTCAGCTTGTTGACCTTATTGAGTTCTGTGGACTGTACCTTGGGTATTCTTTACTTTTTTTTTTTTTTTTCGCTAATATCCTCTTAATAGTTTGTGCATGTCCTTTTGTGTCTGAGTTACCTTACCCAGGTTAATATTTTCTAGTTCCATCCATTCTCCTGCAAAACTCAGAATGTTCTCATTCTTAATAGCTATGTAATATTCTATTGTGTAAAGGACCCACGTTTCCTGTATCCATTCTTCAGTTATGAGACATCTGGGTTGTTTCCAGCTTCTGGCCATCACAAACAAGGACACTATGATCATAGCAGAACCATCTTCAGCACACCTGGGTGATCAACTACAGTTCTCTGTATCACAGTCCCAGTTTTCAGCTGAATTTTCCTAATCATAAAAATCTACTGTTACTCAATTCCTAATTTCTCCAAATTTGATTTTCATTCATTTAATTTTGTATGGCACCCTCCTTCCCAAAAGAATAACATGTTTTCATAATATAGTTTGTTCCTGGCATTTGAGAATTCTATGAGGACTGTATTTACATCCTTTTCGGCTCTCTTGCTTTATCTAATCTTTCTGCCTTCCCCCATTTTAAATTCAGAACCTCTTCAACTCTTCACACAAACACATACACACACAAACACACATGCACCTAGGCAAACACACACACATGCCCCCATGCACACACACACATACACACACATACACACACACACCAACACCCCTTCTGCCAAGTCCATTTAGTATTATCCTATATTAATTTGGTTTTGAATCCTTGGGTATGGATAACCTTTTAGAACATATGGACTCCTACCTATAGAAAACCGATTGTTTTATTCTCATCAAACATTAGCTGTTGAAGCTCTTCCTCTAACAGGGAGGCTTCATCTATGTTGCCATGTTAACTGGTGCTACCACAAAATTAATAGTCATACTGTTTTGAGGTTTCATGGGGTCAGCTTCTCCCTCATACATACAGGATATTATCTCCCAGCAGAGTGCCTAGCACTCTGGCTCTTTTCACCCCATTCTTTAAGCTTGAGGCACTGGGATTGTGTTGTAGCTGTAAATTGGAGTTGAGCACCCTACAGAGTTGTTTTCTGAATTTTGATCAATTTTTGCTTTCTGAAGTGGTCTCTATGGTAAAAAGAGGCTTCACTGACGAGTGGGAAGAGCTATGCTTATTTTGGGTTATAGGAATGAGGACTCAGAATACATTTAAGAGACCAGCAGCAGTTCTGCTCTAGGATTTACACCTCTCCAGTCACAGATTGAGAGAATCAGGTATGAATTCCATCCTATTAAGTGGGCATTAAGTTCAGTTAGACAGCTATTGATTACTCCCTATATATAAATGCCACTATTTTACCCTTGGGGATATCTTGTTTTTCTTAGACAATATAGCAGGTGAAGAGTGTTACTTTTTCCTCTTGTCAGCTTACATAGAACATTCAGATACAATAAGAGCTACAGGTAAAGGAGGAGGCTTTAAGGTCAACTCTGACCTGTGTCTAGTGTGGGTAGTATCTTCAGTAAGAGGACAATGACAATAGCCTATATTAATTTGGGATTATCTTCAACTTTTTTAAAGAAGAACTCTAGGGAAGTTTCCCATGATTGGCACTTAAATTTTTGTCACAGTCTAGGCTCTTGGTGGGTGCATTTTCTCAAGTGGCATATTTTTATCATATACATACATATATATATATATATATATATATATATATATATATATATAATAAAATCATAAAGTAAGCTACTCTATGACTTGGATGGTTAATGTTATTTACTCCTCCTCCTTACAGCATCCTCCTTTCCCAGGTTAAATTCCTCCTTCATCTTCTCCATCTACACCTCATAGCACTGCTATCAAATACTCTTAATGCTGGGCGCCAACACTGTCTCATTGGCTTGCTTTCTCTTCAATTCTGAGTATCACTGAAGACATTCTGCTATTTTAAGAATTTGTTCATTTGATAATCTTTCAAAAGCTATTTCTTATCTGAACCTGCAATTTTTCCTTGTTTTTCTCACTCACCAAACCTTCCTATACCCTACAGTCAAAGAAGGCATGGAGGGCGCCCCTCCACTCTGTGGCTTTCGCTGGCTTCCCCGATAGACTCATTGCTACTCCTGGCTTCTGAAAAATCCCACATTATGGGTGCAATTTTTGTCCAGACTATTCCCCATTACATTTTTTTAAATTGAGTTGTAACATTGAGGGCCAAACCAAAGAAATTGGTACAATATCAGGTTATCTAATTTCTTGCACTTGATTATAATATGTAGATATCACCTCCAGTAGAGGGAGCAACAGCCCCAGCTTGAGGGATGAGGCCACCTATACATCTCAAAAATCTTAACGTACTTATGTTCCTGTCCAACAGAAAGACAGGGACAAAATGGGAAGGGAGGCCCTTGGTTCTGTGGAAGTTTGATGCCCCACGGTAGGGAGATGCTGGTGTGGTTGAGCAGGAGAACGTGGGTGTATTGAGCAGCACTCTCACAGGGACAAAGAAGAGTGGGTAGAGGGGAACTGTGGAGGGGTAACCTGGAAGGGAGATATCATTTGAAATGTAAATGATTATGAAATAATTAATAAATGCTTAGAGACCTTTATGGATTTAATAAAAATATTTTTTATTTTATTTATATAAATGATTTCTACATTGTGAGTATAAGTGGCATTTGCACATATGGTCCTCATGGGGGTCAGAAGAGGGAATTAGAGCCACTAAAACTGGACTTAGAGATGGCTGTCTGTAAAGAAATTTTAATCGAGCAATATGGCTACTCTGAATGGAATACAGACTTACCTTTAGCACCCACCTTCATCCTGAACAATGCAAATAAGGTGAGCTTATAGATAGAAGCAGCTACATTTTAAAGTGACATGGAATTGATATGAAAAGTGACAAATCAGAAAGATTTGACAGAATGAATCAGAACAGCAAGGGGAGGTGTGTATAACCCAGGAAGAATCAGTTGAGTTCCATGCAATGGAGTTTCTTCAGTCAGCAGAGAGTTGAATTCCCTCATAAGTTCATGCAGTTCTGTGCAGGTCAGAACCAACAAGAAGATAGAAGATTAGCACATATTGTCAGAGTTAGAGGCAAAGTGGAGAAATTCAGTCAGAAGCCAAGAAAAATTAGGTTGAATCAGTCAGCTTAAAGAAGAGTTTGCATCAGAATCATTGAGTTGAACCAGCCAGCCAGAGTTCAGAAAGAGCGAGAAAAAGTGAGTTTTTCAGCAGTAAGCCTCTGAGACAATTACATCAGGTGAATAAAAGATACTTTTAGAGTTGTGAACCCTGAATGTAAGCTAGAAATTCAACCCAACTATTCTGGAAAAACAGTCAGTGTTCTTAAGTACTGAACCATTTGTTCAGTACTTTATCCATTTATCTATTTAAAGGCCTCCTTAATTTAGTGTTTCTTTGGTTCTACTGGTTTTCAGCAATCCAGGAATGTATTTGTCTTGTAAGCATCTAGATGTTGGTGAATCATCTGTGTTAAAGTGGTAGTTGAAAGACAGAGGTAAATTTTATTAAATGTTACAGTTTGAACCTAATTATATGTTCTGAGACTTCTGAATTGTTTGTTTACAGGTATTAGCATTTAGCTTCTGGTGTCTTCTGAATAAGCTTCATCTATTTTGCATAAAACTAAATTCCACATATGTGTTTTGGAAAAACCCATAAAAATGTGATTTCTTTCTTACTTTACCAGAAGATATACAGGTTGTATTCACATGGGCCATGAATGCTTTGCTTCCAATGCTATGGATTACAAGGTTAGGCAACAAAAGTCATTCTGCCTGTTCCATGTGCAAATATTTTCCTAGGTGTTTCAGAGCTAAATCTTAGGAAATAAAAACAGCCCATAGACAAGATTGATTCTATGTAATTTGACCTGTTTTAAAAATTGTCACTTTTCTGCCATGAAACAAAAGTGAATGGGATTATATGGATTTATGCTAGAGCAATAATATTCTATTCAATTTTGTTGATCTCTTAATATTTATACTCCTAATTCTTGAAAACCAGTATCACTCTTATTACAGAATACTATTTAATATATTATTTAGATATATTTTACTTTAAGTAATATAGGTTACTAAGATATAGCTAAATTATAATTTAGAAATATAACAGGTAAAATTGTGAAGAGCCATGTATGTAATATACATGAAGCATGCTTGTATCACCTAGATAAAAATGATTTTGATACAGTGTTAATACCCTAACATCATTTTATACACTCTGTAACTTCTATTAGGCTGCCTGAATTCTATACAGGTAAGAGCCCCATGCCCAAGGATGCATGTGTAGGTCACCTCTTCCTCACTTCTAAGTTTCACACAGTAAGCTTTTAAATGCCCAGAGTAATAAAGAGCTCAGAAAAAAAAGAATTATCAAAAAACTCCATTTCAGGCTCTAATAGTGAGCTTTTTTAAAGAGTAGTGAAGAGGCCCTGAGTCATTTTCTTCTATGAGACTCCCAAAGGCAGTATTTTCTCTCCTGTCTGGCTTTTCCATGTCTTGAGGTCGCTTGGGAGATTACCCTCTAACAAATGTCTTAAATCCTATCTCTGAATTTCGCTCCCATCTTCCCTGGCCTCTGTTCTGATTCTCCCCGCCCTTCCAGATGCTGTAGCTGCCCTTTCTACTGCAAAACTAATGGCAGAGAATGAGCTCAGGGACAGACTGGAGGGCACCAGGGCAGACATAGCAGAGAACCACATAACTGCAGTCCTGGGTAACACAAGGATTCTAGAAAGGATGTGTGAAGAGGACCCTGCCCAAAGCCCATTACTTCATCATGTTTCCTAGAAGGCTTTTTTGTTTTTAAAGCATCTTTTTTTTTTTTTTTTTTTTTTTTTTTTTGGTTTGGTTTTCTCCACTTCCTAGTGTAGCAGCCTTTCTTTCAATATCTTATTTGAAATTTATTTTAAAATGTGCCCTGATAACTTGTGGAATAAAATATAAGAAAATGGGGTTAGGGAAACATGCTGTAAGTTGAAGAAAAGCAACATTAATTTAGGTAAAACACATACACATGCACGCATATAGAAATTGACTAAGCATACATGGCATTTCTAGACGAAAGTTCTGAAATGAATTATGAAAATAAAGAATATATGAAAACAAAACTAGATTTCCTATTGTTAATCTTTACTGGATATTTTCTGCATTTCCATTTCAAATATTATTCCCTTTCCACCTCTCTCCCATTCCCCCTCACCACTCCCCTTACATCCATGAAGATGCTTCTACTCCCAAACACCCACTCCCACCTCATCACCCTGGCATTCTCCTACACTGGGAAAACAAGGCTTCACAGAATTAAAGGCTTCTCCTTCTGCTGATGCCAGAAAATTCCATCCTCTGCTACATATGCAGCTGGAGACTTGGGTCTCTCCACCTGTACTCACTGGTTGATGGTTTAGTCCCTGGGAGCTCTATCTAGGGTAGTGGTGGTTAGGAGATACCATTTTTCTTCCAATGGAGTTGTAATCCCTTTCAGCTCCTTTAGTCTTTTCTCTAACTCCTCCATTGGGGTCCCCTTGCTCAGTCTGATGGTTAGCTGCAAGCATCCTCATCTGTATTAGCAGAGCCTCTGAGGAGGCATCCATATCAGGGTCCTGCCAGTGAGCACTTCTTGGCATCAGCAATAGTGACTGGGTTTGGTGGCTGCATATGGGATGGATTCCTAGGTCAGGCAGTTTCTGAGTGATCTTTTCTTCAATCTCTGCTCCACTATTTGTCCCTGTATTTTCTCCCATGAGTATTTTGTTCTCCCTTATAAGAAGGACTGAGATATCCACATTTTGTTCTTCTTTTTGAGCTTCATATGGTCTGGAAATTGTTTCTTCATTATTCTGAGTTTTTATGCATACTAATGAGTGCATACCCTTTATGTTCTTTTTGACTGGGTTACCTCACTCGGGATGATATTTTCTAGTTCTATCCATTTTCTTAAGAATTTCAAGTAGTCATTGTTTTTAATCGCTGAGTAGTATCCCATTGTGTAAATGTACTATATTTTCTGTATCCATTCCTCTGTTCAAGGCCTTCTAGATTCTTTCCAGTTTCTGTCTAATGTAAATAAAGCTGCTATAAGCATAGTGGAGCATTTGTCCTTGTTATATGTTGGGGCAATTTTAGGTATATGCCCAGAAGTGGTATAGCTGGGTCTAATTTTCTGAGGAACACCGAGACTGATTTCCAGAATGGTTGTAACAGCTTACAATCCTACCAACAATTTAGGAGTGTTCTTTTTTCTCCACATCTTTGACACCATCTGCTTTCACCTGATTTTTTTTTTTTTTTTTTTTTTTTTTTTGAGTTTTTGATCTTAGCCATCTGACTGGTGTTAGGTAAAATCTCAGGGATGTATTGATTTTCATTTCCCTGATGACTAAGGACATTGAACATTTTTTTCATAGCAGCCTTATTTATTTTTATGTTCTTCCTTTTTTGCTCTTTTTTATTAAATACTCTGTATTTACATTTGCGATGTCATCCCTTTATCCCACCTTGCTGCCATTCCCCCTCCCCCTTCAGTTGCCTTCACAAAGGTGCACTCCTAATTTCCCCTGCATTGGGAAAACATGCCCTCCCTGAAACAAAAGCCTCTTCTCACATTGATGTCAGACACTGCTATCTTCAGCTACATACACAACTGGATCTATAGGTCTCTCAAAGCGCACACAAAGGCTGGTGTTTTACTCCATGGGAGTTTTGCAGGGTTTGGTTGGTTGATAATGTTGTTCTTCCCATGAGGTTGCAATCCCTTTCAGCTCCTTAGGTCCTTTCTTTAGCAACTTTATTGGGATCTCCCCCCCCCCCCCCCCCCCCCGAGTTCAGACTGATGGTTAGCTGCAAGCAAGCTCAGCTGGATCTATCTGACTTTAGTATAGTCCCTGAGAGGGCATCTCTGTCTGGTTCCTGCCAGTAAGCACTTTCTTGGTACCAGCTATAGCGCTTGGATTTGGTGACTGCATATGTGGTGGATCCCTAGGTGAGGCAGCTTCTGAGTGATCTTTTCTTCAATCCCCGTTCTTCTATTTGACCTTGCATTTCCTCCCATGAGAGTTTTGTTCTCTTTTCTAAGAAGGACTGAGGCCTCCCCATTTTGGCCTTCCTTCTTTTTGAGCTTCATAATGTCTGTGAATTGTTTCTTGTGTATTGGGTATTCCGAGTTTTCTGGGGCTAGTATCCGCTTATCAGTGAGTGCATACCATGTGTGTTCTTTTGTGACTGGGTTACCTCACTCAGAATAATAGTCTCTAGTTCCATCCATTTGCCTAGGAATTTCATGGTCATTGTTTCTAATAGTGGAGTAGTACTCCATTGTGTAAATGTACCACATTTTCTGTATCCATTTATCTGTTGATGGACATCTGGGTTCATTTCAGCTTCTGGCTACTATAAATAAGGCTGCTATAAACATGGTGGAGCATGTGTCCTTGTTATATGTTAGAGAGTCTTTGGGGTATATGCCCAGGAGTGGAATGACTGGGTTTTCAGGTAGTACTATGTTCAATTTTCTGAGGAACCTCCAGATTGATTTCCAGACTGGTTTTATCAGCTTACAACTCCACCAACAGTGGAGGAGTCTTCCTCTTTCTCTACATCCTTGCCAGCATCTGCTGTCACCTGAGATTTTTATCTTAGCCATTCTAACTGGTGTGAGGTGGAATCTCAGGGTTGTTTTGATTTGCATTTTCCTGATTATTAGGGATGTTGAACATTTCTTTAGTTGCTTCTCAGCTGTTCGATGTTCATTACCTGAGAATTCTTTGCTTAGCTCTGTCCCCCATTTTTTAGTAGGAGTATTATATCCCTAATGTCTAGCTTTCTGAGTTCTTTGCACATATTGGATACTAGCCCTCTATCAGATGTAGAATTGTTATAGATCCTTTCTCAATCTATGGGCTGCTCTTTTGTCTTCTTAAGTGTCCTTAGCCTAACAGACACTTTGCAATTTCATGAGGTCCCATTTGTTGATTCTTTATCTTAGAGCATAAACCATTGGTGTTCTGTTCAGGAAACTTTCTCCTGGGCTCCTCGGCCATTTGATATTCTTCAGTTGAGAACTCTTTATTTAGCTCTGTCCCCCATTTAATAGGTTTATTTGATTCTCTGGAGGGATATTAGCCCTCTATCAGATGTAGGATTGGTAAAGATCTTTTCCCAATCTGTTGGTTCCTGTTTTGTCTTATTGACATTGTCTTTTGTCTTACAGAAGCTTTGCAATTTTATGAGGTCCCATTTGTAGATTCTTGATCATGGAGCATATGTCATTGGTGCCATTAAGTAGAATGAGCATTTTTTCACATAATGGATTCCATAGCTTCATCTCTGAAATAGAGCTGAAGAACAAGCACTCAGCTTATCCACCTATTCTGTCATGTAGAAAACAGACTCGATGAAATGCACAGACTTGTAACTTAATCACACTATATATTTTTGTTAATAAAACATAAGGCTCCAATTGGTTTATTATCTATAAAATAGAAAAATTTAAAAAACAGAGACCTTAATATTATAATTTCCCAACACTTATTTTTGTTCTTTTTTGAATTACAATTTAAAATATTTCAAATGTATATAAAAATCATTGCTAATGCAAATGTAGTTCCCTGCTAAAAAATCACATTGTGTATTAGCATAAGATCAAAACCAAACATGTGGTAAACATTTTGTCTTTCCTTCAAACTAGGTGCAAGCCTATGGAAGTTCCAGCAAAGTTTACTTCATTTTTAAATGACAGGAGTAGCTACTGTAGTTTTTTTTTTTTTTCTTTTTCTTTGTAAGTACGGGGGGGGGGGGGGGCGCGGGGACAAGACATATAGATATATGGAAACAATGGCCCATAAGGAGAAATTAGCACATGTAAATTTCGGTTTTATTTCCCCAGATGGATGGATGGATGGGATGAGAACTGTACCCAATCTGTGTAAATGTACATCCTGAGCTGAACTTAAAGCATTTCATTCTCTGTTGGTAACTATCCCTAAACCTAGGCATGAAAACTTCTAGGTTCCTTACCATCTAATCTTCCTATTGGACTGACTCAATCTGGCTTCTCTTGGCTTCTTACAGAATGTCACTGTCTGGTCTTATACTAACTTTGGAAATATTTTCCAATCTTCCAGCTCCTTCTCATTCCCGGTTCATTCTTTCTTTCACCCCTGTATTGCTTGTTCTCTCTGCCCTCTGTCTTTGTAAAGGTACACACACATACCACAAACACTTTCTGTATGGTCTAAGGTAGCCTTTCCTTCCTGTGCTGTTCTTCTGAGAGTGGGGAGCACCCTATCTGTAATTCAGTCTGTCAAATCTTTCTCTAATTTGTTGCTTGGTTGGCCCCTCAATTAGAGGTCACTTTCAAGCATGGCTGCTTACTTTTTCAAACTAACTTTAATTTCAAAGTCACAAGTTAAGGTTGTGTACTTGGGGCCAGTCTATTTTATAGCCACAGCATACTATAATCCAGGGTGGTTTGCATTCCAGATAGATTATATAGACCTAGAAGGTCTTCAGATGTGTTCCCTGCCCAGAGCAGCCATGTTGATGGATGAAAATTTCTCTATACATATGGAATAAATTATGATCATGGGAATAGTTTGCAAATGAAGTAGAGACATTAAAGTTCTTTCTTGTAATACAAGTTGTGTAAGCAAATAAAATATCATATAGAGCTAACCAAAAATGTTCTCTCACATGTAATTCATATGCAAGATCTCTCAAGTGGAATAGCAAATTTGATTTACTTTATTTAAATGCAGAACATTAGTTCTTACATAAAACACCTCTTTAAAAAAAATCTCAACTATATTTTTCACTGATCAGCCACAAATTTCTAATTTTGTGTCAAGCACTTTAAAAGTGCACCAATCCAAGACAAGAATTTGGACATACAGTTGAGAAGCAAATGTGTAACATAGAAAAGAGGTACAGGCGGTGATCTGTAGTAATTTATATAAAAATCCTGAGAAGGCGATTGTCCACAGAGAGTGGTAAGTGTGTCTTATTCTCTTATGGAAAGACCTTGTATACAAACTCTGAAACAATGTCTTCCTGGGCCTCTAGGCATCTGTTAATGTGCTCCACCTGACAACTAAGTTGCCTAAGCTACACTTTCAAGTACATTCTGTCATTGTGTTACAGCTACTTTCAAGTGAACTAATGTTAATTCTTTGAGACTTCTGTGCATAGTCACTGATGTATTTTTTTTTAACTTTAAAAGATTTAGTAAAAGTATTTTATTATGTTTTACTACTTTGTCTTAAAAACACAGGTATGAGATTCCAAATATCATAAAGAAAATAAAGTTCCAGTTCTATACATTCTAAGCCAATTAAGATTAATATTTTTTTTTTCAAAAAGGCTGGGTTAAAGTAATGGAACAAGCTCTAAATGCATGGCCTTTCTTCCACTGAGTAACAGAATCCAGGAGGACATGGTTAAACGGGGTGCTACGAGTTCTAAAAGTTCATATTCAGGACTCAGAGTTTCTTATTGATCTATGGCAGGGATAGGAAAGGGAAGACAAAATAATAACCAGCTCAGCAAATGGGAAAATAAACTTACATCAAAAATTTGTCTCTGAGTTTTAGATTTCTTAGATTAGGGGCATATTAGAACTAGAAAGGCTTTCAATGATATAACATATATACCTTGGAAATAAAACAATTATAAATATAGCCCTATTTATTAAGACATTTCCACCTGGATGGTTATATAATTGAGTCATCTTTTTCCTTGTGTAGTAAAGCACCCTATGCAATTTCCTTGATGATAAACTATGTATTTAAAGGTTTATTTTTAATAATCAAAAGTAAATTTGATACACGTGGTAAATCAGAATTGTGTTTTCAATGACAAAATAAAATCTGGAGGAGTGGACTGTTTTCTTTGCCCAATATATAAAAATGAAGAAGACTCATTTCCTGATCTGTTCTTAACATATTGTTTATATTTGCAATCTAGTTCAATGGGCATAACAGTAGAAGGAAAGCCCTAGATACCCAAACATGAAATGAGTACACTATTTCTTAGGTTGACGGAAAAACAAAGAGGGCACTCTGTAAGTCAAGACGAATGATCCCCATAAACCCGAGGTGGAAACCAAAGAGTCTACAAGCCCTATATGCACTGAATCTTTACCTATACATACATATTACTTTAACTTATAGCTTAGAAATTAGGAACAGTAGGAGATTAGCAACAGCAGTTAAAAATAAAACAATTGCACAATATACTATTGCAAGACTTATTGGAACATCGTTTGTCTCTTGAAATGATTGAGACAAATATAGGTATTTTTAGGGTGTGACTGCGTTCCGGTAAATAAACCACAGAAGTCCATGGTGACTGGACTGGACGTACTGGAGAGGCACTGGGGTATCCTTTGTAAGGACATGCTTCCTCTCAAAAGGCTTTCTGCTCTTCCTAGCTTTATAACTACCCAGCTATTTGCTTTCTTACCCACTCTACTAAATTCGACAATACAGAGTGCTGTATAATTAAGAAGTTTTCTCACGATGCTATTAAAATATTTAAAGAACATATTAAAACAGGAAATCGTTGTTGTAGATTTGCTGCCGAATCCTTGCTAAGCCTAATTTAAAAACTGAAGCCGCAAAGTGGTATTTACTCCAAAATCTAAAATCCAAATGTAAATTCCGAGATTTCTTCCACTTAAAGCCGGCTAGTCAAACCAATTAGAAGCTTAAATACAACAAGGTGGAATTAATGTGTAGTAAATGAAGAAACATTGTCAGATAAAGGTAATCCCTGTGCAGACTCACCTCTTCACACATTCTCTGTCTTGTTGATTTCAATTTCACCTTTACACTGTATGGCCATTTGAACACATGGTTCAATTTGGAAGAAAATATCCAGCAATAGCTTTGTAAAGACAAAAATCTGCCTTTTCGATGAAATTACAAATCCTAGTAAACATTCCAGAGTTAACATATAGGTATCTGGATGGACACCCTTAACTCCAAAGACTTGGTACAAACTTAAGAACCATAGTCCGGTCTCAGTCCATGTTCACAAAAACATGTCATTAAGAACATCATTTCACAGAGCTAACCGCAATGAATGTTTCTTTCATTGGGAAGAGGGGGAAAGGGTTTCAGTCCAACACCCACTCTTCCTTTCACTTGCAATGTCCTGAGTTCTTCCAGAGGGCACCAAAGGATAGTTGTTACAGTGAGTGGTAAATCAAGCCTGGGAACACCGTCTCTGGAAGGTGCCAGTGTTTGTCTGAGGTAGCGAGCAGCTTCAAGTGGCTGAGCAACCCAAACAGCAGTAAAAAAGATGTAAGATATCGACACGCTCAGCTGCATCTTGTTAAAAGCTTCCTGCGGGTTGGCAGAATGAAATCTTTATTTAAAATACACAAACTGTTGTCAGGGGAAAGGTGGAAGGACAACACAGTGGAAGGGCCACATGCTTTGCTTAACCCAATAGAAGCAGAAGAACAAAGGGGAAAGCGGCCACACTGTCGGCAGCAGAGATGGAGAAGGTGACTAACATCACACCATCATCCATCTTCTCTTCCCAGGGTTTCGAGATGCATTATTTCTTTTATTATTAATTACGCTTCCAGGGGGGGGGGATAAAAACATTATTGTGGATAGCAGAGAGGAAATCATTTCTGCTGCCACTTGGCATTGAGTACAATAGCATATGTAATGCTCTGGTGATGACAGGGAACGGAGCTGTATCCTTGTGTCCCAGCATCCCTCTTACCAATGAGCTCCAACTCCCAGTTGGTAGTCAGAGAGAGGCTGCCGAACAAAGTTCATGTAAAACCGTTGTTGAACACTAACTGGAAGGAACTGAGACAGGACTGAGTGGGGTGTGTTTGTGTGGAGAAGAAGCTGAGAGGAGGAAAGAAGAAAGGGAGGCAGTGGGGGGTTAGGAAAGGGAAAGGAGAAAAAAGGAAAGGGAGGCGGGGAGGAGAGGGAGAGAGAAGAATGGAGGAAGAGGGAAAGGGTAGGTAGAAGGGAAGGAGGGAGAGAGAAATGGAGAGAGACAGAGACAGCGAGAGACAGAGAGATACACAGAGATACAGAGACTGAGTCACCATCTTGGACAGACAGCACATAAGAAAAGCAAGTGCTCTGTATGGATACACAGAGATGTCACGTGTGTTCTCTTACAACGTGTGTCACTTGTTTTACATATTGATATTTCCAAAAGCCATTTTAAGACACGACAAAGGTACCTGTGAAACTTTGGGGGGGGGGGGGTGGCGAGCTCAGTGGCTTTAGCGGCGAGCCCGGCAGAGATTGAGTGACTAATGAAGAGCCAAAGAAACAAGCAAGAATGGAAGCAGGCATGAAAGGAAAGGGAACACTGTGGGAGCTTTGCCACTGATGTTGATGGAACTTTATGCCTCTTTAGGTAGAAGTGGCTCACAACGGTTTGATTATCTCCACAATGTTCACCACATCCTTAGCCAGAGGCTACCTGCAATGCTCTGGGTTGGAATTGCTACCAACGTGATCATTATTTTGGTTTCTCTTCATTTTAAGCACCAACCGAGTGATGTGCTTTCTGTTTAGCAGAGGACAGCATTTGTTGCTGCTAGCTGCGTTCTGACCCGACAGGATGGTCCTGAGAAAGCCTTTACTCTGTCTATCCTGTCCTTGAGAATTTGGTTTCTGTCTACCTTTCTCAGGAACAAGGGTTAAGTTGCTCTTTCCCGAACCCCATGTCCGAAGTGCATCTGGGGGTGGGGGTGGGGGTGGGGGGCACAAACCATTTGCGTTGGGGTATCAAGGTGGTGTTGAAGGACCCTCTTCATCATATACCTGTAGGCGTCTTCTCCGGAGTATGGAGGCTGCATCCCAGCAACTCTTCCACAGGTTTTCTTCAAGATAACCGGCACCCGTGGCTGAGCCCGGTCATTCCCTTAAGCCCCGCCAAACTGGGCAGCTCCTGGGTTGCGAACTCCATCCCGTATCAGAAGCACCTCCTTGAGACAAGTGCCTCCTCTCTTTCTCTCCATCCCCTGACTTTACCGCTCTGGTCCCCACCTTTCAGACCCGGACTTTTCACCCCTTACCGCCAGCATCCCCTGCAAGGGAACCCGGAGCACCTGCCGAAGTGCGCACCTGCCCTGGCGCCGTCCAGAGCCGGGTTGTCATCTCCAAGCCGAGCTCTCGGTCCAGGCGAGGCCTGGCCACCCTGGGCTCCGGGGGTCTCCGTCGCCTCAAGCACCCCGCCGCCCGCCGCCCGCCGCCCCCTCCCCCGCCGGTCCTGCCCGCCGCCGCCGCGCCGCCGCAGCCATCAAGTGGCTCGTTAAGGAAATGCAGGTGAGCGCGGGCGGCGCGCGGGGCCGGGTGCGAGCGCCTGTGCGCGAGCGCGAGCGAGCCAGCCGGCGGAGTGCGAGCCCCAGCATCCCGGGCGCTCCCTCCCGCCGCCGCAGCCGCCCGGGCCAGCCCCGCCCCGCCCCGCCCCGCCCCGCTCGCACCGCCGTACCTGCGGGCACTCGCCCTGGCATCTGCGGGAGCCGCGGGCTCCGAGCGCGCCGCCACCCGCCCGCGCCGCCCTCGCACACGCAGAGCCCACTTTTCTTTAAAGAAGCCCAAGCGCCGCAGCCCACCGACGCCGCCGAGCGAGCGAGCGAGCGAGCACTGCCGGCTGCCTCCCGGTCTGCAGTTGAGCACACGGACCCTGGAATAGAAAGACAGTTCTTTCTCGCTTGGACTGGGAGAAAGGGAAGGAAGACTCCTCCGTTCCCGAGGAAAGCAGAGCCGCTGCCCTAGTAAGTCAAAACTGCTCTCTCTGGTCTTGCTCTCTAAAGTGAGGCGTCTACCGAGATGCTTCCTCCAGGTTCCTGTTACCGGGGAAGAACTTGCCTTATATAACTTGAGTGATTCCTACCTGAGAAGTGCTTTGCTAAACATTTTTCTGTGGGGTTCTTTGTGGATGAGCACTTAGGAGTGGATGCGTGTGAAGCTTTCTCCGGGAGTCTGCTTGTTAAGGGCTCATTGTTCGAGGGATGCTGGAAGACCTGGTTTGTGAACATGTTGGTTGGCTCTAAGGTTGAACGACTATTACCTAGGAAAAGCTTGAGGATTCCCATCCCACCGCCTCTCCCTTCCTGTCACCTTCAACCCTGGTCCACCCCCAAGTTCCATCCCTTGCTGACTTCAGTGGGTTGCTTGTTTTATCTTCGGTTGTAAGGAGCAGGAGCAAAATTAATTGGGTCAGGGGAAAGTTGTGAAAGGTGGTTTGCAAGACTAGATGACAATCCCATTCGGATGACTTCATGTCTGTGAGCAGTTTCTGTGTGTAGGAAGTCTTGGCAACAAGGCTGGTTGGAGGATCTGATGAAGTTAATTTGGAGTGGAACTGTGGAAGATGCAGTGTGAGAGCGGGCTGAGGCTGTGACTCTGACACAGCCAGTTATGAACTGTGACAGGCTCCTCAGCTGCTGGCAGGTTTAAGGTGTCTCTTCAGGCTGCCTGTCGCTGCATCAAAAACTTTTGCAGGTAGCATTTCCCTTGGACTATCATCCCCTGTCAGAGGCTGTAGCTTTGCTGTGCACGCAAGTAGGACACCTGTCCTCTCTCCCTGAAAGGGTTAACAGCACCTTAAAAGAACGAGAGGCATGTGTAGCCTGACATCCTCCAGTATTTTGTAATATCTAAATTAAACCTTATGTTATGTCAGGAAAAATAGAGTTGAGTCAGTTTGTTCTGCACAATCGATAACGCTTCAGCATTTCCCCCTCTTTACCACTGCCAAATGGGTTCTGAATCTAATTCTCCTTCCCTTGTTACATATACAGTAGGTACAGTAGGAATTGCAGGTTAGAAACAACTGGACCGATTTCAACGCGAAGTTCTTTGACACAATGGCACTTCTACAGACTGGAGTAAGATGGTGTTCAGAAAAGAAAGTCAGTGTGATTTATCTTTAACTTTCAATTTTTTTCTCTCAACATAAAACACATTTTTCCAAATTAAAAAAAAAAAACCTTGCAAATTTAGAAAATTAGACTGAGAATTACAGCAACTTAGCAGGCAATTTTTCTTTGTAAGAATCACTTATTATCAATTAATGCTTATGGGATGTCTCATAATTAATTGAGACTTTTGTGGTCAAAATCTTGTCTCCTCAAATAGTTAAGTACAAATCCCACTGAACGTGGATTTCAAAAAATAAGAGAAAGGCTAAATGGTTAAAAAATGGAAAAGCATTTAAAACCGTGCCATCTTGTTTGGGTGGTTCTGATTGTCTAGGGATGTAAGTTTTAGCGTGGTTCCACAGGACAATGGGCTTAAGTGATGATCTTGGTGACAGAAAGTTGGAATGGAAGGGAGTCACTTCTAAAAGATGTGTCATTGTCCCCTGAGAACCACTTTATTCCTAGCCCATTGCTCTTCTTTACTGTGATTGGATTTAAGTCAATTTAAATAACTTAAACTGAGATCACTGGCCGATCAAATCCGGATTATGTATATACTCTCTATAATTTGTGACCTCACACCTGTAGGACAATACATGACATTTGGAAAAAAACATACAGAGGTTAAGGGATAATTATCCATAGCGGCAGTACTAGAGAATGAACCAAATGTTCAGTTACATACAGTTTACTCCGTATCTATCCCCACCGAATGCATCAGAGTCTTTTATTCTTCATCATTTCTGAGAGCAGAGACTTACCAATTCCACTAATAATAAATGGACACACATTCCACCTCTGTTATAACTGTGTCCTAGTGTTCGGGACGGTATCCTGAATTAAAGCTGTTTCTAGCCTTGCCTTCAGAGATGATGGTGACTGTTTCTAGAGCCATAGGGAAGGGACACTCCTCAGAGTGATAAAAGTGTTAGCTTCTTGATGCCAGCTGTTTGTGTCACGCAGGAGTTGCAACTTTAAAGTTGGAAGAACAAAGTTGCTAGTGTCAGCAGTAATGTGTTTTATTATGCAATTGCTCTTGCTATTCAGATCAGATAATGGCCCGATGAAATACATAAGCAGTCTGCAGGGAATGAATGATTAATTCCTCTAACGTACGCTTACCAAAGGAGTTTTTACTAATAAAGTGCTGTGTACCTGCATTTGCTTACAGTTGGAGCTGGGAAAGGCAGATGTACTTTCTTTCCTTCCGCTTATGCTTAATATAAATATAGAATTTATAAGTCTATTTCTGTAACTATAGCAACCTACATCTGATTTTTGTCCACCACATGGTTATATCATTTGTGAAGTTCTGGCTAGGGGGATTATTTTCTTAAAAGACATAATTTAGGATGCAAAATAATGTTAATTGGGACTAGGATTTCAGTGTAAACTATTGATAAAATATCTCTGCTTTTCATGTGTGCAATGGTTCTGTGTCTTTATGTACCGCATGTAGTGCATGAAGCCAAACATATGGGGATGTAGAGAATGCCAGCCCCAATGACAACTTCCTTAGTGATGTTGAAGTGTAGTGGGGGATAAAATACTGTCCTCACAGATGTCTAGATACATGCTTCACAGTTTCCGAGTGAGCAATAACAAACTCCACAGTTGTGGTTGCTGTTGGTGCAAATTGTTCTGTGGCTATAGACATCACCTTTAGTGTAACTTTTAATCAATTTAACTCTGCTTTTATAAAGGCTTTACTGTTTTAGATCATAGTGAATTGAAAGCCACACATTTAAGTAATCTACATGTGTCATTTTTACTTTTAGAAAAAAAAAAGAGAAACTATTATTTGTGAAGTAACAATAAAAATGGTGACTTACCCACAGACATATTCACACCTTTATCAGCTATATATCTGCCTAACTATATCTGTACAAAAATCATACGACTTTGTTGAAGATTGTCTGTTGCTTGAGGAAAACACCTTAACTTGATAGTATCTTTTGAATATGCTCCCATGCTGAAGCTGATTAACTATAGCCACACCAAAAATATATTAAGCACACTTGACCTCTTAAAAAGTTAGAAGGAGAATTAGATGGGTAGAATTTTTATTGAGTTGAATGGCAATTCAATTTATCTGTTACTATGTTTAAGTGTTTTTTTTCCTACTACTTTTTTTTCATTTGACTTTTATTAGATATATTTTATTTACACGTCAAATATTATGCCCTTGCCAGGTTTCCCTTCCATAAACACCCATCTCTTCTCCCCTCCCCCTACTTCTATTACTCCCCCACCCTCCCCACACCCTCCAATCACCCTCCTCTCTGCCTTGGCTTTCCCCTATACTACAGCATCAAGCCTTGGCAGGACCAAGGGCTTCTCCTCCCACTGATGCCCAACAAGGCCATCCTCTGCTACATATGCAGCTGGAGCCATGGGTCCCTCCATGTGTTCTCTTTGGATAGTGGTTTAATCCCTGGGAGTTCTGGTTGGTTGGTATTGTTGTTCTTCTGGGGTTGCAAACTTTTAGTTCACTTGGAATTGATTAGATCTTTCAGAAGCATAAGAAATGGATGGAGTTGGATTCATACCATCAGCAGTATAAAGGGTAACTGTAGTCATATCAAGCTTTAAAATTTGTTCAAGGCATATTGAATGAAGACCAATAACTGAAGTACAAAAAAGACATAGTATGTTTAGGGGAAGACATATTGTGGGTGAAGACAAGGGTCCTGGGACTTCCTGTGTTAGCTGAGAAAGGTAGCTTGGTGTAAGTAACCAAGATCTTCCTGCCTAGCAAAGACAGTGCTAGCAGCCTTACATCATTCCAATTGCAAAGCACTATGAAACAATCTAGCACAATTACTGATGCAATTGAGTCTAACATTTGGCAAACTGTCAGACTATATATTCTGTGACAGTCTAAGAATCTACAAGAGAGCCAAAGGCAAACATCTTGTTTGCAAAAGTGCCAAGTTAATTTTCCTGAAGCCATGTTGGACACCCATTGGACAGTTGTTTCCTTGATTGGGTGATCCTTGCAGTGACTCCAGAGAACTAGGGTGGAGCTTGTAGAAGGGAGGAGACAGTTGTCTTGTGTTCCTTTTAAGCACCCTTTACTCATGCCATTGAGAAAATATTCGATCATCTACCATCTTTGAGTTATAATCTTTGTAATTAAATAGCAGAAGGGTTTGAGGAAACAGAGGGGAAAAACAGAATCTCTTAGCAGCTTTAGATGTTCAACTTCTAATAATAATTCTCTTCATTTCTGTATATTTATTATTTTTACAGCATTACAAACATATAGTACAACTTATGTAAATTTATTTTCCCTAAATCCACGTAGCAGAGTATGAAAGGTAGAAAGAAAACAAGAAACCCTCCTTCAGTCGGTCTTTGCATGTTAGAGAAGTAACTGATGACTTCACCTATGAAAAGATGCAAACATAGAATCATTTCCCATCATTCAGAGTGGGTTTTCTCTACCAGTTTAATTGTATTTAGTTGTGGGTTGTCAAGTATGCACTTCAACAGCATAATATGGTGCCAGCAACCCATTATTTTCAAAAGACGCCATTCGTCCTCCAAGAACTTTTCCCCGGATCGTATGTCATGGAGGCTGAGCACAGCCTACATTCTAAATGCCTTATGTGTCTTACCACTGAACACAGTGAAATCACCAGGGTCTATACAATGGTCAAAGATCAAAAAAAAAAAAAAAAAAAAAAAAAAGATTCAAACTTACTACCATATTACCTATATTTGGTTAATACATAGCAGAAAATATACAAATACCTCAATTTTATAAATGTTTATGTTTCCTAAACACCTAATAAGTATTCTCAAAGCCAAAGGTGTTTTGAGGTAAAATTGGACAGCACCTCTGCATGCTGACATACGCTTACTTATCTTAGATGCCAGGACAGGAATGAAACCAACTTATAATCAAATATACATTTCCTTTGAGTTTAAAGGTAGCTTGCATTAAGTGGGCATAATTTTATCTGGGAGAGCTTGCATAGTTGTTTGAATACTTGTAAGGAAGCAATGAAGCCGTTTTAATCAAGTACAGAATTTGTGAATATTGGATCCAATTCTCTCTATTTGATCTAAACCACACGTACCCAGGTATAGGTATACTAATATACATTGTATTAAAAATTGTGACTAACAGCTTTTAAGAAAGCAGCACAAACTTATATTTGACCAGCTTAATAAGTGATTTGAAAGGTGATTTGCTTAGTGGCTACATGAATAGAGAACAAAGTGAGCCGTGTTCTGAGTGCAGGTGTGTTCCCTGGTTACTGCATGCCTTCATACACCCGAGGGTTTACCTCTATCATTTTGTTAGAATAAATATTTTGAGTGGTTTTAAATAAAAGTATTTGAGCATGGCTTAATTAAGCTACAAGCAAATAACATAAACTTCACACTCTGCGTTCAGTGCTAGGAAATATTAAATCAGAGTCCAAATCCAAACAGAAAAGGGAAAAGCATCAACCAAATATTACCAAAGCCAAGATCAATAGTGTTTTCCATCCATTTCAGACCTATAACTGTCTTTAGCTACTAATCAATCTATCCTGCCTTTTAAGAGGAAACACACACACACACACTCACACACACACATACACACACACACACAAACACACACAAGCACACCCTACACTTTTGGATACATGAATACTAGCACCCTTTAATGAAGGAATAGAGTGATCTGGAAACTTTTACAAGATCAGACACTATTAAAGGTAAAGGATGCTGAGGGTAAGACTGTAGACAGAAGAGATTTCTTATTTTTATATTTATATTTGTATTACTCTAAAGACAACATCTGCTCTTTTCATCTTCCAAACACTCTCATTAAAAATCTGAGGTATTTTTTTCACATTAAAACTTGGCCCACAGATTAAAGGGGAATTCTTTCTCTGACCTACATTGTGCCATATCTTCAAGTTTCAGGTCTTGCCCTCAACTGTGCATTATACTGAGAGGCCGCTTATCACTTCAAGATCCCCTTATAGTTTCTTTAATTTTAGAAGAACTATCATGGCAATGACTCAGGTACCATGGAAACAAGAAGTACTGGAGTAGACATTACCCCTTTCCTGTCAGGATCTCCATTCATAATGGTGCAATGACCCAGAGTACACAGTTTCAGTCTCTGGAATTTGCTGGCCTTCCCATGTTTCAAAGAGTGCTAAGTATAATGCCCATTATGCTAGCAAAATAAGACTGGCCAAGTTCTTACTGACCTATGGCTCTACAAGATACATTCAAAACATTAACAGCATTCCAATTCCACAGTTAAAAAAACAAACAAACAAACTAACAACAAAAAAAAAAAAAAACCCAAAAACCCAAAAACCCAAAAGCAATAACAGCTCACAGTGTACCACCTACTCTAGAAACAGTGCATTTACCTGCTGGGCCACAGCCCCCTATTTTCAATCATCCTGAGTCACAGGCATGTCTCCTAGCAGCAGGGTAGAATCTGTCGCATATTTAGCAGCAGCAGCCTTTCTGTCTCCCACTGTCATGTGTTGGCAACCTTCTTTACCTTCTAGGCTGGATTGCCCCATTGCCAAGTCCTCATGAATGCCATGCTTCCTCTCATCCTGAGAAGCGACCGAACGCAGTGAGCATGTGCTGGTCATGACTCTCCAGGCCAGCCTTGCCCTTTATGTACACATCAAACCCTGTCTTTTCAAATCACAGCGAACAAGTAGCAGTCGGGATTTCCATCCTCGCTGCTGCTGTGACCATGGCACAAATGGCGTGGTGTCCTCAGTGGAGACCAGAGGCGCTGCAGAAAGTCGGTTCGCATTGAAGTGAGCGTGAGATATCTTTCTAGCAGACCTTATGATTAGCACTTGGTTAAAACTGCAAAGGAAGGAAAACAATATATAATACATATTTTGGAAACGAGAATTGTTATGTATTCTTAATTTTATTAATTTATTCTGCTTAATTCTCGCAGAAGTCATGATGATATTCCTGACTAAATTTTAAATTATTCCCGTTTCTGTTCTCCACTAGATGTTCTTATGTAGAATATGATAATGTATTACTTTCCAGGATTGGTAACAGGGACTTTCCAAAAGGAGTAGCCCGATGGTATATTGTGTCAACGTAAAAACAATTTAACTCAAAGCATATATTTTAATTTTATTAAAAAAAAACAAAAAAATTATTTTCACTTTATTTAATATTTTGCACTGTGTTATGGAATACACTCAATTGCCATTTCTTTCCTTTCTTAATTTATTTGTTAGATTATATATAAGCACATTCTCTTCTTCCCTCTCCTCCCCCTGTGCTCTCCCTAAAGTTCATGGCCCCTCTTTTTTTCTTTTCTCTCTAGTTGTTATTTATACATATATGTATATAAATACCTTCCAATTACCACTCACTTAAAATGCTTGTTCTGAGGGGTCACTCTTTACAATGGCATTGTGTGATTATGCTCTTGGGATGGATGCGTCCATTGTGTGGTGTTTGTGATCTATCTATCTATCTATCTATCTATCTATCTATCTATCTATCTATCTATTTATCTTCCCAAGAAAACATTTGTTTTCCAGACATGGCTCAGCCTAATTATTTATGATTTTGTGGTTAAAAAAAACAACCAGGTTTTATGGGGGGGGGCATAGACTTGTGTTTCAAACATCTTGGTCCTCAGAAAGATATTCCTTCTTATAAAAAATGAGTGGCTGGAGGAATGTTTATTTTCTGGTAACACTGATACTTCAGTACCTTTCCAACTTTAATACTACTAATATGACTAAATTACAAAATCTAGACTTTAAACTATTTTAGTGTGTCTTAAGAGACTTTCCTCTTCCTCTATTTCTTCTTCTTCTTCTTCTTCTTCTTCTTCTTCTTCTTCTTCTTCTTCTTCTTCTTCTTCTTCTTCTTCTTCTTCTTCTTCTTCTTCTTCTTCTTCTTCTTCTTCTTCTTCTTCTTCTTCTTCTTCTTCTTCTTCTTCTTCTTCTTCTTCTACTTCTTTTTCTTCTTTTTCCCCCTCCTCCTCCCTCCTCCTTCTATTCCTCCTCCTCTTCCTCCTCCTCTTTCTCCTCCTCCTCTTCCTACTCCTCCTCCTCCTCCTCCTCCTTCTTCTCCTCCTTCTTCCTCTGTCTCTCCATGCGTGAATGTATATAGTACAGCACGTATGACCCATGGGTGTGTAATCATGATTTTATTATCTCATCAGTAGAGATATTTTTTCTGGAAAGGCAATATGCAATACTTCAGTGTGAAATATCTGCTGTACCTATAGGCAAATCAACACTTGAATCCAGGTCAGAAGAGATGATGTTATTCTTAACAAAACAGTGTTCTCGGTACTGCTCAGATCCTTTCTTTCTAATTGGGTTTCAACTTTTCCACTTCTGACCATTTCTTTGGCCTTCACGGGGACCTCACATATTTCAGACATAGAGAGCTCTATCAGCTCTCTTAGAATAATAAGAGGTCTTCTGGTATGAACTTAAAATAGAAATAATCTGGCATTTGGGCTGTTCATTTACATCTCATTTATCAGTACCTAGATCTCGTTTTCTAGGGTTTGAAACACAAATAGCTTCTTTAAAAGTACCTCACTCCTTAAGAAGAGTGTATTACAATTTATTTTTCCCCTAATTTGCGGGTGGTTTTAGACTAATTTATCAGTTGCGGCTGATGAAATCACTGTTCATGTAAGAGCATTCCCTGCTCTTCCAGAGTCTGAGTTTGATTTCCAGGGTCATGTTCTCAGGTCTAGTGGGATACACACATGTTACTCCAGCTCCAGGGGAGCTGGTATTCTTTTGTGAATTTTGATGGAACTTACCTGTGTACACTCCCCATTCCACCCTTCATACACTTCCCCCTCCCAACCAAAGAGAGAATCTTCTAACAAAGATATGCTTGCGATCTTATTTTCATCTTGGGCTATTGACACACCCTGAAGAAATCTTCACATAGAACTTATTAATAATATTCAATATTACTATATATAAACCACTATTTCTGGTGATATATATATAATCTTATTTTATAATGTATGCTATATATTAAAAACAAAAATTAAATTAAATTAAAAATTAAACACACAGTGGATCATTAACTTCTCCATTAACTTGTCTACAAGCCCTATAGTTAAATCTCCTTGCTATAGTAGCCTCTTGGTGACATTATCTATAAGAAAGTTTTCCCAATTTATAGTATCAGTCATAACAGGAATGCCACCATTACATGGTGGTGGAAGTGACACTTCTGAACTGCTTGTCTATTGTTGTCTTCAAATGGAAAGATGTTGCTCACTGGTCCAAGGTTCTATGCCCCCTAAGCACCCTTCTAATACATTGTCATATGCAGTGACCGTTGATCATGAGCTACAGTTCCTGGATAGCAACCAAGTATCAAGTAACTCTGGAACCATAACTATGGCAAAGTCAAAATGGAAAGATGTGGGGTGATGTGCATGGTCTAAGAGCATCTTCTGCCGATGACTATAATGCAGATGCATATGTTTCTATGGAGATCTCACATGGAAGTGTCGGAGTCAGCAGACACAAACAAATTCCAACAGTGCTTACAGTAAGCCAGATAAAACTCCGAAGTTCACAAAACTCTTGCAAAAGAAATGCAAGAATTGTCCCCAAAAGATTCATTATATTTAAATCTACTTGAGTGAGCTACTTACATTTATATATATTCTGGTTTCCACAGTTTATGCCAGTAATTACACTGAACACATTTTGTTTTAGTTCGATTGTGGTAGGGAGATGTTTTTATTTTCATATATTTCTATTAGGTTGCTCCCTGTTTATACACTTACTTAGCTGACAAAAAGGTAGGTGAAACACAAGTTACAGCATAATTTATAGCTAAATATTTTTAATGTATGTATGGATGCACATATCTATGCATGTATGTGTATGTAGTAACTAAACTATCACCTCTGGAGTAAACAATCTAAATATCTGAATAGGTCCTCTCTGTAATTGCTTTGCTAGTGTTGAGCATACTAGATGGAAATTTAGTGTACTGATAGTGAAAGAGAAAAATAAATAGTAATCCTTATTAAAGTGGCATTTCTGATGTTTGAAATCTCAGGGGAATAAATATTACTCATGCTCTTGCTTAATGTGTTGCAACAACACATGTTTGTCCTCAGCGACCGCTTGTCAAGTTTTTAACCAAAGCACTATGATAACAAAGGCACATGAAAATGGGCCTTTCTCTACATTAGAGGGGACATAAATATTTTAAGAATCAGAATGTAAAACTGAACATAAAATAAGCTTTTATAGTTTTGTGACTGGTGACAAGGGCTTCAAACGCACCACTTAGGCATAAGAAAAAAAAATACTGACCAGAGTAACTGGATTAATTTTTAAAGAGGACACATCTCCCTTTCCTCTATGTTCTTCTGTTTGCTTCATAAGAGAAGTCAGTGATACTTTCATGATGACCTAAGAACTGAGCAATAGAAAATGTGACATGCCTGGGTAGCTTCATGATGCATACTTGTCCACTACAGACTTCCGTAGAGCGTCTAAGTTACCAAACTGCTAGTTATGACCTATTTTTATTCTTCTGCCATTGAAGAACCCAACATAAGATGCATGTGCAAAGGTGAAAACAGATAGTTATAAAATAAGAAGCCATGTTTTATACACACACACACACACACACACACACACACACACATAAATGATACATACTAAATGGTCTTCATATGAAGTTCAGCTCTATAAAAAGTAGCAAGTTCAAGACACAAGACAGTCTTGACAAATTAGTGGCAGTATTGGCATTCTTTGTTCTCATCAGGATGAGACTATCAAAGAGATACTTGACAGAAATTTTGTTCTATGGATATTGCCTAATTATTTCAAGTTATACACTATGAGAATTGGTTTACCAAGTTTTACATGGATGATCACTTTATATTTTCTTATTTTTACATTAATTTTCTCTATTATTTTCTCTGTCTGATCATCCTTAAAACATTTTTTGTGGACATGTAAAAAAGGCAATGCTAAAGTTTCTATGATGACATAAATGAAATTTCATTACATAGATTTATATAGTAAATCTGTTTTAATTTTCTTCACAGAACTATATAAAGCTGTGTGTAAAGACTGTGAAGTGTACATAAATAATTTGGAGAAATTATAATAAAGATAAATGACATGAATTATGACAATTTATAAATGTCCATTCTCTATTGGAAAGGAAATACCACAGTTAAATGTATATGTCCTTCAGATAGTAATTGTGAATCTGATTTAAGAGTTACTTGGCTGAAAGTTTCTTCTAGTTGATGACTTATTCATCACATTATCAACCTCTTTTGGAACCTCTTCTTTTTGTGGCTTTCCTCAGGACAAACCACTGTCTGTACTGCTGTATTATTTTCGCATAACAAATTGAAGAGCTTTCTGCTCCTTCCCAGCAGTAGCCAAAGGCTGCTCTAGAAAGTAATGATCTCACACAAAATGTTACATGTAGTTCCCCCTGCCAGTCCTGAAGTGGTCAGCCTCTTTTGGCTTCCCAACCTGAAACTGCCCAGGTTCCTCACTGGAGCGCAACCTCCACAGACACACCTTTCACTTCTCATATTTTGGCTGAGCTCCAGGTCTTGGTTGCTGGGGATGTGACTGTAGCATCTGTTGAGTATGGTACATGTCTTGTTATTTTCATCAATCTTGTACATTTGGGTACCCTTTCTAGTCTGTGCTACATACTGTATTAGTATAAAATCTGTCTGGAAGTCAATGTCACTGTAAGAAAGGAAAACATCACATGAGGTAATTTTGGTTTAATGTAGCTTTGATAGTAGGAACTTTAACAAAATATTGACCATTTTTGAAGCATTATACAGACCTCTGTAGAATTATCAAATTTTTCACACGTACCACTGGTGTGTCTGTGTGCACCTTATCTATGCTAGGCAACTACGTAACAAGGTTTTATACCCAACCCTTGAGTTTCCTGAAGCAAGTTTTATTATGTATTTCAGGCTGGAATTGAAAATACTGTTTTTCTCTTTCTGCATTTTCTGTACTGGGATTGGAAGCATTTATCTATCTGGAATATGGAGCTCTAAGATGGTCCATTTAAAAATGATATAAGATTCATTAAGCAAAACAGCCACAGCTTCATATTTTATTTACTGCTTTAGAAGTTTTGTAGTTCTGGTATCTAACTCACGGTCTCATGCATAATAAACAAATGTTCATTCTACCAGTGAGCCAGATTCCCACCCCTTCTTGCTTCATATTTTAAACAGCCATTGATTATGTTGTAGGGACTCAATTCACACAGTAAGTAAAATATGATATGTTGCTATTATTGAAATGTGGATACTGCATACAATGAAATATTTTGGTAGTCTGAAGAATTCACAATAACAGGAGAACTTATTAAAATAAGTAACTACCATTAACGATTGTTGGAATTGATCTATTGAGCAGAGAAAAGGTAGCATATGACAGAACTCTGAATGCAAGACAAAAATTGACCTGAGTTGCTCATGGCAACATCCTCTTAAAATCAACAGAGGATAGAAATCTTTTATCACTTTGCTCAGGAAGAGTATTCTTATTTTGGTTTTCGTTTTGGATTTTTCAAAATTGTGGTAAACAGATGAAAACTAGAATACGTTGAAGACTTACACAATATTATTGACTAAACTTTAAAATAAATAGTAATAAGATTTCTTTGTGTTGGCAGCTAGGCATTGCTTGGTTATTTGCTTGTGTTTTGATCATAAGATGGTTATTCAAAAAATTTTAAAGTCTATCCCAAGATTTGGGGATTGTAAGCCAGATCACCTCTTGGATATTTAATCAGGAAGTAGAAGAGCTGTCTGGAATAAGATAGAATTATTCTTTGCACATCATTCCTACAGTGAAGGAGATGCCTGAAGAGAAGACATTGTTTTACAAGATCATCCAGGGATGAAGTTTTATGCCTCCTTGATGTTCATTTATCACCTATCAGATGCTCCTCACCTTGACAACCAAAAATAGATCATTTATGTAATGGACTTCGTACCTAGACTTATCTGCAAGAAACTTTCCATTTCAATCTAAATAGTCACACTTTCCCTTTTTATTGTTTTGGCTTTTCCTTCTTTTTCTTCCTTTTGTTTAAAAATTTGGATATATTTTATTTAAATTTAAAATGGCATCCTCTTTCCTGATTTCCCCTCCATAAACTGCCTGTCCCATTCCTCCTGACTCCTGCTTCTATAGGGATGTCCCTCTATCCATTCAATCCTCCTGCCTTCCCGCCTTGATATTCCCCTATACTAAGACATCCAGCCTTGGCCAACCAATAGCTTTTCTTCCCATTGATGCCCAACAAGGCCATCCTCTGCTACATATGCAGCTGGAGCCATGGGTCTGTCCATTTCTACTCATTGGATAGTGGTTCAGTCCCTGAGAGCTCTGGTTGGTTGGCATTGTTGTTCTTCTGGGGTTGCAAACCCCTTCAGCTCCTTCAATCTTTTCTCTAACACCTCCATTAAAGACCCCATTCTCAGTTCAATGGTTAGCTGTGAGCATCTGCCTCAGTATTTGTCATGATCTAGCAGAGCCTCCCTGGAAACAGCTATATCAGGCTCCTTTCAGCATGTACTTCAATTTACTTGATTTAATCTATAGTCTCTACACATGCTGACCATTTATTGCTGTAGTTTTATCTATGCTCTTTTGTGTTTTAAGAAGAAATCGTTTGTTTACTTTACGTCATGATGTCAAGTCTATTTAGGTTTCTGCAAAGACATCTATTTTAACCTAGTAGTATTACAATAAGTTATACCTATGACAAATATACATGTAATAACTTCTAGTCAGTGGTGGATCTAAGATGAATAAGAATGGCTTGAAATATGAAACTGATATTTTGTAGCTATGATTCTTCCCTCTCCCTGTGATATAAACATGAATTTCCACATTTGAATTTTTGTCTGTCATTTTCAGGTCATTATATCCATGGTGAAGTTGTCTGATAGAATTATCTTTGTTTCTGATGAGTCTTGCTAGTAGATTTAATGAGAGCAGCTTGTGCCCCTAGCTAAGTTCACAGACGTCCATGAGGAATGCACCAAATAGTCTGTTCTTCACAGGGAAGAAATGTAAACTTATTCAGAGGATCAGCATAGGATAAATGCTTATATCAAGCCACCTAGAGAGACTCACTAGTCTCCTGATGTCATGTTACACACTTAATATACCTTGCAAAATTTTTTTCTAGCAAAAGTTAAAATGCTTCTTGCTTAGATGCTCTCTCTAAATAATGTGAGAGTAAAACTGTAATAATTTTCATTAATTCTAAAGAATAGCTTTAATTTTCTCATTACAGTGGCTTTTCCAGAACTGGGGACTTGGAGCAGATATTGATGAAACCTTTGTTTACCATTTCAGTTACATTATAAAATATGGCTATTGTGCTGAATAATTATTTTCTAATTGTAAATGAGCTCTTTCAACACATTAAAACTTTGCAGGCCTCAGATAGTTTCCAGATGAATGCTAAATAAATTCCAATTCCAGTTTTTAATTTCTGTTGGTTTATATTTCAATTTAATACTATACCAGTTAATTTTTGTAGTCAAGTAGAGAATTGAAAATTATTTCAATTTAGAAAATTTTATTTAAATAAAAAGTTGACAGTGTTCACAGTATATTTATTCAAAGAATACCTTATAATAGATTTTTTCAAGTCAAATAATCTTATAACCTCTTATGCGATATGTGAAAAATATATACTTACATTTGCTGATATGCAGGAAAACTGTCAAAATATACTGTCATGTTTTTCAGTACAATTTTGTGTGATTATTATTATTTATCTCTTGGTAATGGTGTATTTCCCCCACCAATCCTTCATGTTTCCCTCTATATGTATTTAGTACTAATACTGAAATCAAAGACTCTGGAACAGACCAGTTCACAATGGTCACAATCATGGCCAACTTTTCAGTCTTCTTGAAGGACCTCTGTTAAGAAAATGCCTGCTTTTTCTTGCTCCATTTCTTTCTTTTTAAAAATTTTAAACTAATCATTCTATTCATTTACATCTCAAATAATATCTCCCTTCCCCATTGCCGCTCCACTAAACCCCCATCCCTCATAGGCCCTCCCCACTCCCCTTTGCCTCTATGGGGGCGCTCCCCCACCCACACACCCTCTCTTGCTTCACTCCTTTTACACCTGAAAACAATGTTCCAATGAAGAACTTTTGCTCTCCTTCATGTTTAGGGTAAGTTCTATAGGATAATTGAGCTCTTCATTATAAGATGAAAAGTGTTGCTGTTTTAAGTGGCATGCTTATGGTAACCCTTATCAGTAGGAGCCTATTTAGATTTCAGAGTTCAATTCCAGCTCCAGTATGTATTAGGATCTGGAGAAAGTTACCGTTTTTTAGAATACTTCAGAAAAAAAAAAAAAAAAAAAAACTTCAGATTGTCTCACCTGTAAAACAAAATATCCCATTTCTCTTCCTGTCACTATCACATATAGGTATAAACACCTGTGTTTGGTTAATTGCTAAAAATTAGGAGTTATTGTTAAAATATATTTATAATCATTTGTATGCAATGATAGAGAATATATCACTTCATAATCCTCGATTTTTCTTCTTAATTACTTATAATTAATTGTTTTGTCTTTAATTAATTATATTCCATATGTCGAAGTGGTACAGATACAGAATGATATTTAGCAATGTTGTCTTTTACCTACTCTGGATTATTGCATGTATCCTGTAGTCTGAATCCCAGCTGGACTGTTCAATATGCAGTGTAGCCTTGATTAATATACACTATACTATTCATGTGTGGTGTAGTATTTTGCCTATTTTGGGCTATTGTATTTACATCATAGTCTTAGATAACATACAACTGACTAATGTATCTATGGTATAGTCTTAATCAATATATCCTAAAATATTGTAGGTATGGTGAAGTCTGATTAACATGTACTGGACTACTATTTAAATATTTCCTGTTACTAGAGTTTTATATTGTGTTCTTATGTTTTAAAAAAAATCTCATATGAAATTTGCGACTAGATGCTCTCTATTAGACATGTTTATGTCAATAAAATACCAGTAGTGGGGGGAAAGTTTTATAAAGCGTGTTAACATACCCTTTATAAAGCAGCCAATGCATTCATTGATATATGCGTCTTATTGTATTTCAATTTCTTACAGAAGCACAGAATAACACCCCCAAATGAAAGCACCACAAACATCTAATGATGTGAGAAAAACGCTTTTAAAAATAGACAGAATTGTCCTTAAGAATAAGGTTGTATTTGACACACTAAGGCCGGGTTGTGGGGTGACTTCCTGTGAGCTAATACTTGGGTTGACCACTGGGAAGGAATCAGGTCTTCCTACAGTGCTCTGCCTGAGTTTGCTTTCAGGTTTGCAGATTTGGCAGTACGATATGATTCCAGTTGTAAGCCAGTTGTTACTGGTTTTTCTGTCTTATGTGCGAGTATTTAATGGTCATTGGAAGCAAAGGTCACAAAAGCTCTATGGTTAGTTGTATGTTGCCATGTTATATTTTATTGTTCACCTTAGTCTTTATTTTGAGTCATTACACCATTAATTTTCCTTAATTAGCAATTGATATTAAAAACATTCCTTGAATAGACTGCCTTGACAACTACTATACTGCTGTTGAGTTCTGTAGAGAGCATACCATGTTAATTGGTGCTTTCATTTGACCTAAGCCTCCCTTTTGTTATCACATTAGCCAAGAGTCACACAATGTAAGCAAATTGTTTATGTATATTCTGAGCCTAACATATGATCTTACTGCCTCCTTTGATGGCAGTCATTTGAATAACTAACTTGACTTTTCTCTTCACATCTTCTTGGATGAACGTAAACTTGAATACAGTCCACTACTTCCAAGTGCAAAGAAGTGGTATTTTTCATCTCATTCAGTGTCCAGACAAAAAGAAGACATGCCCAGAAATGTGTGTCTATATTTCAGGACAAACGTATTAAATATTTTCTTTCCAGATGACCTTACTACACAGTTTTGAGTGAGTAGTTACCTTGTGAAGCCTCATTAGACAGTGTAATTGTGGCAGAAGTGAGACCTTGTACCTGTGAAGCAGTCTCTCACTTGATGGTGGGAAGACGGACTAAATGGGTCAGACACAGATATTGTAAGCTGTTTGTCCTCATTAAACTGTCAGCTACAAAAATCCAACACAGTGTAGGATTCTTGAAGAATCATAGTAATCTGTGGAAAGCCTATCTACTTCTGTCTCTCATGGCAATGGGCAGGTCATGGGATGAGACTTATTTTAAAATACACATACAAATAACATCACTCTATGTTTGCTGTATTAAGGTTCTCACTTGCATTTAAGCTGATTTGTTATTGGTCACTGATAATAATCCTATCGGTATGTGTTTTTCAGATGTCATTTTACTCATGATTACAATGTTAGAAGTATATATGGTGTTCCTGAGTGATATGGTTTCTATTCTTGAGATATGTATCAATTCTCCTGTATTTTATAAAAGAGAATGGAGAATAAATTTTCTATAAAAGGGTGGCAGTCTGTTTGTTTTCGTTACAATTCAAGATATCATGTAATTGGCCTGTTTTGGTATATTTGACCTAGCCCGCAACTGCTTTGGGTAGGATGGCCACTAGTGTGCTTGAAGGTAGAATTAAAAAAAAAAAAAAAAGAAAAGAAAAAGTCTCAGAAGGGAGTTGACTCTTTTCAGGAGTAAAATATATCAACATTTTTTGCAACAATACCATGAATTTTTAGTATGTTAGCACATATATTATGAAACCCAGCAAGGAGAGATTACAAGGACAATGGAAGAAAACTAGTTTCTGTGGGAAGTAAAACTCCTAATATTGTAAATTGTATATCCCTCTTTTTTTTTGGGGGGGGGGTTTAGCAATGAGACAGAAAAAAGAAGAAGAAGAAGCCTTGTCAAGGTTAAATTAAGCTTGTATGCTATTTTTCATAGAAATGTAGATTTTTACTTCAAGGTTTTTCTCTTCACTTGAAAATAGTTCATTAAAATCTCTTTGGCTCGAGTTCTAAATTGATGCCCATCTGCCAAAATTTTAAGAGAATTAATCTCCATGTTAATATGAAGTGTCTCACACTTGATAACCTCAAAACCACTGCTCTCTTCTAATGCAGCATGATGGTTTAGGGTTAACCAGCCTGTAGGTATACAGTGAAGGTCTCTTTGTGCTTACATTCAAGCGTGACTGTTCAGTGTTTATTTTTGACACCCAGAAAATAAGTTCTCACAGTTTTTATTGCGGGATTTGCACCTTTATGTCCACTCAGATGTTTGTTTGCTTAATCCCAGGCTGATACGAGGACAACGTTGCTTTGTTGCTTTATATTTCATTGAGACCATGGTTTGTAGAGCAGAGAATGGACACTTATGTACGCATGGTCTTGTTAGAGTTGCATCATGTGCCTCATACCAAATATGGTGCGCATACCTAAGTCCCAGAGCTTGGACACCTATGAGTTCCAGCCTGGTCTACAACACATGGTGAGTTCAGTCCAGTTGGGACCACATAGTGAGACTCCTCTTTTATTTTTCCAAAGGGGGAAAATGTGAGCATTGAAGGCCCTGCAGAAACCATCTAGATTATGATCTTCTTGGTGGGTTATCTATGTGGAAGACCTCTGTTTTATGACAGACTGGAAACACTGCATGTTGCATTCATCTGTGTTCTCCAATTTTGGGACCTTGTCAGTCCCAAAATTGTCAGTCTAGATTCTGCCACAGGGTATACTGAGTTACACTTAGTCTCATAGTGGCTTGTCTGTTACCTATAACTGAAGTCATGACCCTTTCCTTAAGAGGTGCTGCATATTCTTTGTTTGGTTTCATTTTCTCACGAAAGTACATTTTTTAAACAAAAAAAGGTTTTGTTCCATTATATTACCTTCATAAGGGAAAATACCTAAATTTTAAATCCTTTTTTAAAAAATTAATATTGGGATAACAGAGTTGAGTGTCTAGGGAGCACCTTGCAATTCAACCTGTCATCTAGCTGACTTTTCTCTACAGACTTGAGTGTCTTCTAGTGTCTTGGGTACTGTACTGGCTGGTTTTGTGTCAACTTGACACATGCTGGAGTTACCACAGAGAAAGGAGCCTTAGTTGGAGAAATGCCTCCATGAGATCCAGCTGTAAGGCATTTTCTCAACTAGTGATCAAGGGGGGAGGGCCCAGCCCATTGTGGGTGGTGCCATCCCTGGGCTTGTAGACCTGGGTTCTATAAGAAAGCAGGCTGAGCAAGCCAGGGGAAGAAAGCCAGTAAGTTACATCCTTCCATGGCTTCTGCATCAGCTCCTGCTTCCTGACCTGCTTGAGTTCCAGTCCTGACTTCCTCTGGTGATAAACAGCAATGTGGAAGTGTAAACTGAATAAACCCTTTCCTCCCCAACTTGCTTCTAGTCATGATGTTTGTGCAGGAATAGAAACTCTGACAAAGAAAGGTAGTACCCTTCCCATTCAATCACAGCTCCTACCTATTAAACTCATTCCTGTGGGGTTGAATCTCTCTATTCCTAGGATATTTAGATAGTTGGAAAAGAAGTCTTTTGTTTTGTTTTTTGTTTTTTTTTTTTTGGTTTTGTTTTTTTCTTTTTTTCCTGGAGACTTGCTAGATTGCTCAGTTTTTAGAGATACATGCCTGGCAAGTTCAACCCCCAGAATAAAAAGAAAAAGAAAAAACTGACTCCACAATGTTATCTGCTTACCTTGATATCTGCCTGGTGGCACATGTCACCTCCATTCTCCCTCACACATAGTTTTTTTTACACATAGTCATAAAAATAAGAACAAGAATAAATTAATAATAAATAATCAGAAATATTAATATACATTTATTTCTCATTGTTTTCTAAGATGTATAATGTTTTCTTCCAAAAGAAGCTTTCATCTAATTATCTCCTCACAGGGGTTATTTTGGTACTGAGGTACAAAAGCTAGCATTAATTAGCTGTAAGATTTCAGAGACACGCATCTGTGAGAGCTTCGCCATGTGCTTTTGCATAGTCTCTTGCAACTTGGGAGTGAATTCCATGATTTCAAGTCATGTTCAGGAATGATCTACTTCGAGGCTGGGATTGATTGTGGGTAGGCTGCATCTGCCAAGAGCTTGGAAGGATAGAGTGAGGACCGGGAGAGAAAGCAATGCTACTCTATCTTTTATGGCTTACTTCCATAGAGATGACTCACTACGTGCAGACAAAACAAAAAGTAAGAAGTGGTAGTGTATGAACAACAGGAAGTCAGACTGCAGAGCCATCTGGAGCTTAGAATAAGGTGTCGTCCTTCCTTCATGGTGTAGCATCTTTTCACAATAGGATAAATTCACCATCTCATACAAGAAGTAAGATCACCTTTATAACAGTAGGTTTTCTGACTTACAATGCTTCCAGCCAGCAGTTTTGTAATTTATAACATTGTGAATCCTGCTCATTGTGACCCGTTATTATCTTTAAATAACTCCACAAACCAAATTAGAGAAAATTCTAAAATACATGGACCATCTTCCTATGTAAGAGTATGCTCTAGTGAGGCCATATGTAGCAGATAATGTCAGTAATGAGGCCATCTGTAAACATACAGGGTGATTTTGAATCTTTTCCCTTAAAGTTGTTCTGTGTTCCTAAGAGAACACTGTGGTTTTATTTGTGAATACTTGCACAACAAAACACCACTGATGGAATACTTATGACAAACCAAAGGAGGAAGGAAAGAGACCAAAGGAGGAAGGGAGATAGGGTGGGCAGTGAAGGAGGAATAAGGAGAAATGGGAGAAGAGGGGAGAAAAGGGGAGGGGATCTACATTCTGTCTGGAATATATGGCATTTTGGTAAACTGTATCTGCATCTATATTCCAGCCAATATTAGCTTATTTTCTAGTAGAAATAATAGGCATGGTACTAAAGTGAGAGTTTAAATATGTCTGTTGCCTATGTACTACCAACTCAACACCCTGGCATTTCCGTACATGGGGGAAATGAGCCTGCACAGGACCAATGGCTTCTTCTCCTATTGATGCCAGACAATGCCATCTTCTGCTACATATATGGCTGGAGCTATAGGTCCAACCAATATAGTCTTTGGTTGGTGGTTTAGTCCCTGGGATCTCTGGGGAGTCTGATGCTGTTGTTCTTTCTATGAGTCTGCAAACTCTTTCAGCTCCTCTAGTCCTTTCTCTAACTCCTCCACTGGGGACACTGTGCTCAGTCTCATGGTTAGCTGCAAGCATATTAATCCGTATCAGTAAATCTCTGGCAGAGCCTCGTAGGAGACATTTATTGAAGGCCTCTGAGAGAACAGGAATTAGAGATGTAGGAACCTTGGAATAGGGGATAAACATTTGAAATGTAAATACATATACTATTCAAGAAAAAGAGGAAGAAAGAAAAAAATGTTCTTCAAAACTGAATTGATGAGGAATGAAGAAGCACATTGTAATTTGTTCATATCAGAAAATATTGTACAAAAATATGGAAGAAATACTGCAGATAGAGTGAAGAATGTAAATGAACCTCCCAAAAATGTATACCCATTGGAGAACCAAAGACAAAATACTATCCATAGTATGTTTTCATTGGCATGAAGTTCTCAGTGGACAGGACTCCTTCATAGTGCTTGATATCAAATTAGTAGCTACTTAGAAGAGAGGAGATGTAGAAAATCTACCACAAAGAAATGAGCAGAGTAATTAAAAGCTATGTATGTTTGGCAAAATAATTATTCAAAATAAGTGAGTTTGATATCATACATGTTATACGTCAGCAAAGTCAGCTTTTTAAGTCTAACGTGTTTGTGTAGTCAAAATCTTATTAATAAGTCTTAATAAGTTTAGCAAGTATTATGATGGTGGAACTGTTCTCATTCTGAATTAGTTAGTGCTCATCACACGTGAGGCCCTGAGATTAGGTGCCAGCATCCCTGCCTCCCACAATATAAGAATTTAAGAATATGATGTGCGTGTGTTTCAACCTGAATATTATAATTTGTGTATTTTTCTTACCACAGTGAAGCTTGAATCTTGCTGATTATCATTTTATATTTGCAGAATGTGCACCAGAAGTTCGAATTTTATGGTTATTGCTGTTTCAGTTGGCATGCTCTCAAATATAGAACATTAGACCTGGCACATTTGCTTACTTTTAATTACCTTTTGTACTTCTTTTAACTTGATTTTTTTTTTTTTGGTGTGTGTGTCTTATATAGTGCCTACAAACGAATGCACATTAACATATATAGATGCTTACCACATGTTCTAAAGAGTCCCCAAGATGACATTTCATGTACTCATGTATAAACTATCACTTGCCCTCTGCAGGTACTTGTGTCTCCTCTCACCTTAGTTAGACCTTATTCTGGCTAAGCCTTCTCTATCCTACAGTATATAAATGCCACTTCACATAGCATCATCTCTCCTGTTGGGATCTGCTGAACCTTGTATTGTCACTGTCTTTCCTAGTTGTAGTATTGTGGTCCATGCACTGTTTCCATGGTGATCCACTGTTGAACTGGACCAGCATGTCTCCTCCATCCCCTTTTCATTTTTCTTTTGTGCTGTGTTACAACATCCTATTGAAAGAGTTCCCTTCCTTATCTATAAGCTCCTTCCCTGATATTTCTTTGTTATATAAGACTTCAATATGAAATCAAATCCAGGTTAATCTGAATGCCATATGCCATACTTCACTGAAAATGCCTTCTCTTTGACTGAAACGAAAGCTCTGTTACTGGGTCAAGACCAGCACATTGTTCTCTGTCTTTTAGGCTTTTCTCTTTGAAGGAGACTTCCAGCTCTTTTGATTCCATTCTACTTTTTCAGGTTACCAGGAAGTTTCCTACTGTATTAGCTAATTTTCAGTTAACTATGTCTCTACCTTTACCAAGATTTCAAGTTCTTTGTGACTATGACACACCCTAGACAGGAGACATTAAGAGGTCCCCTGAGTCTATCCCAGTATATCAGTGGTTATATACCTACTCAGTGTCTTCCTACATGGTGTAAAACAGTTCTGCTACATTAGTATCGCTAGTATCTCCTCATAAAAAGGTAGATACTGATTTATGCTAAGACAAAAACATTTCCTTAAAAGGTGAGCAAGGAAATTTTGTGAGATTCATACTTTAAATAGGAAGCTATAATTTGCATATAGTTTATAAACAAAGATAAGCTTTAGATAGAGAGACTTTTTCTGAAACACTAGGCATTTGGATAAAATGTTAAGGTCCTTTAATACGTTTCTATTCCACTTTGAAGATATTGAAGATAATTTTCCATACCAGTGTACACGTAGCAACTCATTGAGCAGAAAAGCACATTTAGTGAGGAGCAGTGATCAGTTGTGTGTGTTATATAGTTGTGTGTGTTATATATTCTGAAACGCCCCACCTTTAAACTCTAAATATGTGGGTCCTACTTGTAGAAAATTTCACATCCATGCTCTAATTTCATGAGTGAACCCTTTTGCAGCTAATTGAGAGTTCCCTTTGGCTTGTTTGCTCTCTCTCATAGGTAAACTACAGTGGTACCTTGGTTGTACTGCAGAGGATGTTTGTGTAGTTACAGAGTAGAACTTATAAGACAGCTACTAAGTGGAAAAATCCCTCTCTCAGAAACCTATTCTTGGTCATAACTGCTCTAATATTTACTGAGTGTTACCCTAGAAACATGGCAGAGTGTGGATTTAGAGACTTGTGTTGTAACAGCACACTGGGTAAATTGAGTCAATCCATCAGCAGTCCCGAGACTCCTCTTTAATCCCCTCTGAGCACACATTTTAGGCCATGCACTCTGCCAACCTGGTGCAAATGTGGAATAGAATATAAGCCATCACAGTGAAGGGGATACCTGACTGTCTCACAGATGAAAGGGTGTATTTACTCTCAAACATAGTTCTTATATGACACTTTAAGACTTATGTAATAGTTTCATTTGTGGTATACTAATTATTAGGTACCAGGGATGATGTAAATTTCAGTAAAATTGTTATATCCTTTATAACTTAAGGATATAATTATATAATTATAATTATAAAATTAATTAAGATATAATTATATATCCTAATAACCATTTAATTATAAAGGATATTATATTGTTATATCCTTTATAATCTATACCTCCACATAGTACACAGGGAGTATGAGTTTTAATCTTCTTGGACTCCATTTCTGGACCTACAGTGTATTTTCAGCTTTTTGTGGAGATCTTTTCACTTAATCTGTATCCACACAGCTTGTTTAGCCAGTCTTGGACGTGATTCCCCCACTAGGTAGACTGTGTAGAGTTGTGAAATGAAGAGGACACTTCCTTACTTGTATGTTTTGAATATTTTGTTTAGGGATGGCACAGAGTTATACAGAATGCAGTCCATACTGGTAAGGCTATGGCTCCTGACCAACAGCTTCTCAATGTCTCAGATTAATTTTGTTTAAGAACAGCTAATACACTAAAGAGTTGCTGTAAATGTAGATTGTGTTTATTTGGATCAGACTTTTAACATGGTAAGTGTTAAGATCAAAACAAGGTAAGTCATCATGAGATACTAACATATCTCCCTTCCCTTCTTTCTCCTCCAAATTATTCTTTTTTATTTTATCATTGCTGTATTTTGATGAGAAAATCGTCATGTTTCACATGTTTGCTTGAATCAAATATACCATATTAAGGTCTGAAATATTGTGTGTTTGTTAAGAACACATTGTTCTTGTTAAGGACTTGGATTTGGTTTTAATTGTTATTTTTTTAATTTTTTCCTGTTTATTCTTGTTTTATTTGTTGTGATCAAAATAATGAAGATGGAAGGGACCATAATGTTCTCAGGAGATATGTACTGCATTGTAATTTTATAATCAGAGGACCACAGTTGCCTGTAGATCCAGTTCCAGGGAATCTGACACCCTCTTATGGCCTCTGTAGGTAACTGCATGCAGCTTATACATACATCTATACATACAATCAACTATGCACACATATACATAAAAATAAATAAGTCTTCAAAAACTTTAACATAAGATATTGCATCTACCATATTTTCTCATTAAGTTAAAATTGATAGGTTATGTTTACTGGGCTCTGTTCTTTCCATAGCAACTTAGTTTTGTGCTTATGTATACCATCCCTGGCTGTGCATCTGTCTGTCTGTCTGTCTGTCTGTCTGTCTGTCTATCATATATTTGTTATCATCTATGTATCTATCAATCATCAATCTATAGATCTGAGCTATTATATATCTAATACACATGGATGATTAAATATGACTTTTACAAGAGAGTTAGGTAATAAATATTTTAGTGTTTTTAGACAGGTGAAGTCATCTCCAGAAATGTATAGATTCCATGCAGCTGAATATCGCAACCTTTGCTGTCAACATATCTGGCTTGTTTATGTGTCATCTGTCACAGAAGGTTTCTTCCTGCTTGCTTCTGTCTTAACCTCCTTCAATCTATTGATTTAATAATACCTCAAGTAACTTGTTATCAGTGGCATGAGTAAAAAAATTTCAACATCCATAGTCTATGTACCAAAATTTATATCTTAAAAAACTTGATAAAATAGCCTGCCCTCAACTATTACCTTCACTTTGTTACAGGAGTGTAGTTGTGATAGTTTGATCTAAGTTGCCAAATGATAGATCATTGGGTAGCTTTTTTCTTTCTATTTTATAGGGCCAAACTCAACAGAAAAACCTTTAAAATAGAGTAACTGTATGTCTGAAGTCTCACATTGACAAGCACTGGCTTAAAAGAGTTGGATATACATATGTGTGTATGTGTGTTGACTCATGCACTCAAGCAAGGGTTGGATCATCATTTCAGAGTTACGAGACACTTTTTGCTATGCAGTAAGAGGACATGATGCACCCTCTTTTTTTAGTCATTGCTTTGTTACAGTTTTCATGTCATTTTTATGATCACAAGCAAAGCTGTTAAAATGTACATACATGTATTTCAGATTCCTTACATTCCACATGTCATTGTGTTTTCTTTCCCATGACTACAGTGGATTTAGTCTTAAACACCACTTTATGAAGAATTACTATGTAATCATCAAACTCTCTGTGACATATTCTGTGAGAATTTGCCCTCCGAGAATGTTCTTAAATGTGCACTTTCTGATGAGATGAACATATCAATTTAAGGTTGGCACATGGCTGTCTATATTTGGCGTTCCTTCTTGTAACACACCTCCTTCCATCTTTATGAAAGCAATAGAGCTGGCAGCCGCAGCTTTTCATGTTTTATGGGCTTAGTTCAGTTTTTCCTGTTTTGTGCCTTGGTTCTTGCCCTTTCATACTGGGTGGATAGAACTGTACATCTTACCTAATTTGCTTGCTCTAGTCTGAACGTTATATTCAGAGAATAATCATATTTTTTTTCATTTTTACTTTCATTGAACACAGATTTATTTCTCATGATATATTCTGATCATAGTTTTCCTTTGCTCAACTCCTCCACGTTTCTCTCCCCTCCCCTCTTCCATGGATGCACTTCCCTCCTTTCTCTCATTAGAAAATAACACACATCTAAGAAATAGTATCCAAATGTGACCTAATAAAATATAGGATGGAACAACCATTATCACATCAAAATTGGACTTGGCAACCCAACAGGAAGAAAAGAGCCCCAAGAGCAGGCCTAAGAGTCAGAGACACATATTCTCACAGTCAGGATTTCCATAAAAATACTAAACTAAAAGCTATGACATATATGCAGAGGGCCTGCCACACATCTGTGCAGGCCTTCTGCTTTCTGTTACTGTCTCTGCGAACTCATATGAATCTTACTTTGTTGATTAAGAGGGCCTTGTTCTTTTGGTGTCCTTTATCACCTCTGGATATTAGTTTCTTGCCTCTTTTTCCCTGGGAATTCTTGAACTATAAGTGGAGGGATTTGATGGCGACCCTGATTTAGACTGTCTCTCTCTGTACATTGTCTGATGGTGGGTCTCTGTCTGTTTGATGTGCTGTAGGAGAAAGTCTTGCTAATGATGACTGGCCATGCCAGCTCAACATGCAGAAACATATGTTAGTAATCACAAAACAGGGATTTCAAAAAGGTATTGCATATTTGTATCTATGAATTTTACATAAAAATACTGTAGTGTATTTTAAGAAAATGGAAATTTAAATCGATTTGAATGACTACCTCATTTTTGGTGTGATTTCTTTTTTAATATTTACATTTATAACCTTATGATGTCTCTTTAATATTTCCTTTTGTCAACCTCAAATTTCAAATTTTCTTTGCTAACACACTTTCTTCACTGAATTGGATTCATTTACATGTGACTTTCTCATGCATATTTTTCCTTTTAAATGTGTGAATTAGGTTATTTTTGTTAGCTTAGCTGTTAAATTTTTTAAAGTGAGAATCAGCTGTTATCATGTGAAGTCTTCAATACTGTAGTAGGATCTCTTTGCTTTTTGTAGAAGGAGTGATGAGGTTGTGTATGTGTTTTCAATGTACATCTTATATTCTTATAATTGTTTTCATGGGATTTAGAGACAGTTTTAGATCTTTTTATTGGGTATACATAAAGAAAAAAGCAGTATTTCATAGGTATAATCATAAAAGATTGCACGTTTTATGTTTAGCTTCTATATTTTTTCACTGGGTAATACACGATAATAAAATGTATAAATCAAAATTGTATCTATAAAATTCTTTGTCTTTGAAGTATTCCTATCTTAATTGTGTTTTAGGAGAATAGAATAAAATGGGTTTTTTTTTCTTTTTTGTAAGTTGGAGAATATGTCTCATTAGCCTTTCAACACTAAATTTGTTAATCAGATAAATTAATATGTCCAAGCCAGATGATTTTGGATGAGAAATGATATGAAATGATATAGTGGATACGGAACTGTCTAATTATGGTTTTCTGTCAATAAAGGAATTGAATAAATTAGATGATAGAGAGAGAAAAGAATGCTGTAAAATAACATCATGATTTTGCAGCACTGGATAATTTATTATAAAGGTATAATTATCTGCTCACATTACATATATGTATACTCATAGGCATAAATAGATTATAGATATTGAGATTTTTGGACACATATACAGAGGTGGTTTGTGTTCCCAATGGAGGATCTTTTTGCTCTTTATCAGTCAGTTTCACTGATAAATTACTGGAGATAGTTCGACAAATAATGACTCACACAGAACAAAGTTCTTATTAACAAATCCTGGGGGTGTTGAAGACAAAATTCAAAACAGTTCTATGAGTTCTATGCTCACTAATGACTTTCAAAACATTTCAATGCATGCTATGAATACTCTAAAAGAATTGCCAAAATGCTTTTAAAAAATCTGTACATGTATCTCTCTTCTTTAAATAAAGTTGTTAAAAAAAAAAGAAAAGAAAAAAATGCAATTGAGATTCAGCTTAGGAAATAGTGTGATGTTTAGGTGGTGGATTTGTCTACCTCAGCACTGAACCGAACATCACAGGGGAAGGCTGGGGCTCCTTATCACTTCTCCCTGTTGAGGCAACAGGATGCTGGCCCTGACAGTTGGTGCTACTTTTTTCTTTTGTCTGATGATGGAGACTAAGCTGTATCAGGAGGCACAGCAGATAGCAAACAAAGATTGCAGATTTAGCGCATATGGCACACCGAAAAAAGAAACGGGGTCAGAATTATGTCAAGTACCGCCAAATAAACATGCACATTAAGCTAAATAAAAGAATGAAATATCCAAGAGTAAGTCTGATTATTGTACTGTTTTGCATATGCTGTTTTTATATTTGCATGAGTGGCAAGCGTGGTTCTGAATGAAGAGACCAGAAGTGTTTGGATTTCTTTTTCTATTCCTTTCTTTCTTATTATGTTCATGTATATTTATTTATGTGGTGTGTGTGTGGTGTGTGTGTGTGTGTGTGTGTGTGTGTGTGTGTGTGTGTGTGTGTGTGTGTGTGTGACTGCTTACTACAGCAATCAGTTAGATAGAGGACAAGTGGGAATTGATTCTTTCCCAGGAATCAAACTCAAGTGTCAGAGCTGGCAAAAAGAAACAGAGCTACCTTTTTTTTGTTTCTTTGTTTCTTTTCATGTTTCTTTGTTTCATTGTTTCTGTCTTTGTTTGTTCTTTCTTTCTTTCTCTTTGTTTTTTCTTTCTTTCCTTCTGTTCATCCTTCTTTCCTTCCTTGCCTGCCTTCCTCCCTCTTTATTTAACTTACTTCTTCCTTCCTTTTTCCTTCCTTTCTTCCTTCTTTTCCTGCATCTCACTCTTTCTTAACATTTTTTCTTTTTTCTTGCTTTCCTGCTTTTTTTCTGTGTTCCCTTCTCCCTTCATTCCTCCTTCCCTCCATTTTCTTTCTGCTTCTCTTTCTTCCTCTCGTTGCATTTAATAAAAGAAAGGGCTTTTGACTGAACCTGGAGCAGTTATAGGCGTATGTCACCATACCTCAACAGTTCACAGGTGCTAGGGATCCACACCCACGTACTTCAGTCTGTGTAGCAAACATTTTACCAGTTGAACCATCTCAACAGTGTTACTTTATAGTGTCTCTCAGCTTGAGGTCAAATGCCTCAGCTAAATTAATTTATCAACAAGAGTGCAAAACCTTGTTAACAGGAAGCTCAATCTAGACACTATTGTGGCTTGAAAAGTTCATGAATATCTAATGGGTGTCTTTGCCTGTGTTTCTGGTGTTTTCTAGGCATAGTATTTTTGGATTTGAAACATTATTCTTATGGACTAACTTTTCTTTAGTACTTTTGATGGAGTTTTAATTTGTTATGCAATTGGGTGTATGTTTGCTGAGTTTTTCCTATCATCTAAAAAAATGTACTTTAGAAAGAAAATGGTCCCTTCAGGAAATTGCCATACTTAAGCAAGCCACAGACAAGAGGAAGATGATAAAAAATATCTGACCTCAATGCACAGCATTCTCTGGAAGCTTTGTTATATATTACAGTTGCTTAAACATGCCCTTCCATATTTGACACAGACATGATGCAGACCTGAATAGGTAAAGGAGCCATGGTGCAAAACATTTTCAATGTTGCTATTATTGGGAATATCTTATTTATACCTGACTGAATAGCTTAAAAAAACACACTAATGAACAGTCCTTAACCACTCCTGTCATATCGTGTTGAAATCATATGAGAGATGTCATACTTTAGTGTCTTTGGCATTATTTGTCCAAGTAAAGCAGTTAACAAAATATGTCTCAAATTATAGGTAGGCTTATTAAGGGTCTCAGCAGTTTATCTTAAGGGTTAGCAGAAATTTGCTCAACCAATTTCCTGTCAGAGTTCCAAAATCTGATAAACATGTATAATGGGGTTTTGATTTATAATAGCAACTTGGAGATCATACAGAGCTGCTCTTTTATAAAATGAATTGCTAAAAAAGAAAACTTTCAACATTTATTTATTCTTCTCCCATATATTACATCCAACAATAATTCCACTCCCTCCACTCCTTCCAGTCCTTCTGACACCCCCACTGCCCCAGATTCACTCTGCTTTTCCCTTCAGAGAAGAGCAGGCCTCCCAGAGATACAGAGATATCAGGTGAACGTGGCATAGCAAGTTACAAGAAGACAAGGCACACACCCCATGTCAAGGCAATCCAGTAGGATGAAAGGATTCCAAAAGCAGGCAAAGAATTACAGCCAACACTCATTTCCTCTGTTAGGATGCCCACAGGAACATAAAATTATACTACAATATCATATAGCCAGACCCATGAACACTCCTTGGTTATCATTTCAATGTGTGTTAGCACTCCTTAGTTGATCCCATGGGTCTCTGACTCTTAAACATGACTTTTATAAGATATAATAAGTCCTTTCAATCACCCAGATCTCAGCATAGAGAAAAAGTATTTGCTAATCATGAAATAAGATGACGACCTGGTTGCAAGTATTAATTGGGAAGATGGTGTGATCAATTTTCATGATAACACTGAAAACCCAGTAACAGAGCCATGCTTCATAACATTGATCAGGAGATACCAAATCACATAATGTACGGTGAGAAGCTTAAGTGATAGGCCAGTAGACCACTGTGATCCAACATGCAAAAGAGGATCTAATGGTGAATGCTTCCGGGAGGCAATGTAGACTGACCTTAGCCGAGATGCCTAAGAGTGCAACATGGAGCCTAAAGAGGCCAAGTCCTGTAGCCAGACAGGACCTGCAGTGGAAGGAAAAGGACACCAACCCACCCATTAAACCTTCAACCACCATTTTCCCTGTCTGAAAGAAAGGTGGTGACAAAGATGAAGGAGGAAATAAAGGAATGGCCAACCAGTAAGTGACACAGCTTGAGACCCATCCCATGAGCCAGCACCAATCCCTGACACTTATTTTTATTGGAGAGTTTGTCTGTTTACATTTCACATGTTATTCCCTTTCTGGTTCTCCCCCACCACCCTCTTCTCTTTGCTTCTATGAAGATGCTCCCCTTCTACCTCAACACCCTGACATTCCTCTCCACTGGCAAAATGAACCTTCTCAGGACCAAGGGAGTCTCCTCCTGTTGATGCTAGACAATACTCTGTTATGCCTACAGACAGAAGCCTAGCATAACAGTCCTGTGAGAGGCTCTGTCTAGCATCCAACTGAAACAGATATATTTACCCACAGCAGAACACTGGATATACTTTGGAGACTCTTATGGAGGAGTCAGGGGAAGGATTAAAGACCCAGAAGAGGGATAGGAACTCTACAGAAAGACCAACAGAGTACTCTTCATAACTCTCAGAGTCTGTGTCACCAACTAAAAAGCAAACACAAGCTAGACTAAGCCCCCTGACACATATATAGGACACATGATGCTCAGTCTACACATGGGTCCTCCAACAACTGGAGCAAGGGCTATTCCCAAAGCTGTATCCTGAATGTGGTAACCATTTCCCAACAGGAATGACTTTTCTGGCCTCAGTGGGAGAGACTGCATCTAATCTTGAAGAGACTTGATGAGTCAATTGGGGGCTACCTGGAGGGGGAGCACCCTCTCAGATGAGAAAGGAAGGATGTATGGAGGGAGAGACTCTGTGAGGAATGACCAGATGGAAGGGGAATGTTTGGGTTAGGGAGAAATGAAGAAAGAAAAAAGAAAGAAGGAAAGAAAGAAAGAAAGGAAGGAAGGAAGAAAGAAAGAAAGAAAGAAAGAAAGAAAGAAAGAAAGAAAGAAAGAAAGGAAGGAAGGAAGAAAAAGAAAAGGAAATGGTGTTCCTAACAGAAAAACAGATAGTATATTGTGTTGATTTTCACCAACTAACAGCTTTGCCCAGATAGGTGCCCAGATTGATGTAGAACACTTGCAATGATATTCAGAGTTCATTAAATCGAATGTATAGACTGATCACACTGGACATGTTCTGCTGGGGATGGATAAAGTTCTAACTTGCAGAGTAGTGCTTGTAGAACTCTAGTAAAACCTGTTTAAATTCTGACTCCTCCCATGATGCTGCCTTTCCAGTAGTCATCCATAACTCTTGAATCCTGAGATGTTGCAGGGGCATACATTTTATGTTTTTGGTTTTGGTTTGGATTAATGAAAATGATTAAGGGTTCCTTTTTCTTGCTAATTATGAGGCTTACAGGAAAAATCTTCCAATAAAAATAGAAATGGACCCCATATTGTAAAGAATCTGTCTACATAGAACTTAAGTACCTTATTGTTAAAATATCACTTAGCTGTTATTTAATATCCTGATATTAATCAGAAAGAACCTAAACTGCAGAGACAAAACTAAGGGAAGTGAAATAAAACTGGCAATTTTCCTAATTAACACAGCAAGCAAGTTTTCTCACTCCAGCATGTGGCATATAATTGTACACAGAATACACAGGGCCTGCTAGGGCTGATGACATTAATTTGATTACTGGTTATTATCACTAGGAATATCATTACATTCCTAAATTTGCTGAATTTTGAATACTTCTGCCTCGTCACCTTGGGAGTTGCCTTAAAATTTCTTTGTAAATTGTTTAAAGTTTTTTCTTTTACTTTAGCATTCCCCATTGTATATCCAATGGTATGCCCTATTTACTCCCTTAAGCTTGTCTCAAGGCCTCCTAAATCTGTGTCTTTCTTACCTTTCTCTTTTAAGAATTCACTATGTCTACTTTGTGCTCCTCCACATGCATGGTGTGGAATTACACCCAACTTTTCAACAGAGACTGTGAAAGTTAGAAGATCCTGGAAAGACATCCTACAGACTCTAAGAGAACACAAATGCCACCCCAGATTACTATATCCAGAAAAACTCTCATAGATAAGGAGACCAAGATATTCCAGGACAAAACTAAATTTAAACAATATCTGAACACAAATCCAGCCCTACAAACGATAATTGATGGAAAACCCAACACAAGGAGGAAAACTACACCCTAGAAAAAGCAAGAAAACCAAAAGAAGAAAGACACACAGACATAATTCTACCTCTAACAGCAAAAATAGCAGGAAACAGCAACCACTATTCCTTAATATCTGTTAAAATAAATGGACTCAATTCCCCAATAAAGAGACATAGACTCTCAGACTGGATATATAAACAGAATCCAGCATTTTGCTGCATATAGGAAACTCATCTCAAAGACAAAGACAGACACTACCTCAGAGTAGAAGAATGGAGGAAAAAACAAAAAAAAAAAAAAAACAAAAAACAAAAAAAAACAAAAAAAAAAAAAACAAAAAAAAAACCTTCCAAGCAAATGGCCCCAAGAAACAAGCTGAAGTAGCCATTCTAATATCGAATAAAGTAGATTTTCAACCAAAAGTTATCAAAAAAAAAGAGATAAGGTTCGTTTACTAAAACTTGGCATCATACCAGTAGCTACATCTTCAGAAAAAGATGATTTTTTTTCTTCTCCAGAAAGTATTAATTGTCATCAACTCCTCAGCAGGGACTAGGTCTAGAGATCATCTAAGCCATCTGTGCTGGAATTTTTGCTGGCTTGACCTTATATTTGTCATGTGCATGTCATCACAGATGCTGTGAGTTCAGGAGAATGGCAGCTGCCCCATGTTCAGAAGATGGCATTTCATAGCTCTCTTCCCCATCTTCCGCACATACACCTTCCCCACCTTGTTCCTTCCCACCCTTATCATTTTGTTGCATTGTTCATCTAGCAGAACAGGAACATGTGGTTTTGCCACAGATCTATTGCCTAACTAGCTACTCTCAGGTTCTTGGATAACTGAGCTGTGCAGGCTTTGGTTTTATCACATGGAGTGAGCCTTGATTTCCATTAGCCATGGTTGGGCACTCTCACAACTTTGGTGCGAGTGTTACTCCTGTATATAGTACAGGCAGGGCACTGGTCTAGATCAGAGGGTTTATAGCAGGGTTGATGTTTATCTTTCTCCTCTGGATAGTATGTTCCTTATCTTCCAGTGCCATGCATGCTAGTTAGTATGGGTGAAGGCTATAGTTAGGCATCAGCTTAATTTCTTCATGTTTATTCAGTTGTTCAGGCTTGTATTCAACTACAGGGGAACAAAAAATTCCAGAACAGATAGAATTGATGATCTCTAGGCCTTGTCATCCATTTGAGCAGAACAACAAATCACCTCAACAATATCCTGGGTTTTTGGGACTACAGATGTAGACCTTTTGGCCAAAACTTCATTAGATGTAACCCATTTCTGGCAATCGAGGTCTACTTAGTGGTGATAAATGTCTACTTGGGACTGTGAGTCTATGGATATTTATTAATTCCAAGTTAGATTTTTTTGATATGTATATATGCGTTAATAGGCTTCTACTACATTCACTTCAATACAACCTTTCAAATGGCTCTTACTTTAGCTGCTGATTTTCTCACTCTTTTCTCCCTCTTCTTTCTTGCTCCCTGTTTTATCCTTCTGTTTTCGGTCTACCTCACCACCTTACTACTACTACCTACTCTGTGTTACCATGGTTACCTACTCTGTGTTACCATGGTCAAAACATTTCCAATGTTCTTTCTGAGGTCTGGGGCAAATGTTTGTATTGACACACATGGTATCAGTTTGACAGGCTCCCTAACTTATTTGGTCTTAGAACTTATTGAATGTTTTATAGCCATACACACAATCACCTGGGTGGTTTCTCTGTAGTTTTGTAGATGTCACAGAAATACAATATATTAATTTATATATTATTAAACTTGAACAATTAAGAGTTACGCTTTTAGTTTTTGTATTTTCTTTCAAATAGGTTAATGTCTCATGTGAATGAGAATGGCCGTGCGTAGTTCGCTGCACATTAAGACCACACATCAGAGGATGTAGTAATTTTAGTTGATTGTCCCTGTCCATGGAGATAAAAATTGGTGATAGAATTCACTGTTACTTGTCCATGTTGTTGTTTATCTTTTCATCTTCATCTTTGTCTTCTTTTATTTTCTCTGTAAACATAAACATTTTACACCTTAGATGAATAAGGGCTAGTAAGTCACCATCTCTATTGGGATTTTAGTTTTGAAATGGTGTCATCATGGATTCTGGGTTCTATGATGAATGAATAATTTGTAATAGTTTGTGGCATAAGTATACCTGAAACTAATAATAATTCTTCACTCTATCATCAACTTATCTATCTATCTATCTATCTATCTATCTATCTATCTACCTATCTACCAATCTATCTATCATCTATCTACCTACATGCCTATGTATTTACCTATGTATCTATCATATTTAATTTTAAAGCTTAAAAGTCTTTTATATTTGTGACAAACATAAATACATCCTTTTTCTATACAAAATTAACAGTATTTACACATATAACTACTATTAGATAAGAGGCTTCCAGGAAGTGGTAAGGAAATGATCATTTAAAAGCTGACCGGAACATGAATGGGGCTGTTTAACTCATTCCTATTCCTGTTTTTTAAGCAAGAGTTATGACGCTGAAGCACAGGGCATTGCTTTTTTCTACCTATCGGGGTGAAAGGTTAGTGAATCTAAAAAGATCAGCCTAGGACCCCTGTATTTATGATGGGTATAACCCATTACCTCAGTAGGTTATATTCATAAATATGTGAGTGTATATGTGTGTCTGTGCATGTGTGTGTGTATGTTCAATAGTAATTAAATAATAAGTAATTGAATTTGAGGAGGGACATGAAAGAAAATAGATGGGGGGAGAGAGGAAAAGAATGATATAAATACAGTACTCGTATGTGAAAGTCTCAATTTATACATTCATATGTAAGATACTCTCTCAATGGAAGCAAGCTAATTAACACAAACAGGATACCTATAGCATCACTAAAACAGTCAGCATCCTCCAAATGTAGAAAAGAGTGATGCCCTGTGCCTCAGCAGTATAACTCTTGCTTACAGCATAGAAACAGAAAGGAGTTAAACAGCCCCATTCATGCTCAGGTCAGCTTTTCAGTGATCATTTCCTTAACATTTCCTGGAAGCTTCTTATCTAATAAAATTATCCTTTTCCTTCCACAGAAGACTGATACTCTCTTTGCAACCATTAATTGCTTCTATCTCTAATTTCAGGGATGAAGCCTTATGAGAAGTTCCCCATATATGTTAGTAGGCCAGTGCTGTCTTATTTAGGCAATTGTGGAGATTTCCTAAACTCTGGTTTCATCTCATAATATAAGACTGTCTCTCAACAGACAACCTACATCATCCTCTGGCTGTTAAATATATTTCCAACTCCATGTTTACAATATTTCCTGAGCCTTAAGTATAAGGATTTTAGATATATTAATCAGGCTGGGCACCCCATTGTTCCATGCAATTTGACTAGTAATAGCTTTCTGTGATGGTTTCTGTCTGCTGTACCAGTACTTTATTCTTCATTCATAGGTTAACTGTGTCTAGTCTATTGATGACCGATAAGATATCGATTTTATATTGCTACCGTAACAAGTTACTGCAAATGTAGTAGCATGAAACAAATAAAATTCCTGAGAAAAGAAAGGTAAGTCCATGCTGAGGAATCACTAGGTAAAGATCCAGGCATTGTTCTAGAGTCTACAGAGGAACCTGGAATGGTTCTTTGGTGAAAGTCGGTGCAGAGCGTACCTGCCAATGCAGTCCTTGTTCAGTCTGGGATTGTGTCTACCCTTCATGGTGAAGACTCAATAGGATCACAGGAATGAGAATCCACATCTTTTTCTGAACTGGAAATTTCATCAACCATGCAAATCTGATATAGCCTGTATTAGTTTTTTAAAAATAGAACTGAACATGGCAGAAGTGCTTTGGACATGGGGGTAGCAGTCGCTTACTTGAAGTTGTTTATCCTCCTGAAATAATGAAGCAATTTTGATTTTATTCAAGATGCTGTGCATACTGACTTAAGAATAAATAAAACTCCAAAGTTTTAAATTAGAATAAGGGATATTTTGTTTTGGTGACAGTTAGTGAACCATTTATTTTGCTTTTTATTTTTATTTTTTGAAGCAGATGTTCTCCCTTTCTATTTCAGTCCAGTTAAATAACAATAAAAAGCCTGGATATATAACTGCACAAAAAAAAGTATCAGATGTATTCCTGAAAGGATAAAAAATATAGTCTAAACCCTCCAAGAACCCCAAGCTATCCCACTCTAAAGGAGCCTTAACTTTTGCTCCTTGGAGGCCTTAGATACCTCAAATTCCAGACCCAGTCTATGCCAGTAAGCGGGTAGAAAGTTCCAGAGCCTGCTTTCTGTATGAACCTGGTGAAAGGGCATAGAACAGACTCCTGGATACATGAGCCGGGCCTAGAAAGTTAACAGAAGATAAGCTGACTAACCGCTCTAGTGCTCTAGTGACATATCTTGACTGGCATTGCCACCCCCTCCCAGGAGACCTTGCAAATACAAACCTCTGAGACTAAAGGGAACAGATTGGTCCATGAATTCGTGGGCTTTTGCTGTGGAATGATTGGTCTGTGATTTGCGGGCTTTGCAATGATTGATTAGTAATCACTGGCTTTGCCGTGATGGGCGGGCTTTGTTATGAACCCTATAAAAGGTGTCTGATTCTGCTCTTGGGGTCCGCAACCCTCCATCCCCTGCTTGGCGTACAGTTGTGGGCCTCAGCGCGCTTGGAATAAAAATCCTCCTGCAGTTTGCACCAAGATCATTTCTCATGAGTGATTTGGGGGTGTTGTCTTTCCGGGAGGTGACTTGAGGGTCTGGTCTTTCATTCCAACAATGGACTCTAACTTTGTTGGCAATGGCACATTTAACTTAGTAGCTTTTGTCTTCAAAAAAATCTATACTTTGTATTTATAACTACCTGTAATATTATGACAAAATGAAATAATAGTTAAATTTTCCCTTAGCACTACTGAACATATGGCATATTAAATATGCTGCTGATTTTTTGACAGTGACACTGGTTCTTTTTTTTTTTTTAATATATTTTCTCAATATGATTATTTTAAGTAATTCTGGAGCTCCAGTGATGGGAACAAGCAGTTAGAAGAAAAAGAAGAATCTGGCTTTCATTCGTGCTTTATCTAAACCTGACTTGAAAACATGACATCTTTGTGTGTATGAAGCGATTCGTTCTGAAATATGCTAGATATAATCATGGCAACAAGAAAAGAGTCATATATTGTAATGTTTTCCAGTCAATAGAATTCAGTCTTGTTTTTAGACACTGAATCTCTTGTCTAAAATGGAATGTGTTAAATTCAAACACTGAGAGTATTTCATTGGGTTACATATTAAACTTTTAAAAAAGTGTGATTTAAAAGTATCATCTGAGCACTCGGTATATGAAATTTATCATACAAAAAAAACCCAATTCCTCCATCAAAACATTATGGAAAAATTGCCTTAAGCTGTAAAAATTCCAAACTGTAGTCATTGGTCAATATCTCACATTGTTTTATTTTTCAGCAGTGAACATTCTTAAAAGATATCATTAGACTGTTACATCTTATAATAGAAAAATCAATGCAATAAGAAAATTAAATTTTACTAATAGCCTTTAGGCAAAATGCAATGTTAAAGTGCATTTTAGCTTCCCATGTGGTTCAGAGGCAAAAGCAGAAATGGAATCTGATTAGCTGCCAGTTCTAAATATTTTTTTCTCCTTAGAAGCCAGCAGGACTGCCTATAAACTTAACTGTTTCATGATGCATTTTTCCTGATTATCAATGTAAAAATATCCAAACCTCTTCATGTGACAGGTCATAAATATGTTGTACATTCAATTATTTTTCTAGAGCTAGAAAGGTGGCTAAATGAACCAAGATGCTTAGGGACAAACCAGGTCTCATGTTTATCCCCCTACGTGGTCGAAGGAGAGATCAATTTCTATAAAGTGACATCCAGACTCACACTATGATATGTACACAATTCCCTTCCAAGAAATAAAAAAAAATTAAACAAATAAAAAAATTAATGAAATGTCTCTTTATAATTAAGGAGAAGTTGTTCTATGGTCCCCCGAAAAGAGTATATACAAAGACAAGCACCCAGCTCATGAACAAAGGGTCTGTGATAACTGTATCTCAAGGAGACCAGACATGGGTCTCAGAACAGAGAAGAGCTGTGCAGACAGGACAGTGAGAGGAAGAACCAGAGAACAACCTTTGTGAAGGCTGTCATTGCAGCAAGCCGTGACTTTGTTTTGTTGGCAGACAGATACAAGTTACCAGAACATAACTTAGCCCTTGACTATATAAGTCTTGTAAAGTCATGCATGGCTTAGTTGGCATTGTGTAGGTTAGTTTCTATATTATAAATCAACACCATTCCTGTCTCACAGCTGCCTTCCTACTATAGAGACTTAAACATTCATTTGCTGTTCTTTTAAGATGCAGTGACTAGATAAAACAAATCACCCTTTATATATTGGGTTTTAAATAAAAGCAATGAAAGCTGGGGTTGGAGAGATAGCTCTGAGGTTAAAAGTACTGGCTGCTCTTGCAAAGGTTCAGAGTTCAATTCTCAGCAGCCACATATTGGCTCATAACCATCTAGAATGAGATCTGGTGCCCTCTTATGGTCTGCAGGCATACAATCAGGCAGAATGCTGTATACATAATACATAAATAAATCTTTAAAAAAATGAAGATTTTATTGTAAGTAAGTTATTTTTTTATTTTTATTGGATATTCTTTGTATTTACATTTCAAATGTTATCCTCCTTCCACCCGCCCATCCTCCCTCCCCATCCACTTGTCTTCACATAGCTGCAGCCTCCCCACCTCAGTGCCTTGGCATTCCCCTACACTGGAATAAAAACCTTCACTAGACCAAAGGCCTTTTCCCCTACTGATGCCAGACAATGCTGTTCTCTGCTGCATATGCAACTGGAGCCATGGGTTCCTCCATGTGTACACATAGGTTAGGGTTTAGTCCCAGGGAGTTCTGGAGGGTTTGGTTGGTTAATAATGCTGTCCTTCCCATGGGGTTGCAGACTCCTTCAACTCTTTTAGTCCTTTCTCTAGATCCTTCAGTGGTAACCTTGTGTTTATTTCGATGGTTAGCTGCAAGCATCCTCAACGGCATCTGTATAATTCTGGCAGAACCACGAGGAGGCACCCATATCTGGCTCCTGCCAGTAAGCAGTTCTTGGTGTCAGCAATAGCGCTTGGGTTTGGTGGCTGCGTATGTGGTGGATCTCCCAGTGAGAAAATATCATGTGCAAGATTAGGCAGACTGTATATTTGTGTTGATGTGTAGTAGACCAAGATGTACACATGCACGCATGTATATATTTGTAGGAGAAAATAACTCATGTGGGGAAGAACATGCAGTTTTTCACTCTGGTATTCTTTCCACTCCTACATATCCTAATTACATCTATTTCCTGCTTATTTTGTGATTTCAGAATGGGAGAAATTACCAGCTATGATTCAGACAGCAGGCTAGTACCCAGAATTTACAAAGAATTGCAGAAATTAGCACTAAGGAAAGAAAACTGCCAATCAGCAAATGGTCTATAATTTGTGGAGACAGTATTCAAAACAAGAAACACATTGGCTAATAACTATTTACAAAGTGTTCACTGTCTTTAGCTATCAGGGAAATTCAAACTAAAATTACATTGAGCTGCTGCTTCTCCCCAGTTACAAGGGCTATTATCAAAAATCTGACAACAAATGCTGGAGAGCTTTGGGAGAAAGAGGGAGCCTTACTCACTGATGATTAGGGTGCAAATTGAAGTAATCATTATAGAAATCAGTCTGGCAAAACTCAAACAGAGAAAGTCCAGATGACCCAGACATTTCATTCCTATGCATACGCCCACAGAATTACCTCTCATAGTCTGTGCATCTTTCCACTTCCAAATATTTTGCTTGCTATAGTTAAAAAATCAACCTGGTCTAGTCATCCATCCATCCACGGATAGTGAAACTCTAGTGAACATGTCAAGAGGAACACATCTGGTTTTTGGAAAGAATTTTTCTGTGTTAATTTTGATTCCTTCACCTTTCGTCCTGGTAAATTATAGGCAGCATTGCTCTTGTGTCAACCTGCTTCTCACTTATAAAGTCATGGTTATCAGTGCAGAGGGTCTTTTCCCATTGTCACCTTGTGCTTCTCTTCGAAAGAAAATTATTTTGTGTGGTTATAGGAGGATAGCCAGTTATTTAGCAGACTAAAGTATGTTCATGTTATTACCGAACTTTACCAAATAGTTAAAAGTACTTCTTATATCTGAGGATGAAGTTTTCCCTTTTGTTAACCTTGTATGACTTGGTTGAGTTTTTGAGGCTATAGTGGGCTACACTGAGGTTGAAGACTTTAAATCTTATCCACAACATGTAGAGAGTAGAACTTAAGGTTCCTTTTTAGTTTGCAATTAAGCTGAAAGAGGCAACTTATTTCAACCATCAGCCATTTTAACACAGGGAGTGGGGTCGAATCTGGGACGTAGAGAATGACAAATGTACCATGAGTCTGGTTTGAGTTAATGCAAACATCATGGATTCCTTTACATTACAAAGGCCTATTGTGTATTATGAGGAGAGTTTTTGTCCGAGATATCTCTCTACACAGACAGCTCTAGGGGGAAACATTCTACTTTCTAAACTGTGTCTTCTTTGAAGACGCACATTACATCCACGCCACAGATTTTATAATATCTTTTTTTTTTCATACTGCCACAGCCTGCAGAGTCAGAAGAGCTGAGTGTGTAGGCAATTCATTTATTCTCTTCAAGGACTAACTTGTCTTGCTGTGCCTGATATATCCAATATTCAACACCTGGGTTCTTCTCAGTGCTGTGAATTTATATTATACCTAAGAGCATTTGATTGCAAGAGAATTATTTCTGAGTAAGAGTGGATCTCAGAGCACACCTTTGATCATGGTGCTGCCGTGTGTAACTGTAGAGAGGGGTAGTAGCCATTCTATTTGCCCATTTGTCCTCCCAGATCTTTTCCTTTTGAACAGACACTGAGTTCTATTTGGATGTGATTGCAGCCACTTCTGGTTGCCCTGGTACCTTAACAAAAACAGCATCTCCTCAGAGTAATGCCAGGATTTTTTGGAATGTTGATAGTCTGATTGCTGAGAATTGTTTCCTTTTTTCCCCTGGAGATTTGGGGAAAAGCAGAAAGCGTGCACTCTCTCTATATATATATCTTTAAATATATCAAACACCAATTTGTCTTTCTTCCATTTTCAAAGAAAATTCTTGTTATATTTTTAAAGTGGTATTATTTAAGCAAGTTTAGCTGACCACAGTTAAGAAATTCATTATCTTAGTCGCCTCTAGAACAAGCCAATTCTTCTTTTTATATAACTTAATCTTTCTACTGATCAGGCACAGCAGAAATACTACTTGGCTCATCAGTAACTACAGATTTCATATTTACAAGGAACTTTTAATTCAAAATACACCCATAAGTCCTCTTTAAGGGTTTACTTTATTTAGCCAGAATTATTACTTAAGGCTCACATGTCATTCTCTGAAAATATAGGTATAAAATCAGAAATGCTCAGATTAAAATTATTAGTTCAAAAGACTTACATTAGAGACAGAATGTACAACTACCTAATGCCTAAAATTCACTACTGTTTCCAAAATTCCAAATCCTTGAAAGAGAATGTACGTTTGTATACATCTGGGCACCATATTGGTGTATATGCCCACTGATTTTTTATAACTATTTAATATTTTAATGACCATTTAACACAATCATGAGACCTCTTTATTTCAATAAAGTTTTAGCTAAAGTGTCAGGACTTAGCATTTTAGGTCTTTCTATGCTATATATCTTATGTGACATATGCCTATACATTACTGTCCTGTTTTGCACTCCTTGGATTATTTTTCTTTTACTCTCTCGAACTTTCAATTGAAAACTCTTTTTCCTTCTTCATGCTGGCCTAAATTCATTTATTAATTTTGAATGCTGTCATTATTCTTTTACTTATTGTTGTTTCTTGTCTCTAACTCCAAGCACATATACAAACAAGATACCACTAACTTGTAGACTGAAAACAAATAACTGAACATGTGTACAATGCAGATATCAGAAGCCTACTACAAAGGTATTGATCTATAGAGTTAATTTGGGGAAATTACTAAAAATTTAAATCAGGATATAGAAAGCTATTTTTTTGCAGATAAATTTATTTTGAAAAATTTAATTATAATCAATTATGGTTTATTATTAGAGCAAAGAATATTAAGATAAATTTTTACAAAGATCATTTAGGTAGGTAAACATGACTCAGACTGAGAAAGACTGGTGAGTAGGAAATCTGAGCAGCCAGGGAGCAGAGAGATCTCTGCAAGGAAAGCGTGCCCCCATCCTGCCTGATCCAGGGACCAAGAACACAGCTTGGAACCTCTGCTTCCACCCGGTGACTTTGGGGCGCAGAACAGGACTCGGCCCATCTGCCACCTGGACCAGCAGCTACCAAAGGTTTAAAGATTGTTGAAGAGGGGATCTGGGCAGCCAGGGAGGAGAGAGATCTCTTCCGAGTGTGCACGAAAAGCGCACCCCTGCCCTGCTTGATCCAGGGACCAGGAACACAGCATTGGAACCTCTGTTTCTACCCGGAGAATTTGGGGTGCAGAACAGGGCTCAGCCCATATGCCACGAGGACCAGTGGAGATCCAGGGACACAGACCAGATACAAGGGAAAGGCAAGAACATATTACTGACAACAAGATGGCAAGAAGAAAGCAAAGGAGTATATCCCAAGGAAACCAAGAAAACCTGGCAAAACCAGAACCCAGCTCTCCCATAACAGCAAACATTGGAATGCCAAACAATCCAGAAAAAGAAGATGCAGACCTCAAATCACGCCTCAACACACTGAGAGATATACTTAAACAAGAACTGGAGAAAAAGCAAAAAGAATAAGAAGATTTTAAAGAGGAAACAAGAAAAACACTCAAAGAACTCTAAGAACTAGAGGAAAACACAACCAAAGAAATGAAGAAATGTAAGAGAGAATTTAAAACGGAAACTAACACAATAAAGAAAACACTAGGAGAGATAACCCAAGAGGTAGAACACCTAAAAAAGAAATCAGGAGACACAAAAGCAAGCATTTCCAATAGACTACAAGAGATGAAAGAGAGAATCTCAGGGGCAGAAGACAACATTGTAAACATAGACAAAACAGCCAGAGAAGATGCAAAAAACAAAAAGCTCCTAACCCAAAATGTCCAGGAGATCCAGGACACAATGAGAAGACCCAACCTAAGGATAATAGGAATAGAAGAGGGTAAAGAATATCAACTAAAGGCAGAGTAAATATCTTCAACAAAATCGTAGAAGAAAACTTCCCCACCCTCAAGAATGAGATGACCACGAGCATAAAAGAAGCCTTCAGAGCTCAAAATAGGTTGGGCCAGAGAAGAAATTCTTCCTGACACATAATAGTCAAAACACCAAGTGCCCAAAGCAAAGAAAGAATACTAAAAGCAGTAAGGGAAAAAGGTCAGGTACCATATAAAAGCAGACAAATAAGAATCACACCCGATTTCTCAACAGAGACTATGAAAGCTAGAAGAGCCTGGACAGACATCATGCACACCTTAAGAGAGCACTAGTGCCAGCCCAAGCTGCTTTACCCAGCAAAACTATCAATCACCATACATGGAGAGATGAAGATATTTCAAGACTTTACACAATATCTGACCACAAACCCAGCACTACAATTAATTATAGGTGGAAAACCCAATACAATGTGGGGAACTACATCCTAGTAAAAACAAGAAAACCCTTAAGCAAGAAAACAAAAACAACAAAAAGACACAGACACAAATCAACCTACAAAAGCAATAATAGCAGGAAACAGAAACCACTATTCCTTGATATCTATTAACATAAATGGACTCAACTTCCCAATAAAGAGACATAGGCTATCAGACTGGATACATTAACAAAATCCAGTATTTTGCTGCATACAGGAAACTCATCTCAGAGACAAAGACAGACACTATCTCAGAGTAAAAGGGTGGGAAAAAACTGCCAAGCAAACAGCCCCAAGAAGCTAGCTGGAGTGGCTATTCTAATATCGAATAAAGTAAATTTCCAACCAAAAGTTATCAAAAAAGATAAGGAAGGACACTTTTTACTCATTACCTGGGAAATCTGTCAGGAGGAACTCTCAATCCTTAACATATATGCTCCAAATAAAAAATCACCCACATTCATAAAAGAAACCCTACTAAAGCTCAAAAAATACATTTCACCCCACACAATAATAGTGGGAGACTTTAATACCCCACTCTCACCAATGGACAGATCAGGGAAACAGAAACTGAACAAGGACACTGCAAAACTAGCAGAGACTTTGAACCAACTAGAATTAATAGATATATACAGAACATACTATCCCAAAGTAAAAGAATACACCTTCTTCTCAGCACCCCATAGCACCTTCTCGAAAATTGACCACATAATTGGACACAGAACGAGCCTCCATCGATATTAGAAGATTGAAATACTCCCATGCATCCTCTCAGATCACCATGGTCTATGGCTGGTCTTTAACAACAACAAAGACAACAAAACGCCCACATACACATGGAAACTAAACAATGCTCTGTTAAAGGATAGCAGGGTCAAAGAAGAAATAAAGAAAGAAATTAAGGATTTTCTAGAATTCAATGAAAATGAAAACACAACATACCCAAACCTATAGGATGCAATGAAAGCAGTACTAAGAGGAAAACTCATAGCCCTAAGTGCTTTCAAAAAGAAACTAGAGAGAGCATAAATCAGCAACTTGACAGCACAGCTAAAAGCACTAGAACAAAAGGAAGCAGATATATCCAAGAAGAGTAGAGGGCAAGAAAGAATCAAAATTAGGGCAGAAATAGACTAAATAGAAATAAAAAGAACCATTGAAAAAATCAACAAAACCAAGAGCTGGTTCTTTGAGAAAATCAAAAAGATTGATAAACCCCTAGCCAGACTAACTAGAGGGCAAAATAGAGTATACAAATTAACAAAATCAGAAAGGAAAGTGGAGGAAATTCAAGTGCAACTGAGGAAATTCAAGATATCATCAGATCCGTCTACAAAACATATACTCCACAAAATTGGAAAATTTGGAGGAAATAGATGAATTCCTAGACAGATACAAGATCCTAAAGTTAAACCAGGACCAGGTAAACCATCTAAATAATCCCATAAAACCTAAAGAAATAGGAGAAGTAATTAAAAGCCTCCCAACCAAAAAAAGCCCAGGTCCAGACAGGTTCAGTGCAGAATTTTATCAGACATTTATTGTGGACATAACACCAATAATCCCCAAACTATTCCACAAGATAGAATCAGATGGAATACTACCTAACTCATTTTTTGAGGCTACAATAACCCTCGTTCCTAAACCACACAAAGACCCTACAAGGAAAAAGAACTTCAGACCAATCTCACTTATGAACATTGATGCAAAAATACTCAACAAAATCCTTGCAAACCGAATCCAAGAACACATCAAAATTATCATTCATCATGACCAAGTAGGCTTCATTTCGGAGATGCAGGGATGGTTTAATATAAGGAAATCCATCACTGTAATCAACCATATAAACAAACTCAAAGAACAAAATACATGGACATCTCACTAGATGTTGAGAAAGCATTTGACAAAATTCAACACCCCTTCATGTTAAAAGTCCTCAAAAGAACAGGAATCCAAGGCCCATACCTAAACATAATAAACGCAATATGCAGCAAACCAACAGCCAACATCAATCTTAATGGTGGGAAACTTGAAGCAATCCCACTAAAATCAGGGACTCGACAAGGCTGCCTACTCTCCCCCTACCTAATCTACATAATACTGTAGATCCTAGCTGGAGCAATTAGACAGCAAAAGGAGATCACAGAGATACAAATCAGAAAGGAAGCAGTAAAAACATCACTCTTTGCTGATGACATGATAGTGTACTTAAGTGACCCCATAAATTCTACCAGAGAACTCCTACAGCTGATAAACAAGTTTAGCAAAGTGGCTGGGTACAAAATTAACTCAAACAAATCAGTAGCCTTCCTATACTCAAAGGACAAACATGTGGAGAAAGAAATTAGGGAAAAGATACCCTTCACAATAGTCACAAAAATTATGAAATACCTTGATATGACTCTAACTAAGCAAGTGAAGGGCCTGTATGACAAGAACTTCAAACCTCTAAAGAAGGAAATCGAGGAAGATCTCAGAAAATGGAAAGATCTCCCATGCTCATGGATTGGAAGGATCAACATTTTAAAAATGGCCATCCTACCCAAAGCAATCTACAGATTCAATGCAATCCTCATCAAAATTCCATCCCAGTTCTTCATTGAGTTGGAAAGATCAATGTGCAATTTCATATGGAATAACTAAAGACCTAGAATAGCGAAATCCATCCTCAACAACAAGAAATCATCTGCGGGAATCACTATCCCCGACCTCATGCTATATTACAAGGCAATTTTGCTGAAAACTGCATGGTACTGGTACAGAAATAGGCACGTCGATCAATGGAATAGAATAGAAGATCCAGAAATGAATCCCCATGTATTTGGTCACCTGATTTTTGACAAAGGAGCAGTAAACATTCAATGGAAAAAGGACAGCCTATTCAACAAATGGTGCTGGTCCAACTGGCACTCAGTATGCAAAAGAATGAAAATAGACCATTTCTTATCTCCTTGTATGAAGCTCAAGTGCAAGAGGATCAAAGATCTCCACATTAAACCAGATACACTGAAACTACTAGATGAGAAAGTAGGGAAAACCTTAGAACACATAGGTACAGGAGAAAATTTCCTGAACAAAACACCAATGGCTCAAGCTCTAAGGTCAAAGATTAACAAATGGGACTTAATGAGATTGCAAAGTTTCTGTAAGGCTAAGGACATTGTCAAGAAAACAAAAAGGCAGCCAACAGAATGGGAAAAGATCTTTACCAACACCACATCAGATAAAGGCCTAATATCCAAGGTATACAAGGAACTCAAAAAGCTATACACCAGAGAATCAAACAACCCTATTAAAAAATGGGGTATAGAGCTAAACAAAATGTTCTCAATTGAGGAATATTGAATGGCTGAGAAATATCTGAGGAAGTGCAGGACATCCTTAGCCATCAAGGAAATGCAAATCAAAACAACCCTGAGATTCCACCTCACACTAGTCAGATTGGCCAAGATCCAAAACTCAGATGACAGCAGATGCTGTTGCGGTTGTGGAGAAAGAGGAACACTTCTCCACTGTTGGTGGGGTTGTAAACTGATACAACCACTCTGGAAATCAGTCTGGCGATACCTCAGAAAATTGGACATAGTACTACCTGAAGACCCAGCTATTCGACTTTTGGGCATATACCCCAGAGACACTTTAATACACAACAAAGATATATGCACCACAATGTTCATAGCAGCTCTATTTATAATAGCCAGAAGCTGGAAAGAACCCAGATGTCCTTCAGTAGATGAATGGATACAAAAATTGTGGTACATTTACACAATGGAATACTACTCAGCCACCAGAAACAATGAGTTAACCAAATTCCTAAGAAAATGGCTGCATCTAGAGAATATCATCCTGAGTGAGATAACCCAGTCACAAAAGAACAGACATAATATGCAGTCACTGATAGTGGGATGCTAACCCCAGAGGCTCGCACTGCCCCAGAAACAACTCACAGTGTGAAGTCCAAGAAAAAAACAAAACAAAACAAAACAAAATAAAAGTCATGCTCAATCCTTACACACCGAGAACACATTGACAAACTCCAGGTTACACCCTGTATTACATATACTTTTTGCTCATTAAAAATAAAAAAAAGCCAAGCACTGAAAAAAATTGTATTGATTGATATTTTCTACAACATTCTTTTCTCTATGTTAAACTCTCTAAAGTGTTTTTCTAAAGTCTTGGACAACCAGTGGACTATTGGCTGCAAATTTTTCACTGCCTTATTTACCATGTGAAAAGAGTTTGGTTAAATTCTGTGTACTAGAAACACTGTGCTTCCCCTTTAGATGTTTTGTGTACTATTGTTTTTTCTAGGAAACCCCATTGTGGTTTTTATTGTTTCTATGTGCCCTTTCACCAATAAAAGACAGTCTATGAAAAAAAAAAAAAAAAAAAAAAAAAAACATGACTCAGACTGAGGAAAATATTTGACATCAGTCTTGCTTCTCTGTGTTTTTGTATGTACACCTGTGTTCTAATATGTGCTAACATGCATACTCATGTACATGTACAAAACATACTTACATATCCAAAAATGTCCTTAACAAAGTAAAGTATAAGGCTTCTCACACTATGTCCACATAGGGTTCTGTGCTTGATTGCATGCAATCAATATCTCCAGAAATCTTTTAAATGACTTGCTTTTTATGTATAGAGTTTTAACATAGTAGTGTAAGGTTAGGGGCATATTTTAGAAGGAGTACAGATTCTCACTAAACATTAAATTTCTTAAAGCCCCCAAAATGATGGAACTCAAATACATACCTAATTTATAAGCTAGCTTATACATTTTGGAATGCCTTACAAATTATGGTCACCTGATGAAAATTTTAAAAACAATGAATGATATCCATCACCGATTTGGTTATAATCAAGCTACACATCTGTTTTGGACGTATTGAACTACTGATCAAATTACTAGGGAGTTATTGAATTCATCTTAATTGGAAAATCTTCCCTAATTAGTATGATATATCGTTGACACCCAGCTAGATTAGTTTAAGGCTCCCTTTGTCCATGTGCTGGCCAATGCTGGAACAATTGCCTCTTTGATAGCAGCCATCATGACAGGTTGATGTCACTGACTTGGCGTGAGTGCATCCTTAACTGTTGAGTATAAAACAATCTGAAAACAAAATACTACCATCCTTAGGAGAGAATGTCTATCTACAGTGGAGAAACATTCACTCCTACCCTGGAAGGGTGAGGTCAAGTCACATATTTCCTGGAGTTCTTAACTCCTTTGCAGAGTCAACTGATTGGAAGATAGGAAATGACAGTGTGAAGTTGAACATAGCACATCAACATACACAAATGCAGTTTTCAGTCAACAAAAAGAAATGCACATGTACTAAGTACCCAAATACAGGAAAATGATTTGTAGTGCATTTCCTGTAATTTGTGAAATTTTATAAAAGAGAAAAGAAACATCTTGTAGCATATATTGATTGCAATAGTATATGTTGCAATACATATAAATCGAACTAAAAGAGATAAGCTTGGGTAATATCTTCATTAAGCATAGTTGTAATAGTTCTCAAGAGTATGGAAACAAAACGAAAAGGAAGTTCTATAGTTGCCTTTGGTAGATTCCTATGCTGGAAAAATTGTAGGCATGTTTTAGCAGGAATAAGGGTTTTGTCTAGCACAATGACTTCATCATGAAACAGGCGAAAGGTGTGAAAGCCTGGAATAGCAAAAGCAGTGTCAGCAGCCTGGGCCTGCTGGTGTTCTGGTGCTGTTGCAGAGTCTGTTTGAATCATTCAGATTTAGGAATAGGAAATGTCACAAGACCCCGGCCAGCTTGGCTGTGAAACATTCCGTTTCTCTCTGGCCACATGAGTCTGAATAAATCATCCGAGTCTAAAGAAATATAACCAGTGGTAGAACCAGAAATAGTGACCTTTTAAAAAAATCTTTTCTTTCATATTTTACTGATTCACAGTTTCCTATTCCTCTATTCCTCTCAGTCCCCCACTAGCTCCTTTTCTTTCCCAGACCCTGTCCTTTGTTTTCTTTAAAAAACAAACTAGCAAAAACCAGACTTCCCAGGCAAATCAACCAAACATGGCATAAAACTTTAAAATGAGACTAGGCATCTTCCCCTTCTTCTGCTTGAATCCCCTGCACCTATCTAGAGTTTGGCTTTGGATCTCTCCATTTGGGCTGTGGGCAAATCTATGAGAAGAGAAGTATATCATTAGTAACTATTGCATTTAAATATTTTTCCAGTTGAATGTTTGGTTCTAGCCCTCGTCCTAGTCTCTGGGAAGTCTAGCCTCTGGTTCTTGATCCTTGAAATGGTGCCAGGAATGGGCACATTCTCTTCAAGTGGGCCTCAAGTTGGACCAGGCATTGGGTGAACACTCCTCCAAGTTCTGCCCCACTGTTAATCCAGCACATCTGGCAAATGAAACAGATTGTAGGTTGAACGTTCTGTGGATGGGGTGGTGTTTTCCACTGCAGAAAGCCTTGCCTGGGTTTAGAAGACAGCTGGTTCAGTCTCTCTATGCTCTATTGTGTAGTGATTAAGTTGGGTCACTGTGGTAGATTTGAGAGAGAAAAAAAAGCAATATGGTCAATATTTAATTTTCACATTAAAACAAAAATATTTTAAAGAAATATGATTTATTCCATAAGGACATTTAACACTGCAGTAGAAACTCAAATTGAATTAACTAGAGAAGATTTCTGGTGACTCAACAATAATTTTATTCATATCTGTACTTGAATATTCATGTGTGTGGATAAATCTACCTGTCTCAGGTTTTGTCTCCTCTGCTTTTACCTCTTCTTTTCATACCTTGGTTCTGACCATAGGATCTAGCAAAATATTTCCCAGTTTCTTCTCATTTGATTGTGATTGTGGTTTTCTCTAAGAGAGTTAGTCTGTTGCAAAGATAAGCTTTGATGCATGGGATCTACACTTAGGTGTGTGCATAGACGAAATATTTAGAGTGGGGTTAGGAATATGCTGGTATAGTAAATTGGCAGTTGTAGTAATTTATGATCCATGACTTCCCTAGTCCCATGTTGTTGGCTAAGTTGTTAGTAACAGATGTGATTTTTCTCTTGAGCAAGCCTTAAGTTTATTTAAACAGATGTTAGTGACCACCAAGATCTGAGTGCCATTATTTCTTGCACCTTTAGGGGTATCTTAGCTATGTTTGTTATGATTGTGGTTCATAGTAATTACATCTGTGTAGGCAACCCAGGGCAACAATAATAGACTATATTGTTTTGGGAGTCTTCTGGACTCTCCTGACCAACTACTTGAAATGGGATTTCTCATACCTGGTATCAGGGTTTTCATTAGATATTCTATGGCTCTTTTGAGGAATATTGCTAACTTAGGTAGCATGAATTTTTAAATATTCTTCCTATTTTTGTGGTAAGATATGATTTTTAATTGAAGTTTCACTGACTCTAGAAATATTTAGGTAAAATGGCCATTTTTATAAAATTAGTGAATTCTCCTGAAACTATGAATATCTTTCCATTTCATAGACATTCCACTGTATAGTTTGCTTGTTGTTTTTGTTGTTATTATTGATGGAGTCAGGTTGATTATTAGATATTATATATTTTGTGTGTAAAGGTGGTGCCATAATAAATTTTTGAGACATTTTGCTGTTGTGGTTTAATACAAGGCAAGATGTAGGAAATGACATTCTGAGTTGTATTCAACTTGCTCAGGAATAAACATTAACAAATGTCTTATTAGGCTTCATAAAATTCAAAAGAATATAAAGTACATATAAAGCATCCATCAATCAAGAGCAGGAAATGCACGTGGTGAGAAAATCTTGGCCACTATCTATTTGATCTACTGTTAATGTTTAGAGTATACAGATAACACAGAACAAAGAAAACCAGAATATATGAAACAACAACAACAACAACAAAATTGAAATAGAAATAATTCCAAAAACGAACAACGAATCTTACCAGGGGGTTATGGGAAGAATAAATAAAAACTAGTAAAACCAATATCTCCAAAAATGTTACCATCTTTAGCAATTAGGGAAACCCAAATTAAAATAACTTTAAAGTAACAATTGTAGCCCGGTCAGAATGCTGCAGTTCAGTAAAACAACCAACAACAAATACTGGTAGGCATGTGGTGACATGCTCATTTACTGTCTGTGAGATTACAAACTTGTGTAGCCACCCTGATAATCAGCGTGAAGAACTGTCAAAACGCTACAAAGTATCTCCCATATGACTCTGGTGTTAATCACTCCCTGGCAGATGCCCAAAGGATTCAACATCCTATTCCACAGACACGTTCTTAGTCATTTCCTTTGCCTGTCTCTAGTCAAGTGTCAAATTCCAATGGGGAATATCCTGATAAGGAAATCATGGACACACTTGCAGATATGACAACCTCATAGAAAATAAAATATCTGATAATGAAGGTAGCAGTGGTGATAAAGGACTCTACCATAAGAACATATCTGTGAAGAGGGACTTTGGGAAAGACACTAGGAATTTGAAAGGGATTCCATGTTCATGGTTTGGTAGAATGACTTAATAATGTGAAAATGACTATTCTGACAAAAACTACTTATATATTCTGTGCAATTCTAATTAAGATCCCTATTTCATTCTTCACCAAAATACAAAATAAATCTAAAAATTTATATTGAACTACCAAAGATCCCAGATAGCCAAATATATCCTAAGCAAAATTAAAAATACATTTAAAAAGAAAACACACAGACCAATGGAACCAAACAGAACACCCAAATACAAATACAAGTAACCTTAGCCAACTAATATTTAATAAGAATGCCAATGGAGGAAATATAGTATGACAAGTAGACATCTATATACAGCAGAATGGAATTAGACATGAATCTAATATCCTGCACAAAAATTAATTCTGAATGCATCAACTGAAACTAAGAGAAGAAAATATGAATATTAGAAAAGTTTGAAATATAAAAATGCTTCAAATCATATATACACATGTACATATATATGTATATATGAGTGTATTATCTCCTCAGTTTCTTAGTTAGATGTCTTGCTAAAAAGTGCTCTCAACAGTATTTGGAAGTTTTTCTAAAACGTGTGTCTTAGATGAACATCATATCTAATATATAGTTACAACCACAGAAAGTGTTTATTCATTACTATTCCTTACAAGTAATTTTCAAAAAGTGAGTTGAGAGTTATTTCATGGTTTGGACATAAAGTGTGTTGAGCATTTCACCCCTGCTGGTAAATCAATTATAAAGATTGGCTTGAGAGAGCACTGCTGTCATCAATGGGTTTAGCTGGTCCTCAGATGGATTAATAACACAATGTGCTGCTAGAAGATGGTTGAAAGCTTCAGCATGGAGCCTAGATACACACACACACACACACACACACATACACACACACATACACACACAAATTATATATATAAATGATATATATGTTATATATATAAATATAAATAAATAATATAAAATATAATATATATACTACACACTATGCACTAAACACTACATACTACAAACTATATACTATATACAATATATGATATGCGATATACTATATATTATAATGCACTATGTACTATATATACTCTGTACTATGTACTATATACTATTTACTATATATACTATGTACTATAATATACTATATACTATGTACTATGTACTATATACTATATACTATGTACTATATACTATATTGTACTATGTACTATATATACTATGTACTATATACTATATAATATGTACTATATATACTATGTACCATATACCATATACTATATGCTATATGCTATGTACTATATACTAACCATATACTACATGTAGTATATAGCATGTATATATATATATATATATATATATATATATATATATAGATAGATAGATAGATAGATATAGATATAGATATATTCACTGGGACCCAAAATGACCTTCCCTCATCATGCTGCCTTCAAAGGTTTTTCTCCATGCTGACCTCCATATACCACAAGGTGGCTCCTAATCATCTGCACTGCTGTTAGGAGCTCAGAAGGACTGTGTATTCTGTCACATCTGTTGCTCCTGTCACCCTGGTATTTTGCATCACCTTGTACTACAAACAGTGGAATAGCCAACTACTCACTGACATACGTAAAACCCTGTCCCCAAATAATTCCTTCTGATTCTTTCTCTTAACCATTCGGAGCAGGGGTGAAAACTAATGAACAGAAAACAAATCTCTACATCACGTGCTGCAGTTGGTCTGTTTGTATGCTTCATCCCGTGGTTGAACAGTTGTGCCAAATTGGAAGCAAACTACATGGTTTCTGACTCATTTTGTAGTACACCTCATATAATTTGATACATGTAGAAAATTGGAAGTCAATAAAACATTTTGAGTGGCATATTATAATGAGAATTAGTGCTCTCCGCAAATGTATGAAAAATACAGCTAACAACACTCATGACTCTCAAAGACTGCATTATTATGTCCTCATGTTTTCATGGCTACTGTATATAAAAATACTCATTAGGTTAAATATTTCTATTAGATTATTAACGTTTTCCTTTGTATTTTAACCGGCATATTTTTGATTCACTGGTGATTGAGAATTGCTATTATGTTTCTGCTGTTATCTTATTGTGAATGTATAGAAATCGACTTCTAGGAACTTTTGCTGTTTTAATTGCAAAGCATGATTATTAGACACTATCGTAAAGAGAACAATCGGATACACTGAATTATTTTGTGAAGCAATTTTTTGGTTTGTCGGTACCATTCTTTCTCTAGACCTCTATGGTGGCTGTACTCTCTGAGGTTTTGAGCACCATAGCAATACATGAACAGTAGTTTAAGATTACTTTCGAGATGGCCGGGACACTTAGGAGATGTTCCCATTTGATTTCCCAGAAGCAGTTATAGAGCAGAGGAGGGAAGAACACTTGGCAGAATGCTTCCTTTTCAAGACAGCTCAATCTCTTCAAATCTCTCTACCTCACACAAAGCGAGAAAAGATCTGTCATAAGATAAGGTGTTGAATACAGAAAGGATGGAGATATATATTTCTCTTCCTAAGTAACTCTGAGTTCATATCTTAGAAGTATCATTCTTTCTTCCTAAGATTCCATAGACATAATAAAGCTTCTTTTAACATGTATTTCTTTTAGAGTGTCAGTGGTGGGGGTGGATGCCCATGCTACACGTCTCTTGTTTTTTCAGAGGAAAAATTCCTTAAGTTGTTTGCATCCTGCTACATGTAAATGTGTTCAGGTTGCTTGGCAAGCATAGCAACCTACTCTGCTGTGCTTTAACCCACTGAGCAATATCCTGGCTTATTTTCTCGTCAAAGTAAACGACAAAGTGAAAACCCAAAACAAATTGAGTAATTAAATTTTGGCATTACCTGGTATCAATTGATTTCTGAATATATATATATATATATATATATATATATATATATATATATGTGTGTGTGTGTGTGTGTGTGTGTGTGTATGTATATATGTGCATGTATGCATATATATGTGTGTGTGTTCTATATATGTATATGTATGTATATATGTGTGTATACATATAAGTATGTATAGACAAATATGTGTGAGAGTGTATATATATATGTGTGTGCATGTATATATATATATATGTGTGTGTGTGTGTGTGTTTTCCCTAAGACTGAGAATGTTATTGCTCTTTGTTTTGAGAGCTGCTGTTGACACTACTAAAGGCTACACTGTGAAAGCAGAGGATTAGAGAACCAACTGAAGGGTTTGTGGGGCTTCTCAACTGTTCTCTATGTCAGAGAAATAGAAACTGGGTAAATTAAGATCTGACGATTGCTCAAGGTCATAGAGCAGAAAGTGAGACAGCGTTCTATTTTCACATCTTGCTGCCAATCACTGGGCTACCTAAGTCATCACAGAGATTCACAAGTTTTTCATTACATTCTTGGCTCACGTTTAAATAAATCTATAGCTTTGAGCATTCAGTCGTTCAACAAACAACTATTGAGCAACTGTTATATGCTGTGAGATGTTCCATGGTATAGAATCACAGAGACATTTTATGAAGAGAATGACATAGTGGAGAAATAAGAATAAAAACTCCCCCTGTGCTTTTATTAAAATTAATAACAAATAACTGGTGAAATCTTAGTTGTCTTCAGGACAAACATGCTATTATCTCTGTTTCTTTCCTTAAACATACTTGCTAGATAAATAGTTTAGATATTTTGTTTCTAATTTATATAAAGATCCTGATAAAAAGTAAATTAATGTTCGTTTTTTACAGCTAAAAACCATCAAACTTACAAAAAAGTTCAACCTAAGTCAAAACAGAAAATCTTGAATTTCAGTAGTGAAGTCTATTTAAATCTAAAATCTAGACATTATTCAAAATACACAGATGATACTTGTTGTCATCTTTTATTTTGAAAGCAAAAAGACATATGCACAGATTAGTAAATTAGAGAACTTGAAAATATGATCACCAATAGCAACTAAACATTATGATCCCTAAATGGGCAGTAATATTTCTGCCAACCAGACATTTTCACCAAGCCCATAAAATACTTAGCATGTTTATTTCCTTCTTGTAAGATTCCATAGATAGATAGATGATAGATGATAGATAGATAGATATAGATAAATAGATGTCTATATCTATTTTTCATCTATTATTTTATCATCTAATATCATCTATCTGTCCTACAATCATCTATCCTATTTTCTGTCTGTCTGTCTGTCCAACCATCTATCAACCAGTCCATCCATGTATCCATCCAGTGATCATTCTATCATCTATGTTAACTATATATCCATCCATCCATCTATCTATCTATCTATCTATCTATCTATCTATCTATCTATCTATCTATCTATCTATCCATCCATCCATCCATCTACCCACCCACCCACCCACCCACTCATCTATCCATCCTTCCATCCATCCATCCATCCATCCATCTATTATCTATCTATCTTTCTATCTATCTATCTATATATCTATCTATCTATCTATCTATCTATCTATAATCTAACATTTAATTTCATAAACAAATTAATAATATCAGAATACCATGTAATATATGCTAGTCTTAAATCTCCGATTCTCCTACCTCAGCTTTCTAAGTGCTGAGATTAGAAGCTCTAGTACCATGCTTTCTCTAAAAGTTGCCATATTCATACTAGGGTTCCTTGATATGATAATTACACATTATATAGCTGTGATGTAGATAGATACTATTTTCCTAATATTTAGGAAATTGTGAAAATTTCAGGTTTGGTTTCATTTTTTATTTTTAACCCCAATATTGTCATTGAGCACAGTGACTCACGTCTCAAATCTCTTGCTCTGGGGAAGGCTCAGAGATGTGTAAAAAAATAAAAATGAAAGTAAATGTGAAGAGTTGTAAAAATTTTTTACTTAGGGGGTTTTATTGCTTGTTCATTTACAAATTCATGCAAATGTACTGTGCATTTGGATTAATATAATGCCCTCTAATCTCTGACCTACTTCTATTATTCCAGCCACAAATGTTTTCCCCACATTCAGGATTGTTGTTCTTGTGAAGTCTGTCATGTTATCATGATCACATTCGAATAGTTTGAAACATGTTTTTCTAACAGTGTTATTTCATTTTTGTTTCACTGACATCTCTTTTCTCCATTATGTCTTGATACTCCCTAATGTACCAATTTAATATTTTCTAGGAATTTTATCTTTAGAGTATAATTTTAGCAAAGGAATGTTCTAGTATTACAATTTCTAACATTTTCTGTGATTTCCTTGTTATCTACTTTTTATGTAAAAGGATTTCCTTTTTTGGTCTTTTCAAATCATTCTTTTTCAATTTATTTTATCTATAGATATACTCAGAATGTTGCAAATAATTTTTAAATTAAAAATCATATCTGTGTATGCAAAGAACACTTTTTAAAGGCTAGCACTTAGAACGATTTGTAGTATGCACAGATTTGTCACTCTGTTATTGGAATGTTTTGAAACGTAGGGAAGGGCTTATTAAACTTCAGAAATAAAAGTCCTTCTAATAGCTTGGCTTTCAGCCCAGAATTGCAAAGGAATTCCCTAGCCACCTGCAACATAAGATTTGGACAGGAATAGTGCTCCTTGAATAACCCAGAGTGAAAGGGAAGAACTGGTCTTTGTTTATATGAGAAAATACTTCACTAATTTTATTTTTCATACCTGTCACTGACCTGTTGATCTTGTTACTTCTGAGAACACCACAAATCTCTTATTTTGACAAATATATTTTAGACTTGGCTTTACTAAGTTAAAGTGGGTAAAAAATAATAATTTGCAATTAGAATATTTTAGATATGTTATTATTCTATATAAACACTGTTTTTTGGGTTTTTGGGGTTTTTTTATTGTTGTTGTTTTTTACCTTTCATAATAGTAGTACATGACCCAGAACATAAGTAAAGCCAACTTTATAACACAGACCTATATTATAGGACGGTAGTTTAAGCACTTCATTAATACACTATTCCTTTGGGGTAAATGCTAATAGCTTCAGGATTACAGATACCTATTGATTGTATTCACAAATGTTTGAGATTGCTGATAACACCTATCCAGTGATGCCTTATCTTGTGTTTTGTATGGTAACAAGAATTGTGCCATACAACTCTATAGTGCTATCGTATATCTGACTCTATAGTGAAATGGTAGAAGTCAAGAAGTGGAGGCAACGATCAAACAAATTTGAGCAGTGATGTTGAAGTCAACCTGGAATGAAGACAGAGTACCACTCTCAGAGCTTATAAAAGTACCTACAACCACACAGGCACAAAAGAGCAAAATTAAGATGCTTACGGCTGAAAATAAAACTGAAACTTATTTATAGCTTCTGCTCTTTATTTTTACAGATGAAGGAACTAAAAATTATCAAGTGCTGTTACCAGAGACCAATTATCGCTGCTTAAAAAAAAAAAAAAAAAAAAAAAAAGGTCAGTTTAAGTGAGAATCATGTTGCCATTTAAAAATAGAGGATGGCCACTCACAGTTACATAGATAGTGTTGAGACATAAAATACTGCTAATTAAAACACAATCCAAATATGTTTGGAATGAACAGGCACTTGTCACCTCTGGAGAAAAACTGGAGATTAGGTATATAACTGTGGGTAGCAAGTTATTCCCATGAGACTCATCACAAAACCTGTAATACATTTGATGAATAGAAAAGGAAATCAACAATTTCTATAAAAGTTCAGAACGATTCCCACAGTAAAGAAGTCATCAATTAACCATTTCCTCCATGCCATTGATAACCATATGTTTAAAGTTTAAGTCAGCCAAGACCCACGATTAAAATGCCATTAGTCAAAATTTAATTATTGTTATATGTATTTATAGTCCTAAGCATAGATACAGTTTTCAAATGCTATTATAGCCAGATTCCTAAAGTAGATCCATAGTTAAAGCTAGATAATTCATATATGTTATAAAAGTATATATGATTGACTTGAAATCATATTTATACTTGCCAATCCTTATAGGATGAACTATAGTAATTCTGATGTAACTTAAAGCAAATGTCTGGATACGCACAGTGCAATCTACTTGAGATTATTTCTGTTGGGGACATTACATGACAGTGAGAAGATGAGTGGCCTTGTGGAGGGTCATCTGTGCACTGCAGCTTTCCTCTTCCGACCCTGTATTTTCTGTTGTGCAGGGATCGAGCCCAGGCTCTTCCATCTGCTAAGCCCAACTTGGAGACACATCTGTAGCACCTCACCTTTTGAAAGAACATTGAAATGGTATTATTTTAATGTTTTCCGGATGGTATAGTTTTCATGCTTCCCCTCAAGAAACCCTTCCTCATCTTCCTCACCTCGGCACTCAGGCAACACCCTGTTCATTTTCTCTCTCAAGATAAACCTATGCATCCACCTCCACCCCCAAAAGCAAAGGAAAGCAAAACCCAACACAAACATGTATTAAAAAAAATCATCAAAACATAGAAAAGGGAACACACACACCTAAACAAAATGAAGTCTGTTCTCTATTCTCCGTAGAGTCTGTTTTATTCGTTCTTTTCTTTCCTTCTTTCTTTCTGCCTTCCTTTCTTCCTTTCTTCTTTTTTTGGAATTTATTGTTTCTTTTAATGGATATTCTCTGTATTTACAATTCAGGTGTTATTCCCTTTCCACCAATCCTATCCCCCTTGCCCACCCACTGCCTCCATGAAGGTGCTTCCTTTACCAACCTCCCACTCTTACCTCAGCAGTCCCCTATGTTGGGAAAACGACCCTTTGCTGGATAAAGGCCTCTCCTCTCACTGATGCCAGAGAGTTATACTCTCAGCTGCATATGTTCCCGGAGCCATGTGTCTCTCCAACATAACTCGTTGGTTGGTATTTTAATCCCTGGCATCTGTGGTGTGTTTGGTTAATTGATAATTTTGTTCTTCCCATAGGGTTGCAAACCCTTTCAGCTCCTTCAGTCCTTTCTCTAGCTCCTTCATTGGTTTCTCCGTGTTCAGTCCGATGGTTAGCTGCAAGCAACCACCTCTGTATTCCTATGGCTCTGGCAGAGCCTCTGAGGAGGCATCCATATCAGATTCTGCCAGTAAGCACTTCTTGGCATCAGCAATAGTGACTGGGCTTAGTGGCTGCATATGGGATCTTTGGATGATCTTTTCTCCAATCCCTGCTCCTCTATTTGTCCCATTATTTCCTCCTATGAGTATTTTGTTCTCCCTTCTAAGAAGAACTGAGGCACTCACTTGTCAGTGAGTACATACCATGAGTGTTCTTTTGTGACTAGGTTAACTAACTCAAAATGATTGCTTCAAGTTCCATACATTTGCCTAGGAACTTTGTGAAGTCATTGTTTGTAATAGTTGAATAGTACTCCACTGTGTAAATTTACCACAATTTCTGTATCCATTCCTCTGCTGAAGGACATCAAAGTTCTTTCCAGCTTCTGACTATTATAAATGAGGCTGGTATAAATATGGTACACCATGTGTTTTGTTAGATGTTATAGCTTTTGGGAATATGCCTAGAAGTGGTATAGCTGTGTCCTCAGGTAGTACTATGTCCAAATTTATGAAGAACCAACAGACTGATTTCAATAGTGGTTGTACCAATTTACAACCCAACCAACAGTGGAGGAGTGTTTCTCTTTCTCCACATCCTTGGCAGCATCTGCTGTCACCTGAGTTTTGATCTTAGCCATTCAAACTGGTGTGAGGTAGAATCTCAGGGTTATTTTGATTTGCATTTCCCTGATGACTAGGGACATTGAGCATTTTTTTAGTTGCTTCTCAGCCATTCAGTATTCCTCAGTTGAGAATTCATTGTTTAGCTCTGTAAAGCATTTTTAATAGGATTATTTGATTCTCTAGAGTCTAACTTCTTCATTTCTTTGTATATATTGGATAATAGCCCTTGGTCAGATATAGGATTGATGAAGACCTTTTTATAACCCTTTGGTTGCCATTTTGTCCTACTGACAGTATCCTTTGCCTTATAAAAGCTTTGCAATTTCCAGGGGTTCCATTCATAGATTTTTGATCTTAGAGCATAAGCCACTGGTGTTCTTTTCAGGAAAATTTCCCTTGTGTCTATGTGTTCTAAACTCTTCCCTACTTTCTGTTTTATTAGTTTCAGTATACCTGGTGTTATGTGGAGGTCTCTGATCCACTTTGTCTTGAGCTTTGTAAAAAAAGATAAGAAGGGATCTATTTGCATTTTTCTGCATGTTGACTGTCAGTTGAACCAGCACCATTTGTTGAAGAGGCTGCCCTTTTTCTATTGAATGATTTTAGCTCCTTTGTTAAAGATCAAGTGACCATAGGTGTGTGGGTTCATTTCTGTGTCTTCAATTCTATTCCACTGATCTACCTGCCTGATTCTGTACCAATACCATGCAGGTTTTATCACAATTGGTATGTAATACAGCTTGAGGTCGGGGATGGTGATTTCTCTGATTATTTTTTCTTTTTATTGTTGAGGAGTGGTTTTGCTATCCTGGGATTTGTATTGTTCCGAATGAATTTGCAAATTGCTCTTTCTAACTATATGAAGAGTTGAGTTGGAATTTTGATTGGGATTGCACTGAACCTGTACATTGCTGTAGGCAAGATGGCCATTTTTACAGTGCTGATCTTTCCAATCCCTGAATATGGGGGTCTGATAATAGAAATCCCATTCAGGACAGAATTTTTGAAGGTGTTTTACTGCCCATTTTTCAGTTGTGAATCTTTGTGTTATTTCCATTTAGGGCAAGGAGAAGCTTCAGATAAGCCTTGAGGTTTTCAGTAACCTACAGGTATAACAGTACATTATTGGGAATCATTTTATTGCTGAGTTTATTTAGTAAAATAATAGTAGGTTTTCCCCTGGGGACCATGACCTATACTCTTAGGTGCTTGTTCTGATTTATCATGGTCAGGTTTGGATTCTAGCTCATGGACTGGACCTCTAAGTCCAATAACAATGTAGGTGGTTATTTCCATTCCGTCTCTGTCACTACTGCTCCGTTGTTTTCTTGAGGCAGGTCACTGTTCTACAGTACACAGTTTGTATCTAGGTGAGATTGATGATGACTTTTCTCCTCTGGTAATGTGCATAGTGTCCTCCATCACTATGAATGATAATCAATAGAGTAAAGCTTCTAGTTGAACATCAGTTCAACTGATCAATTTTGCCAGGCTCAGTGACATACATAAGTAAGTGGTGTCTTCTTCAGCAATAAAGCCTTACTTTTGGGAATATATCCAAAGTACATCTAGTCTATTAATACCAAGATGCTTGCCCATACATTTTCATTGGTATTCTTCTCACAAGAGCCAGAAATTAAATAAAACCAAATATTGATGACTATCAGCTGAAAGTGGGTTGATGATAATGTAATATATTACAAAATGAAATGTTATCCAGTTGTTAAAAAAAAAAATAAGATCATGAAAATTTCAGAGAGTTGGATAAAGCTAGAAACAATATTTTTGAGTGAGTTGGCCACAACCCCGAGAGACAGATATTGCAACTGTTTTATGTGGATGTTTGTTTTTAAGATTTAGTTATGTGTGTTTTACTTAGAATACCCACAAAGATTAAGTAACATAAATGAGCCAAATGGAGGAGAGGGTTTTCCAAGGACGTAGAGATAGAATACAGTGTAATGAAAGGATAAAGGGGAAATGAGAACAAGAGAATTGGGTGTGGAGGGGTAGGAGGGTAGAGGAGGGAATGTGGGAAGTTAGTCATCACTGAAGGGCTTTTGAAAAGACATTTGAAAACCTAATAGTCTTGATATTTCTAAAATGAAAAATAAAAGGGGGGCTCAAATTGAATCACAGTGCTACAGACAGACAATGTCCCAACTAGGTATCAAACGCTACCATGCAAAGGCCCTGCTATCATCTACTTATGAGTGCTATCTTCTTAGGTCATTGACCAAAGGCTTCCTCTCAGCAATCCCAGCATTACAATTGAATACCAACCCTATTGGTTACCCCCTGACTACTTAATTAAACATAATATTTTATGCCCTAATTTATATTACTCAAGCTATGATAATTAGATATAATCACAGAAATTTTAGCTTTTCATTTTTCTAATCCCCATAAGATATTATATATACTTAAAATGACATTCCCCATGCTGTTTAATTACTATCTACGCCTCTTCCCTGTCTGAATAAATTGTAGCTGGTCTTTCCATTATAGCAAAACAAAAATAACGATGAGATATTAATCCAATTTTATTATTATACTCATTTTGCTCTTGTTATATTTCTGTTGACATAATTTTGTGTCCTGTGAATGTACATAAAACAACTTAAAATGCACATAAAATTAAAATAAGGAGACTGATAGGATGGCTGTGTAGAAACCAGCTATAGTCTATGCTGGATGCTGGTAGAAAGGAAAGGCAGTCTGTTTCCTAGTCTCAAGATACTTGGTCCAGGAGGAGTTAATGAAGTCCTAGTTGTTCTTCTATTATATTCTGATATTATTTAGATTTGGATCCTACTAAAGCTTGAGATGATGCTTTTCAAAATGACAGAATAATGTTTGCTACACTAGTCCATTTAGGCTGCCATAAAATGCACTATTAACAGAGTTGCCCATAAACAATAGATACGTGTCTCTCCCTGCACTGGAAGAAGGGAAATCCCACACAAGTTCCTGGAAGTGTCTTGTTATTACCCATTTCTTGATTTCTAGATGGAGACATACTGCTCTATTTTCACACAATAGTTGTAGGAAGACAGCTCTCTGGGTGCCCCACTATAAGATATTTTATTTTTTGTCTTTTTTAAATCTATTTTCTTTTATTTTCTCTCATATATTACATACTGATGACAGTTTTTTTCTCTTTTCCCTTTCCCAAGTCTCTCATCTTCACCTTCCCTCTTCTCTAGACCCTGCCCCAGCCTCCTCTTAGAGAAGAACAGGCCTCATAGGGACATCAACAAAAGTATGCATAAAATGTTACAAAAGGACCAGGAATGTGCTGGACATCAAGGCTGGACAAGGCCATACAGTAGGAGATGTCTCACTGTTTGGAATTACACAAGAATCCAAGCTACTAGGTTATATATACAGAAAACCTAAGTCAGACCCTAAATGGCTCCCTGGCCTCTGTGAGTCCCAGTCAGTTGATTCTGTGGGGGATGTTTTTATTAGATACATTTTATTTACATTTCAAATGTTATATTTGTTCCTGGTTTCCTCTCCATAAACTGCCTAGACCATCCCGCTCACCCTGCTTCTGTGAGGGTGCCCCCCCCCCGCCCATATCCTCCCACCTCCCTACACTGATATTACCCTACACTGGGGGATCAAACCTTGGCAGAAAAAGGGCTTCTAATTACATTGGTGTCCAATAAGGCCATCCTCTGTTACATATGCAGCTGGAGCCATGAGTCTTTCCATTTGTACTCTTTGGATAGTGGTTTAGTCCCTGGGAGCTCTGATTGGTTGGTGTTGTTCTTATGGGGTTGCAAACCCCTTCAGCTCCTTCAATCCTTTCTCTAACTCCTCCATTGGGGACCCCATTTTCAGTTCAATGCTTGCCTGTGAGCATGCGCCTCTGTATTTGTCATGATCTGGCAGAGCCTCTCAGGAGACAGCTATATCAGGCTCTTGTCACCATGTATTTCTTGGGATCAGCAATATTGCATGGGTTTGGTGGCTGGATGTGGACTGGATCTCTAGGTGGGGCAGTCTCTGGATGGTCTTTTCGTCAGTCTCTGCTTCAAACTTTTTCTTTGTGTTTCACCTTTTAAGAAGGCTGAAGCTTCTGCACTTTGTTTTTCCTTCTTCTTGGGCTTCCAGTGGTCTATGAATTGTATCTTGGGTAATCTAATCTCAGTGAAGAAGACAGACATGATCTCACAGGAAAATGGCCAGAAAACAATTTTCTAAGCAAATGGTCCCAAGAAACAAGCTGGAGTAGCCATTCAAATATTGAATAAAATCGACTTTCAGCCAAAAGTTATCAGAAACAATAAGGAAGGACACTTCATATTAGTCAAAGAAAAAATCCACCAAGATGAAATCTCTATTCTGAGTATCTATACTCCAAAGGCAAGGGCACCAACATTCATAAAAGTAATTTTTTTAAAGTTCAGAGCACACATTGCACCTCACACAATAATAGTGGGAGACTTCAACATCACACTCTCATCAATGGAGAGATCATGGAAGCAGAAACTAAAAAGAGACATAGTAAAATTAACAGAAGTTCTAAACAAAATGTATTTAACAAGTAGCTATAGAACATTTCATCCTAAAACAAAGGATTCCTCTTGGCACCTCACAGCCCCTTCTCCAAAATTGACCATATAATCAGTCACAAAACAGGTCTCAGCAGATACAAGAAGACTAAAATAATCTCATGCATCCTATCAGATCATCATGGACTAAGACTGGTCTTCAATACCAACAATGACAGGAAGCTCACATACACATAGAAGCTGAGCAATGCTGTACTCAATGATAACTTGGTCAAGGAAGAAATAAAGAAAGAAATTAAGGACATTTTATAATTTAATGAAAATGAAGGAACAAGTATACCTTAACTTATGGGACAAAATGAAAGCAGTGCTTTAAGGAAAACTCATAGCTCTGAGTGCCTGCAAAAAGAAACTGAAGATTGTATACCCTAGCAGTTTGATAGCACACCTAAAAGCTCTAGAACAAAAAGAAGCAAATACACCCAAGAGGAGTAGAGGGCAGGAAATAATCAAACTCAGGGCTGTAATCAGCCAAGTTGATTACAAACAAAAGGAACTATATAAAAAAATCAACAAAACCAGGAGCAGGTTAATTGAGAAAATCAAAAAGATAAACCCTTAGCCAATCTAACCAGAGAGTATAGAGACAGTATTCAAACTAACAAAATCAGAAATGAAAATGGAGACATAATAACAGGAAGTGAAAGAGTTCAATAAATCATCAGATCCTACTACACAAAGCTGGAAATTCTGAAGTGGCCAATCAGGATCAGATAAACCATCTGAACAGTCCCCTAACATTTAAAGAAATACAAGCTATTTCTTTAATTTATTTATTTCAAAAGTCTCCCAACCAATAAAAGCCCAGGACCAGATGGGTTTAGTACACAATTCTATCAGACTTTTATAAAAGACCTAATACCAATACTTTTCAAAGTATCCCACAAAATAGAGAGAGCAGGAACATTACCCAATTTGTTCTATAAAGCCACAATTATGCTTTTACCTAAGCCACACAAAGATCCAAAAAAGAAAGGAAATTTCAGACCAAATTCCTTTATGAATATCGATGCAGAAATATTCAAGATAATTCTCATAAACTGTATCCAAGAACAAATCAAAACTATCATCCTTCATGATGAAGTAGGTTTCATCCCAGGGATGCAGAAATGGTTCAATATATGGAAATCCATCAACATATACCACTATATAGACAAACTCAAAGGGAAACAAAAAACATGATCATTTCATTAGATGCTGATAAATCATTTGAAGAAATTAAACTTCCCTTCATGTTAAAAGTCTTGGAAAGATCAGAAATTCAAGGCTCATACTTAAACATACTAAAAGAAATATACAGCAAACTATAGCCAACATCAAACTAAATGGAGAGAAACTTGAAGCAATCCCACTAATATTAGGAACTAGATAGGGCTGCCACTCTATTCCTACCTATTCAATATAGCCCTTGAAGTCCTAGCCAGAGCAATTAGACAACAAAAGGAGGTCAAAGGGATACAATTTAGAGAGGAAAAGGTCAAAATATAACTCTTTAAAGATGATATGATAGTAAGTTACCCCCAAGAATTACACCAGAGAACTCCTGTAGCTGATAAACAACTTCAGCAAAGTGCCTGGACATAAAATTAACTCAAATAAATTAATAGCCTTCCTCTACTCAAAGGATAACCAGGCTGAGGAGGAAATTAAGGAAATGACATCATTCACAGTAGTCACAAACAATATAAAACACCTTGGTGTGACTCTAATCAAGCAAGTGAATTATCTCTATGACAAGACCTTCAAGTCTGTGAAGAAAGAAATTTAAGAAGATCTCAGATTATGGAAAGATTTCCCATGCTCATAAATTGGCAGCACTAATATATTTTATTCTTTTCATGTGGCCTCTTTCTTCTTGTAAAAAAAGAAGTCTTCTAAAACTTGCTACTGCCAAATATAATCAATTTGCAATGTTCTTTGACAACATGTAAATTTGAGATGTTACAAACATTCAGTGGAGATATTTGAAATGAATATTGTAAAATTAAGATGACTAAAAAAAAACTCCCTGAGCCAAAAAGAAGGCTTAAGTTTTGCTTTCTGATGGCAAGTGTTTGGATATTGGGTCACTGCCAGTTAGAACTACGTTAGATGGGACTGAAAAACATTGGACTTGGGCAGTGATATTTTGATCAGCCTTCAGAGTGAGATGAAACTCTGTTCAGCCAATTATGGCAGATTATACAGAAAACTGCAGAACATCCGAGGTATACTTTAGATGTGTTTCTATTCCTTTGTTTCTTGTTTTGTTTGTTTGTTTTGTTTGTTTTCTTTTGAAATAGTGTTTCTCTGTCTAGGCCTTGATTTGCTGGACCTTACTCTGTAGACCAAGCTGGTCTTCTACTGAGAGATCAGCCTACCTCTCCTCCCCAAATCTGGGATTAAAGGCACCCACTACCTCTGTTTCCATTCTTAAATGAATTATATTATGTTATAATGGGAAAGTTTTCTTAACTTCTGTCAAAGGCTTTCTTCACATCTAAAATCTTAACTCACAAATTGTGTGTGAGTGTGCATGTACATTTGGTTGTAGATTTCAGGGGGGGGGGAGGGAGGGAGAGGGAAGGAGGTTGGGAAGGAGGGAGGAAGGAAGTGAGGGAGAGAGGGAGGGTGGGATCAGGGAGGGAAGGTGGGAGGGAAGGATACAGGCAGACACAGAGATAAAGAGAAACAGACAGAGACAGAGACAAAAGCATAAAGTGCAAAAAGAGAGAATCTTAATCTAATTGTTAAAAGTCACAAACATCTCTAACCCTTTGTAGTCCTGAGATGAGTTCTCCAATAGTCCTCTGAAATTCTCTGATCACATAAGTGGCTAATTTATATTGTATGGATCAACAACCAATGGAATGAAGCACATTTTATTGGCTTTGACCTTTTGCCATTTCTTCTTTTAAGAAATAATTCCTAGGCATCTTGAATATTTGATTTGACTCCTCATGTCAGATTCTGATTTCAGAATATTTAAATCTCAAACATACTTTTCACCTTTGTTTCCTCAGTTAGCAATATAGAAATGGAAAATAATGGATAAAAAATAATGTTCCAACTAAAACAGGAAGGACTAGCCATGGGGATTGGCAGTGGGATATTGTAAAAGGCAGCTGTTCTTGCCTTTCACACTGAGATACTGCACTGGTCCTTTTTATACCGTGTGGAAAGAACTTGGATTTCAGCATTCTCAGACTTTTGCTGATGATGCTTCATTTTGCCATCCTCAGTGGATGGTATATCATGGTAGAGATAAAATGTATGGAGACATTCAAGGTATTCAGTTTCAATACTTATTGATAGATTTGGCATTGATAGAGATGGTATTGATAGAGAGCCCAATAAAGGACACCCAACAGTTTTGAAGGCTGATGGGATATTTGGGTCAGCCTTTGGTAGGGTTTCATTGCTGTGAAGAAATACCACCATCTAGAAATAAGCAACTCTTATAGAGGAAGACATTGAACTGTGACTGGCTTAAATTTCAGAGGTTCTGCCAAATATGACTATAACAAAAAGCATAGCAGCATGCAGGCAGACATGGTGACCGAGAAGGAGCTGAGAATTGTACCTTGTCTCATAAACACTGACAAGAGGAGATTCTCAAAGCCTAGCCCAACAGTGACATACTTCCTATAAGGCTATACCTATTCCAACAAGGCCACACCTCCTTAAGAGAGCTACTTCCTATGAGTAAGCCTATTCAAACCACCACAGACTGATAGTGAGTGAATAAGACAGTAGAGTTTCCTCAGCTCTAAATAGAGCATCAGAATCATACTTCTCCCCCAAAACACTCAGGGATCTTCCTCAGAGAGGGAGTAGAAAGACTGTAAGAGACAGAGGTAGAAGTTGTCTTCGGCAAAACATGACAGAGCCATCAAGCAGATAAACTGACAGCAACTTTGACTTCAGCCTCAAGATTTTCACAAGGTCTAATCAGTTAGAATCTCAGCATGAATGATAAGGGGGGGGGGTTCTGAGGTTCTCTCTTAGATGAGTAGGCTATTGAGGGCTACTGGCAGAGGAAATGTTGTTGATATTTCATAAAGATGCAACCTCTGATAATCTATTTTTGTTCCAGTAGACCCATGCACATACTGGTAGCAATGTATGTTGTGAGTGTGCTTAAAATATGTATCATAAAGTTGGCAGGAAAACGATGGGGGTCAGGGAAGGAAGTAGAGAGAGAGGATAGGATAGATTTAAATGAAATGCATTATATGCATGCATGCAATTATCATATAAAACAGCACATAAAATATAAATGAATACCAGGCTTTTCTCAGAGGTCCAGATTTATATTCTCAGACTGGAATTCCCTGAGAAAAGGGAGACACACCCCAGGAATGCTGTAAGTTGCCATAACATAGCTAGAGCTATGACTCTCTGAAATCTAAAGTTCTATTAGGATTCCTCTCTGATTCTTTCTGCAGTGATAATGAAGGGGTTTGTTATCTTGTTATATGTTACAAATGACATATAATCTCTGTTGGAATGATTCTTATTCCCAGCAGTTAAACATCATTTTATTACAAACTGAAACCTTTTAACCTTTCTCTTCCCATTTAACCATAAGCTAATTCCTGAACACTAATTCCTAGAGTCTGGCCAGAGATAAGAAGAAGCTGTTAGCTGACTATGAGGATGAGCAACTTGGTCTTCTGACACAGTGTCCCATCTTCTCAACCGTTATATAGGGAGATTTTTCATTAATTAACGATTAATCACTAAGAAACAAGGACTCCAGGAGAGACACCATTTTCCCCTATGTTGTACAATACAGCTACTGTGTTGATGGCATATAAGAAGAACAAAAGAATATGGTTATGAGTTGATGTAATTAATGTCTCTCTTCCTGAGCAGAACAAAGCCTACCAAGTGTATGCTTTCCATGGTAGTTCCAGATGTGAAAATGCTTGTGGGAAATGTTCAGAAGCAGACACATGCAACTTTGCTTCCTAATTTCCTGGGTGATTTATTGGTTATTTGTTCAAAGTTGGTCGCTTCCCAGTGTCTGATGCACATTAACAGTGCCCTGAAGATCATTTGCATGTCTCCAGTGAGTTAGTAGGCTGCCTTCCTCCCATTGAGACTCTGTAATTATGCTGAAACCTTTTATCTGTGACATTGGCAGTTCTCCCACAGTGCACACATCTCCCAGCATCCTACAGATGTTGCTCAAAGTTAATCTAGTGGCAAACGATGCCTGGTTTTGTTCAAATTCCGGAAAGCATCAGTGAGAGATTGGGCCACCATTTTTATCTTTGTCTTTAGAATGTGGCTAAGTTATTCAGGTCCTCTGACACCAGGTACACCACACAGTCAGTGGCTGAGATTGACATTATGTTGTATTTTTAGGTCTCTCAGATTTTTAGGTCTCTGGAGGCTTTCACAGAGCAGCTGAGCCCTCATGGCAGTGGCTGAGCCCCGTGGGTTCCCATTTTCAAGTACTTGAATGCCTATAGTGATTGATGCCCTGGAAGAAAATGTATCAGCCGGCCTGATAGACACAGTGGTGATTGTACGATTCTTCATTTAATAGCTGTGCTGCAAAGAGTATCTTCTGTGTGGGATTGGTAGCAAGGGTTTATCGTTAGGAGGAAAAAGAGCTACAGCAACACAGATAAATAAACCTCTTTAATTTAAGAGAAAAACCCCACCCCACATATGTGCAAATCCTATAAGGCCCAAGGAGTTTTTACCCAGCCTTATACAAGGTTGGGTATTGGAATTAAATATCATTTATTTCTTATTATGTCATCATTGGAAATGCATTTATTTGGTGTTTCAGGGCTCTGAGATGCTCATGAGATGCTTTGTTCTCTACAGTTTTTTTTTCCCACACCTTTGCTTTCCTCTTCCCCCCCATATCATTTTATTTTATAGGAATCAGCCTTGTATAAATCTGTCAGCTCATTATTACTTAAAAACGCAGAAAAAATTAATTATCAAAATCTATATGCAACTACATCTCCTTTAAAACACTATCAAAATCAAATAGCATGTTGTATCTTCGATAGTGCCAAGGGAATAAGTAAGAGCATTGAGAGTATTCTTGGTAAAAACAAAAAACAAAAAAACAAAAACAAAACAAAACAAAAAGCAAAGACAAAATGAAACAATAATGATTTGTGTTTCCCCACATGTTTTTCATTTTCCAAGTTCTTGTTTACATTCTGTAATTAAAAATAATATTGGTGGACCTTCAACTATTGGTTAACTATATTCATTTAAAAAAATAATGTTAAATGGTATTAGTTAATGTAGAATGCTACTACATGGGCACAGGAATTCTTTATTTCATTTTTCACTGCAGGTAAGATCCCTTCAGAAGCTTAAGTTTGCCTCAGAAATGCTGAAGCATTCATTAGCTCTATTGTTCTGAGGCTGTGTCACACGGAAAAGCTGCAGTGCAAACAGCCTCATGTGACAGAGCAGAGATATTTTCTTCAGTATGGTTCAGAGGGTGGGGGGTGGGAAGAAGTGAGGGAAGGAGATAAGGAGGGAGAGAGGAAACAGGAGTGGAAAAAAGGTAAAAGATAGATGGAAGGGGAGGAGGCAGAAGGGAGACACATAAAGATAGACAAAAAGAGAGGCAGAAGACAGACTAAGGTGTCAAAATCCCATTCATAGGATTGTCCTCCATGATCGAACTTTTTCTTGATAGACCCATCATCCATTTTATTCCGCCAGTTACCAAGCGCACCTTAGCACAAGCATTCCAAACCTTTGACATGTAAGCTTATGGGCACATTTAAATTGCAAAACACCACCATTCACTGTAGACTTATCCCTACGTAATGTACATTTCTGTTTATTCTTCATGATCTATATCAGGTAGGAAGGAATGGGTTGCTTTCTGAACTGATGAATTCAAAATATGTATTACAAAATATTGTAGCATGAGAAGGCACCAGACTCAAAGCTCAAGGCTTGGACAATATAGTCCTGTGTTCTTTGGTTTGAAGTCTGGTGCTACGATTCTGTAATTTCAAAGCATATAGAATATCCCAGTCATTTTAGAAACATAATCATAGCAGGAACTATTAGCCCGTAGTATATCACTAATTAATCAAACTTAACAAAGGAGGAAATCCTTTCTACTAGCAAAAGCAATGTAATTCTCCACCAGTTTTTACTTCATTTATTGAAGAATGCTGCAGCCCACCCAAAATGTAAAAAAAAAAAAAAAAAGACTTGTTTGTCTTTACTTAAGGAAAAAGATGACATATGGCCTGCTGACTATTTTTTCTGAAGTCATATTGAAGGTTGGTGAAAAAGTAAATGATCAAGTAGCTAATGTATCATTCATCAATTGTCTTTGTAATAAGAGACGCATAATGATTTATTCCTGGCCAGTAATCACTAAACTATTTTTTTTTGAAATATTAAGAGGTTTTAGTTTTTCAAGTAATTTTCTTCTCTTTATGGTATGAAAGACTAATTAAAACTGCTTCTATCATGTATGTATGGTTAACATGTTAAAAATACTACATAGCCTTTAATACATCATACACACACACACACACACACACACACACACACACACATATATATATATATATATATATATATATACCCAAGCTCTATATAAAAAGAAATAATATATTTTTGTTATTGGCCTGTCTGTGTCTTCATTAATTCAGAGGACAGCATTATCCTTTACTGGTATATTAACATTATTCAAATAGGATGCTGGTGTTTATTACTAAGATAAATCTAATAGTGGTGGTCCCCTATCATCCAGCAATATTTGCTGAAAAAATATGCTTGATTTAAAAATAAGTAATGCTCTTTCATGACATCTAAGATGCTAAAATTAATTTATGTTTTAATATGGGATTTCATTACAATGTTTCTCGTTAATTTGATGAGACATTCTATCAGTATTTTTTTTTGAGACTCATGTTTCAGGAAATAATGCTTTCAATGTAGGAAATTACATGTGTAAAGAGATTAAAGCAATATAGTACATTTAAATTAATAAAGACTATAAGTGAAAGAACTAAATGGGTTCACATCGGACAGCTTCAAGCCAAATGGGGTCTTAATATTGAGAGGCTGGTATGAATGCAGGGTTGTACACCAAACCAAGATGCTGTTTGCAATTGATATCCACTGGAAAAAGAAAATAGGTTTTCTACATTGGAGCACCACTGGGTATATCAACCAAATATTAAGACAGGATGCACTGTCTGGAATTGTTGGCCAACAAAAAACAAATTGAATGGTACATCTGTAGACTATTTATTTGTCTGGGAAGTTTGGTCTTATCAGTTTTGGGCTTGTTTTGATTTGAATTTTGTGTTTTGTGGGAATATTTTTGAGGGATTTATTTTGACAGACAGAGAGTCAGAGAAATTGACAGTCAGAGAGACAGAGAGACAAGAGAAAATATGGCAGTGAAAGAGATGGGAGGAATTAAAAGAAGTTCATAGGAGAAAATTATCATCATAGCTCAAGTGCAAATGGATCAAAGATCTCCACATTAAACCAGGTACACTGCAACTGTTAGATGAGAAAGTAGGAAAAACCTTAGAACACATAGGCACAGGAGAAAATTTCCTGAACAGAACACCAATGGCTCATGCTCTAAGGTCAAAGATTGACAAATGGGACTTAATGAGATTGCAAAGTTTCTGTAAGGCTAAGGAAAATGTCAAGAAAACAAAATGGCAACCAACAGAGTGGGAAAAGATCTTTACCAACTCCACATCAGATAGAAGCCTAATATCCAAGGTATACAAAGAACTCAAGAAGCGAGACACCAGAGAACCAAACAACCCTATTAAAAAATGGGGTACAGAGCTAAACAAAAAGTTCTCATTTGAGGAATATGGAATGGCTGAGAAACATCTAAGGAAGTGCTCGACATCCTTAGCCATCAGGGAAATGCAAACCAAAACAACCCTGAGATTCCACCTCACACCAGTCAGATTGGCCAAGATCCAAAACTCAGATGACAGCAGATGCTGGAGAGGCTACAGAGAAAGAGGAACACTTCTCCACTGTTGGTGGGGTTGTAAACTGATACAACCACTCTGGAAATCAGTCTGGCGATTCCTCAGAAAATTGGACATAGTACTACCTGAAGACCCAGCTATTCCACTTCTGGGCATATACCCCAGAGACACACCAATATACAACTAAGACACATGCACCACAATGTTCATAGCAGCTCTACTTATAATAGCCAGAGGCTGGAAAGAACCCAGATGTCCTTCAGTAGATGAATGGATACAAAATTGTGGTCCATTTACACAATGGAATACTACTCAGCCACCAGAAACAATGACTTTACAAAATTCTTAAGAAAATGGTTGCATCTAGAGAATATCATCCTGAGTGAGATAACCTAGTCAGGAAAGAACAGACATAATATGCAGTTACTGATAGTGGGATGCTAACCCCAGAGGCTCGGACTGCCCCAGAAACAACTCACAGACTGTGTGAAGTTCAAGAAAAAAAAAAAAAAAAAAAGAAAAAGAAAGAAAAGAAAAAAACATTATGCTTAATCCTTACACACCAAGAAAACTTTGACTAATTCCAGGTTACATCCTGTTTTACATGTACTTTATGCTCATTGTAATGAGTAAGATCTTAATGCACACTATCAAACCTTTAAAAAAAAAAAAAAACAAGCACTGACAAAAATGTATTCATATACTTTTATGCAAAAATGCTTAAAATTTGTACTTTTATCTTTGTTTTTTTAAAATAAAGTTGCTTAAAAAAGTAATAATAAATTAGAATTTAATGTCAGAAAAAGAAAATTTTAAATAGATAAATTATAATAGAGAAAATTGGAAAATGATAACTTCCCTAAGATTTCAATTGATATGCTATAAATTCATGCATCTTACTCTATGGATTTTATTCTTAGAGTCATAGTATTCTATGAATGTGTCACCTACTCTTCCCTAGGCACACCAGAAGCATGGTTTTCTATTATTATTATTATTGTTATTGTTATTATTATCATTATTATTATTATTTGTTGGGTTTTGATTGATATGGATTCAATTGTGAATCTTCCTTCTATTATTATTATTATTATTATTATTATTATTATTATTATTATTATTATTACTATTATTATTATTATTACTATTATTTGTTGGGTTTTGATTGACATGGATTTAATTGTGAATCTTCCTTCTATTATTATTGTTATTGTTATTGTTATTGTTATTACTATTATTATTATAGTTATTGTTATTATTAGTATTATTTGTTGGGTTTGATTGACATGGATTTAATTGTGAATCTCCCTTCTCGAAAATGTTGTGCAGATTCCCTAACACTTAGCACCTCAGCATGCAGCCTTGCTTGGAAGATAGTCTTGTAAGAAGTCCCAAAGGCAGCATGCATTGACAATGATGGCCGCTGTGTACTATCATTGACTTCTTTGTATAAGGAGGAATTTGGACATGGATACAGCAAAGGAGCATATTGAATAATTCAGACAGAGATCAGTGTGACATACACAAAGGTTAGTTTGTTTGTTCAAATTTTTTTGTTTGATGAACAGTTTGATGAAACCTGTTCAGTTTCATCAGCTCTGAATTTTTAATCTTAGGGCCTGAGGCATTATAGTTCTGTTTAAGAAATCCCCAGCCCACCCCCCACCCTGTGCCAATGAACTTGAGGCCATTTCCCACTTTCTCTTCTATTAGATTCAGTATATCTGGTTTTATGTTGAGGTCATTGATCTACTTGGACTTGAACTTTGTGCAGGGAGACAAATACGGGTCTCTCTTCGCCTTTCTACATACAGTTTGCCAGTTAGACCAGCACCATTTATTGAAGAAACTTTCATATTTTATTGGACACAGGTGCAGTATAGAATTTCAGTCCTGAATAATGCTTGTATTTGTAAGGTATTTCCCATTCCGCTCTAGTATTGTACCAGACTCTTTGGTTTTTGAAACCTATGAATGTTAGTATTTTTGCTTATGCACTGTAAAGTGACAGACACCCAACTCATGTCTGTAGCTAAATCTTCCTATTTTCGTTCTAGGCTTGGTCATAAAGCAGGTTACAAAAAGGATATTTCAGAAATGTAATATGTTTTCTGTGAAATTTTGAGACTTAAAATCTTACTTGGACATATTCATCTGTGAATGTTGTGATATTTATCAATCTTTGGGTGCCATCTTCATTTTCTTCAGATTAATTACAGGACATTGAAGAGAATTGCTCTTCTTTGGGACATATTTAAGCCAAAGTGTCACTTGAAACGTTTTTTTAAGTATAGTATACTGTTGAATGAAAAGCACGGAGGACATGTGTGCTGTTTCTGTCATTTTCCTTCCACTCTGGTGTTTTAAGCCTGGGCAGCACTGCAAGGCACCATTGTCATTGACAACAATCTTGCTTCAGAAACACACAGTCAAGGTGAAAGTGAAAAGTTAATCTGAAATGCATAAATAAGTTATAGTTCCATGCTGATTGTATTCATAGCTATCCCAGATAACAATCAACCTGCATTAAACTGACCCAAAAGGTACATTTTTATTTTCTCATTAATAGAAATCTTTGCCAAAGTGAGTATCAGTTAAACATTCTAAACCAGTTTGTGGAACTATGTTCCAGTGATGATAACTTCTCAGCATTAACAAACATAAAAATTCTACCCATGCACTGGGAAACATGCTCATCTTAGGAACTTCCTATGTTTCTATTTGTGTATGGGTATAAATATGCTGGAAATCATAATTAGGAAAAGCAGTTTTATTAATTTTGAAAAATAGTTTTAATTTTTGAAATTATAAATAGTTGTTGAATGTCTTTGAAGAGGCAGTAAACAAAAATCAGACTAAAACTATGGTCAGACCTGGGGAAGAGTTTACGTATGTGCAAATTATATCATCATTAACTCTCCCTCCCCTTTCTATTCAAACTTCACACACCTTTTTCTACTGTGATAGTAATACCTGTGTCATAAAGGATGGATGGATTTCTGAGCAATGGTCATTTAAATTCTACACATTGACTCTTAGCTCTGAAATATTATTATGTTGATGTTGTATACAACAATTTGTGCTAGCAGTACAAAGTTGAGTTCAGCAAAAATATTACTGGTGGTTGACCTCAGGGTAGCCTGTCATATTCCCTTGCAAGTCGTTTTACTGACTTTCAAAACAATTGGCTTATAACGCGTTTCTCTTAAGCAATCGGTGTATATTGTATTTTAAGTATAATTACTTAATTAGCATAATATCTGATATTAGATTCCAATAATACTGAGTGATAAGGGACACAGCTGTGGTCATGAAAGTGTATTCTGTACTCTGCAAGTTCATCCTTCTCATCTTCTCTCACAGGTAAAAGTTTTGTCTTGATAAGAATTCATGTCAAACTCTCACTTTGCTTGGATTCTTATGCACTGGGTTAAAGGATCAGCTTAAAATTACAGGATTCACATTAAGTTACCTTTGTCATCTTGCCTAGAGGCAAAGTGAAGCAAATTTTCATTTCTGGCTTATGGTAGGGGTAAAATGTAAAATTCTGCAGTGATTTTTGTTCAACAATTCATTGTATTTCAGTCTGAAGACATAGGTCAATGGCAGGTGACTAAAAATTTCGAGCTCTGAGAAAAAGATGGCCAGGGAACGAACTATACAGTTAGTTAACACTCATAAATGGGCACTGGATATAAGTAAGTATTTCATGATAAATAGTAATATTATTATGGAAATGGTGTATGAACTATAAAAATGCATGTATACATTTTTAACCATTACAGATTTTATTGTATAAATGGCTAAGCTTTAATATCAAACCCTTGCATTTAACTACGTTCAGATTCATGGTGCTTACTTTTAGTGAAATCCTTACATAGCAATTAAAGCTAAGCAGTGACTTGATAGTAAGTATCAAACCATACTGAAATTCCTTTCAGTGCACTAATGAAATATTCATGCTGTGTATAATACAGCAGAGCTGATGCAGAAAAAACAAGGGTTGGCAGGGATGATGTTCTTAGAACTATGCATGTGTATGTATTCAGGGTGTATGTTACCATGACTGCATCTAGACCGCATTGGTCATATTAGAAACAGTTTTATTAACTCTTAAAGATAAGAAATACTTTGAAATTGTACATAATACTATACGTTGTATTTTAAAGAATAATTTGCCTTGGGCATTAGTTTCCCAATTGGCATGTTTATGAAAAAGGCTGAAACCTATGAGGGAAAAAATGCTCTCATGTAGCAATTATGTAAATTAATTATGCCAATTAAAGATTTCAGTTTAATTCACTTGGAGAAAGTATGAACTAAATAAAACAGTCAATAAAAAATCTCAACTTTCTTATCTTTTTATTAACAATATGCTGTTTTCATCATCTATCCATCTTAGAAGAATATTAAATTATAGGTAAATTATGCGTTCTGTCTCACTTCATATTAGCATAAGTAAGCTAAATTACTGTAAAATTTTGTAGTAGCATCAAACACACGGTTTATCTGTGTAGGTGAGCTTACTTCTATAAACCTGTGATTGTCAAGATGAAACGAAATTGAGCAACAAGAATTGATGAACCATGTAAATGTAAACCATGTAAACTGTCATTGTGTATTGAAACTGCTAGTTTTCTAATATGATTCCTCTCTCACATGTTTATAAAAATGACAGTGTGGAGGTTCACCATAAATAATAAAGAGATGTAATTGTTTTAAATATGTAGATTTGTTGTACCTTTGAGATTACATGAGGAAGTATACATGGAATTTCTGAACTCCTGAGCAATTCTGGCTTCTAGCAGATCAAATGTACAGTTGGGCAGAATTCCTGTTGAATCATAGGAGCACTCTGCTCGCATTTTTGTTTGTATCTTTCTGTAATACAATTTTATGCAGGAGAGAAGTGCGATGCATTGTATTTTTTTCTACTCATATTGGCATTGAAAATACAAGTGTGTTTTCTAATTTTGAAAGGGATCAAGTTAGGCAATGAAACAGTATAATTAAATCCTACAAAGAATACAGGTCATGGAAGCATATGGGAAAATGCCCATCTTCTATCTTTGGGTCAATGTGTACTGCACATTAATGTTTAATGGTTCCTCTTTTTCTTTTTGTTCAATTTTATCATTCATGAGCATGAGCAAGTGATTGCAGAAACTGGAGCCCAGTAAGCTTGCCCATACACCTCTTCCAGTGCAGTGATCTGCGACACCCCTGGTATTTCATTCCTTGGCCTCTGCTAAGTGGAGTCTGCCAGTCACTTCAAATTGTGCCAAGCTGCATGGTGGTTTTATGATGTGAAAAACATCCATTTAGTTCTAGTCTGATTCTCTGTACCACATGACCTTGCTCGTCAACAAAGCCAAAATGCAGCTGCATCCTTGAGAACTGAGAATTTAGAAAAATAAACAACAAAAAAGAATAGAGTTTTTAAAAAACAAAATGAAGCATGAACAATACACTCGCTTAACAAACCTTAGAAATACTATATTATTCAGAGTTTCTAAGAATTGTTTTTTTTTTTTTTTTTAATAACAATGTCCATGGAGTGCCTTTATTTCACACTTCCTGGGAAGTTCAGTAGGAAATGTCTTGGTGGGGAGGGATGTGTTCCTATGTAAAGGCCTTTACATCTTGTTTTCTAACATGTGAAAATAAGATTTAATCAGATGGCAATTTGACAGAAGAAACATTTGTATAAATCCTAACTATTGGTTCCCCTCCATTGGCCTTCTGTTTTATTTACTTTAAATAATGAGCCTAATAGAGGTAAAAAAGTCATGACAGCCTTCACTGAGGGGCTAATCATCAGGAGTACAATGCTGCAGATTTATCTGTAATACACGTTTTTATGTGTAAACACAGGTGTGATTAAACAAGAGAAGAGAGTAATTATTCAGGAAGTGAAGTCATGGGCAGCCACAGAGTCATAGGTCAAGATAATATCTCAATAATTGTTTCATGGCCTAAAATATTAAGATATATGAAGCAGACATTTCGGTGTCTGGAAGAACTCAGAGAAGACAGCTTACCAACACACCTATAAGAGCGGTGGTAATAAAAGATAACTGAGTGGTTTGGTTTTCTTCTTTTGACTTCCTCATACAAGATTCAGAAGGATGGAGATATTCTTGGCAAGCACATTCTTTTTACCGGACTGTAGGAGGGATGCTCCGGCCTCACTGGCTTTTACGTTGAGTACTAATTGAAGACAACTGTATGTATTCATTTAGTCTGCCTAACTGTTCTGAGTTAGTGAGTCTAACCCTGAAGTAAAGCTCCACAGTGTGATTAGCATAATTGCCAATAACCGAGCATTGTGTCATGTAACTGCAACCCCTCACTTATTAAGTTTATATGGAGAAATTGGTAATAGTGTACATTTAGCACTGCATAGTATGTATAAGGCTTGCCAGTACTTCATTGAACAACAATATCTGCTGTATATGTGTTGGGGGCCTCATATCAGCTAGTGTGTGCTGCCTGGTTGGAGATCTAGTGTCTGAGAGATCTCAGGAGTCCAGATTAATTGAGACTTCTGCCTCTTACAGGGTTGCCATCCTCAGTTTCCTCCAGCTTTTCCCTAATTCAACCACAAGTATCTTCTGTTGATTGATTAGATGCAAATACCTGCATCTGACTCTTTCAGCTGCTTGTTGGGTCTTTTGGAGGGCAGTTGTGGTAGGCCCCTTTTTAAGATCCATAGCTTCAGTAATGGTGTCAGGCCTCGGGGCCTCCCCTTGAGCTGGCTTCCTTTTTGGGACTTTTCTTGGACATTTTTTTCCTCAGGCTCTTCTCTATTTCCATCCCTGCATTTCTTTTAGACAGGAACAATTATAGGTCAGAGTTTTGACTGTGGGATAGCAACAGATCCTCACTCGATGCCCCATATTTCTGCTAGATGTGGGCTCTACAAATTCCTTCTCACCACTGTAGGGCATTTCATCTAGGGCCTGCCCTTTGAGTCCTGAGGGTCTCTCACCTCCCAGGTCTCTGGTACAATCTGAAGTAGGAACACCACTGAGCGTCTGGAGCAGCTTTATACTTAATGGAGAACACAATGGTTCTTGGGATATGCCAATAGCCAACATCATGCCTTGACTTACTCAGGGATGCCTCCAGGAGATAAAGATACTTCATAGTGGCTGTATACTAGGTTGGGATGCTAAGTGCGAGAGATGGTCATGGGGATGATAAAATGGTCGCATTCATTGAGTGTTTACCAGCTGGCCAACCTTGTAATACATACTCTAGGAAAATTGCTCATCTCTAACCCAAATCCATTGGCGCCCAAAATACAGACTGGTAAATTAAGGGCTGAAGACTACCCTTAAAAGCAGAAGAATCAAGATTTTAGAACTAAGTGGGAATAACGTAGATAATTTTCAAGTTGACAACAGAAAGAGAAGTATATTATTTATGTTAACCAGCATCAGAAATAACTTATTTCGTCTTGCTACACTCTTAGGAGTTTCTTTTTTCTCAGTTCTATTTTTATCATAATTACATTTCAAGCAAAAGATACACACACACACACACACACACACACTCTCACTCACACACAAACACACACACATATGTTGTGGAGAAAAGTGAAATTCACGGCAGACTTCAGGAATGACCTTAGTTAGCACAATCCACTTGCCTTTTTAACTTGTGGGTTTAATTTTGTTCCTCCCTCAAAGGTTTGTTCTCTAATGAAGCCAAGAATATTCTTCTATAGCCTCACAATTACTTAATAATCATGTATTCAATTTAAAAAGAAAAGTTAAAAACAACTGTCACTCAATAATTAGCGGCTACTGTACTGGAAGTTTTATGTTAATGAAAGTAACAGAAATTAAGAGAGCTCATTAAATATATTCTTTGAGGCTATACATTATGATTCAAAATACTAATAAGGAATTTGATTTAAAAGGTCTATATCCTCAGGACATAATTAAAAACATGTTTGTTATACATTTGAATATAAATTCATACCTCAAGTGTTTTGTTACCTGATTATAAAAGGCAAGCAGGACAAGTGAATTAAGAGCATTTATTAGGCACACCCTATTTAGAGAATAATTCACCAAATGGAATGAGCAAAGTGGAGAATCAGGGTAAAATGTTTAAACTAATATAAAAACCAATTGTACAAGAGAGGACAAAGGAAAACATGGTCACAGAATTATTTTAAAAAGGAAAGACTAAACATATATCTTAAAGGTTGCAAAATTCTGTGCAGAATGTTATTTAAAATATCCTGTAAATAATGGAGTTTTATCCAAGACTAGAGGAAAGAAGATGTTCAAGATTAACAAAAGGGTAAGAAAATTAGCTGATCAATGTTCTCACCAAGAACAGGAGCTAACTGGCCTCTATTTCAAGCATCCCTCTAGGACATTTGTTGTTTTCTGTGACATGGTGCCTCCTTCTCACCTCCCATGCACTGGATACTCATTAGCAAAGACGGGGTAGTCAGACTATCACACACATCTGAGTACAGTAATTAGGTAGAGATAGGCAGTATTTTCCAAGGCAGAGCTCTTACAAACATTAATTAAGATCATTAAGTGAATTAATCCTAATTCAACTTAGTTAAGCTTAAACTCAGATGTAAGTATTTCTTTCTGATGTTAATGACCACGTGTGGTGTTCTATGGTAAACAGCTTTGGATTTTAGCTAAGAAAGCAGGGAAAAATAAGAATGCTAGACATTGCCATCAGAATCTGTCACTGTGACCAATGTGGAGTCTGAGCATCAGGGAGCTCCTGCTTCTAAGTCACATTAAGGATGCTGGTCTGAAGGATGCTGGTCTGAAGCATATTAGGCAGAGATCTCCAGTAAATGACATCATATATTAGAATAACAAAGCATGAAATGCTTGTTTTTGTTTAAGGTAAAGACCTTTTTAATTGTAAAGGAATTTCTAAGAAGTCCAGTGAGAAATCGTGGATGTCATAGTACAATATATAGATTAACTGCCATCACAAGCTTACTGAAGGCACGTTCAATGAGACAGGAAGGAGGGTTAGCTAAGTATTTGGAAAAAACTGTTTAAATATGTCATTTAAAATGAGTGGATAGGAAAACAGGATGATGAAGAAGGGTGAAGAAAGGCTTGCTTAATGGGTGAGAAAAAGGATTCAGGAAGACACTAAAATTCATTAGAATTTTAGTACTGAGAGTTTTCATTTCAATGCCCAATTTTCATGCAGTTACGGATTGCAAATGCATTTTTTTATTAAAAAATAAGTTTAGCATGACAAATTTATACTCTAAAAATAAAATCAGAAACATAAGTAGAAAATAAACAGAACAGGGTGTTGATCTGTTTAACAAAATTTGGAATCTGAACTAACATTAACAAATACATTTTTTTAAAAAAAATATGAATAAAAACAAGCACTTGGTGGGAAAAAAGTGTACTGGGAGTTATATTGCTCCTAGAAGGAGACTTTCAACTATTTAGGTTGAAACATCATTTGCTCCATATAAAAATGTTCAGCCAAACGATTATTTCTTTAGTAAATTCTCTGCACATCTTCATTTGGATATGGTAACCTCATATTAGAATTCTGTCTAAAGAGCTGCCATTCTCCATAGTGGTAGGGTCCTCCAGCCTTAGAAGAGAAGTGTGTAACTTGGTGAGATATTTGAAGTCTCTCAACAGAAAATCGAACTCTGCAAATAGATTCACTACTATGGCAGAGATGCAGATATGGATGATGGACCAGTAGCCAAAGCCTTAGCTTTGCCAATTACTGGTAAGAATTGGTTCTACCGTGAACACCCCGTGCTCTGATTGTAACATCCCTGGCTCATATAGAAGAATATGAGTTCTGGTCTACCATCTCTGCATCTAACCAGGCAGCTGTGTTCTGCGCATGTCTGCTCCCTGAGGTGTAAGCAATGCAGTCTCGTTGTATTGTGAACATTGTCTATATTTGTGAATGTGGATATATATGTTTTATGTTCTGAACTGCTCCAGTCCTGTCCAACATGCAGTCAGCACACTGACTGGTGTAGTCAGTGGGAGGAAAAAGAACAGACACCTCTGTGGAAAGTTAGGATACAGATGTACTTACAGATGAAAAAAAAAAAGACGTTTTCATTAAATCAATTTCGATTTAAAAATAGCTTGTAGAAAAAGTGGTAGTAATGAGGAAGGGTAAGGAGCAGGAGACAGCACAAGAGCCTCAAGAAAGAGGGGAGACTGGAGTTTGGGAGAAGGATTCTGAAGCCGCCTACATGTCTTTATCCAGTACTGACCACAACTGCCACTCCTGACAATCGACCCACAAGCTATCCCGGATGCAGAAGGTACTGTACCCAAGCAAATACCTGGAGCTTGTTAGACTTCCCCTAGATCTTCCTCTGGAGTTCTGATCCCGAGGACTCACAATTGATACATTGATCTGAGCAATAGCCCAGCAGTGCTCAATTTAGCCATTTTCCTGGGAGAGGACCACTGACCTCAGGAAGCCACAGTTCTACCTTTACTCCTATTATTCCCGCAAATCCTCAGGTTTGGGTTTTTGAAGCCCAAAGCCAACAATTCCGTCTGAAGGCGAGCACACCTGTGTGCATGTCACGTCTGCCTTCTCGCTGCGTGACGACAGAGGCTGGCGAAGAGAAAAGGGGTATCTCAGGGAAGGTGATAGCATTTTCTGGGACTCGTCTACAACATGGCAACTCGCTGACACATTGTTGGCCGTCCACTTTCAATATGAACTGTACCGTTTCTTAAAGCCAAGATTATCATGCATTTGTTTTCTCTCTCCATGAAGCTGATGCTGTGTTGCAGAAAGGCAAGTGACTTTATTCCTCTATTAAATTCCTGTTAAATATCACCGTGGCTTGGTTGTGGGCCTTTTATTTTCCAAGCCCTGTCAATATTCTTGCTGTGGTTACTTGGTAATTCCATCTTATGGGAAACAAGATGCATTCTCTGCCTATTAGCTAAATGTGTTTTTAGAGATTCTTCTTGTTTTTTGGGGTTTTTTGTTTGTTTGTTTTGTTAAAGACACTGGCAGGCATACAGTAAATTCACCAGATCAAAAACAAATGGGAGTCTGGGAAAAGCTCACAGCTGTTTGTAGATGTAAATTTTGCAATGAAGTAGCCCTGTGTTATAAAACATTTTATATATTTATATATTTAGTATATATAATATATTATTAATATATACATATATATAATATATAACTATAATATATAAAATATGTTAAAGGGAGCAAATGAGTAGTTAAAATGGCTTTCTATACAGAAATTTGAGAACCATCAAGAAGAAGTAAGGAGAAGTAAGATTTGAATTTTGTCCTTGATATATATATATATATATATAATCTTGTAAGGCTGACTGAAATCCGGCATCCCACATTAAAACACCAATCTGCTGCAGAGGGGATGAATTTGTGATAAATGGTCCCTGGAGCTTTATAAACCATCTTCTCCATACAGAAGCCACAATATGTTTCTCCGCATTAGTCAGCCCCAGGCACCCAGGCTGCTGCAGCCAGTCCAGGGTCGGCTGCTGCCGTCCGCACACACTGTAATCACCTCTGTGCACGGCAGCGGAGCGTGTGCGTCCATGTCAGGGTTTACAGCGGCAAACGGCTGGCAAAACCTGGAGTTCGCTGTGGGCTGCTCTGCCCTTGCTCTGTTTATTGCTTCTATTGCAGTGGTCAAATCGTTCCTGGGAGACTAGAATACTCGGTTTCTGCCATCTGCGCGGTCGGTGTCAGAAAACTTGTGTGAGCTGAATCACTGTGGAAAAAGAAAATATGGATGAGAAGAGTAATTAAGTGAAATTAGAGAAGCACAGATGATTAATATTAATCAGAGAGAACGCGATTCGATCTTCCTCCTTTTCCTCCTTCCTCCTCTGTCTCTTCTTCCTCCTCTTGCACGATAACGCTTGCTGGGGGGTTGACAGGCATCGATTCTACCCGCCTACCTCTCAATGACCTTGTCATGATAAATGTTTACACTTCCACTCTCCACTCATGAAATTCGTGTCTAGATCCTTATGAATAATTTAACCACTTTCTTAGACCGAAGTGTTATAAATACTCAACCATAAAACTAATATCAAAACACCTTTGTTTTCAAGTGTGTTTGAGAATTAACATGTTTTAAAGATAAAATTATTAAGCAAAGTTATATTTTTTAAAAACAAAATATTTTTGATAAAGTTAATAATGGATGAAGTAATACATCCTCTTTGGGTAAAAAAAATGATTTCATTTTAGTTTGAAAAAAAGAATATTTCTCTAATATGGTTATGATATATTTTGAAGATTGAATTTGAAAGCAGTGTGCATGAACAAATTTTGTAATAGTCTTAGAACTCTGATATTAAAATTTGAAAGGAACCTAAATACAGGAATTTTTTTACCTTGTTTATCACAGCATAAAGCTGTCATATCCTTAAATCATTTGTTGATGGTGAAGTTCTCCCTTAACACAGTTTGCAGTAGACTTTCTGAAATTAGGGATATGTCAAAAGTTTTCTCAAATGAATGCCCCTATTTATAGGAAATTAAGGTTTACATATAATTTACATTTGATTCAAAATCAAATTTTATTTATAAACTTTCAGGGAAAATCCCAATTGAGCAATTTTAATTTCAAGGATCTTATATTGAAAGACCAGGCCATGTGCTATACTTTTAAATGCCGGAAAAAAAAAAATAAGCAAAACACCCCTTTTTGTAATAAAAGGGACAGCAAATCCATATCTGAAGTTATATATGAAGAATGGCTTTCAAACCAACATGGGCAGCACTTTATTTAGTATTTACATTTGCTAATGTTATCACCTGTCTTGGAATAGGAAATAGACAAGATATCAGTGAGGTCCACCTTGGGTAGGTCTAAAGGTGATTTTCCCTGAGAAGTTTAACAAAGGACAACCACTGGATGCTGGCTATTGTTTGGGGCCCTGGCTTGAATAAAAAAGGGAAAACACATGACAGACACAATGCAGCATAATCACTGCATTTACCATCTTTCTTCTTCAGCCTCGACAAACGATGTTATCGAATCATGAACTAAAAAGGACATTTTGCTCTTTATTCTTATCGGGTACTTCATCATGTCATAGGAAAATTAAGTAGAGCGACTTATATCCACACAAGTCTATTAATTATGATAAAATCATCAATCACATGGTGTTTATGTAATTGCTTATGGGAGGCATGAAATGTGTGTGTGTGTGTGTGTGTGTGTGTGTATTGATTTGAAAAGTCTATGATCATGTGCCGTGTATCATAATTCTTGTTTGTATAATAAGAAAACCTATGCATGCATTGATTTTTTTATCACATCACAAAAAAAAGCATACTCATGAAATTTTTCTGTCAAAATCGACTTATTTCAAATAATAAAACTACATCACCAAAGTGGAGCCAGTGACAAAACAGTCTTACCTGTGTGTAAACCATATACCTCCAAGTCTTATTTTCTATAACAAGAGGTAAGAGAATAACTCACTCTTTTTATCCCAGGGGTGAAGTACATAGCCATGAAGCCACATGTTATTTAGAACTAAAAATATTATCTATAAAATGGTTTTAATTTTGTGAAGGGAAAAATCTTGTCCTTTGGAGTGGACTGGCTATGTTGATGGCATGGCTCTAGACAGAACTCATTTAGAAAGTATGTTGATGCAGTATTATAAAATAAATAAGTGGTACATGTTTAATTCATGGGATCTTCATATCACCACAGTGGACTCTGGGAGAGACATTAAAATTTTCTGAAAGTCGTTTATAGCATTAGATAAGGCCATGTTTAGATTATTGTTTCTACTTTCTCTTTATTAAATTATTCATTTACTTTATATGAACCATAGTACATGTGATAGTTCAGTTACTATGACACCTATGGGACCAGGTAGGTCTATCTTGTAGGTTTTCTTATGGTGTACTTGACCCCTTCCTCCTTCAATGGACCTCCCCCTCTTCCACAGGATTCCCCCAAATAACCTAATGTCTGGCTGTGGGTCTCTGCATCTGTTTCCATCACTTGCTGGGTGAATCCTCTCTGACAGTTGTACTTGATGTCTGCAGGCAAGGATAGCAGAATATTATTTATTGTGTCCAGTTGGGCTGTCTCTTAAGGTGTGCGTCTCAACCTGGGTCAGCCCTTAATCAGCCCTTCTTTCAAATTCTGCCCCATCTTTTACCCTTGCGCATCGTGCAGGCAGGGTAGCTAAGGCTCTGTCCTCCACATTAGTAGGAATCTTAGCATCATACTCAGAGATTCCATTGTTCTAAGGTTCTAGATCATTTTGGTGATGCCTCCCACCCATCCAGTTGTCTCACTTGGTACTCCCTCCATCCTCTTCCCATCTCATCCTTCCAGTTCCCATCCCTGTCCCTCCTTCACCCAGTCTCGACCTGGGTATACATGATGTCCATTTTCAGTGAGGTTAAACTATCCTAACTTGGGCTGGCATTGGTACTTAACTGATTTAGGCTGTAGTGTGAAGCGTAGTTATCCTGTAATTTATGACTAACATAGTTATAAATGAGTACATACCATGTTCCTCATTCTAGGTCTGGGGTGTCTCACTTGGAATAATTTTTTTTTTCTAGCTATACACATTTGCCTGCAAATTTCATTATGTCAGTGTTTTTAATCACCGAGTAATAGTCCATTGTGCACATGTGTCAGATATCCTTTATTTATTCTTCTGTTGAGGGACATCTAGTTGTTTCCAGTTTCTCCCTATTACGAGTAAACGTGCTGTGAACACAGGTGAGCAAGTGCCGTTGTGTGGTGGAGCGTCTTAAAGCATATTTGGACCAACATTTTCTTCTTTGTTCCTTCTGTGGCCTCATGATGAAAAGAAAAAAAAGGCCAGAAATATTTCCTCTGTGACATTTACTGCAGGGTTTATGAAGCTCGTCTGAACAGGGAGTCATCCTCACAGGACTTCCATGACAAGTCTGCCTGTTGAGTATAAACTGACGGACTTATTCTGCAAAGATTGTTGGTAGAGGCATTGAATTAAGATAAGTTTCAGGACATAGATAGTTTCAATTTTTTGTTTTATTACTGCTGTTAATTATTATGGGTCCTTCGGGATGTAGTATATATTTTTTAAAGACATACAACTCTAATCAATGCTAATTCACTCAGGAACCACATAACTCTCTCTCGGAACACAGCAAGTATTGACTATCGCAATAGTCAATGGAACTCACAGGATGAGTCATATTTTAGAAGTGATCATTACTCCAGAAACCTGTTTCCCTGTTATCAGGCCTTATTTTTCTGTATACACATTTAGAAAGCATGTCACTGGCGTTGATGCTAACATAATTGTCAATGTGAATCTCATTTTGATTTTGTATGTGAATCTCAGGAATCACCTATTAGTCTTTAAATATGATATTATTTTAAAGAATAATGTTGAAATAACTTGTGATGTTATGGGTACAGTGGTTTCTTTCTCTACATTAGTCTATAAACTATTCTAGTGAATTGCGATCCCAAAGCTGTTGGGGTTCTATGGTAGCCCAGATGATACTTATTACATTTTGACATTAGGCTTTCCTTCTAACACACCTAACTCTTGTAGAACTTTGCTGTGCACAAGTTGTAAAATTTTGTTCCTTTCTGAAAGCATGACACACAGCTAATGCATGAAATCTGAAGGCAGAGTATCCGGTTGCAAGTGTGTCCCGTTCCTAAGCCTCCTGTCTCTTGGCTCTTCTGGAGGTTGTTCTTCATGCGATCAGTGGTCCCCGGAGTTAGGAATCCTCAGAATCCTGTGGCAGGATGCATGAGCATGCTCAACACATTTACCCATTTTCAAAAGAGGAAAAGTAACTAACCTAGATTCAATTGAGTCCCACCAACACACAACTCAGCCTGCTGATGATAATCCTCTTTAAAATTATACCTACTTTTGTCTGATATATTATTCTGATGTCACACTGAGACCTTGCATTAAGTTAAAATGCTTCTCAACTGAGCCTTTGCAAATAGAGCTTTTCTTGAGGCAGGCTAAGAGGAACACAGGATACTCGGGTAGAAGAAGTCGTTAAAAGATTGCTTGTACAGCATACACATAGATCGTCTGGCTCAGATTTTCCCATGTTTTGTAGACTTGCAGGTCAACATGAAAATACAGGTCATGTTACTTTGCCTAGGACAAAGCTTGCTTACTTTAGACTTTCCTCTCTGTCTAAGTGACTGTCATTGAGGGTCTGTGAGTTAATAAACTACTTTTTTCCTCTAAGAAGCTCCTGTTTATATAAGAATCCGCAACCACCATTGCCTGCAAATGAATGATAGAAACATTGATTATATTAAAGTTTAAAAGACTTACTTTATAGAGAGATATGAGAAAACTGAGTTTAGAAGTGTTAGGATGCCAGTTTCTATCAACTGATAAGTATCAACTGCCAATGAGCAAACTGAAGGTCCATCTTCTGGTGTAGAAATAGAATTTTATGCTTCTTCCTTTCTGTGTTCTCTTAAACCATTCCTAGAAGTTTGTTTGTGTACAGCTTAAATCTATCATCTTCCTCATTAGGTGATATTGGCAGCTGCTGTGATAATCAATAAAACATCCCTTGAGATAAACTACAGTTTTACTTAAACGAATTCATTGATATGTTCTAGCACAGAACAGGGATACTCCTTAACTCGTCTTCAAAATATGACCAAGCTATAACTTAAAATTTGTACATGTTATTTGTCTTAATTTGTATCTGTGTAATTCTGCATTAACAGTTTAAGTGACTAAAACAAAATGTTTCCATTCTAACACACACAGTTATTATTGACATAACTGTAGTAGAGTGCTTTGATTTTGCCCATGTATATTTGCATATCAGAGGAGTATTTACAAAATGTTCTCTTTGCCAATATTAATATTCCACTGTTTACTATCTAATACAGCAGCTACTCACTACTCAGCACAAGTATTTGTTATGCATCTGACAAGTGGGCAATGCTCTAAGGAACTGAATGTTTATCTTCATTTAATTTAAATTAATCTAAACTTGAGTATCCATGTGTGGTTAATGGTTACATATTGGATTGAAAAGTCTTAGGAGCATGGCCTCAGTTTTAGATGATTGGTAGGTAAGCTTTGCTTTATGCAAAGTTGGATAAGAATATTTGGAGAGGAAAATATGGTAGGAGAAAAATAATTTGAAAACCGGGTCACCTGACTCATTTTCCTCCCTTGCAACCCAAATATAAGCAGAAACACATGTGCCACACAGCTTTTCTTCAGACAATGCATTTGTAATCTTGTCTTATATTCACCTTTTTAGGAAAAATACCCATGTTTGGGCAAATGATATGTATTATTGGCTTCATGTTTTTAGCTTCACATGTACATGGAGATGTTTGTATTTATGTTATCATGTTATATTTTCAAGAATGGTTTTCTGTCTTTGAAGAAACTTAAGTGAGATAATGAAGAACTCAGCTAAAACAAAAACTCTCCAGTCAGAACTATACGGCTCTTTGGAAGATAAATACTGTACATACTTAAACATTATTTGGTATAGTTTTATGAACATAGTTCCTAGAACCATAGTAGATTAGATAGGACTTCATACATTGAAGAGATTTTGTTCACGTGGGCTGGCACAGCTGTCAGAATAGTAGCTTTTCTCTCTGGCAGCATTCCTCCAAAGACCTATGACCACTGCCCTGACAACAGAAATTAAGGCATTTGATGGTAAGGTGGGACTTAGAATATTTACCCTAGGTTGTAGTCTACACTGCTGCAAATGCATGGAGAATGTACCATTGCAATTCCTCTGTCAAGCACTCACATATAATGACGTCTGTCTCTCTCTCTCTCCTTCTCCATCCATAGGGCTAAGACTTAAAATTGTCAATGTTTACTCAGTTAATATATTCTTTTATGTGTTATTATGTAAATGGAACTTTCAGTGTGCAAATAATGAAATTCAACCACCAATCAACTATCGCCCAGTAACATGTCCAATCCTGGCTCAAGAAGTGTCCTTCTGTTTCCTCTTGTAATTTGTGTCCCTTCTCCATTCCTTGTAATCATCTATGAAATTATTGATTCAATGAATAATACAATGTGGAACTTAACATACCGTAGATAAGATATTGAAAGCAGTTTATGTATTTTTGTAATAAAAATGCTCCCCACAATCCTACAAGCATTGACCTAGTTATCTGCATTTTTTTTTCCCTTACCACAAAGAAAATTTAATTGGGTTTGTCTGGACAATCAGAATCTGGGGATCATACTGTCTTCTACTCAAGCACTTACGGTAAAGGCATCTGCCTCATCGTGGCTTAATTTGGAGAGACAGGGACAGAGGTGGCAGAAGAAAGAGAGATAGGAAAAGAATCTGCCTAGACCCCAGAGAGGTAAGACCTGATAATTAGGAGAGCAGCCATTTTATAAGCCACAGAATCACCCTTCAACATTTAATGCCCATATTGACACATCCAAGTAGGACTTATGTCCCTAGAAATTCGAGCAAAACTTTAATTTCCTGGCCTACAGAATTATTCCATAATAGCCTAAGTGCTCTGAAAGTGTCCCTTTCAAATTGATTAGTTAACTCTAGAACTTACTGGCTCCAAGGTATAAGATTTACTTTTCTCATTGATTCACAACATGCCCGACTGAGCAGCTTTCACAAGAGGAGCTTCACTTTGGTTCACAGTGGAGGATATACATTCCATGTCAGTTACTGGAGGTGGCTGATTATATGCCATGGGCAGTCAATACCTGAAGATTGAATGAGAATTGAACATAACTGTTAAGATCCAACTTCAGCAACCTTCTTCCTCTTAGAAAGTTCTCCTGAAGTTTCCAAAGTCTTTTTAACCTTAGTCGAACAGTGAAGGGCTCAAACAGCTTGTAGGGACATTTGACCAATTAGTAGATAGGAAAGGTCTTTTGGAGTCAAAATTGCTAACATGATGCTAAAGCTCTGTGCCATTAGGAGATGAATATGATGAATCAATGTACTCACTTTTAACCTATTTTGGACATACAGTATTTGCAAATATTGGAGGAACTTTGTGACCTTTCCACAGTTTTCTTACAGTTCTCACTTTTATCCCCAAATTAAAGTGCTAATGCTTTTCTTGAAGAATGAACATATTCAAACCAAGGAATTATAAGGAATTTACAAAAGAGAACTGAAATGACAAGAGGAAACAGAGGAGACATGCTGAGCTAGAAGCAGACATATTACTGTGGATAGCTGATTTGTGGTTGATATATAATATGCCAAGGCAAGCAAGAATTATGCATGCTTGCTGAATAACTCAGAAAGGCTGTGCACGCATTGATGAAATGAATTTCAGATGAAGTCCTGGTCACCAGTAAATCATAAGAAAATTCTTACTTGGTTCTGTGCATTATCTTGTCAGTCCTTGCGTTCTGTCTTTCTGTCTAAAATGCTGTAAAACGTTTAAATATCACTATGTTTTTCCCCACTGTTATCATTTGCAAGGCTACTACTCTGAGTTGACTTTTCAGCTGTGGTTAGAATGTGAAGACAGATATTCATTAGTATACATTAATTATGCATGCACCAACCACAAAGCAGGTGTTTGGCTGGAAGAGGGGTGTTTAATCAGGAAAAAAACATTGATTCTAAACTGGTATTTTGCATTCTACCCTTATTTATAGGCTTCCTCCCAGAACATTAATAAAATACAATTTGAACACCTAGCACCTTTGACGAAATGCTTTTTATAGACAGAGGCTAGTCTACATGCACCAGGAACTGATTTATATTTATATTCATATGTTATTAAATATTTTACCAACTTTGTTTATTTTGACTGTGCCTAAAATAATCAATATGGAAGGTTGCTATACAGAATAAAAATTCTGAACCGTGTAATTCACTCAACAAGTAATGTCATACATAGCAGTAGAAACACTTTTTGATTTTTCAAACTGATTTTGCTGTTTTCAGCAAGTCATAGTTAATACTTGTAGGTTGTAAATATAAACAAGTTGCAACAAAGAAATGTCACGAATGTGGAGAGGAGAAGCTATCACTCACTGCTGCTGGGAGTCCAACTGGGGCAGCCACTAAGCAAATTACTGTGGGGCACCCCAGAAAACCAAGAATAGAAGACTAATGTGACACCCTTGTAGTCTTCCTGCTCATATTTCCAAGGACTCTACATCCTATGAGAAATACTTTAACATCTTTGTTTATTCAAGTTCTATTCTCAATTGTAAGAAAATACCATCAGCCTCCATATCTATCAATAAACAGATAATGAAAATGTGCTACATAGACCAATGGATTTTTATTCGGTGGTAAGAAATTAAATATCGAAAGTTGGACCAAAATGATTCATTTGAAAAGTATTATGTTCCCTTGGTGAGTTTATGTAGCCTGATAGCTATGTAATATTTATATGTACCTGTGTGTTATAACAAGAAACTGGAAGGATACTACCAGAGATAAAGGGATATTCTAAGGTCGGGAGCTTGTAAGAGAACACATGTGGCATGAGGCTCAATGAGATTTTCGTGGATAGAAGTGTATAAGGGAGCAAGATGGGGATGGAGAAGAGTCCAGAAGGGTCAGCAGAGGCAAACTTTGTTTGAAAATGCCATATGAAGCCTAATGCATGTATGATATTAAAATATTAACAATAATAAAGGGTTTCTTTCCTCAAAACCCTTCCTGTAGAATTTGAGTTCCATGCATTGATGTCACCTTTAGACAACACAGATCTTCCAAATTCTGACGTAGGTGAATAAGAATTTATTCTTCCCCAGAAAGTTCAAGTATTTTCAAATTATAGCAGATGTTATAAGATATTTTAAAAATGGCAAGCAGCTTTTCTAGCATTCAATATAGAACTTCTCACAGGCTGCACACAAATTGTGAATTATCATCTATGAGCTCAACCAAACAGGAAGCAGGTGGATGTCCAGAACACAAAGCTGATGACATTGTAGTCAAAATCTTACATACCACTTTAGAGACATTGGCCATGACATTTATGTACAAAGAATGGCTTTTTCAGGGTTCTCTAAATGTTTGCAAACTGTCTTTGTGTTAGTATTTGTGCACAAAACATCAGGACCAAGAAGCAAGTTGGGGAGCAAAGGGTTTATTCAGCTTACACTTCCACATTGCTCTTCATCACCAAAGGAAGTCAGGACAGGAACTCAAGCAGGTCAGGAAGCAGGAGCTGATGCAGAGGCCTTGGAGAGATGTCACTTACTGGCTTGTTTTCTCTGGTTTGTTCACCCTGCTTTCATATAGAACCCAGGTCTACCAGCCCAGGGATGGCACCACCAACCATGGGCTGGACCCTCCCCCCTTGATCACTAGTTAAGAAAATCCCTCCATGAGATCCAGCTGTAAGGCATTTTCTTAACTGAGGCTCCTTTCTCTGTGATAACTCCAGCTTGTGTTAAGTTGACACAAAACCAGCTAGTACACAAACCATAATGGCACTATTTTCTGATTCCTTGGTACTCAGAGTTTCAGTAAGAAGTGATGATGTAAGAGTAAGTTACAAAGCATTCATCTTTAGCCAAGTAAAGTTATGTACTATCTTCTTCTGTGAATGCCTGCTTTCTCCTTGACCTCCAGATATTATGATTGTGTGCATGTGAACACACACCCACCACATACCACATTACCCCTGTCTAATAATATATAAGTTTAAGAGTAAAGAACTGCAATTATAAAGCATATAGAGCTTAGTAACATGAGCATATTTATAATGATAGTGACTCACTTTCTGACTGTAGATGTCTGTACCACTAGATTGAATTCCCTATTATATATTTATAGTATTAAAAGTTGACATCTTTGTTCTCCTCAGAACAGTGCATATATGTTTAATTCAATATGTAGGGCACAATACCTTTCCAAAGGCAAATTCATAGATCATTTAGTTTTGTGGACATGAGTTTTCAGTCAAGAAAATGAGATCGGAGTTTCTCTAATAACTTCTTGCACTGAAAAGAATGACCTAGATTTGCTGTATACTGTGGAAAAAAAACTGTGAGAGGATATTTTTATATAGCCATTTTGTTCTCAAGATTTATCTAACTGTTTTCACCATGTGAGATTCCTTTCAAGTTCCTCTTTGAAAATGTGTGGATGCTGTTGAATTTGTAATATCAGAAAGATGGAATGAAGTGGTGAGAAAGACTTAGTTGAAAATAATTGATAAGAGTTCAGGTTTCTTTTTAACCCTTAAGGTCCCCTGCCACCAAGTAAGTTGGCAAGGTGTCCTTCTCAGACACCTATCATTGTAGCAGTCAAGTATGTTTGTTTTAATTAGTTGGAAGTATATTTTTCTTTATGATGTTATAGAATTGAGTTATAGATTTATTTTACATGATTTAAAAAAAGTGTTGTAAATGATCTTGACATAAAGTTTGGCCTTGAATAACCTACACCCATTTCCTTTCTAGTTCCTCTCTTAAACTTCTGCTTCACACTCAAATTATGATGGGATAATGGTCATAAGTGGTAGTTATATTTTCTATTGTGAATTTTGTTTCCTTTGTATCAAATTAGTACATAAAAATGAATTTGTAAATCTGTGTGAACAAATGTAAAAATATATGCCATATTCTTTAAATGGTTTATAAGTCTAATATTTGAATGATATTGAGCCATGGATATAATTTGTAAAATACTTAATTTTTTATTAGTGTACACATTGAACAATTTATCAAGCAATTAGTAAAAACTATTAAATTATATGATTAGATATATTAATGATTGGAATAGATGGGAGGATATCAATTTGAAGTCACAGATTTCAAGTGCCTGTACGAATTTTCCAATAATGTTAGGTAGTTACAGAACTAACACAGACACACACACACACACACACACACACACACACACACAAAATCACACACACACACAAGGTTACCTATGAACTTCCAAGTTATCTTCAAAAGCCTCCAGTTTATAACCAATGAGGGATGTGTTTATTGTACTATATGTTGATTTAGCCTATTCATCTTAACAAACCTTTCTGTCACTATTAAATGCACAGTCCAAATCCTCTTTATACAGACAGAGGAGAAATATAATCATAAGGAATTCATTCTAAAGAATAGTTTTTAACATTGAAAGATCGAAATTGAAAATTAAAAACCTTCCCTTCTGTCTTTCTACTTTATATATATTCAGTAAACCCTCCTGCTATTAAATTTTAGAGAAAAGCATTAAATAAATTTGTATGCATTTGAAGTGATGAAATGCAGCTATAGATATGCATACCTAAGATATATCTGTGCATCTCCATATGAATATAAACTTGATATACTAAATTATATTAAATATAAGATTAATGTGCTTTTGACAATTACTTGTCTTAACATTTTATTCTTAAATATACATTTGAAATTATTATGCAACTTAATAAAGAAAGAAATGAATGGCTTCATTTAGCTGTAATAACCCTGCAGATTATATATATATATGTATATGTGTATAGTCTATATACATATTCACCCACATGATCTTAAACACTACAATGCCACATGTATCCACTCTTAATAAATACATAATTATGCACATACACACCAACTTAACAATTAAGATGTTAATGTTAAGATGAAAATTATACTATAAAAATTACAATATTTGCTAGCAAATCAAATCAGTATTAAGAAACAAATTTTAGGTCAAAAACAAAGAAAAAAATATAAAATATTAATGAAAGCATTTAAAAGTATATTCAATCTTACATCAATTATGAAAACAAATATTATTGTAATATTAATCTATCCGAAATTATTTGTAAACATCATTTAATTTATATCAAAATTTCTCTGGAATTTTATACAGAAAGAGAAAGAACAACTCAAAAGTGGTTGGGCAACTAGTAACTACTCTGCATAGCAAATTCAGTAGGATTAAATATCATAATCAGTCAAATTATGCTACTTGTATCAAAATTTGTTACAACAACAATATGTGGAGAACAGGTGAGTTATTGCAGAAACTAAACCTTGATAATGGTGCCAAAATGGTTGGGATGGGATGGTTCTTCAGGCACTACAACCGGGAAAACTTGTGCTGTCTACCAAAAAGATGGTGCTGAAATTTAGTTCTATACCCAGAACAATTTAAAAAAAAAAAAAAAAAACACCCTTCACATCATAGCAGTGGCTTCAATAGGATTCCTGAAGCCACAAGAAATCATAGAAGAGCTTCAGGAGTTTCATCCTATATGTGATTCCTTGTTGCTGACACCAAAATTACAAGCCATGTAGAAATACTACAAAGACATGGAACTGTATGAAACTGAAATGTTTCTACAGCAAAGGAAGCTATCTTCGGACTTCAAATGCCACATAGGAAGCAGCAAAAGACACATTTACAAATGTACATGTAGTAGGGGCTTAAAATTTTTCATGCCTATGTATATGTCAATATGCATGGCATATGACACAGAACGCAATGATTGGCTCAGGTTTGATATTCATTTCATGAGTTTACGCCGAAATTTCTTCACTTGTTACATATGCACATTTTATGACACAGAACGCAATGATTGGCTCAGGTTTGATATTCATTTCATGAGTTTACGCCGAAATTTCTTCACTTGTTACATATGCACATTTTATTAAAATGTATATTTAACTTGTTAAAGGACACAGAGAGACTATGCAGTATGTCACCGATTCACAAACCCCAAGACTAGGAAAGAAACAAGTTTTATTACTCCCTTCATGTCTTCTGTCCCTTCCTGAAAATAGCTTCATTTCTATTACTTTGTGGATGCATAATGGTAAGTTTTATTATTTTGCTCACATTCCACCAAGGTGCCTTGGGCTATGCTGAATTTAAAGTGATCCTTGAAGTATTAGTGATTTAGCATTAGTTTTAGCATTTCTGTGGGATTCAGGCTCCAACTTCACTTTCAGGAAAAGTCACATCTCCTCAGGGCAGCCACAATGAGGTGAGGACCTTGTAAAACAATGTGAAACATTGTAAAACTGTTTTGCAAGTGCTCCTTGGGGTGGGGGGGGCACTTTATTGCTTACATTTTTATAATGGAGTTGCCAAGTCAAGCCATCAGGGGATGAAGATGAAATGCATTGTTTCTATGTCTCCAAAGAAGGAAGCTGAGTGAATTCTCCACCTTCAACTAGGGCTCCTTTAGCCACCCACCTGCAAACCTGCTCCTTAGAGAAAGTTCTTATCCCATGGTCCCACCCACACTCATTTCATGTTCCTCCAAACATCTCACTCTTTTATGGACTTCCACTTTGCAGCAAATAATGATAATGACATTTGCATTTTTATTTTTCCTTCTTAATTAAATCTAATAAAACTCGTTGTCTCAGCTAACTTTATAAGTTCTTTATCATTGTATTATTGTAGGAACACAACCACACTAGGAACATATATTACCTTTATAGTTACTATACATGATTATGAAATGGAAGACTCTATTAAACCACAAATTTCAAAACCCATCCACAAATAATAGCAACCCAAGTTAAACTCTACTATTTTTTATCCTGTACTGTTATCAACTGAAAACTTCATAGCTCTGTTTTTTTTTTTCTAGTCACTGCTGCCTATTGATGCCTTTAATGGCGCGCACACACACACACACACACACACACACACACACACACACTCAGACAGAAAATACTCACACACAGACACACCCACATACATCCACACATGCACATATATATGTACACACACACACACACACACACATATATATACATTCGTACACACATGCACAAATATGAGAAAGTACAGGATTAAAATGAATTAAATAGTGCTTTTATCAGTTCGATTCGTATATTAATTATCTTGGATTTCTTGATTAACCATTTCAATATGCTGCTGAAATAGTGATGAATATTTCTCCTACCTGACTTTTGGGAATTTTAACTCCTGTGTAGTACAATGGCAAGCCTGCCCTGCTTCTCCTCAGCACTCTCGCCCTGCACCAGTCTAGGTTGCATTATATGTGTCCAGAATTCCTCTTTTGTTTCTGCATTTTGCACAAGACCTGTTGGAACCTCATTAATATGTTGTGATTCTAAACACATTAATTTTACTTTATAACAAAAATAATTGCCTATCGCATAATTGAACATGACGGTATCTCTACTGTCTTTACATTAGAACATGAATGAAGAATACTTGCCTATAGTCCATTTCCCCTGTAGAAGTGATTCTAAAAGAATTTTTCTTTGTAGAACATCTTGAATCCTGTTCCCAAATCTTTTATGTCGGTAACACGGCACTGTAGGTTTTACAGTTCTAGCGCCCTTCCTTCTAACAGCATCATTGCTTCTTCACTGTGGTATCTTAAAACCATCATAGACACCTGTATGGACTCCTCCTGCTCTAGTTTCTGATACTTCCGGGTTTCCTTCTTTGTTCTTTGTTTGGTTTCTGATACTTCCGGTTTTCTTCATTGTTCTCTGATTAGTTTCTGATACTTCTGGGTTTCCTTCATTGTTCTTTGCTTAGTTTCTGATACTTCAGGTTTCCTTCATTGTTCTCTGCTTAGTTTTTGATACTTCTGGGTTTCCTTCATTGTTCTCTGCTTGCTTTGTAGACTGCTTTTATTAAGGTAGATGATATCATCTGCTCAGTCTGCTGGACAGTCTTTATTGCACACACTACCCTTATGCTAGGCTATCCATTGGCCTTTCTGGCAGAATCCTGTTTTATGGTTTTCCTGTTTTTGACTATTCTTCATAGTTTTTTTTTAAAGGGGATGAGCTTTTCCTACCCAAATTAAATATGTTCAGTGACAGTATTGTTTTATTCAACCCCCTGTGTTTTCATTCTGAACACACTATTACAATGACATACATTTTTTAATTAGATATTTTCTATATTTACATTTGAAATGTTATTTCCTTCCCCCACCTCACTCCCATACTGCCTCCCTCTCTACTTGTCATCATGAAGATGCACTGGCTTCTAATCACACTCTCTACCCCAGTGCCTTGTCATTCCCCTACATTGGGAAAAGGTGCCCTCCCTGGACCAAAGGCCTCTTCTCACATTGATGCCAGACACTGCTATCTTCAGTTACATAGGCAGCTGGAACAATAGATCTCTCGGTGTGTGCTCAATGGTTGGTGTTTTAGACCATGGGATTTGTGGAGGATTTGGTTGGTTGGTAATGTTGTTCTTCTCATGTGGTTGCAACCCCTTTCAAGTCCTTCAGTCCTTTCTTTAGCACCTTCATTGGGGTTCCCATGTTCAGTCTGATGGTTAGCTACAAGCATCCTTATCTGTATCTGTATGACATTTTTATAAAATCAACATTTTCTGGTAAATCACCTCTTCTGAAGTCTGCAATTATCTGACCAAAGATTTTCAGAAAACTTCCTCTATATTTTCTAATGTGTATGATCCCTAACATAACAAAAACAAACAAGCAAACAGATGAAAAATTGAAACTCAATTCCATCTATTTTGTTTCTCTTTGTTATGGAAAATATCCACCATCCTTCAACCATAGCTCCAATTGGCCAATTTCCATATGTCATTGAAAATCTCATGTTTTCTGTTCTCTTTCAATTGGCTGGTCATACTCAAATCTAGAGCTCTGTAGGTTCTACATCATATTACACATTTTTGTTGTGAATGGCTGTTATTTCAAGGAAACTTGTTACAGTGCATCTACAGTATCATTGGGGAGGAACATCTAGACCTTAGATCTCCTCTACACCTCCGACCATCCTCGGAGGGCCCCGTGACAGCTCTGTACTCAGAATGAATTTTATCTACATGCCATAGCACAAAGGCACTTTGTGGGTTTCTCATCAGCTCAGCTCTTCAGCTTCATGTGTTAAATCCTCAACATGAATACTTTGTTGAAGCCATTGAGAAGAACTGTTCACTTCTGAACAGTGTGTGTGTGTGTGTGTGTGTGTGTGTGTGTTTTTTTTTTTGCCTCGCATTCATTGTATCATCAGCTGTAACAGTTGTAATTTTCTGTAATCATTTTGCTAATTTTGATTTTTAGTGAAATGTGCCTCAATATCCCTAATTGGCTTAGTTGTCATTCATTTTTGCCTCACTGATGTTCATTTCATTTCCAGTTGGCTAATTACTTGACTCATTTTTTTTAATGGCATAACATGTAAATCTTTCTATGCCCCAAAGATCAAACATCATCTAGTGGTAAACAATAACCATTAGTGACTATTGAGCAAACAAACTACAAAATTTAAATAGATACTTTCAAGTGAAACAATATTACATTTAAATATATTATTAAGACATGATTTTTTGAGGAGTTATAAAAACCTCAATTACTAAACAATATTTTCTGGAATATGTGAGGTATTCTAAAATGACAGGGCATGTTTTTTATTTAAAATAGAAAATATGAATGAAATTTATATTATAGGTGTCAGTATAAGAGAGACTAAAGAATTAGCTTCCTATCTCCCTAGTAAATGTATGAGTATCACTGTTGAATTTTTCACAGTTCATTATGTCCCCTATACCTACATCAACTTTTAGTGTCCTGACGCATAACTCTGGCTACCTCACATGGAAAGAGGAGAATCTATAACAGTGTTAAAGCATAACTTCATGTGAAAGCCCATCCACATGCTCTTTAGATCTTAGGAAAAGACTTTAATCATTCTCATATTCAGAACCTTCCAAGCGAGAAACAGAGTGGCTGAGAGCACCATAAAGATGAATTGAAGATCTCTCGACTTTGAGATCTGTCCATAGAGAACACCATACCTTATGGACACGGAACCTCTTCTTCACTTTTGTATCTCTAGGCCTCAACAGTGTTCCTCACACAGCATACGAGCTCACTTATATGTTCTCTTGGTAAATAATAAAGCAAAAATTGGCAGGCAGTGGCAGTCTGTGCACAGTACTAAAAATAATTGTGTTCTTTCATAATTAGCCAGGTCTTTCAAATATTTATCTGAGGTGGCAAAAAGAGTTTCACTGTGTTTGTTCCAAGGCCTAATAAACTAAATGCAAAAAAATGTACAATGGCTGTAAGTATACCCATGCTTACATTCATTCACAGTTGTAAATAACATCTAAAAATCAAATGCCTTGGGATTACCTTCATTACCAATGACACAAGTTCCAACATCATAAAATAATTTTATAATATGAGAATGTTTTATATCTGTAAATTATTTCTTCAGGCATCAGTCCACCCTGACACTTCATGTCACTACAGAATCATGTACACCATCTGTGCTGTGGGAGAGGGGCATAGCTGTGTGTGGGGGGGGGCAAGAAGGACAGGAGAGGCTGATATTACAATGTGGACTGAATGAATAAATAAATTAATAAAAACATTTCCTCAATAAGAAGAATAGCAGAAAGGAAAGTTAACATTATTTATATAATCATGTTTTTATAGTCCCTCCCCTGGTTCACCCTCCGTTCCACATCCAATACCTCCTCCCCCATCTCTAAAAGGATGTCTTTCTCAGACTCCACCGAACCTTCTTACTCCCTGTGGCCTCCAGTCTCTTTAGGGTTAGGTACATCTTCTCTGACTGAGTCCAAACCTGGCATTCCTCCTACCCAATGCCTAATCATGTTCCCCTCTTTAAGCAACATATTTTATAAGCACCCACTTTGTATAAAATCCTGGGAAACAAATTGCTCCCATGCATACAAATAGGAAAAAATAAAATTTAGGCAGAAAAAAAAATATTTACATGGTCTTATGTACTCACAAATACTTTATCATTACCAAGTAAACAGTAAATTTATGGTAGTGAGTACTACAAAACAGTATTCTCATGTATGATATCACTTAACTTCACTAGAATCTGCATTTATACCCTCATTAAATAATTTTGTATATGGTGGCCATTATATTTGACTGGTCTCAAAACTAAGCTCACTATCTTTTTTCTGTTTATATGTTTCGAATAAAAGTAATACATGGATTTTCACTTAAGATGTGTTATAAACATAGAAATATGATTATCATTTCCCTATTGTTTTTAATTACGTGAACACTTTGTTCTAAGCCGTGTGTGAATAAAACAGAGAACGGTAATTAAGTTTCATCTAAAAACCATTACATTTCAAAATTCCTGTTCAAGGAAAATGCAACTTTATTTATAGAATGCATACTTCAAATCATGATGTGCCTGCCAACTACAAAAGGGAGCATTTTTATAGCAATCCAATATTTCTTAACACAATTTATCCTGGCTTTCTACAGGTCTGTGTTTCAGTTGTTCCTTGATTAGCCCCTGGTGGCAAGTCTGAGCTTTCCAGCTGTTTGATTCAGTGGCTGATGTGTCAGGGGCTGATGTGTCTATTTTTTTTTTTTTTTTTTTTTTTTTTGAGAGCTCAGTTGGCAGCTTGGCAATCAGCATTTTCAAATGATCAGCAGAGCTAAGGCAGGATCTCTTGCTTAATGCAGCTCTTTCTTGAAGACATCAATATTTGTGCTACCTGAAAAATGTCATACATGACAATCCTTGAGCTTTGAACAAAGGAATACCAGTTGCCTTTTTGTTTAACATATATTTGCAAATAATCAAAATAGGAATTCTGAATCCACTACCCAACTGAATGAGTTTGAATTGGGACACGTTAATCTCCTGAGAAATCTGAATGAGGGCATTTATAGCCCTCTAGATGATATAGAAATCACTATTCAAACTCATGTGCCTTTCCTTTAGTAAGGGTTGCTCTTTTTTTTTTTTTTTTTTCTTTTTTTTTTTTTTTTTTTGCCTCAGGCAGAATCATCACATCTCTATGTATGAGAGCTTTTGTTTAGATTGACATAACTTCTGAGCAATTTACACTTGCTCAGTAAATGTGTGAAGCAACAGTTTCACTGATAATAAAAAGACCCAGATTTCTGCCAGTGTAGTTTCCAAGTAGATAAGACATTTTGATTTTCTTAGTCTCAGTATATTTATGTATAGAATGATGATAAAGAAAGTATCCTATCACCTACCCACCTGGAAAGAAGGGCCATAAAAAGAAGAGGCTGTAAGTAAAGTTGGTTTTACTCTGTTTTGATCTGAATCAGCTAATCTTGGGTTCCAACCTCTGAGGTTTTACCTTGGAAGGTTTCTTTTGCCACCCCCCCCCCCCAATGTTTCTGAATGAATCAACTTTCTGACTTAATAATATCTATTGGTAATCAAATAAAATTGCTCTCATTTATTATCTAAATTAACTTTTCCAGAGATCTGTGAGTCAGAATAAGCCCAAGTTTTCTCATATAGTGCTGCCTGAATAGAGTTTGTTTAGAATTTAAAAGAAATCTCTCAAGGATCAACTTGATATTAAGAATAGCACTGGCTTTTAGTGACTTCCATTTTACCTCATTTATGTGCACTCAGAAAATAGCCTTTTTGTGGTTTTCCATGGTAAAGCAATGGTTGGCATATGTGCATGAACTCATCAAATCGGCATTTCTCTGCACTTCACCCAAGTGTCGTTTGTAAGTAACACCCTTTCCAACTCTAGATACCTTAATGTCCCATCCATGAAGTTACTTCCTTCTTGACATTTGTAATTATATTTTCTGTGGCATAATCTATTCATGTATGTAATTTTACAATATCTCTGCTAATTAAATTGTAAATGACAGTCGCTGAATTTGTATATTACCATTGCTGTTCTCCCCATCGTTTTCAATAAAACCTGGTCCACAAGTTTCTCCAAATAATTGTGAAAGCGTATGATACATGGCAAAACCACCTTCAAGCACTATATTTTGAACATATACGTTCATTAAAATCATATTTATCTTTTTTATTCCAGTCCTTTCTACCCTCTGTCCCAATTCCATCCCACTTGGTACCTTACTACCCCTAGTAACTAGCTCCCTTCCCCAGTAGCTAGCTTGCTTTAGACTTACACATCATGTAAACTGTCATCCCCCCAACCTCCATCTTCTTAGGCAGTGTGGGTATAGGTTATATTCTTAAATTGCTAGTGTTTCTCCATTTTTCCTCCAACAGCTATAAATTACAAGTCTTGCTAGAGGTCATAAAATACTTAATTTTCAGAACAAGCTATTTTTCCTTTTTCCAGTTGATATTATGAAAATTTCATAAAATAATATTTATATACGTTGTCATTGAGAATGACAATTTAATTCATTATATTCTCCATCCTTTCATTCCTTTCAATGAGTGTTTTTCTCTATGCTCTGCAGATCTCTCATCAGTTTTTTTTTTTTTTTTTGAGCCATTGTTTATTGATTACCACAAAGTTGAAATGTTGGCTGAAGCTAGGTTCCTGATTGCTCAAAAAGAAAGTTAATTTTAAAATAAAACCAGAGGAACAATGTCTAAAGTTTATAATTAATTAATCTGCAGTCCAAACTCTGACCCTAATCCCATTTCCCTCAGCACACAGTCCCTCCCCTCTCCCTCTTCACTTCTCTACTAAGAAGGTGGGGTCCTCCTTCAGTACTCCCAAACTTGGTGCATCATATCTCCAAAGGATTAGATGCATCATCTTCCACTGAGGCCAGTCAAGGAAGCCCTATTGTGGAATTGGTCCCACAGTAAGGGTAAAGCTTTAGTTTTTAGGGGAACCACATGGAGATTGTGTTGCATGTCTTCTATATATGTGCCTAGGCCATCAGCCCATATATGGTGTATGATCTTTGGTTGGTTGCTGAGTCTCTGAGAACTCCCAGGGGTCCAGGTTATTTTGACTCGGTTGGACTTCCCGTGTGGCTTCTATTCCCTTTAGGGTGTTTTAAAAACCAAATAAGCTGAAAGAAAATAAAAGTGACTAACACTGAAACAATAATAGAATTCTCACATAACACAGTGAAAGATTGTATGAGATAAATGTCTATTATTTAAAGGTAAGCAACTCAGGTGTATGACTGGGCCCTTCTGCATTCAGATGTTGTCTGTTGTAAATGGCTGGGATCTGTGCTGTCAGCCCATCACACTTTCAATATGTATCGGCTAGCAAGTCTTCTTAACTTACAGCTTTAATGATTATTTGATAATAGAATGAATAAATATAGAAGACAGTTTAATTATCCTGGAGAACAGAATATATTCTTTGTGTAGTAAACTTTGAGATGGCAAAATCCTTGAGAATTTCTCACCTTAAATTATTAAGTCCAAATTATCGTGCTAAATCAAATTTTGCTATCAACCATGTACAGGAAGTTATACTCTGAACTTACATTTGAGAATAACGATACTGGTGACCACAAAAAAATTCAGTGTTTATTTATTGTACCAGCTTTCTGCTCTGTAACATATATATGTATGTATGTATGTATATATATATATATATATATATATATATATATATATATATAGATTAAGTCTAATTTTATCTAATAATGTATGTATACCATATACAAGCTATTTTCTATCATATTTTTTACTATTTTATTCACAATAAGACATATTTCTTTTCATTTCTAGAGAAGCCTGGTATCCAAAGATAAAATGTAAACTAAAGGTCTTTTTTATTAGTTATTTTATTTATTTATATTTCAAATGTTATCCACCTTCTCAGGTTCCCCTCCACAAGCCCCCATCCCCTCCTCCCTTCAGTCTGACTATGAGAGTTCTCACTCAACCACCCACCATCTGCTGCCTTAGCAAGGTACAGTTCCCCTACCCTGGGTCATCAAGCCACCACAGGACCAAGGGATTCCCTCCCAGTGATACTTTCTCAGTCCAGTGTTTGGCTGTGTACATCTGCAGCCATATTGGTCAGCCTCTGGCAGAGCCTCTCAGGAGAGAGCTATATCAGGCTCCTCTCAGCACACAATTTTTAGCATCAGCAATAGTGTCTGGGTTTGATGTGAGCAGATGGGATAGATCCCCAGGTGAGGCAGTCCGTGGATGACCTTTTCATCAGTTTCTCTTCCACTCTTTGTTTCCTTTTGACAGGAGGAATTCTGGATTAATAGGGTTATTCGAATCTCTGGAGTCTAGTTTCTTGAATTTTTTTTTTTTTTTTTTTTTTTTTTTGATATTAGCCCTCTATCAGATGTGGGATTGGTTAAGATCTTTTCCCAAAATGTTGTTTGCCTTTTTGTACTATTGACAGTGTGTCCTTTGCCCTACAGAAACTTCACAATTTTATCAGGTCCCAGTTGTTGGTTCTTTACGTTAGAGCATGAGCCATTGGTGTTCTGTTCAGGAAATTCCCAGTGCCCAGGTGTTTGAGGCTTTTCCCCATTTTTCTTTCCTATTAGATTCATTGTATCTGGTTTGATGTGGCAGTTCTTGATCCACTTGGATTGAGCTTTCTATAAGGAGATATAAATGAGTCAATTTCCATTCTTTTACATGCTGACCACCAGTTGAACCAGCCCTATTTGTTGAAAAGGCTGTTTTTTTTGTTCTTTTTTTTTTTTTTTTTTTTTTTTTTTTTTTTTTTTTTTTGCATTTAATGGTTTGGGCTCCTTTGTCAAAGACCAAGTGACCATAGGTATGTGGGTTTATTTCTTTGTCTTCAATTCTGTTTCATTGATCTACTTGCCTATCTCTGTATCAATAGATCCAGTTTTTATCACTATGGTTCTCTATTATAGCCTAAGTTCTGGAGTGGTGATTTTCCCAGAAGTTTCTTTAATTGTTGAGAATGGTTTTTAATATCCTTTTTTTTATTTGTTTGCTTGTTTGTTTGTTTTTGTTATTCCAGATAAATTTGAAAATTGCTCTTTCTATCTCTGTTTAAAATTGAGTTGAAATTTTGGTGGGGATTGCATTAAATCTATAGATTGCTTTAGGTAGATAACCATTTCTACTGTGTTAATTCTGTCAATACATGAGCATGGTAGATGACTCCATATTCTGAGATATTCTTCAATTTCTTTCTTTAAATACTTGAAGTTCTTGTCATACAGATCTTCCACTTGCTTGATTAGGGTTGAACCAAGGCATTTTATATTATTTGTGAATATTGTAAAGGGTCTCATTTATCTACTTTCTTTCTCATGCTGTTTATCCTTTGAATAGAGGAAAGCTACTAATTTGTTTGAGTTAATTTTGTATCCAATGACTTTGCTGAAGTTGTTTATCAGTTCTTTTTTGAAATTTTTGAGACACTTACATATACTATCATATCATATGCAAATGGTGATATTGACTTCTTTCTTTCCAATTGGTGTTTCTTAGATCTTCTTTAGTTTCCTAATTGCTCTGGCTAGAACTTCAAGTACAATATTGAATAGATAGGAAGACAGTGGGAAGCCTAGTCTTGTCTCTGATTTTAGTGGGATTGCTTCAAGATTGATGTTGGCTATTGGCTTGCTGTATAATACTTTTATTGTATTTAGGTATGGACATTGAATTTCTATTATTTTCAATACATTTCAACATCAATGGGAATTGTATTATGTCAAAGGATTTTTCAGCATCTCAGGAGATGATTATGAAGTTGATTTTTATTTTTCCCTTTGAGTTTGTTTATATAGAGGATTACATTGATGGATTTCTGTATATTGAACCATCCCTGCAATCCTGGATTGAAGCATACTTGATCATAGTGAATGGTTGTTCTGATGTGTTCTTGAATTCCATTTGCAAGATTTTAACTGAGTGTTTTGCATCAATATTTACAAGGGAAATGGTTTTAAGTTGTCTTGTATTTGTTTGGGTCTTTGTGTGGTTTAGATATTAGTGTAACTGTGACTTCATAGAATGTATTAGGTAGTATTTCTTCTCTTTCAATTCTATGAAATAGTTTGAGAAGTATCGGTATTTGGTCTTCTTTGAAGGTCTGATAGAATTCTGCACTAAAACAATCTGGTCCTGAGAATTTTTTGGTTGGGTGAATTTAAGTTACTACTTTTATCTCCTTTGGGTTTTTTAAAAGTTTATATGGTATATCTGATCCTGATTTAAATTTTGTACTTGGTATTTGTTTAGGAAAATCATACATTTCATCTAGATTTTCTAGCTTTGTTAAGTATAGGCTTGTGTAGTAGGACTTGTTAATTTTTAAAAATTTCTCCAGATTCTGTTGTTGTGTCTCCCTTTTCATTTCTGATTTTGTTAAATTGGATACTGTCTCTATGACCTCTGGTTAGTCTAAGGGTTTAGCTACCTTGTTGATTTTCTCAAGGATCCAGCTTCTGGTTTTGTTGATTCTTTGTACAGTTTTCTTTGTTTCTACTTGGTTGATTTCAGCCCTGAGTTTGACTATCTCCTGCTGTCTACTCCTCTTGCATGTATTTGCTTCTTTGGTTGTTCTAGAGCTTTAGATGTGCTGTCAAGCTGCTAGTGTAAGCTCTCTTAACTTTCTTTTTGAAGGTACTCTGAGCTATTAATTTTCCTCTTAGCACTGCTTTTATTGTTTACCCTAGGTTTAGGTATGTTGTGCCTTCATTTATATTAAATTCTAAAAGTCTGTACTTTCATTATTTCTTTTCTAAGTAGATAGTTATTCAGCTTCCATGTGCATGTGAGCTTCCTGATGTTTTTGTTATTGTTGAAAGACCAACCTTATTCTGATTATCTGATAGAATGCATGGAATTATTTCAGTCTTCTTTTTTTCTGTTGAGACTTGTTTTCTGTCCAATTATATGTTCAATTTTGGAGAAGGTACCATGAGGTGCTGAGAAGGTATAATTATTTTGTTTTAGGATGAAATGTTCTAGAGATATCTGCTAAGTCAATTAGGTTCATAACTTCTGCTAGTTTTGCTTTGTCCTTCTGTTATCCTCTGTAGGGCTGGACTGGTGGGAATGTGTTGTTTAAATTGGGTTTTGTCATTGAATATCCTGGTCTCTCTCTCTATGGTAATTGAGAGTTTTGCTGGATATAATAGCCTGGGATGTTATTTTATTCCCTTAGGGTCTGTATGACATCTTCCCAAGATCTTCTGGCTTTTATAGTCACTGTTGAGAAGTCTGGTATAATTCTGATGGGTCTCCTTTATATGTTCTTTGATGTGTTCTCCCTTACTGCTTTCAATGTTCTTTCTTTGTTCTGTTCATTTGGTATTCTAATTATTATGTGACAGGAAAAATTTCTCTTTGGAGTTCTCTATGATTCTTAGAATCTCTTTCTTTAGGTTAGGAAAGTTTTCTTCTATAAGTTTGTTGAACTTGTTATCTGTCCCTGTGTATTGAAAATATTTGTGGCTCTATTACTATATTGGCTCTCACCTATTGACCTCATTTCAGTAACTGTCACATGCATAACCTGATTGATAGAATACTTGAGAAAATTAAGTGAAAATGTATCTGAAATGTCTGTCAATTCCAATTTTTCTGTCTGCTACTCTTTTAAAGATCATGTGTTCAGTTTGAAGCACCCACCTCAAGTGGCTCTGAAACACCAACGATTCTGGTCCCCTTTTTTGCTTTACATGAACATATGCATAGACATGGCAGATGTATACACACCAACGCACACACAAATACATGCTAATAATATTAAAATTATATCTAAAAGTAAGGTTTGTCCTTTGATAATAAAGAAGAAATACAAAAGAAAGATGTTCGTCTGAAGTAAGAAATCAGACACAGAAACTGAGGGGAAAACATGTTGGCCTTAATTTATGATCTGAGGAAACTGATTCACAGAAATGTAAGTTCAAATAAGTTTTTATGTGGTTTTAGCAGATATCTCTATTAAGAGGTATAGGTATGGGGAATAAAAACATATTATTATTTCAGAGGAGTTACAGAGTATTTTCTCAATTTTATGTAATTTAAATTAAAAAAAATGTTTTTGACAAAGTCTTAAAAAATCCAAGTGTTAGCAATGTCACATAGTGATGTTTTAATATGACTAATAGTTCTGTTGATATCAAAATATGGTGTTCCATCCAGTTTGTTCAGGTATTTTAAAATTGTACTTTGTTCCTTTATGACTTTGATGAGCTTTATCTTCCTTCCATGTTCTTAGGATGGCATTACAACTTGAATGCATTCAGACACCCATCTCTTAAAAGATAGCATTGGAGTCCATGGTGGTATGTTAGATACTGTGGGAAGTTGTATCTTGGTACACATTACAAACACTGTACTTCAGGGAGTTAAGCCAAACCCATGGAAGAGCTGAATGTTAATTGTAATAGTGTCCTGCAGTTCATTTAGCTCAAAAGGATCATGAATTATTTATGAGGCAAGCAAAACACTGGTGATATTTCTGCTAACTGAGGCCGTGACCTTCTTCTAGCTAAGCTTGGAAAATAAGGTTAACAGTAAAAAGTCCAGTTATTAACTAACAGGCTAGAAAAGCAATAGTGTATAGTGTGTACATTTTGTATGTTGTATGTTAAGTTTTTTAATATTGATATTGGAATACTTAAAACTTTTGATATTTTATAAAATAATAAATGTGATCATGAGGATGGAATTAAAGCATATTCAGTACACATATTTAAATTTTTTTATGTTTTACTAATTAGTAAATTTTACATAGTTCATAACTACAAATTTATATAATTTTTTCATCAATGTTTTAAATTTACATATGCTGAAATAAATTTGTTTAAACTTTTCAAAATAATTCTGCAAGTCCATCATTACCCTTATAGTAAAATTTAAATTAATTTCTCTGTATGTCAATGTTATAGCATATTTTACATAAGAAATACTATTTATTCCAACATGCAATATATCACATAACAGACACATCTAAGGCTGAGGCCACAGGGACAAAGACAGAAGTGTGGCTGTTACTTCATGGCACTTCTTGGTGGTCATGAGTGTGTCAAATGCTAAGGTACAAAGGCAATATGAATTTGATATAATGTAATTTCTGTTTGCAGCTTATTTTTGTATAAAGCTAAACAGATGTGATGCCTTTGCTAATTGATTATATTTTTCTAGTTTATTTTCTGAAAGAGTAGTCATGTAATTTTGTCTGATTTTACAATAAAAGGACAGATTATTTTTATGATATATATATATCGATAAAAATTAATCTTTTTAGATGAGCTTTTATTGCTTGAAAATTTTCAAGAGTACTTTAAATTGGTACAGGAAATTGTCAGAGTAAAATTCACAAAATTATATTTTCTAAAACCATTTATATTTCTTGTATTTATTGACATTTTTACCTCAATTACATCTCTACCTGGATGAAAAAAGAAGAGATAAGAACATAAATGCATGGAGAACAGTGAATGCTATTACACATAGATATGATGTCATTATCAGGAAAGATAGGTTCATACCAAACTCATAAGCAGACTGTAAGAGGTATTTGAGGATTCATTTGTTTTTTACATTCTAGAATAAATTTTAACAGAAAAATCATGTTGTTGCCTTTCATCCCTTCTGTGGATCTCGTGTGTCTTTTATACAATTTGCTGTGAAAGTTGTCTTAGGGATTCTTTATTTTATTAAATTTATTTTATTAATTTATGTTCCAAACGTTGCCCCCCTTTCTGCAACCCCCCCTTTCCAAGTTGTTTACTCTGCTCCTCCTCTCCCTTTGCTTCTGAGAGAGTGCTCCCTCTTTAACTTAAGTCACCCCCACCTCACCCTCCCAGCACCCCTTCTTTCTATGGCATCCTGCTCTGGATCAGGCCATGCATGCTCTTTGGTTGGTGACCTAGTCTCTGGAAGCTCTGTGGGGCTAGGTAAGTTGATACTGCTGTTCTTCCTATGGGGTTGCAATTCTCTTCAGCTCCTTCAATTCTTCCCCCAACTCTTCCATGAAGTTCCAACCTCTGTCCAATGGTTGGCTGTAACTATCTTCACCTGTTTCAGTCAGCTATTGGTGCAGCCTCTCATAGGACAGGCATGCCAGGCTAATGTCTACAAGCACAACATGGTATCAGTAATAGTGTCAGAGTTTGGTGACTTGTCATGTGATAGACCCAAAGTTGGGCAGTCATTGGATGTCATTTCCTTCAGTCTCTGCTTAATTTTATCACTGTATTTCTTTTAGACAAAGACAATTCTGGGTCAAAATTTTGAAGGTAGGTTGTTGATCCTGTAGGACCACCCTTTCAGGGACTCCCACTCGAGTCTCGGGACACGGGGATACCCAATAAAATGCAAGAGACCTTCTTGCTGCAAAAGCACGAGGTAGTTTAATGGTGGAGCTCCGGGCCCATACATATCTCACGCAGGAGACAGAGATACCGACCAAGAGGCTCAAAAGCTGGGGGATTTTATAGGGCGGGAGTTGAGAGAGAGAGTTGGGGGCTGGGAAGTACAAAGTTTACAAAGTTTACCCAACACCCCTAGCCTTGTGCAGTTAGGAAGTCATGAGACTGGTGGGGCGGATGCTTATCTAAGTCAGGATACACGTGGTTGACTTATGACTCAGTTGTAAAAGAAAGCCTGGGCCAGCTTGGCATTCCTATTTTATCTTTAAGGTCAGCTGGCCTAGCCTCAGGGATGTTTGTAACAATGGGCTTAGCTGGGCATGCCTGGGCTTGTTTTACAATGTTCTCAGTCCTAGAATTTAATTTCCTTTCAATCCCATTCCTCCATTCAGGACCCTGTCTATCTACCAGATGTGGTTTCTTCAGGTTCCATCTTCCTGAAAATGGACGTTTAGGCTAAGGTCTTCCCCACTGGGTCCTGGGATCCTCTCACATACCAGATTTCAGTGACTTTCTAGAAGCTCCCTTCTCCTCAGCCCTAATGGCATTCCTGGCAGCAGTATGTTTCCATTCATTCTCTTTATGCTCTTTTTTTCCCCCTTTTTTCCTGTCTCCCCACAATACCTGATCCTGCCCTACTTTTCCAATCCCTTCCCCTCTCCCACACAGGCTCTTTTCTCCATCTTCTCTTCTTTCTTCCCTCTCCCCTCCCCCTCTCCTGTCCTCTGTGTATCACACTTTAAGTAACTGGACTATAGTTGTTAAGGACTATAATTCTTTTCCTACCTAGGTTCCTAGGTTATTATTTCTTCTTGTGATCTGTTCTGGTCCTCAAAATATATTAAGCAAAGAAATCAGAAGGATTTACAAATAGTTACTTAAGTAAGAAAGAAAATAAGGTAAGATATTTTACCTGTAAGATTTTATTGCAATTTACTGATTTTTGTAACATATGACATTAATTATTTTTTGAGTTTTTTAGAAGACTGGTCATATGGTTTTATACAAATGAACATGGTGCATAAATTTGTACAAAAAGTTATTTTTAAGTATGTATTTGAATTTTAAAATATTCTTGCTTTCATTTCAATGACAGTCTTGGCAGGCTAGTACAGTGTATCTGAAACCATATTATATACTTTTTAAAAAGAAATCTTTCAATATTATGTAGGTTTTATTGACTAAATATTGTCTAATTGTCAAACCATAATTGTAAGATATTTCCAAATTTGACAGTTATTCAATTTTCAAAATCCCTTGTTATAGACTGAGAAAGTCCTCAAGTCTGCCCTCACAAACAACAGGATGCCCGAGAAGTTAGGCAAGTCATCTAACATTTTACAGCTCAATTTCTTTAGTCATTAAATCAGAAAATAACCAACACACTAGCCAACCAATCAACAAAACTCATGTAACCATGGATGTAGAAAAGTTTAAATGGTTAAGAGCACTGGATATTCCTCTAGACAACTTGAGTTTAGTTCCCAACCTCTAAGTGGAGGCTGGAAAACATCTGTAACTTCAGTTCAGTGGAATCTAATGCCTGGTTTTGGCCACAGATGGCACTGTGAGTGTTTGGTACACGTGCAGATTAAAAAAAAAAAAAAAAAAAAAAAAAAACCATACACACAAAACTAACCAAAATGAGCCAACTGAACTAAAACAACGGAAAAACAAGTACCAACCCACCACATCAACTTTCTCAAGAGACCAATGCTTTTTAAATAGTGATAAAATAATGACTCATAAGACACCTGCATATCCTGGAAGTAATTACAATAAACGTAACTGTCTTGATTATATATATTCCAGGACAATGAAATGTTCTATTATTTTCTTAATGAATGTGTACAATCAGATAATTTGAGTGTGCTTTTAGTGTTAATTGTTTGAATTAAAGGAAAGAAAAAGGCAAAGAACTAATTTTACCTCAATACATTTTCTAAATCACTACTGTGGATATTGCTTATAAAAACATAAAGAATTTATAATTCCCCCCTAAATTGAACTGATTATATAAATATATTAAAAGTGAGTTAGAAATGTAAATCACAGATGTCAACTGGATGAGAAAATTGTTACCAGTGAACACTACTGCTCCCAATTCCCAGTGTGTTAATTACAGGAAGGCATCTGGTATACAAATTTATGCGAAGCTTAAAAAAAAAAAAAAGACTTACAGAGTAATGCCAAATACTGCATGTCAAAAAGACCTTTGCTTGCTGGAAGTTGTAAGCCACAATTATTGCATTAGTGTATGTGACTGAAACACATCATGGTCATTAAGAATTATTAATATTAAACAGGAGAGAAGTGTATTTTATGAATAGTGCACATTTTGAATTATCATGTAACACTTGAAAGTATGAGAGAAGGAAAAGGCTGTTACATATGAGACTTTTCACAGGACAAACATATTTTACCTGTAGATTATGAAGACCATAAATTCTAAATGTTAAGTATAATTCAAGAATAGGTATGGTTGGGCCTTTGCCTCACACAGTTCAGCACTTGACTGATAAAATTTAAAGTAAGCTGCTCAATGTGCTTATTCTGTGAGAAGCCCATGATCTAAAACATTCGCAGGTATGGGGACTGAAATATTTCTATCATTGTTAGTCATCTATGTAAATACAATATCCGGACTGCCCTTGATAAGTTAAGCTTTGTGAAAGGCTTCTTATAGGACAGCTGGTCATTTATGTAGACCTACTAAGACCATATTTTTGTGATTTTGATTTCGAATCTTAATACAGTTAGAATGTTTACCCTCTTTCATCTCTCCTTCCCTCCTGCACTTGCTTTTATCACTCATAGCCTCTCCCCTTGCACCCTATTAAATCCTTTGCAGATTTATGGCTTCTTCTTTTGATATCTATTGTTACACACATAAGACACACACAAAGATAACCTTCAATGTCCATATAGTTTTGCTTGTAGGAATTGAAATTAAAACCATCTTGTGAAATACAGACCAATTATTTTACTCTTTATTAGATATTCACCTCTTAAGTAAAATAAAAGTGGCAAGTCATTAAAAAACACATAATTTTCAATTACGAAAGAAGATATGGTCCATAATTCATGAAATCCTCTACTAATAATTTGAGATTGTGCCATAATTTTCCCCATCTGAGTTTAAGCTAACTATATTCAAGCATAATTCAAAACACCATGGAAAATTCTAGAAATAGAAGTTCTTCTAATACTAGGGTATATAACACTCTGACTAGCTGGTTGCAGTCTCAGGAGGTCTCTCGGTTTAGAGAATCAGAAAGTGCTTTAGGGTCTCGGGACTACACTGCTTAGGTTTTGCCAGAGCAGCTGCACCTATGAACTCATGGTGGTTGGAACAGCATGCCTAGTGCTGCCGAGACTCAAGCGAGACTATGATGCAGAATGGAGACAAGAGGGGGGCACAAAGATCTAGAATGGAAGGAGGCAAAAGTCCAGGGGAAAGGACTCCCATCCAAAAGTATAAGGGCAATGCATACTGGTCTTGACAGGTACAGTATATTTTCTTTAATGACCCTAGTATCATAAAGTGTGTGGTTTTCTAAATTCTGTGTCTACTGAGATGTGCAGATTATTTTCATTCTGGTGTAAGGGAGGAAAAGGTTTATTCTACCTTGAAATTTCAAGTATCAGGCCATTACTGATGAATGCTAGGGTTAGAACAGAAGCAGGAAGGAAACAAGACATTGTACTTCACAAGAACTCTTTGTCTCTTTTTTAAGTTTGAGCCGTTGTAATCTATTGTAACATTAGCCTTCAATGGGCATCTGCATTTACTTTGAGACTTTTTCCAATAATTTCAGTTGAAAAATATTCTTAATTTGTTTTTATAAAATACAATAATGCAAATGTTCATTTTCAAGGCAGCAAGGAGTTATTCTACATGTTTCAAATCATATTACATCTAGGCTTCCTTGACTTCTATTACTCAGGTTGTAAAGTCAGATTGCTTGTCCTTGAGACAGCCGCAGAGGTTGTAGATCACATCAGTTAAGGTGCTACTTTAGAGAGGATTGTGTTTCAAACCCAGTCTATACAAGTCTGTAAAATTTAGTGCCTTATATTTTGTTATTTGTTTGTTTGAGAAAGAGTTTCATCACGTAATTATGACTGGCAAGGACTTTGAAATGTAGACCAAGCTGACCTCAAACACACAGAGATATAACAGCATTTGTGACTAGAGTGCTAGAGATAAAAGTATGGACTACGCCTAACTTTCTTGTTTCCAGGTTAAATTTTCTTTTCCTCACTTAGCAAAGAATGTCATCTCACACATAAACCGTTCCTGAATTCATTTACCCATTTTATATTTACTCAATTGGCCACACATTTGCAAGTTAAGTGCTGTAAAAATGAAGTCAATTGAAGTAGGGATATGAAGTAAAATCTGTGAGTATTTAGAGAAGAGAAGGAGGTGCTTTTGTTCAAGATGTATTTTATGATTCTTCAAATATATATAAAATACCATGTATTTTTAAAGATCTCTTATGACCTATCATTTTCATATAGGGTTGGGGCAACTTTTCTGAGATTTGTTCAGGAACTTTTTAAAAAATGAACTCCACAGAAAGCAAGCAAGAATTTCACTTTTCCTAGATTCCATGTAATATTATATTATAGCATGTGGCTTAAATAATACAGGTCTTCAAAAGAAATGTAGTAATAGATAAAAGTCAACAGAATCAGTGATGGAGACTTGCCATGTTTGATGGCTACAAGATGAAAATTGCAATTGGGCACATATTTGTCACTCAGCACAAGATCCAATACCAAAACTAAGAGGGACCTGAACAGAAGGCCTGATACCAGGAATCCTGTAGGGAGATAGTGGAGAATAGTCTTGAATTCATCAGCACAGGAAAGATACTTAGAAATGGACACCAATAGCAATGTACCTAGAAAATTAACTAATGAATGGAACCTTGGGTAGTAGCAAAATTTCTTTTATTGCCAAAAGACACCATAATATGTGTCCAGAGACATAATACAGAATTGGAAAAATAGCCATTGCATGTTTAATAGATGCTTTGGATATAAAATACATAAGGCTCTAAAACCACTGAACATCGAAGAAGCTAATGAAGAACTTTAAGAATGCGGTAGAGGCTGAAATTGAAGTATCTTAAAAGATGAGAAGTCATGATTGAGAAACTCTAAATGAAATGCCCCACATTTGTAGCCACCAATAAACTACAAATGAAAACTACTTTGCAATTTCATTGGACACCAGTTAGAATAACAAAAACCAATAAAACAGGTGACAGTTCATGATGGTGGGACACAAAGCTATCTGGCATCAAAGGAGATAACTGTCCTAAGTGTGATGGTTTCTCATAAAGCATAACATAGACCTCCCTTAAATTTCAGCCATGTAATTCTTGGGCTTATAGGCAAGGGTGCTACAGCTTAGTGTAGAGGTATTTGACCATCTGATTTACTGATACTTTGTTCATAATAATCAGAAATTAGAAGCTAGCTAAACATCCCTCAACTGTTGAATGGGTATATAAAATATAGTGCATTATACCATACACATTTGCACATTACTCATTTAAGTTAATAATACAATATTATTTTGCTGTTAAAATGAAGTTACAAAATTCAAAGGTAAATGCATGAAACTAAAAACATGATGCTGGAATACAGGCTGTTTTTCTTTCTTTTTTTTTAAACTTTATTTTAAAAAACAAAGATAAAAGAAAAAAAAGTTTAAACATTTTTGCATAAATGTATACAAATACAATTGTATCAGTGCTTGGCTTTTCTTTTTTTTTTTTTTTTCCTTTTTTCTTTTTTTTTTTAAGGTTTGATACTCTGCATTAAGGTCTTACTAGTTACAATGAGCAAAAAGTACATGTAAAACAGGATGTAACCCAGAATTAGTCAATGTTTTCATGATGTGTAAGGACTGAGCATGACAGTTTTTTTTTGTTTTGTTTTGTTTTGTTTTTTGTTTTGCTTTTATTTCTTTTTTTCTTGAACTTCACACAATCTGTGAGTTGTTTCTGGGGCAGTCTGAGCCTCTGGGGTTAGCATCCCACTATCAGTGACTGCATATTATGTCTGTTCTTTTGTGACTGGGTTATCTCACTCAGGATGATATTCTCTAGATGTAACCATTTTCTTAAGAATTTGGTTAAGTCATTGTTTCTGATAGCTGAGTAGTACTCCATTGTGTAAATGGACCACAAGTTTTGTATCCATTCATCTACTGAAGGACATCTGGGTTCTTTCCAGCTTCTGGCTATTATAAATAGAGCTGCTATAAACATTGTGTTGCATGTATCTTTGTTGTATATTGGAGTGTCTCTGGGGTATATGCCGACAAGTGGAATAGCTGGATCTTCAGGTAGTACTATGTCCAATTTTCTGAGGAATCACCAGACTGATTTCCAGAGTGGTTGTACCAGTTTACAACCCCACCAACAGTGGAGAAGTGTTCCTCTCTCTCCACAACCTTGCCAGCATCTGCTGTCATCTGAGTTTTGGAACTTGGCCAATCTGACTGGTATGAGGTGGAATCTCAGGGTTGTTTTGGTTTGCATTTCCCTGATGGCTAAGGATGTCAAGCACTTCCTTAGATGTTTCTCAGCCATTCCATATTCCTCAATTGAGAACATTTTGTTTAGCTCTGTACCCCATTTTTTAATAGGGTTGTTTGATTCTCTGGTGTCTATCTTTTTGAGTTCTTTTTATACCTTGGATATTAGGCCTCTATCTGATGTGGAGTTGGTAAAGATCTTTTCCCATTCTGTTGGCTGCCGTTTTGTTTTCTTGACAATGTTTTTAGCCTTACAGAAACGTTGCAATCTCATTAAGTCCCATTTGTTAATCTTTGACCTTAGAGATTAAGACATTGGTGTTTTGTTCAGAAAATTTTCTCCTGTGCCTATATGTTCTAAGGTTTTCCCTACTTTCTCATCTAATAGTTTCAGTGTATCTGTTTTAATGTGGAGATCTTTGATCCACTTACACTTGAGCTTTGTACAAGGAGATAAGATAGGGTCTATTTTCATTCTTTTACATGCTGAGTGCCAGTTGGACCAGCACCATTTGTTGAATAGGCTGTCCTTTTTCCATTGAATGTTTACTGCTCCTTTGTCAAAAATCAGGTGACCATATATGTGAGGGCTCATTTCTGGATCTTCTATTCTATTCCATTGATCCACATGCCTATTTCTGTACCAGTACCAGGCAGTTTTCAGCACAATTGCCTTGTAATATAGCTTGAGGTCAGGGATAGTGATTCCCGCAGATGTTTTCTTATTCTTGAGGATGGATTTCAATTTCTAGGTCTTTTGTTGTTCCATATGAAATTGCACATTGATCTTTCCAATTCCATGAAGAACTGGGTTGGAATTTTTATGAGGATTGCATTGAATTTGTAGATTGCTTTTGGTAGGATGGCCATTTTTAAATGTTGATCCTTCCAATCCATGATCATGGGAGATCTTTCCATTTTCTGAGATCCTCCTCAATTTCCTTCTTCAGAGGATTGAAGTTCTTGTCATATAGGTCCTTCACTTGCTTAGTTAGAGTCACACCAAGGTATTTCATAGTTTTTGTGACTATTGTGAAGGGTATCTTTTCCCTAATTTCTTTCTCCACATGTTTGTCCTTTGAGTATAGGAAGGCTACTGATTTGTTTGAGTGAATTTTGTATCCAGCCACTTTGCTTAACTTGTTTATCAGCTGTAGGAGTTCTCTGGTAGAATTTTTGGGGTCACTTAAGTACACTATCATGTCATCTGCAAGAGTGATGTTTTTACTTCTTCCTTTCCGAGTTGTATCCTCTTGATCACCTTTTGCTGTCTAATTGCTCCAGCCAGAACCTCCAGTATTATGTTGAATAGGTAGGGGAAGAGTGGGCAGCCTTGTAGAGTCCCTGATTTTAGTGGGATTGCTTCAAGTTTCCCACCATTAAGTTTGATTTTGGCTGTTGGTTTGCCGTATATTGCTTTTATTATGTTTAGGTATGAACCTTGGATTCCTGTTCTTTCCAGGACTTTTAATATGAAGGGGTGTTGAATTTTGTCAAATGCTTTTTCAGCATCTAGTGAGATGACCATGTGATTTTGTTCTTTGAGTTTGTGTATATGGTGGATTACATTGATGGATTTCCTTATATTAAACCATCCCTGCATCCCAGGGATGAAGCCTACTTGGTCATGGTGAATGATCATTTTTTTGTGTTCTTGGATTCAGTTTGCAAGGATTTTGTTGAGTATTTTTGCATGTCTGAAGTTCTCTTTTTTTGTAGGGTCTTTGTGTGGTTTAAGAACAAGGGTTATTGTAGCCTCAAAAAAATGAGTTAGGTAGTATTTCATCTGATTCTATCTTGTGGAATAGTTTGTAGAGTATTGGTGTTATATCCGCAATAACTGTCTGATAAAATTCTGCACTGAACCTATCTGGACCTGGGCTTTTTTTTTTTTTTTATTGGGAGGCTTTTGATAACTTCTTCTATATCTTTAGGTGTTATGGGATTATTTGGATGGTTTACCTGGTCTGGGTTTAACTTTAGTATCTTGAATCTGTCTAGGAATTCATCCATTTCCTCCAGATTTTCTAACTTTGTGGAGTATAGGCTTTTGTAGTAGAATCTGATGATTTCTTGAATTTCCTCAGTTTCAGTTGGTATGACTCCACTTTCCTTTCTGATTTTGATAATTTGTATACTCTCTCTTTGCCCTCTAGTTAGTCTGGCTAGGGATTTATCAATCTTGTTGATTTTCACAAAGAACCAGCTCTTGATTTTGTTGATTCTTTTGATTTTTTTTGTTTTTATTTGGTTTATTTCTGCCCTAATTTTGATTATTTCTTGCCGTCTACTCCTCTTGGGTGTATCTGCTTCTTTTTGTTCTAGAGCTTTTAGCTGTGCTGTCAAGTTGCTGATGTAAGCTCTCTACAGTTTCTTTTTGGAAGTGCTCAGGGCTATGAGTTTTCCTCTCAGTACTGCTTTCATTGCATCCCATAGGTTTGGGTATGTTGTGTTTTCCTTTTGATTGAATTTTAGAAAATCCTTAATTTCTTTTTTTATGTCTTCTTTGAACCTGATATTGTTTAACAGAGCTTGTTTAGTTTTCATGTGTATGTGGGGTTTTTGTTGTCTTTGTTGTTGTTAAAAACCTGCCTTAGACCATGATGATTTGAGAGGATGCATGGGAGTACTTCAATCTTCTTATATGGATTCAGGCTGGTTCTGTGTCCAATTATGTGGTCAATTTTCAAGAAGGTGCCATGGGGTGATTAGAAGAAGGTGTATTCTATTACTTTAGGATGATATGTTCTGTACATATCTATTAATTCCAGTTGGTTCATAGTCTCTGCTAGTTTTACAGTGTCCTTTTTAAGTTTCTGTTTCCATGATCTGTCCATTGGAGAGAGAGGGGTATTAAAGTCTCACACTATTATTGTGTGGGCTGAAATGTATTTTTTGAGCTTTAGTAGGGTTTCTCTTTTGAATGTGGGTGCTTTTGTATTTGGAGCATATATGTTAAGGATTGAGAGTTCCTCTTGACAGATTTCCCCTGCAATGAGTAAAAAGTGTCCTTCTTTATCTTTTTTGATAACTTTTGGTTGAAAATTTACTTTATTTGATATTAGAATAGCCACTCCAGCTTGCTTCTTGGGACTGTTTGCTTGGAAGTTTTTTCCCCACCCTTTTACTCTGAGATAGTGTCTGTTTTTGTCTCTGAGATGAGTTTCCTGTATGCAGCAAAATGCTGGATTTTGTTTATGTATCCAGTCTGAAAGCCTATGTCTCTTTATTGGGGAGTTGAGACTATTTATGTTAATAGATATCAAGGAATAGTGGTTTCTGCTTCCTGCTATTATTGCTTTTGTAAGTTGAGTTGTGTCTGTGTCTCTTTCTTCTTTTGGTTTTCTTGCTTAGGAGTTTTCTTGTTTTTACTAGGATGTAGTTCCCCTCATTGTATTGGGTTTTCCACCTATAATTCATTGTAGTGCTGGTTTTGTGGTCAGATATTGTGTAAATTTAGATTTGTCTTGAAATATCTTTATCTCTCCATCTATGGTGATTGAGAGTTTTGCTGGGTATAGCAGCTTGGGTTGGCACTTGTGCTCTCTTAGGGTCTGTATGTTGTCTGTTTAGGCTCTTATAGCTTTCATAGTCTCTGTTGAGAAATCAGATGTGACTCTGACTGGTCTGCCTTTATATGTTACCTGACCTTTTTCCCTTACTGATTTTAGTATTCTTTCTTTGCTTTGGTACTTGGTGTTTTGACTATTATGTGTCGGGAGGAATTTCTTTTCTGGTCCAACCTATTTGGATTTCTGAAGGCTTCTTTTAGGCTTGTGGTCATCTCATTATTAAGGGTAGGGAAGTTTTCTTCTACAATTTTGTTGAAGATATTTACTGTGCCTCTTAGTTGATATTCTTCTTTCTTTTCTATTCCTTTTATCCTTAGGTTTGGTCTTCTCATTGTGTCCTGGATCTCTTGGACATTTTGGGTTAGGAGCTCTTTGGTTTTTGCATCTTCTCTGGCTGTTTTGTCTATGTTTACAATGTTGTCTTCGGCCCCTGAGATTCTCTCTTCCATCTTTTGTAGTCTATTGGAAATGCTTGTTTCTGTGACTCCTGATTTCTTTTTTAGGTGTTCTACCTCTAGGGTTATCTCTTTTAGTGTTTTCTTTATTGTGTCAATTTTCGTTTTAAATTCCTTCTTCCATTCCTTCATCTCTTTGGTTCTGTTTTCCTCTAGTTCTTTGAGTTTTTTGGGTGTTTTTCTTGTTTCCTCTTTAAAAGCTTCTGATTATTTTTGCTTTTCCTCCCGTTCTTGTTCAAGGATCTCTATCAGTGTTTTGAGGTATGATTTTAGGTCTGTGTCTTCTTTTTCTGGAGTGTTTGGCATTCCAATGTTTGCTGTTATGGGAGAGCTGGGCTCTGGTGTTGCCATGTTGTCTTGGTTTCCTTGGGATATGCTCTTTCACTTTCCTCTTGCCATCTTGTTGTCAGTGATATGTTCTTGCCTGTCCCTTGTACCTGGTCTGTGTCCCTAGATCTCCACTGGTCCACGTGGCAGATGGGTTGAGCCCTGTTCTATGTCTCAGAGTTGCTGGGTGGGACAGAGGTCCCAATGCTGGGTTCCTGGTCCCTGGATCTGGCAGGGTAGGGGCGCACTTTCAGTGTGCCACCTGGTGGGAACAGAGGTCCCAATGCTGGGTTCCTGGTCCCTGGAACAGGCAGGGCAGGGGCACACTTTCCGTGTGCACTTGGCTGAAATCTCTCTGCCTCCTAGTTGCTCGGATCTCCTACTCACAAGGTTCCTGTTCCCTCCAGGCCGTTTTTCATATCTGACCTTCAACTGGGAGCCAGATGTGCATTGTTAGAAGAAATGGAAGGTGATGAGTTGACCTCAAATAATTGAGAAAAACAGGGAAAAGACTAAACGTTTTCTCATCCTGATTGCACTACCTTCCAGTTTATTTATAGGCTAGCTATCAGCCATCCTGAACATCCATTTTGCTACCTCATTGGATGTGAGGGAGTGATAATCACAGCCCCATTCTCAGCTGATTGCAAAGGGACAGAAGTTCATATTACAGGGAAAACACATGGCACCTCAAAGCAGTGGAAGGAGGCACTGCACCCTCACAGGGCACCCTCAAATCCTAAAAGTTATTTCTTTGGGTTTCAATAATAGAGTAAGAAGCTATTTTGACTCAGGGTGTGATTGTATTTCTCTCCTGTTTATTATGTTATTATGCTATTTATCAGTGGAAACAATGTAGCAGGTAGTCCCTGCATCATTTTTTTTTGACTGTATGAGGGCTTTTGCTTTTGAAATGTGTTAACTATGTATTTACTAATGATCCAAAATTAATACAATTTTACAAATCCAGTGTATTCATTCCAAACAGCACATTTTTTCCCAAAAACTGAATCACAAATTATTAGCAGTTGAAAAATCTGATAGTTAGTTGAAGAAATTTGTTACTCTCAGGAATATCATGCATTCTTTTATTTTTGTTTCCTTCCTACTGTTTTCACAGGGGATATACACCACTTACTTCTCAAGCTACAACCTGTGTGCTTATATACATTATTCTCTTTACCAATGCTATAAATTCTATATATTTATAAATATATAAAATCTAATTTCATGGTAACCACCATCATATTTTCTTTCTAGTCAAGAACGATTTCTCTGATCTTGTATTAGCCTCCATATGCAGAGGTATTCTAATTTGCTTATTAGTTTGGATTTAATCACTGAACCCCTGAAGAATAAAGAGGATTTTTTGCCAAATTTTCTGGAGGTTGACAATGCTGAAACTGTCTTTCATCTTTATTAATTAGCATACAGAGCGATGGGTCACACTGAGGCATTTTCACATGACTTTGCCTCTTTGGTCCCTGGTCATCTGCTGGTCCTTGTTCTGTCTCCAGCACTTCTTTCACTGGCTCAGTTTCAGAGAAGGCAGCTCAGTTGGGAAATGGATTCCACAAAAAGGCAACAGCTTTAGAGACAAAATCCCCTCCAGTTCAGGAGGCCCACATGGGAATGAGCTACACATCTGCTATATAAGTGTCAGGGGCCTCATTCCAGCCCAGGAATGGAAATCTTCACCCAGCAGGGGAGGGGGCTTGACTTACTCCAGAGCTTTTCTTCTCCTTTTTATATTGGATATACTCTGTATTTACAGTTCAAATGATATCCTCTTCCCCCCCTACTCCCATCACCCCCTCCCTCTCCTCTTGCTTCCATAAATGTAATCCCTCTCCCAACCTCCCTCTCCCACCTCAGTGCCTTGGCATTCCCCTAGTCTTCACTGTAGCAAAGGCCTCTCCTCCCATTGATGCCAGAGAATTCTATCCTCTGCTGCATATGCAACTGGAGCCATGGGCCTCTCCATCTGAACTCATTGGTTGGTGTTTTACTCTCTGGAAGCTGTGGAGGGATTGTTTGGTTGATATTTTTGTTCTTCCCATGGGGTTGCAGACCCTTTCAGCTCCTTCAGTCCTTTCTTTATCTCCTTCATTGGGATCCTCATGTTCAGTCCAATGATTTAGCTGCAAGCATCCTCATTTGTATTAGTATGGCTCTGGCAGAGCCTCTAAGGAGGCTTCCATATCAGGCTCCTTCCAGTAAGCACTTCTTGGCATCAGCAATAGTGTGTGGGTTTATTGGCAGCATATGGGAGGGATCCCCAAGTAAGGTGCTCTCTGGATAATCTTTTCTTCAATCCCTACTCCTCTATTTGTCCCTTTATTTCCTCCATGAGTGTTTTGTTCTCCCTTCTAGGTTGGACTTAGACATCCACATTCTGGGCTTTCTTCTTTTTGAGCTTTATAAGGTCTGTGAATTGTTTCATGAAGGCATTTTTCAGTTGAGGTTCTTTCCTTTCAGATACTGCTAGCTTGTGTCAAGTTGACTTAAAACTAGCCAACTCAAGTTCTACAGGTTTGTGGTTGTTGTTGTTGCTGTTTTTTTTTTTTTTTTTTTTTTTGTTTTTGTTTTTGCTTTACATAAGAGAGTAAGTTTAATGAGTGAGTGGTCCAAAAGAGAAAAGGAACATAACTTCCATACTGATTACAGCAATCACAAGCTACTTCTCAGAAACTGCCTGTTTCAAGTGTTTCTGAAAAAGCTAATTTACACAAATAAAAATCTTTAGAGGTTTAATATACTGAAATAACCAACGTTTTAACTTTAAAAATTTGTCACATAACTGTGTTTATTTGTCATAAAACTAAAGGAAGACTCAAGCCTACTATATCCTACATTTCTTAGACTCAATTGTGTCTGTTATCATTTCTGCTTTTCACTGTGAGCTTTGTTTAATGTCATAAATGCATTTGGCTACTGCACATTGTTTTTCATGATTAATTGTTTCCTTCATTAAGTTTAATAGCCATTTGTCTAACTCCTCCAGTTTACCCAGTGCACTTCAATAAATATTGCTAATCTTTTTTTTAAAGAAAGCTTTACCAGAGGACTGGTCAAACTAAAGTCATCACATACTCTCATCCATGGAAAAGGCTTCTGATGAATCAAATCCCCCAGGTAGTTCTTCATACTTCATGGTTTTATATTATTTTATGTGCACCACATAGAGGATGCCCTGAAGGACAGACTTTCAAGTCAGGCAGACTGACTGCCATGCTTCTTCTAACATAGGCCAGGTACCTGGTGCTTATTGAATTTTTTTACTTAGTGAGAACTCTTTCACAGAATTATATAAAAAGTGATAACATATTCTCAAATGTAATTAGAATTTTACGCACCCATTAAAAATCATTTGACTTAACATACATATATACATATATAGACATATATATATATGTATATGTATATATATATATATATATATATATATATATGCATTTAAATATGATTTTCTTCAGTAGAGAAATGAAAAACTGCTGGGGCCCAAGCAGGCCTCCATTCGTGGTGCCTGCACCAGGAACAGCTACTCCAAACTGGGCAAAGGCCTAAGGGTTTGAAAGAAATACACAAGTCCATTATTCATATTAACAGAAATGTAATATGATTTACACCAACTTGAACTGCAGTCTTTCAGGACTGCCTGCAGTCACTCACACACAGACTGTGGTCCCAGTATGATACACTCAGGTAATTACAGGGGAGGTATGCAAATTCCCTAGCTGCAGGGTGTAAGTCACCCCCTAGGGTGAGGTTTGTAAGCTGAGGCTGCTGGAGACAGGAAGGCCAGGTGTGGAAGTAGGCTTGTGACTGGGCCAATTAGCATAGCAAAAGGGGGGCGTGTATCTCTCTGGGCACCAATAGACTATAATTTCTTACCATTATTGCCCTAGTATTCATAAGCAAGATAGCAAGATAGCTAATATATTTAAGTAATGACTATGTCAGTGGCAATGTAAGGAGACAGGAGAGAGAGACAGAGAGAGAGAGAGAGAGAGAGAGAGAGAGAGAGAGACAGAGACAGAGAGACAGAGACAGAGACAGAGACAGAGAGACAGAGAGACAGAAAGACAGAGAAACTTCAGAGGCAGGGGCAGAGAAAGAGGAAGAGGCAGAGGCAGAGGCAGAGATTGATTCAATCCCTTGATTCCAGTTATATATATTTAGCTTACAGGCTTAAATATATATATAACTTTAATTTCAATTAAAATAAAAAGACTGACAATCAACTGATTTTTAAAATGTTTTAAGCTAGATTGAAAAAAGATATTTCTAGGATAACTTATATATTCTACTATTATAACAAAATTATTTTAAAGGCAAGTTAATTCTATAGCATGTGATGTTTGAGCAACTTCAGTTAATTAAGAAACGGTAGGACAGATTGTAGATTTATTTCTATTACTGTGTTTGCAAGACAGGTGGTAAGACAGGACAGCAAGGGTGGAAGAAATAGAACTGAGACTTGGGACAAATCTGACAGGCTTTCCGCTACACCAAGACGCATTCTATCAGTTTGCTAGAATTTGTTTTTTTGGGGAACAAACATTACCTGATAATCACTTTATAACTAAAATAGATGTTACAGAAGATAGAAAATAAGCAAGTGATAAACAGAAATGGCTAATGCCAACTGCAGTGTGATATTATCCATTTACTATGTCAGCATGGTTAGAGTTCCTTTGTTCTCCAAAGCAACAAACACTGAGCAAAAATCCTTTCACACAAGGGAACACCATTGCCAACAGAGAGAATGTGGCAGTGCCATGTTCCTTACGGACTTTCATCCCTGGTTTTATGCTGCTTTAAAACCATTATAATTTTTAGGAGCAGAAGGTAAGAAATATCTCAAAAGATGACTTTAAGACTGTACATATTTATCTTGTTTTACCTTATATTGTCTTGTTTGCTTTATCTCCTGACATTACAATAACCCAGCCTTATCAAGCTTCAGGAATATATTTCAAGATCAAATAGTTAATTTAATGGCTTCAATATATCAATAAATGTAAAATATAGATATATTGTGTAATAGACAAAGGCCACAAGATTTCTTTCAACTAGATTTTACTAACCCTATGGTATAATCTTCTTAAATTATTTTTTAGCAAAGACACAGACATAGGGACTAAATCAGAAATAGGGAAAGAGTAAATTTGACCCAAACTGAACATTTTAATAGATGGTACATTAAGTGTTTTGTGCTTTACTAACAGTAAAGCATTTTTTTTTCATAATGCTAATATGTAAAAAAAAGTTAACATGTTTAAATGAGTAATATTTTTCTATATAAGTTCTGAAGAATTTCTTCCATGTAATTTTTGAAGAACATGATGAACAAAAATTTTTATGTAATAGGTAGATATTAAATGCATGGTTTTAGTTTATGTAATGGGCAGATATGTTCCTGAGGTTTCTTTTTTCACTGTAGGATGATAATAATTTCACATTGAGTTTGGAGATGATGATGGGTCAAGAGTGAAAGCAATGTAGAGACCTAACTCAGTTGCAGATGATGGACAGACTGAGTGCTATAAGACTTGCTTAACAAAGGCAGGGAACAGAAGTAGAGCTTCCTCTCAGCAATATGCAATGTTTCCAGATGAGACAGAAAACAAATCAGATTGTAGGAATGCGTCCAGAAGACCATTGGTAAAGGGCTGGATCTCCTGGATTGTGGGAGAAAGGAAACCAATAAGCTGTAAAACATTCGTTGAGTGTCATCAAGGGAGAACCTACTCAACATAGAACCTCTACAATCACATATTCTCTCTGCATTTCACGAAAAATAATTGTCTGTGTGTGTATGTGTATATGTGTCTGTTTTTGTGTGTAAATGTATATATTTGTGTGTGTATATGTGTATGTGTATATATGTGTGTGTAAATATGTGTGTATAGGTGTGTATAGATGTGTATGTGAATGTGTGTGTATGTGCATATATGTGTGGATATGTATGTGTGTGTGTATGGGTGTGGATGTGAATGTGTGTATGTGAGTGAATATACATAGTAGAACATGTCATGGGTGTCTATTCTGTCCTATAAATTAAGAAGGATGATGCCTTCATCCACTGTATCATTTTGCTGGTCATTCAGTATATTCATTCTGAGAAATTGCCATCAAGAGGATGATTTGAAATATTTATGGGGTTGGGGATTTAGCTCAGTGGTAGAGCGCTTTCGCGAGGCCCTGGGTTTGGTCCTCAGCTCTGAAAAAAAAAAAAGACAAAATAACAAAATATTTATGTGTGTGTATATGTATATATATGTGTGTGTATATATATACATATATACATATATATATATATAAATATATATATACACTTTAAATTTCCCTTAACTTTTATAGCATAAAGAGGAAATAACTTAAAGAGGAACCCAAATATTGAAAATCCAAAGTGGCAATTTTTGGTATTTAAAAATTATTATGTTTAATCTTTACACACCAAGAAAACTTTGACTATTTCCAGGTTACATTTTGTTTTACACGTACTTTATGCCCATTGTAACCAGTAGAATTTCAATGCATACTATCAAACCTTTAAAAAAGTCAAGTACTAACAAAAATATATTTTTATAGTTTTATGCCAGAATATTTTAAAATCTGTACATTTATCTCTGTTTTTTTTTTAAATAAAGTTGTAAGGAAAAAACATGATGGCTTGTCTCTTTCTCGGCCCCCACGGTCTCACTTCGCAGGCATCAATCTAGTGTGGAGCCCTGCACACTAACTCTCTCACTTGGTCCACGAGCTACACTCTCCATGAGATTTTCTTCCCAGGAGATTAAACGCCTGCCCTGGTGCTTCTGTCCAGGCCTGTTTCTTTACCAAACTTCTCGGCACAAACATGACTCTAAGGCCCGATAGCTTCTCATACAGGTTTATGTATTCAGTTCTCAATGCACAAACCCTCTACAGGATAAGATTGCATCCAATGGATACACACTGCTCTTCTATATAAAGACCTATAGAATCCCTTAAAATATTCATAGCTACCCAACACCAATTAAGGCCACCTGGATGCAGCTCATTCTTCCCCATCTCCATCTTGATCTTTTTATCTTGATCTTCTCCTCCAATCTCTGTTCCTCTTCCATTTTCTCACCTTTTCTCCACCTACCTTTCCATTGTCCAATCATGTATCGACTCAGCATAAATCTACAGGTACCTGCCTTTTGAACTCCTTTGGCATTTGTGTACCCTTAACTGCTGGTAATTCTTAAGCAATTTAATACAAAGAAAAAGAAAATGGCCGGTAAGGGTGTGAATGAGATGGATAACATAGTCCTTGGCTGTGATTCATATTTATGTGAAAAAATTAAAAACAATAAAAATATAAAAACAAGGTATAAATAATAGGTAGGTAGAATTGAGGAAAGGTACTCCTTCAAAAAAAGAAAAGATGTACAAAAAATGTACACTGTAATTTCTTCACAGTCATTATTATCTGTATATAATTCCAATATAAAAAAATTTGTTTTATCAATGGTAGAGAATTTTATAGGCATAATATTAAACATGAATATTTAATTATGAGTTTTAATATGGACAAAAGTAATTATTATTCATTAATGAAAATTCACAAATAAGTAAATGTGCTCTTTACAGTGCACTTTTCTAAACGCATTAAGCTTTTTGAGTGTAACAGCCCCTATATATATTGTCCTTACAACCTTTTGAAAATGACCTTGAATGTCCTATGCTAGCTTTACTCATAGGCTTAAAATTAGAGTCTGGGGTAAACAAGAGAGGGCAGGGAGTTTATAGGGGAAACTGGGAAGGGGGATAGCATTTGAAATGTAAATAAATAAAAAAAAACAATAAAAATTAAAATACAATTATTTTCTCTTAAGCATGAGAGAAAAAAATTAACCAATAAAATTTAAATTACATTTTTATTGAAATATTTAATGTAGTACTCATAAGAAGTAAATATCTCATGGTCATTAGGAGATATCAGTAAAAAAGAGAAAACTCAAAATAAACCTATAGAAACTCTTTTATATCACAGTTGCAGAAAAGCCTTTTTCTGCCACTATATTGTAAATTTGCTCATCTTTCACCAAGTGACAGAGAAGCTGGAGTCACCATGTAACTACTCTTTCATTCATTAGTTACCAAGGGCTTTAGTGTTTCCAGTGCTGACACAGTGGACTGCTAGTTGTTTAATGGTGACCTGTACAAACCATACTACAGTCCCAAGCCTAAAGAAGCCTTGGGGTTAAGAATGTTTTTTAAGAGCTGTAAGGATTATGGTTCATGACTGAAATACTTTGATATACTACAGAGGAGCAGAGTTTGATGCCAGCTTCTTCATGGTACCTTCAGGATCAAAGAGAACCAATTCTCATGAGTTATCATCTGACTTTCACACAAGTGACATGGATACACATGATCCAATACATATGTAAACACATAATCAGATAATAGTAATAGTGATAGAATTATATTTAAGAACTAGGTATAATTTTCACACAGTCATTTATTACAAGGGGAAAGAGGAAGGAAGGAAAGAAAGAAAGAAAGAGATAGGGGGAGGGACAGAGAAAGGGAGGAGGAGAAAGAAAGAGCAAGAAAGAAAATGGTGAAGATAGATTTAGGGTCAGAGAAGTTGCAGGTGGAGAGCCAAATATATACTTAGATGCTGACCCACATTGTAAGCTGCATTTCACCATCTGCAAAGAAATGAAACTTAAATATCCTGGGGTTTGTTTTCTTTATTTTTAGTCCTTTTTCAAAATAGAATAATGGTGTTAGCGGTTAATCACACACCACAGCAATTTTAATTTATAAATGAATTCTCTAGTGAACTAGGGAAGTAAGGAAGGAGAATTAATTAAACGGAACAGTAAATTGCTCTTCTCCCAAGTAACAGAACACCTGAAATAGTGTTTGCTTCATAAGAGTCTCCAGAATGATATTTGCTAAGTTAACACAAGTTTTGCTGTCTGGGGCATTTGAATGAACATAGTGAGTCAAACATTTTCATTGTTGTTGTTCGATGTGTGCTATTATGTGAATATCTTGTCTGCATGTATGTATTTGCACCATATGCATGTCTGTTGACTGCAGAGGACAGGTAAGAACACCAGATCTAGATCTGAAGGCACAGATCTTTATAAATTTATAGGCTGGTGCTGGGAATCAAACCTTCAATGTTTGCTAGAATAGCAAGTGTTCTTAACCACTGAGTTATGTTTAAGGTTTCACAAGATTTCTGACATGTGGTAAGTTATTCAGCAAGATCTGTGCTATTACTATAATGAGTTAAGTCTGTGTTTAGAATAGGAGTTGATTTTCTTGTATACTCAGATATTTTTATTAAAATGTATAATGTTGAAATTTGAAGATGTTTTTAATCAAAATATATACGATCCCTAAATAATAGAATCTAAAATTTGGCTGTGATTAGAATGGTAAAATTCCACTAAAATAATAGTGATTTTTTTTCCTTTTTTTTTATTGGATATTCTCTGCATTTACATTTCAGGTGTTATCACCTTTCCACCCATCCTGTCCTCTCCCCCTCCATTTTTTTCCTTGAAGGTGTTCTCTTTTCTAACCTCCCTTTTCCACCTTGGTGCCTTGGTATCTCTTTACTCTGGGAAAATGAGCCTTCACTGGACCAAAATCCTCTCCTCTCATTGATGCCAGAGAATGCTGTCCTCTGCTGCATATGCACCTGGAGCCATGTGTCTCTCCATATGGACTCTTTGGTTGGTGTTTTAGTCCTTGGGAGCTATGGTGGGTTTGGTTAGTTAATAATTATCTTCTTCCCATGGGATTGCATACCCTTTCAGCTCCTTCAGTCTTTTCTCTAGCTCCTTTACTGGGGTCCTCGCGATTTTTAATATATTCAGAAACAACTGTTTTATCCAAACACAAGACACATAGAGTGGCTTTGAAAGTAAATTCCACCTGGTCAGTGGGCTCACTGAAGAGAAGTCCATCCATCAGACATGACAGAAAAATATATGGTCAACTTCTATCGGTGTGGTTCCTTCCAATGGTGATACCTTAATCTAAACCAGAACTGAATGCTTCCTTCACTTTTTGAATACTTATGGGTTCATCAAGTATAAAATACAGATCAGGGACTGTAAATCCTGGGAGACATTGAGGGAAGCAGTAAATTATTGTGCTGTGCATCCTTGAGACTGAATTATGGACCAATAGCTTGCCTTCCAAAGTAGGAATGGCTTGCAGCTCTCAACAGTAGGTGATCTGACAGTGAGGTGGAGAAGTGATGTTTATACTTAAACACACATCATCTTGACACATTTTTAAAGCAATGGGTTGAACTTTTAATCTTAATTAGGTGTGAGTGAGTGCTATTTTCAACAACTACAAAATTAACCAAGCTAGTAAATTATTGGCAATGGCACTAAATGTGGAAAAGCATGAAATGTTAGTGACGGACAATAATTTGTGACAGGGCTCTTCCTTAGAACAAATTTTCTTACTGGTGCCCATGAGTAACATCAGAAGTCACAGTGCTGGTGATCAGACATGCATTTACCCTCACTCTGTGAATTATTGGTCTGGCTACCAGAAAATTAATGAAATATTCTGAGCTCCAACCATCTCACAGCAGAAACAAGAATAAAAATAATTCTCCTGGAATTATCCAATTGTGCAAAGGTGTTCAAGACATTTTGTACAGAGTCTACACAACACAGTAGACTCAGTTTCACACATCTTTCCTTCCTGCTACACTTGCTGTCAGATTTTAGGAAGTGCTGGCATAAGTCATTGACACCAAAGGTTTGGAATGTCACCGAAGTTCCACAAAACATGCAAAAGTCTAAACAAAAGTGAGTGGACCAGAGCTGAGGATATGGTAAACACCGAAGGGAAGTCTACCAATGTTTTTGGCATTAGATACTAGTTTAAGTTTATGCACAATGTTTTCGGGCTATACATCTAAGTGAACTCCTGTTGGGAACTGTTCCTGTCACTGTAGGGATTCATGCGGATCCTTTTCTGCTGCCAGAATGAGTCACTGCAAAGCAGACATCTGGAAGTAGCCAGTGCTGACAGAAAGCTGGTTTTAAAACATAGGATTGTATATGTGAAGAGCTATTAATTGTTTGCAGTTGTGTTGTTCTGGAGTGCTTAGGTTGCCATAGAACAGATTTGTACTTAGCATCTTTGCAGTCACAGGCAATATTCTGCTAATTTGTTTGTGCGAGGGAATGGATCTGATTGTTATCTACACTGTACACCTGATAGATATTGTATGTTCTTCCGACCATCATGCAATACAGAATGAACCCCGGTGATTCTAAACCTTTTGCTGAAGTTCTTTTCAGAGAAATCAAACTCTTCATTCACTCAGCTTATATATATATATATATATAGAGAGAGAGAGAGAGAGAGAGAGAGACATATTGTATTGAAGGAATTTTTCTCTTTGATTTGAAAAAAGGCTCATGGGTTTGTAGAGGTTAGTAGGGCAGTGGATTTTCTTGCAAGGGAATCAGATACAAGTACATTGGCTTCATGACATGCACACAAATCTCATCACCTCACTTCAACACAACACACTTGAGCCATATTTTATTTACTGATGCCCGATTCTCAGATAAAAAGAACACTTTTGCAATTTTTTAAAAATGAAGTGTAGGTTTTTTTTGTTTTTTTTGTTTTTTTTTTTTTTTTGATGTCTGTTTTTCTTAAAGTTATTGGGAAATATAATGGATCCCACTGAAAGATGACAATTTCAAAATAATTCACCATTACACTGTGATGGCTTTCCTAGAAAAAGAATGACTTTAATAAAGTTTAGCCAGCACAGCCAAAGCTCCTAAATGTGTCCTTCTCTGGCTTCCTATATGGTTCCTGAAAGCCACCATTTCAGACCTTCTCTCATTCTTTTAAAATCTCCATCACTTTCTTGACTTTTTATCGTGAACAGATTCTAAACATAGAGTATTGCATCAAAATAGTCAGAATTATTTCTCCTTGGTTTGCTTTCTTTGGACTGTCTCCATCCATACCCTGGTATGATCTTCAATTTTCTATTTAAGTGCTGTGAAAGGCAACTTTTCTGTTCCTATATTGGCTTAAACACCTCACAATCCAGAGTAATTCTGGATCACAAGTTGATATTAACCCTTTTTATCCTTGATCTCACACAGTTCCATTTAGCATCTTTGACCTTGATGTAAATGGAGTTAAGTTAACCTGAAAAAAAAAAAAAAAAAAAAAAAAAAGAAAGAAAGAAAGAAAAGGAAGAGAGGGAAAACCAAGTAATGCCAGAATCCACACCTTTTTCCTTTAACCTTTAGCGCTTCTCTTGAGAGCATTGTAGATCGCCTTTTCTTTCACTCTCCTTAGACTGAATTTGAGCTCTAAATTCAACTATTTGGTATGGTATGTGTGTTTGATTCTCATGAGGATACTTCATAAAATGGGATGTATGTTCCCAAGTTCTCTCATAAGGCTTTTCCCTGATTTTATCTACCACAAATGTATAGAGAGACTAGGTTCAGACATTGCATGATTTTTGGTTGGTGCTTCAGGCTCAATGAGCCTTTTTGGGCTGAGGTTAGTAGACTCTCTATGACTTCTTGTGGTGTCTTTGACCCACTTGGGTTGCTCAGTCCTATCCCCTATTCTTCCAAATGGCCTCCAGTCTTTACCTGATGTTTGTCTGTTGCTCTCTGCATCTGTCCCCAAGACAATATCTTACATAACTGGAAAATCTAAAAGAAATAGACAATTTTCATGATAGGTACCACCTATAAAAGTTAAATCAAGATCTGGTATTCCTATAACTCCCAAGGAAAAAAAAAGAAATTATTAAAATCTTGCAACCAATAAAAGCCTTTAATATATAAAAACAAACCAACAATGATTACAGTGAAACATGTTTTTTGAAGTTTTTTTAATCAATCACTACCATGAATCTAGCTATTGTTATTGAGTGAACTATATTCCCTTTGTGAATCATTGAGAATCTTTATTATTTCAATATCTATAGTTTGATTTTACCTCCTACAACCAATAGATAAATCTTATAGAAAATAAAAGTTTTTCAATAAATAAATAAATAAGTAAAAAGAAGAAAAGAACAAAGGGAATCAGAGTACATGGTTGGAGTAGATGATAAAAGGAACCCAACATGCACAGATACCTTTTGTATTTTCTTACCCATTTTTGTGTTCTAGCATTTAAAGGAAAACTATGTGAGTGTGTTGGTTTAGTGGATGGTCACTAAGTTAACATTAGTAGTTGACCTCAATTTTACAATAATTTGTAGTTGTCTGAGATGTGATTTTTGAGCAGTTAGCATGAAAAACATCATCTTCAGTACTATTTGTAGCTTAGCAACAAAAATGGTACAAGCAGCCCACAGCAAAGGCCAAGAAAACTGACAAAAACCTGAGTCAAAAATTTTTATATAACAGGTTATAAAAACATTTATTCATGGGCTGTTTGTGGTTTTTAGAACTCTATGTAATTTAAACTTTATGCTCTTTAATATTTCCATCATCTGAATCCAAGCACTTCAAGAAACTGAGTTGTATTTAGAAACTAATGGACAATGATTGAGAGTCCCTAAAGTACAAGGACATACACCTCACGGGAATGAAAGCATTTAGTAAAAAATCTCATTTGATTTGGAACTATAACTATCTGCATTTTGAGCAGAGGAAAAAAATCCTTAAGGCATTTTATAATATAAATTTAAGTTATAAAGGCGTATATATTGAAGTAATGGAGTATTTTTGAGGGAGCATTTAAATTACTTTATAAAGTAGTTCTTTTTTTGCTATTATTGTGAACTTTGTGTGACCTCATATAAAAGAAAAATTTTACACTGAGTTACTAGTATGTCAAATTGAGCTTGATTCACAGGACAGTTGGTGAACAGTACATTGACTCTGTCTTGTCGAAGATGGGAAGTTAGTTTGGAAGATTTAATACCATAGATTGAATCTAGAAGTTCACCATAAACCTAATTTATCACCAGACATTACTTTATCACATAGGTCCACAAGATAGACAAATTATGCTGCAGGTTTCATTAATTTTTTGGCATGTGAGACAAGATTCTCAGAATGTAAAGCCTCAACATCGATGCTTTCTTGTGGACTGATTTTATTTCCAGCAACCCGCATGCACATATAACTCTCTTTTAAAAACATCCAACAAGAATAGCCTAAATCTGAAATATAGATTGCTTATATTAAAATGCTGATTTCTATTTCTTCATCAGTTTTTCTGGAAATCTTCTGTTATACTATGCAGAACAATGGAAACAGTTTTACTTGACCGTTTATGTAAAGAATAAAGAACAAAATGGATATCTATGCATTCATTTCTCTTATAGATAGCAATAATACCTGCATGAAAAAATAGATTCCCTGGGGACTTCTAAACTTGGTCTTTGTCATATTGCAGCATTATGTCCATATTGGAATTCTAATAATTAATCTACCCTTTTCTCTGCAAGCAAACTTTAAAGCCACAATACTGATGTTTTTAAATGCTTTTTATTCAGCTAATAGTGAAAATTTTCTTAACAAGTGAAGATTTATACTCGGTCTTTGTGATTAAAATGTATTAGTTTTTATGAATTCCATGCGTGTGTATACTATGCTTTGATCATTTTAAGCCTCTATTATCACATTGAGCTTTCCACTATTTTTATTTTCTTTACCTCAAGCCAGTCATTTACTTTCTCATATCATCCCTGCTTTTCTCTGTTTTCATTGATAATTATTTACATACATATACATGCATATATGCATTAATGTACACATATCAATGCAACCTGCTGGGAAAGTCTGGTGGGAAAATAGGGAACATATAAACAAGATGCCCTAAAACATGTCAGAAAACTAAGGAAACTATTGTGAAACTATTTGCATGCTAGACATATTTAAGACTTCAATTAGCATCATTAGCACCATATATATATATATATATATATATATATATATATATATATATATATATATATATATATATATATATATAGTGTGTGTGTGTGTGTGTCTGTGTGTGTGTGTGTTTGTGTGTGTGTGTGATGTGGACAGAGAGAAAAATCAAAACATCTTATTTTGTTTTAGTTTCTTAGATAAAATAACAGTTTACAAAAACACAAGCAGGTAAAAGAAACTGATAATTTTAAAAAGAATCACCCTATTCCAGTAACCCCAGTTATACATAGTATTGTATTGCAGTGATGGACACCTTATCCCCAGTCAATTTGAGAAGAAAAGCCATTTGTCTTACTCAGTTCATACAGCATAAAGGGAAGTCAGTGCACAACTCAAGCCAGTAACTTGGGGAGGGAAGTGAAGGAGAGGACACTGAGGAATGCTTCTTAGCATCCTGCTCCCCAAGGCTTACACAGAACGTGATTCCCACACACTCCACCATCACCTTCCCAAATCTGGACCTTCTCAAAATAGGCTGGGCTGTCCCACATTAGTCATTAATCAAGAAAATGCCCAAAGTCATGCATAAAAACTGATAGTTTCTCAATTGAAGTTCCTTCTTTACAGTTGACTCTGTACCAAGTTCATGAAATAAACTCCCCCCAAACAAACAAACCAATAAACAACCACAACAACAACAAAATCAGAAACAACCAACCCATACCCATTGCCCAGACTGTGTACTATCAAGTACGAATTAACCCAGATTTAAATGTTTTAGGTATTTGGAGGAAATAAATGAAGTCGGAGATCCCTTTGCAAATTTCTCATGATGTCCTAATCTACTTGCTTACCCTTTATAAGTACCTTCTTAAAAATCAGGGCCAGACAGCTCAAATTATCAAGCACAGCATTCTCTCTCTCTCTCTCTCTCTCTCTCTCTCTCTCTCTCTCTCTCTCTCTCTCTCTCTCTCTCTCTCTCTCTCTCTCTCCTTCTCTCCTTTATTGATACTTTCTAACTTACATTTCAAATGTTATCCCCTTTCCAGGTTTTTCCTCTCTACTCCCTCTATCCCATACCCCCTTCCTCTCCCTCTATGAGAGTGTTACCTTGCCCAACAAACCAACCCCCTCCCACCTCCCTGCCCTGATGTCATTGAGGCTTCACAGGGCCCAGCTCCTCTATTCTCTTGATGCCCAATAAGGCCATCCTCTGATACGTGGGGCTGGAGCCTTGGGTCCTTCCATGTGTACTCTTTGGTTTGTGGTTTAGTCTCTGGGAACTCTGGGCCGGGGTGGTGGTCTGGTTAGTTGATATTGTTCTTCTTCCTATGAGGTTGAAAACGCCTTCAGCTCCTTTAATCCTTTATCCAATTCCTCCACTGGGGACCCTGTTCTCACTTAAGACTCTTCCTAACTGTATCTTCTCAAGGATAAACAGATTAGATTGGTCTGCACAGCCTAAAATGTCCATAATTAGTGAAAATACTTCAACTCTCTATTTCCATTCCTCCTTGACTTTATGTTTATGTTTTACTAAGAAAGGACCGAATATTATTGTTTTGAAAACAGTTCAGTTCTAGGCAAAATCCACATAGTGCAAAAACCAAAACGACATAAAACAAAGACCAATAAAAAACTGATTGCATCACTCTGTAAGCAAAGCTGCAGGCAAGCATTTAAGAAGAGGGTACTGAGCACAACTCAGCTGCTGCAAAATTAAGGTTAAGAGTTGAAACATTTTCAAATACTATTAGAGAATCAGTAAAAACTGCTGATTGTCTAAGGCCTTCAAACATTTATATGAAATATATGAGGAAATAAAAATAATTTATAAGAATATTTTTGTCTTTTTCTAAACTTATCATCAAACACTTTTTTTTTCTAACATTTTTCTTTTATTCTTAGGTTATTTTTTTTACTCAAGATTTTATTTCCCTCATACTGTTCCACATCCCATACCTTTTTCTGACACCCCTGTCTCCAAGAGGATGTCCCTCTCACCAACCCAGATATGTGTTGAGGGCCTCATATCAGCTGGTAAATGCTGCCTGGTTGGTGATCCAGTGTCTGGGAAATCTCAGGGGTCCATGTTAACTGAGACTGCTGGTCCTCCTGCTGGGTCACCCTCAGCTTCCTCCAGCTTTCCCCTAATTCAACCACATGGCTCAGCAGCTTCTGTTGATTGATTGGGTGCAAATATCTGCATTTGACTCTTTCAGCTTCTTGCTGTTTTTTTTGTTTGTTTGTTTGTTTTGTTTTTGTTTGTTTCTCCCAGAGGTCAGTCATGATAGGTCCTTTTTGGTGAATGCTCCAGAGCATAAGTAATGGTGACAGGTCTTGGGGTCTCCCCTTGAGCCGAATTCCCTTTGGGGCCTTTTTCTGGACCTTCTTTTCCTCAGTCTCTTCTTCATTCCCATCCCTCCCTGGTCTCTGGTCCTTTCTGGAGGGTTCTCCAGACAGCCTATCTCCTGAGGTCACCTCTTTTCATTCTTTCGGCTGGCAGGGGGTTGTGGAGATGTGATCTGGTGTTGGGTGGTGGAAAGAGGTGGGGGAAAAGCACCTTGTTTATTATATCTCAACAACAGATACATTTACTCTCATCAACTACCATGATCTGTGTGTGACTTGAATGTGCAACTTTGACTGGGCTCATGGAAATTGTTCTCCACTCTTATTTTTCAGTGGCCAGGAAATCTCTAGGCAATGAATCCTGGTACAAAGTAATTAGGCATTGCTCTCAGAAAAGATTAATGTAGTTTTATGGGATGCTGATTAGGTCCCTTGAGGTAAAATTACTATAAAAGACACAATTCGGCTTTCTGAATGTTTCTAGCTTCTTACCTAACAATGTGATCTATTCAGAATTTATTCAAAAACTCACTGACCTACACTCAGGCAGGAAGATAGTGCTGCCATTGCTGACATGGAGTTTAACAAAATGCCTAACCTACATGTGTTATTATAATCAAATACATAAGGATGACACTATGCAAATATGATAGTTGAGTAATTGATGCACCCATATGTAGTTAATCATATACCCAGTACACTAACTAGCATCACTTTTATTTAGAGAATTCTCATGTGACTGGTGTGCTTACTGGTTTCACCAAGGTATCTACTAACACTGATTCATGAGCTGCGCAGTGGACACCCTAGATGTGGACCGGTATGGCAAAGGGAGCTAGAGTATTGCCACAGTCACCCACTGCATTGTACTTAAATGCCTAGCATGGGCATACGCACACATAGTTAAAACAAACTCACAAGTACGATAATAAAGATAATAACATGCCACAAGGGGCAAGAAGAGGCAATTTTCTCAGAGATCAAAGTTTCACAGTGCCTTGGTACATTTGAAAGGAAGCTCTGGTTATACTTAGTACACGGAGGGGAACGTGAAGAGAAGTTATGGGGCTGAAAACCAAAGTAAAGAAACCAGTTCTTTTTAAAAACCGAGGTGGTGAGGATGGCTGGCCTGCTATGACATAGACAATCACCACTGCGCTGACTGGTATCAGGTCTGCACAGAGCTAGAGAGTAGCAAACTTAGAAATGTCTTCCTTTCTGGTCATCCAAACCATGATTTTATTGTGGAAAGCAAGTGGATGCTTATGGTAGAAGTGAAATGAATGGTTTGCATTTAAGATGTATTTCAGGAGTGGTGAGATTGTGCAGCATTTAAGAGACCTGGCTGCTCTTGCCGAGAAACACTGATTCCATTCCCAGCACCCAGTTAGCAGATCACAGCCACCTGTAACTTCAGTTCTAGGAGGTCTGATGCTATCTATATTCACTTGAGTAGACATACATGTATTCATACAAACACACAAACACATGCATTAAAATAAATCCTGAGTGAAGTAACCCAGTCACAAAAGACAACTCACGATATGTACTCACTTATAAGCAGATACTAGCCCCCCCCCAAAAGAGAAAGAGCTCAGAATACCTGCAAAACCATCCACAGAACTTATGAAGATTTAAAAAAAAAAAAGAGGAAGACCAGAATGTGGATATCTCAGTCCTCCTTAGAAGGGAGAGTAAAACAGGGGAGGAAATACAAGGTCAAATGGAGGAGCAGGGATTGAAGAAAAGATCTACAGAGACTGCCTCACCTGGAGAACCACCCCATATGCAGCCACCAAACCCAAACACTATTGCTGATGCCAAGAAGTGTTTACTGGCAGGAACCAGATATGGATGTCTCCTCAGAGGCTCTCCCACTGTCATATACATATAGATGAGGATGCTTGCAGCTAAGCATCAGACTGAAAATAAGGACCCCAATGAAAGAGCTAGAGAAAGGACTGAAATAGCTGAAAGATTTGCACCCTCATGGGAAGAACAACATCATCATCAGCCAAGGCACTGAGATGGAGAGGGTGATTGGGAGAGGGAGCACCTTCATAGAAGCAAGTTGAGAAGGAAGATGGAGGGGAGTGGGATGGAAGGGTATAACATTTGAAATGTAAATACAGAGAATATCTAGTAAAAATTAAAAAAATAAATGTAAAATAATTAATGTTCACACTATATGAATGATGAGAAGGAAGCAAAGTTGGAGAGCAGGTAGGGCTTTGTGGCTCAAATACCAAACTCAGTTTGGGTTTCAGAAAGCTGAAGATGTAGGTAGTTTAGTGTTTTAAACTCTTCTCACCGTTTCCTGAACAATAATAGGAAAGGCTTTTTCGGCAAATAGAGGCAGTGTAAGATCATAGAGACTCAAGCTTTGATTTCCAACACTTACAGAGTATCTCCATCTCACAGAATTCAAATTCCACCACTTATGCATCAGCGTGGTTGGACCAACTGATCAGGGTGAGGAATGGGAGACAGAGCACCTTCAGGGAAGCAAGTGGAGGGGGAGGGGGATGGGAGCAGGAGGGGGGAGGAGTTAATATTTAAAATGTAAGTACAGAGAACATCCAATAACATAATAATAATGATTTAAAAAAAGAATGGTGTTTTCCTAATTCTGCAACCTGATATGTGATCCTTTCAGAAGTCATCTCCACCTAAAATTTAGAATTGATTTTTGAACTGGTGAGGTCTGTTCTACCTGATTTTTCATGCTATACAGTTTTCTGTAAACCATAACTATGTTCTTTCTTTCCCTGTGGCCCCTAACGTTGGCTCCCCTTACTATCGTATGCTGTATCTCCTTTTCCTCCTCATCACATTCATCTTTTCCTTCCTGCACTGTTCACCTCTCTGCTTCTTCATTAGGATGTGAGGCACCAGCAGGTCCCAGTCATTACTGAAGATCTCGGACATTTTCACATTTATGCTGATATTGTTTATTGATGACCATGTATTTATAACAGATTATTTTTTTAGATAATATCTCCTAAAAATACATACTAGTAGTTCATGGGACACATAATAAAACTGGTGAAATCCTGTAGATATTTCAACTTATTGAGAATTTAAGGGAATATTTGATACTATGAAACATAGTTTTAATTTTTTTTGCATTTTTATTGGTTATTTTATTTATTTACATTTCAAATGTTATTGCTCTTTCTAGTTTCCCCTGCACTCCTCAAAATATTTGCAAAAAATGCTCCAACATACAACAAGGACACATGCTCCACCATGTTCATAGCAGCCTTACTTATAATAGCCAGAACCTGGAAAGAACCGAGATGTCCTTAAGATTCTTTTTATTTTTTGATTAATTTATTTATTTACATTCCAGTGATTGCCCACATTAGTCCCCAGTCCCAAAGTTCCTTGTCCTGCTCTTCCTTCCCCTTGCCTCTGAGAGGGTGTTCCCCTATCACTAGGGCTCATGTCTCTTGAGGACTAAACATCTCTTCTCCCACTGAGGCCAGACCAGGAAATCCTCTACTACATATGTGCCCATGCTTAGAGCAGCCCATGCTCCTGTTTGGTGGCTCAATCTCTGGGAGCTCCTCAGGAGATGGGGCTCAAGTTTGACTGGTCATTGGACCGTCTTTTTTTCCATTTTTGTCTCTGAAGTTCTTTTATGTTTATTAATAGAAGTAGTAGCAATTTTAGTGTCTGCATAAATGCCTAGAAATAATGTAAGACTTAGTAGACCCAAACTTTATAATTGAAGCTGTTATTTTTGCAACTGTATTCTGAGGTAACTAATGACAAGAATATTAGTTATAACCTTACAAAATTTCAAAGCAATTTATAAGTTAATAATAAAATCAATAGTTTGCTGTAAACATTGTTTGAAGCAAAACCTAAACTGTTGATGAAGGAAAATGTGAATTTCCACTCTCTGGGTCATCATCAGCGCAGACAAAAAGAAAAGAGGAATAAATCTGAATTAAGATGAAAGTTGAGGAAAATAACTAACCACAGTCCTTAGTTTTATTGTGTTTATTCATTTTGGGGGAGTCATTTTGTTGTTTAATTTATGTGTGTTTCCCTTGCATGTATGTTTCTCCATCACATGCTTGCAAAATGTTCCTAAAGGCCAGAATTCATGTCTGATAGCCTGAATCTAGAATTAAAGATGATTTTAGGGTTTCGTGTGGGTTATAGGAAGCTTCTCTAGAAGAGAAGCCCTGCTCTTAATCATAACGCCATTTCTCCAACCCTTAGAAACCTGTTTTCAGAAAGATGGACTACATGGGTGGAGCTGAGAGCAAGGCTAGAGTTTCAAGATCAGTGAGAACTGTAGAAAGGAAGCCCATAAAGGTGATATTAGGGATGCTATAATCTCAACTGGTCACTCTGGCCAATCTCAACTGGAAAACTGGCCAGAGGACATCCTCAGGGGAGGGGGAAGGAAGTATCTGTACTTCAATATTTCCTGCTAAAGAAACCATTAAAGGAAGATGCCCAGGAAGAGACATACACCCAGGTGAATCCTTCCAGACTTAGGAAATCTGGAGCTGCCCACCTTCATTATGGCAAGCAAATGCCTAAACACAAAAGGTGGACACAGATTAGGGGAAAGATCCTCAGGGGAACTCCTCTAGGATATTCGGTTGTTGCCTTGTGTACCCAGAGCCAGAGGCACCAAACCCAGGCTAGGGACTCATTACAGTGAACCTTTGCAAATGATGATGTGTGGACAAAAGTATACACTCACTCATCACAGCCTCCACGGATTCTTTGTTTTGTTTTGCTCTATTTTCTAGCTACTTTTTCATAATGCATCTAAGAGGAAGTTGGGTGGAAGGAGGGTGGCAAAGAGTAATATTTATGTCCAGGTATGAATTTGCTGCACCCATTTCACATATTCCTATTACAATATTTTCAAATACCATATGGTTCTCTTTCTTACCCCAAACACTTAATTGTACACGTGTCTGAAATCCACTAGTAACTGAGACCCATTTATTTGAGACAAAAAAAAAAAATGTCCATATTGTAGAGCAACACCCAGCAAAGTTTTACATCTCTATCAACATGAACTTCACAGACAGGGATGGCTTTCAAAATGACAATGGGTAGTGCTAAGGTACAAGGAGATTGAAATTTCTTTTACAGTCCTAGCTGCCACATTAAATTCTCAAATCAAAGGACTGTCTAATGGCCATGGGGCTTTTAGAATGACAGTTCCTGGAATAGCACAGTAACAGTCAGTTATAAAAGAAAAGATATACAGTACCACATCCTCACCTAAATGCAAATGCAGAGACTATCTAATGAAAAGAAAAAAAAAGTTAATATAACCTTATACCTGTCAGCAACACTTTTGGAAATTAGATATATGCATGAAATAAAACGAGGTTAAAGGTATAACTTTAATATTAAGTGAATATGTATACAAGACACTTTTCCATTTATAGCTTACATGTAGTCCCATACAGCTTTGTCTCTCCACAGGATTTCTGTTCTCCATAACTGGGTATGTTAAATAGAACTTATTAATTATGTAGAAAAAATAATAAGTGGACAGAGAGGTGGACAGCCAGGTCCTCACAGTGCCTTTACCTGCTGAGCCACTGGCCATACATTACTTATTTACTTTTGAGACAAGGTCTTTCTATTTATTCCAGCTGTCCTAAAACTCACTACATAGACCACCTGGCTGTGAACTCACTGAGATAGTCCTCTCTCTGCTTCCTTAGTGCTGAGACTGAAGTTGTGCACCAAAACCCTGGCCTATTAATCTACTTTCATCACCGTCATGTTCCAGGCTGGCCTCTTACTCCTAAGTATATAGATGCAGATGTCCTTGACTTACAGGTTTCCCCAAAGCCAAGCACATACCTTCCTTTGCTTTTCCACTCCAGGATGCTGAATCCAAGGTGCCCAGTATGTGACCAACACCAAGATCTGAGACAGGATACTCAGACAGGGAACAGCTGCACCTCCTCTTTCCCAATCAGGAAAAGCCCCAGGGGAGCCCAGTGTGTTCTGGTGGCTGCTCATCTAGGGACTGTTCCAAAGGGCAAGGAACAATGACCCTTGGTTTGCCAAGATGCTTAACAGAAACCTAGATGATATTCTGGGAAGTTTTAGAAACCTGACTGCACTTTAACTATCATGCCACAGTTTGGGGGGGGGGGGGAAGGCCAGAGATTTATCAATAATCAGGTAAAAATAAAAATGACATAAAAATGTTTGAGTCATGTTTCAAATATTATCCAAAATCCTAGCACTTTGGAGGTTGGAAAAGAAGGTTAAGAGAGCAAGGTCATCTGCAGCTACATAGCCTAGGAGCAACAGGCCAATCAAGAAGACATTAGTCTATGTTAGAAAATAAGTGTGGAGCAGAGAAGGAAAGGCTTCCAGAGACTGTCCCGTCTGAGGATCTATCCCATATACAGACACCAAACCCAGACACGTCAGCAGATGCCAAGAAGTGCTTGCTGACAGGGCCCTGATAGAGCTGTCTCCTGAGAGGCTCTGCCAGATCCTGACAAATATAGAGGCAGATGCTCATAACCCATCATTGGACTGAGCACAGGAACCCCAGTGGAGGAGTTAGAGAAAGAAATGAAGGAGCTGAAGGGGTTTGCAACTCAATATGAAGAACAGCAATATTAACCAACTAGAATCTCCAGAGCTCCTAACAACTATACACCAACCAAAGAGTACCCATGGAGGGACCCCTGGCTTCAGCCACAGAGGACGGCTTTTGCTGGCATCGTTAGGAGGAGAAGCCCTTGGTCCTGTGTAGGTTCTTTCTCCCAGTGTGGGGGACAGAGCAGTAAGGTGGGAGTGGGTGGGTGGGAGGGGGACCATCCTCTTAGAAGCAGGCAGAGGGGAATGGCAGAAGGGGGAACTAGGGAAAGGAATAACATTTGAAATGTAAATACATAAAGTATTCAATGAAATTAAAATATAATAAATAAATAAATAAACAAATAAGTAAATAGGATGGCTTGGTGACACATGCCCTCACTCAAAGCACAAAGGAGGCAGATACACCTTTTTTGGTTCAAGAACAGTTTGTCCACATAGTTCCAGATAAGTCAGAGATATTTAAAAACTTGTCTCAAAAATACACAGTTTACTTAATTTTGATTTAACTTCTTTACGTGGTATCTGG